>NC_135720.1:42555138-43302268 GCF_964656455.1 Halichoerus grypus | reverse complement strand
CCTCGCTGTTCTCCAGCCCAGCACTTTCCAGCCTCAGTCCACTGAACCTGGGGGGGATTACACTTCTCTGTTTCTCAATGGTTAGTTCCTCTGAGCTATCGTCTTCGCTGGGCCTTCCCAGAACCACTCACATCGCCACAGGGTTACCCACACTTTCCTGGGTGCTCCTATTGCATCCTCTTATCCTGACTCTAGAACTCCCTGTACTCGACTATGAGCACATTTGTTTTTGTCGGCCTCCTAAGCCAGGCTACAGAGCTCACTGAGCACAGTCTTTCTCCTGTTTGCGTCTCTTATGTCAGCCTAGTGCCAGGCCTGCAGAGGTGCCCATGTGTGTGTCCTGATGATTCAATGAATGAATGCAGGGACATATTTTTGAGATGTTAACTAAGGTACTCCAGTCTCAAGGGTCTGTAATTCCCTGTTAACGTTTGTCTGGCGGGCTCAGAAGGTGGAATTCCTTCTAAAGTTGGCGGATAAGTAGGAGGCAAGACTTGCTTTTCTAGGGAAGAAGGCAATGACATGAGAGAAGCTCCAAGAAGACACTAAAAGGAAGTAGAAGGCCTGCTCCATCCAGCTCAATGGAGAGAGGGAAGGAGAGAAAGATGGAAGTTCAGAAATCAAACACTTAGTCAAGTATGTTCTGACTTTCCTTCAAATAAAATCCCAAAGAAGTGGGTCCTGCTAGTTGTGGGGAAACAGAAAGCAGAGGGATCTTGTGCCCCACTCCCCAGTTAGAACTCTGAAAGGAGACACACAGGGTGGCCCCAAGCAAACAGCAGGCACCCACACTGATGGAAAGCACTCTGATTGGTGCTCCTGAGAGCCCGCTCCTCCTCTGTATCTGAAAAGTAACTGCCATGATGATCACGGAAGAAATGGTGAGCCAACTTCCACACAGAGGCCATGGCATGGACAATGTAAGCCAAAGGCCCAATGCAGAGCTCAGCTAAGACATGGAGGAGTCCACAGTAGCAGCAAGAGCAGAGGTGAGGCCCAGTCTGCAAGGAGGACCACCAGGCCCTGCTAAGCCAAGCGAACAGGCCCCAGATCACCAGCCTCAGGCTTCAGCTACAAACACCAGCACAACCCGTGACCAGGGGGACACCTGGAGGACTTCTGTGAGGCCCAAGAGATCTGTCTGTGAGCACCAAGTCATATCCATATCTGATCATAGTTACTGCCTTGGAAAGAGCAGGGACTGGGGAAGAAATCTAAAAATGCAGTATTGCTATGTAAAAGAACAAATTAAATCATTAAAAGCAATTAGGGTATATATTTTCCTGGCCAGATGGGAGTTCCCACCTCATCTTTATCCAAAGAAGTGAGAACCTGGGAGGAGGATTTGCCCAGCTAAACAGAAACAGAGAACTACATTTTTTGGGGGGGGGGGTATGGATTGCTGTATGCTGAATGAATTTTTCAACACTACTATCAATGAAAATAATGATAAAAGGGAAAGAATAAGGTAAATACATCTAGTGAAAAAGCCACCCAGCAGTGGAACAGGGATGGGGTTCTGGGGACTTCTGTGCCATTTTGTCCAGTAATATGCCTCTTGTTTATCCATTCATGCCTTCCTCTTTGGTGAGAAATGTATACTTCCTCAAAACACTGCAAGAAGAAGAAATCAAGCAACTTGAACCTGACTCTGGGTTTAAAAGTCAGCTGCTCCTGCTGCCCCTGTCAGGTATAATTTGCCTCATGGCTGCCTCTTGCTGATACCTTGCAAAGCCCTGTATGCGCACATGTGCGTGCGTGCACGCGTGTGTGTGTGCATGCACGTGGATGTATGTATGCACACATGCCACTCGTATCCGTCTTTGGGCTGGAGGGGCCTCAGGGAATCAAATCCAACATTCATGGTTTACAATGAAGGGATGGAGGGCTTGCCGCTCGCCTTGATGTGAGTAGACACGGACTGAACAAGCCCGTGACCCTGATGCCATGAACTCTCCCATCTAACCTGCTGGCTCTGCTTCCCAGTTCATACCTTTGGCTCTTCTGGCCTCTCCAGCAAGACCTCTGGATTGATGCCAACACCCAAGTGCAAACTCCTTTAGCTCTCTGCTCTATGTGGCTTCTCCACCTGACTTCTGAGTCTGGCTCATATAGACCTTGCAATCTGTGTGAGAACTCCAGCACTGGCCTCCATAGAGTCAGGAAGGACACTAGCTACTTCCTTTTCCTCCAAAGTCTCTCACCTGCTCACGGGGTAATTGATGACTTCCCTCTGTCCAGCCCACCACCTCCCACCCTACCAGACGGGCACAGCTTGCCCTGCATCTCTCTGGCCATGACTGGCCCTGGCAGGCTTTGGCCCAGGAAGTGCCTTCCCACACGTTACTCTCGACTATTATTCTTGCAACATTCTGAAAATTCTCATGGGGATATATTTTGTCATAGCTAGTTACCGCATATTCATATGAATAGGTACCATGAAGGGCGTAGAATGCACCAATTCATTTAATCCTTCAAGTGGCCTAAGATACTGCTGTTTTCCTAATGGGAAGATGGATGCTTAGGAGCGTTTAGAGTTTTGCACAAAGCCATATACCTAGTAAATTGTGGAATCCAAATTTGGACCATCTCAGCTTAGTTCCAAGGCCTATATGCTTAGCCCCACATCAGGTGGCCTCCCTGTGAAGAGAAAGAGTCTTCACCCTAAAGATAGTCCTCTGGCTCTGAACCTACTTCCCAGAGATTTTTCAGGGAAGATCCTTACTCTTCTGAAGCTTGATCACACAATTCATGCTAATGCACAACTTGGTTTTGTTTCTTCCCTTTACCTATGTGTCATTGTCTAAGGACAATTTTTTAAAGGGTAAAATTATGTCTCTCCTGTTATTATAAAATAAACACAGGTAATGCTGAAATGAATTTAACTTGCCTGCAAAACTGGTCAAGATCTGCAGGGCAATAATCAATTGCACCTGATACTGTTCATTTGCATTTTTATGGACAACAATCATTTGCATTGTTGTCGTTTTCTATAGCTTAGAGTACAAAATATCTCAAAGATGATGAAAGGTGGACAAAATGTGGAAGAGTGTGCTACACAGAACACTCAGCAGTTATTTGTACCCATTTCAAGTCTTTTATTGATGTCCTGAACATAATATTTTATTATATGAATGTAGCATAATGTAATCACTGTACACACACATCACAAAAATTGGTCTAGATTCAAGTTGTGGAGAAACGTTTTCTCTTCAGAATGAATAGAATAGAAGCACCTGGTCTTCCAACCTTCTTTAAGTGGCATCTATAAGAGATAAGTATTCCATACCCAACTATGTATAATTCCAAAAAATTTCCCCCAATATCATAGGTTATTAACATTTTTCAAAACAGTGTCATGAACGGATTGTACTGGAATAGTCACCTCCTATCTTTAATGGTGTCAGTGTTCACATGGCAGTCAAACACAGGACATTCACAGAGACAGGAAGTTTTCAAGACCTAATTAACTATTTTGACTAGAAATCTGCCTTTGTTTTGACAGAACATCCTAGCATGAAACAAATATTTACCAGAAATATCCCTAAAGGAGGCTCTGGTTCTATCTCTAAGATGGAACCCACTGACTTCTTCCTTCCCTAGCCACCTGTTTCCTGTCTTGAGCATTTAGGCTCCTTGCGTCACTCGTAATGGCCGCTTACTGAGTAAGGACACACCTGGTGAAAGGAAAAAGCTCCAAGACTCCAAGCACAGCCATCCAGGAGTGCTTTGGCAGCCGGTGTTCAAGATCCAAGTCGCTTCAGTGTCCAAAGTCATCTTCCTGCCTCCTGAGAAAGGAGAGTCGGAGATGAGAATTCACATGCAAATACTTTATTTGGGAGGTACAGGAAATATTGCAGAGGAATAGGGCAGAGAATAGAGTAGTAGGCAGGCAATAAAGCATGTGTGATTAAGCCGCTATCACAGTGGGTGACTGAGGCTTCATCTTGCAGGGAAACTGAAGGAAATGGTGAGAAACAGAAACCCAGATGGATCCAACCCCAGGGGCCAGGGACCCGGGGTAGTATTTATATATCAATTCCCGTGAGCCCGTGAGTGAAAGCTGTTCCCGAGAGCTGCTTATTTCCTGGTACTTCCTCTTGCTATATGTTCTGCAAATAAGGCCTTTAGACTCAGAGACACGGATACTGGCAGCTGGAGTCAGCCAGAGACACTGAAAGGCTGGCGGGGGTGGAGAAGGGGGAGGCGAGGAGTGGGAGATATGCTGATTCCTGCTACCCCTCACCAGCAGCTGAGGAAGGATGGTCTTCCCTCCGATGCTCAGCATTAATGTGCCTCAGCCTCTCAGTCTCTGCTTTCTTGCTTTTTCCTGCCGTACCATATTTCCTAGTTTTAATTCCAGAAAGAGAGAGATCCAAAGAGAATCTGATTGACAAACTCCCCTTACCATCATCCTTGGCGCAGAGCTGATCGCTTTGGGCCAGTTCACAGTCAGCCTCTGGATTGGTCGTCCTAGGATAGGCTCCAGTCTCTGAGGGTAACAGTTAAGTGACACAGAGCATGAGCACTCCTCCTGAAGAAGAGTGTAGGGGCTGTGAGCAGGACAGCTCCCCCCAGCCCCCACCCCACTAGCAGGCGTCATGCACACTCTGTTCTGACACACAGTGGCAGAGTTATGCCTTTGTCAGTCACATGCTGGCATTCACCTCGCTGGGAGGAACAGGTGAGGCTTGAAGTCATTAGAATCCCTAACCTGAAGCTGTGCTTTTCTGTATTTATGTTTCCCTTGAGAACTGAGTGTGTTCCTTTGGCTCCTCCTAATTTAAGACTTACATTCTACCTCTCACCATTCCCATCTTCTCATCTGACTGTTTTCATGAACGGAAGCCTGACGTGTGCACAGTAGGATTTCACCATATCGAGAACCGCTATAATTCTTAGTTTCCAGGAGCTCATACCATTTAAATGTGGGGACACTGTTTTCTAATTGAACCCCCAACTACCATCTTTATGCTTCCCGAGAGGCCTCTCTCTCCCAGTTAAGCTCTCCTCAGCACATTTCCCTTGTAGCATTCAGCACTCTGTACTACATAGTTTTTGTTGTTGTTTTATTGTTAATTTCTTGAGTCCCCACATAAGCTTCATAAAGACAGATGTCAAAATGAGGTGTTCAAATTAATATTTATTGACTGAAGTTATCATTAAAGCAAGGACCTTAAGGGGTTTTTTTGTTTGGTTTTTTGATTTTGGGTTTTGGTTTTTCTAGAAAAGGGTGTGGGGAAATTAGTCTGGACGGATCCAGTGGCATCTGTGGTTTGGTCCCTAATGTGACAAGGACATGTACGGGGCTGGCGACCAGCCAGGGGCAGTGTGGAATCACCAGACAGAACTGAGACTGTGGCCTGGGCCTCGTCAGCATGGCTCAGACCAGCAGAGTCCCGCCTTGGAGATGGAAGGCTTGTGAAGAACCATCAGGAAGCTAGTGGGGTAGGGGCAAGTGAGCTGGGCAGTGAGCAACATGGAAACATCTGGCAGCCATCAGGGCAAAGGGCAGAGGGTAACCCGCTCCGACCTGCCTCTGGACGAACAGAGTGGGTCCTGCCATGAACGGACTCTGGGCGAGGAGAAGTCCAAGTCAGGGAGGGAATTCACAGCAGCCACATTGCTGAAAGCAGCCACCCCACCGCACCCCGCACTCTGCATGCCAAAGCTCTCGGGAGGCCAAAACAAACAGCTGCGAGAGAATGATTCTTCAGGAGGTCTCTAATATGCTGTCTTCTGCAGATGCTCACAGAGGTTGGCACTCACTGTAAGTGCCAGGAGTCAGCACTTCAACTTATCGCCTGTGTTCTGGTCTTCCTTTCGCTTCTGATTTGGGAAATTTACATCGGGTACAAAATTTTTAAAAATTTTAAGTAGGTAAAATTAAATAAACATAACATCAGTATTTTCTATCCTGACTGCCCTGTATCCAAACAGCAAAACCCACAGCACATCGGAGGAGAATATTAAACAGCACTCAACCTTTACGTCATTCATGAAAGGTATCCTTTGGAGAAACTGAATAAATGAGAACAACTTGCAGTAGGAAACATGCCTTTAAAGACTTGACACTGCTGTTAATAAGCTAAGTAGCTTTCAGATCAAGGGCAGTGTAAGCAGAGGCTGATTATCTCCAAGTGTGTGAACAGTATGACATTGGGTTTCAGAAAAGCAGGGCAATTAATTGCTGGTTAGGCTTAGAACTCATAAAAGCCACATGCTTGCTGGCATTGTCCTATGTCACTGAATGTATGGAGAAGAAATAGATTTCATTGGTACATTAGGAGAAAAGTTTTATTAAAAGCTTCAGTATAAATGGAGTTGCTAATTGTAAGAGAGCATATGTTTGCAAGAGGAGAAAAATCCAGATGTTCAAAGCCCTGGATCAGGGTGTGAGAAGGTGTCACATTAACATGTTCACTGTTAAAAGTAAGTCTCAATGGCAGATTATTCAAAGAAAAGTGACAGCCAAGAATTTCCTAAAACTATCAAGAATTTTCTCACCCTTTAGTAAGTGCACACCTATAAATTCCCTTTGTTCATTTTCAGTGCACATTACTCTTTTTATTCAAACTGATAATAATGATATATTCTGAAATAATGTTCTTTAAGTTAAATTTAGAGCTTCAAAACAAGCAGGCTGCTCTTCAGTCTCATAAAGCCCTGAGGTTTCTAACCATGTTTCCAGATGTACTGCCAGGAAAAGAGATTGCTTCTAAAACCACATGGAGGTGATGGCTGCTCAGGACTCCCTAACCTCACAGCATTCTCAGCTCCAAAGGCATCAATTCCACTTCATTCCATTTCAGCCCTTCCTTGGGATGGCCACACCTGTCCTGAATACTCATATCGTCACGTCTGACCACCGCTCTCCGCCCTGTACATTCTCCTAGTCAATCATTGCCATATCTGCACTATCTCCCCTCATTAGGAAGTCCATTCATCCAACAAGGTATTAACAGCCTCCTCTGTGCTAGGCATTGTTCTTCCAAGACATCAGTACAAGGCAGACAAGAATCCCTGGGGGGTATTGTAGCCCAAGGTAGATAATAAACAATAGACATAATAATAAGTAACATGTTACGTGAGAAGGTGATAAGTGCTCTGGAAAAGTAGGGCACACTAAGAGGGAGACAGGAATGGGGGGTGGTGGGGGGACAGGGGGTTGCAGTCAGTGGTGTGCTGCAGTCATCTTGCACCAGCTCCTGAGAGCTGATGTGGCTTCTCCTCCCCACTGCCACGCTCAGCAACATCAACTCAGTGACATCACAGTGGTAACTCGAAATTGCTGAACATTTGCACCATGAAAACTTGCAAACGACACGAAGTGCAGCTTCTCTTTTCCCAGAAAAGCACCTGAGAAACATTTACCAGCATTTCATTGGTATGATTTTAAATCAAACATTGACATTTGAGCAATGACATGAATGAGTTGGAATCAGCCTTGTGGGATCTAGAAGAACATTTGAGGCCATCGAACAACTATAGCAAAGGCCTGAAATAAGGAGCAAGACAAGTGTGGTAGGAATAACAAGAAGTGCAGTGAGGCTGAGAGCAAAGGGAGTGGTAAGATGAGCTCAGTGGAATTACTTGAGAGCACATTGTGGAGGGTGTCATAGGTCATTGGAGGGACTTTAACTTTTATTCTGAGTATTGGAAAGCTGTTGGAGGTTTTAGAACAGAGGAATGTCAGGATCTAATATACTTACAACAGAACCACTTTGACTGCTATGTTGAGAATAGATTGAGGTGGGGGGAGATGATGGGAAGTAAAAGGTAAAAGCGAGACAAGGTATTCTAGGTATTCTATTCTATTGTGTAAGAGAAATATCATGGCTCAGAGTACCAGTAATGGATGTAGTGAGAAATGGTTGGCTTCTAGATATATTTCGAAAGCACCTACAGGATGCTTGGATATACAGTATCAGAGAAAAGAGTGAAGGTTGACACCAAGACTTTTGGTTTGAACAGATGGCAGGATGGAATTGACATCAACTGAGAAGTGGAAGACTGTAAGTGGAACAGATGCAAGAGTAGGGAAGGGAGGGGTACTCAGAAGGTCTGTTCTGGACAAAATTAGCTTGAGATATCTATTATGTTGAGTAAAAGGTGGATGTATGAGTCTGAATTTCAAGACAGAGTTCTGGCCAGGACATAGATATTTGAGAGGCGTAGATGGTGGTTAAAGTCTTGAGACAGGATGGCAATGCCAAGGAGTATAGGTAGTGAAGAGAAAAAGAAGAAGGATTCAACTTCAGGATACTCCAAGCTTAACAGGTCAGGGAGAAGAGGAGGGACTGCAAAGGAGAGGGAGGGAGGAGCAGCCAGAGAGGTAGGAGAAAAACCAAAGGAGAGAATGGGAGAAGGGAAATTTAAGACAGTAAGTGTAGGAGACGCTTTCAAGGGCATCTGCTGTGAAGTAGAGCAGAGAAATGGGACAGTAGCTGGCAGTGGAATTGAGGTCAAGAGCAGGCTTTGTATTGTCTTCTTTAAAGATGAGGGAAATAACAGCAAGTTTGTATGGTGGTGGGAAAGGGCCAGTAGAGAGAGAAACTTCAGTAGAGGGGAATTTTAGTCCCTCAGCCTCTAAGGCTGGTTTCATTTCCCTCTTTGCTTCATTTCCCTCTTTAGCCAGCCTGGTCCCATGACTGGCTATTTCTATTATGTCTTTACTAACCCCCTAGAATGCCTCCCTTTTGTTAGTCCTTCCTTCCCAAGCCCACCATTTTCTTTCTTCTCTAGAACTCTTGGGTTGCCAGTTGGCTTTACTACAATAGATTTATGCTACTAACCTCAGTTGAAACTACAGAGCTGTCCAAGTGTTCTTTTATTCTTATATTCTTTCATGGCTTATTTCCTAGCAAGTGACTAAGTGTTTATTCCAATTTTTTTAAAAAAATTCTCTTAATCAGCATTCATTCAACACACAGTTATTGAGCAACAACTGCACTGCAGACACTGGGGGCCTGACAACCCACCACCCACTGCTCCTCAGATTCTCAGCAGCTGACCTTTACTCCGCTTTACTGAAATGACTGATGTGAATTTTTTGAATCTTCTCCCTTACATTCTCAATTTTTAAAGACATCCTTCCCATCATTATTTATAAAAAAGTTTCCTTGCTGGTCTCAAAGATTAACTCTTTTACTTGGGCCTTGATTCTATTGCCTCTTATACTTAATAATTTTAATTTGATAATATTTAATATATTTAATGTCATACCAATTAATCTCACTATGTCTTTAATATTGTCCCTCCCCAATTTCGGTCCCCTTCCTTCCTCCCAGAGGTAACAACTATATTGACTTTCGAAGTAATCACTCTTTTGCTTTTCCTTGATTTTTTTCATATATGTATAAAATATATATACACACACATAAGTATAGTTAAATACATGCACACACACATACACATGTACATATAAGGTAAATATATATATATGCGTGTAACAATTTTGCTACTACTAGAAGATCAGCTGAAGAGATTCTCTGGGTTATAGTCTGGCTTCAGCTTCCCCTTTGGGACCATCAGGACAGGCCATGAGTGAGTCCTGGAAATATAGAGTTGGGGCATCTAGCAGGAAAATAATGAGGGGTGGGGTGCTTTTTTGCATTTTCTCTGCCAAGCTCTCCATGGCTTGTCTTCACTTTAGCCTGCCTGAAGCTCTGATCACTTTACTCTCTTTCTGCCCCATCTTTAATTTCTTCTCTGAGTCCAGAATAAATTCTAAACTATGTAGACAGCATCGCAGGGTCTCACTACCTTTAAAGCAGTATTTTCCACTGTTCCTCTTTTTGTTCCTTATGTCAAACTACACTACTGATGCCTGTACACTGAACAAGCAGGATTCATTGAACACAGTCGGAAGACAACTTAGTTCCTTCCCCTCACAGCCCACTCCACCTGCTCTGGAGCACTCATCATTGTCCTCAGTGAAGTTTCAGGCAGCTCACTCACGGATAATGAAAAGTCCTGTGGTCAATAGGAGTCCTCATAAGCCTCATTCTAGTAAATTGTTGAGTCACATAGAAAAGTCAGAACTCCAAATCTCACTCAAAGCCTCTCTTCCTCATTGGAGGTTGCCCCACGCTGACGTTGTGGGAAAAGAGAGCATGATTGGCTTCTTCATTTTTTGCTGTATCTGAGCTTCTGACCCTGCCTCTCTGTCCTCTGCTCACAGGGCTAACCCTGGATCCTCACTGAAGAGGACAGAGGGAGAGGCAAGTAGGAGGAGAGTTTCTGCCTTGACTGGCAGCAGGGGACCTGGCACCACCTCCAAGTAGCAGAGGCTTAAAGCTGATATTTCTGTTGGAGTGTATTTGTGGATCTATGGAGGCTTCACCTGGAGTATATCCCCGAATTTCTCCTGAGGTATGCCTTTTCCTCCATCCAGTATCCTCCAGTATCCTCCCTCAGCCCCTGGGGCCTAGGAATCTACTCCTTCTGTTAAGGTCACAGCCTGCTCTAAGCAAGGCTCTTGGGCAGGCTACTCTCTCCATTGTGGCCATCTCTGGCCCACGGAAAAAGCACTCAAGTACCCTTTGTCCCAACAGTCTCCATTCCCTATGCAACTAGCCAGTCACAGACTCTTGACTTTAGGATTTTCCAGTCATGGGTCCAGTAGCAGATTCTCGTCCTTACAGAATCCAATGGACATAGGTCCACATCTCTGAGTAGTGCCCTTAAAATTCCCTTTCAATTGGCTCAAGAGGAAAGGAAATATTTCCAAAGGGGAGGGAGACTGCCGTAGTACTCCCACAACTGTCTCCAAAGAAATTATCCGTCGGATTTCTAATCTCTTGTCAACAATAATCTCTTGTATGTAAATTCTAATCTTCTCTACATCTTCCAATTCTGTAAGGTACCAAGAGATACAAAACTGGTTTTTGTCCAGTGAAGGTGGTCTAGAAATTTAACTCCTTTTAAAGTCCTATAAGATGGTCTGGAAATTTAACTTTGAACCAACAAGTATGTGTCACCAATTCCTTTGATTCCGATTTGGGGGGGCTGCAGCTAAACCAAGACAGAACTTGTTATAGGATATTTATTTTCTCCTAAAAGGCCCTGGGTTTTTCTCTGGACCCCACTCATGTCACTTCTTCCACCCAGAATGTCCATCTCTCCCATGGCATCTATAAGGCTCAGCTCAAAGGCCACCCCCTGCACAGAGTTGTCCCAGATCCTCATAGCTAAAAGTGACCTCTCCTTCCTCACACTGTTTTTATCCCTCTCAAATAGAGGTTACCCATACCTGCCCTCGTATTGTAATTAGTGCAGAGCATGCCCTTCTCCTTACTGAGTAGAAAAGCCTTTGCCACAGAGAACCTGCCCGTATGAGTTTGCCAGGGTTGATATGACAGTACCACAGACTGAGAGACTTAAATAACAGGAATCCGTTCCTTCCCAGCTCTGGAGCCTTGAAGTCTAAGATCAAGGTGGCAGGTGGCAGCAGGTTGGGTTCTTCTGAGGGCCTCTCTCCTTGTCTTGGAGATGGTCTTCTTCTCTCTGTGTCTTCACCCGGTCTTTCCTCTGTGCTGTGTCTGTGTCTGAATCTCTTCTTTTAAGGACATCGGTCAGATTGGCTTAGGGCCTACCCCAATGATCCCATTTAACTTCAGCACCTCTTTAAAGATCCTGTCTCCAAATACAGGCACATTCTGATGTCCTGGGGGTTAGAACTTCAGCATATGAACATTGAGGAGACATCACTCAGCCCTTGACAACGCCTTATTCTCCTTATACCCCAACCTGTTCTCCACGTGGTGCTTGTTAAACACGTGCTTGTTGTCCTGTACTGCAGACCTTCTTGAAGACTTGATGCCAAAAACCCTGAGAAGACAGGATGAATTAGAATGCTAGTGATAAGAGAGTTCTGGAAGATTCTGACTCCCCTCAGGGTTGGAAGGAATTGGGGATAATTCATTCTCTTTTAATAACTGAGGTTTGGAGTGTAAAGGAACTAGTAACTGAAGGAAAAGAGGAAATGGTGCTGGCAAACACGCCAGTGAATGTAGCAACGTTAAGTATCCCTGGAACGTAAAAATGAACATACCCTGGCCAGATACCTTCTTCCTCCGATGTGGCATATTGCTTGGCAGGGACACCGAGGGACACACAGGAGGACCTGGCTGCTCCTAACATCAGCAACCTCAAAGCAAATACGCCTCCCATCATTGCCACTGCCTCAACTGGAATCTGTCACCTCTGAATTCATTTTTTTGCTCCAACATATAGGGCTTAATTGTTTTTGTGACAGGAAAAATAATACACACAAAGAGTAAGAAAATACATATATATAAAAGAAGAATTACATAAGCTAGGAGAGTGAAAGTCTTTTCTTCAGAAAATGTATAGCCTCAACTACCTATATTAGAAGAAAACAGAAAATTAATGTGTTAAACTTCACAGTAGAGAAGTTTGAGGAAGAACAACACAATAAACACTAAGAAAACAGGAGGAAAGAACAAACACAGATATGGGCAGAAACTAACAAAACAGGAAACAAAGATACAACAAAGATAATCAATAAAACCAAAGCGTTTCTTTGACAAGACTAATAACATAGACAAATCTCTGGCAATATTGATCAAGGAAAAAGAAAAAATGTAAATAGTGTTTGTAATGGAAAGAGAGCATAAGTACAAATGTAGCAGATGAAAAACTGAAAATACAATAAAAACGTCATGCTAAGCATTCAAACTTGGAGTGAACAAATTCTTAGAAAAATATAATTTAACAAATAATACACACTCCATATGTATCATCTAATATGTATCGTCTATATGATAGTCTATATGACTATCTACATATCATCTATGTGTAGTCTACATAATATACAAAAACATTTTATATATACATATATGAGTATGTGTTTGTGTGTGTATGCATATATATAGTTTATTTTATTTTTTAAAAGATTTTATTTATTTATTTGAGAGACAGAGCAGAAGCAGTAAGGAAGAGCAGAGGGAGAGGAAGAAGCATATATATGGTCTATAACATATACCTCAAAAAGGAACACCTGGCCCAAATACTTTTTTTTAAAGATTTTATTTATTTATTCATGAGAGACAGACACAGAGAGAGAGAGAGAGAGGGAGGCAGAGGGAGAAGCAGGTTCCCCAAGGAGCAGGGAGCCCTATGCGGGACTCAATCCCAGGACCCTGGGATCATGAACTGAGCCAAAGGCCAACGCTTAACCATCTGAGCCACTCAGTTGCCCCTGGCCCAAATACTTTTAAAGATAAGTTCTAGCCAGATTTTCAAGGAGAAAATCTCAATATTAAACAAGCAAATTGCCCTATGGAGGAGGACAGATAAAATGATTCCTGACACAGATAAAACTAAATTCCAAGTGGACTAAAAACTCAACATGACAAAAATGCTCAAAATCCTAGGTTTAAAAAAAATTATCATTTCATACCCATCATTTTGGGAAAAACAATATAACAACACTTGATAATATCAAGTGTTGGCTGATAAGGGGTTAATATCCAAAATATATAAACACAACTCACACAACTCGATTTATCGCACAACTCAATAGCAAAAGCACAAATAATCTGATTAAAATAATGGGCTGCAGACCTGAATAAACACTATTTTTTAAAAAAGACATACAAATGGCCAACAGGTACATGAAAAGGTGCTCAATATCAGTCATCATCAGGGAAATACAAATCAAAACCACAACGAGATAGCCCTTCACACTGGTTAGAATGGCTATTATAATAAAAACCAAGAAATAACAACTCTTGGTGAGGATGTGGTGAAAAGAGAACCCTTGTGCACTGTTGGTGGGAATACAAACTGGTGCAGCCGCTGTGGAAAACAGTATGGAGGGTCCTCAACTACAAATAGAGCTCCCACATGATCCAGCAATCTCACTTCCGGAAAGGAAATGAAATCAAAATCTTGAAGACATAATCTCTGCTCCCATGTTCACTGCAGCATTATTCACAATAGCTAAGATATGAAAACAACTTAAGTTGCTCATCAGTGGATGAATGGATAAAGATGTGCTATATTCCTACAATGGAATATTATTTATCCATGGGAAAGAAGGAAATCTTGCCATTTGTGACAACATGAATGAAGCTGGAGGGCATTATGCTAAGTGAAATGAGCCAGACAGAGTAAGACAGATACTACACGGTGTCATTTATTTGTAGATTAAAAAAAAACACCACCACCAAAACTCCTAGAAACAGAGAGTAGAAAGTGGCTTCCAGGGCTGGGAGGTGAAGGAAACAGGGAGAGGTTGGTAAAAAGGTAGACTTTCAGCTGTAAGATGAAAAGATCTGAAAATGTAACATAAATGTAATATAAAACATGGTGCCTAGAGTTGATAACACTGTTTTATGTCATTGAAGTTTGCTAAGAGAGTAGAACTTAAATGTTCTCATTAAAAAAGAGATAAATATGCGAGGTAATTCTACTCCATCTATACTGTAAACTCTGAAGTTGCCCATGAATACTAATTATTATAGATAATAACAAGAATATTCTAAGACTTCTCTGAAAGCACAAATGCTATAGCATTTCATTACTTTATAAGATGCATTAAGTCCTCCTTGGCTTACTCCAAAGTTTACAGTAATTAAGTTGCAAAATTTGAGGCCCATAATTAGTGAGAAATAACAGAATAATTTTAATGTATTTGACACTCCCAAGGTAATTTCTGTTGGTATCAAAATAATTCAGTAAGTCCTAAGTTTCTTTGCAGTGTTGGTCACAATCCTTTGCAAAGTGCACCAATCTACACAACCCTGGATTCGATGTGTATATAAGTGTCATTCCTGACATTTTTCTTATTCTCATAATCCTTTGTTTTTCTAAGACAAGTTATAAAATTGTAATATCTTCATCCCTATCTCAGAAAGACCCTACATTTCAAAATCACAAACCTTTCCCATGTTCCGACATTAAGGCAAATAAGAAGCTACAAGGGTTATTGAAAAAAAGGAGATGAGAGAAAGCAGTGTTTGTCCCAGGCAAACAAGACAGTCTTCGTTCTACATCAAAGGCCAGATAAATTTCAGATATAATTAATATTTCACTCTTTCTAGAAGATTTTTTCCCAGCGTCTTAAAAGCAATATTTCTTGCATTGACTTCAAAGTGAAATTTTGCAAAACCTTTTTAGACCTCTGTGCTAAAAGAATTACATAGAAAAGAGTTGCTGCCATAAGGGGACGGAGAAATACCAAAGTCCTATGTTAAGCAAACAAGAAGGGGCCAGGGAATTTTGGATAAATGAAGACCAATCTGTGAATGCCCCAACTGTGAGTTCAAGAAGTAGAAGATGGAAGAGATAAAGTGCTCATACCAACCTCGTGGACAGGGATTACTGGGTAGGTGACCTTGACCAGCCCCAGAGGTCCCAGAAACTGAGCGGCTCTGCTCTGCCTCCTCGGGGTGAGTGATGCAAGTGTCCAGCAATTCCCTGGCCATTAGAATCTCTTAAGAGAAGTGCCAGTTCCAATAGAGGGAGAGCACTCTGAGTTAAAAAGACTGTAAGCCTCCAGAACATGAACCAGAAAAACCCCACCCATCCCCTGAATCAAGAGGCTGGAAACTCAGAGCAGTACCATATTTCAGTCCAGCGGTGGTACCCCTGTCGCAAGCTTCTGCTGTGGGGGCTGTGAGAGAGTGGGCGCATGGAAGACCCACGAGCGGGTCTCAGAGGCCGATCAAGCCAGAAAATTGGCAGGTAGGCACCAAACAGGGCTGGAGATAAGGTTGCAGAAGCACCAGAACATAGTGAATAAGGAAGGCAGGAACTCAGGGAGAGAGGAGCTACAGAGACCAGCAGAAGATGAAGTTAGGATAGAGATAATCAAAACAAAGAAGGCCAAAGGTCACAGGTAGGATGTGTAGGGGTAGGATGAAGCAATAGTGAATATAATGTACAGAAATGACAGAAAAAGGCAAGTTCTGGTGGGCAGGATTAGGCATGAGAACTGCCTCTTCGTGTCTTGCTCAGCAGAGCTTCCATCACCCTAAGAACCGTAGTGGTGGCTCCAGAGGCTGGGCCTCCAGGTGCAAAGCCCGTCTGGCTCTACAGCGGGGCTCCGGGCCTCTCGGCTGCTGTCTCCATAGCTCCGCTCTGCCCCATCCCCACCCCCGCTGTGCATGACTGCCGGCACCAGGCTCTCTCTCCTTTCCAGTTACTTCGCTTCGGGCACTGCCTCCTCCCGGGGCACGTGTGGTCTCCAATGAGTCTGAGCAACCTGTTATTCCCAACCTTCTACTCGTCGTTCCCACTTTGTCTATTCTAGCAGTCTGACTTCCCTCTGAATTTGACCGCTGACCTTGGGCATTCTCTCCAAAGGCCGACCTTTGGAACCTCTTCCCATTTGGGAAACAGCTTGCTGGCAGATGCTCTGGGGTTCCACCGCATTGCAGGATAGAGCAGTGAGCAGCACAGACAGAGCAGAAATGTCAAAGAGAAAGACGAAGATGGAGGCAACTTCATGGGTGACGTCTGAGTGAGCAGTTTCAGGAACATGAGCTCCAGAGTCCCACAAAGGGAGGGGCAGGAAACGATGAATGTAAACTGGAAACAAAAGAATCTCTACAGGGAGCAGGTAGGCTGAGGCAGTCTTCTGACCTACTTCTGGTTGTCTTCATTTCCCTCTTGGCCGAGCAGGATCCGCTTTCTGAATGAGACCGGGGTGGGGGAGGCAATTGGAAACAGCAGGCTTGGGTGAATATGGGATGAGGAGGGAGGATTCCCTTACAGCAGCTTCTGATAAGGACATACTTTCAGCTGTTGTCTGCTTGGCTCCTTCAAAGGAGAGCTCTAGTGGCCCTACTAGGTCTAAGCTTTCAGTAACCTATCTGTCTTTTCTTGCCCTTGGACACAGAAAGAAAGAAAGAGAAGCTGAGCTTCTGGCTCCACAGGTCCCTGTTCTAGAACTATCTTTTCCAACCTATTTTGCGTAGCCAACTTGCTTTCCGAACATCCTCTTCCTGGCCTTCACATCTCAGTCTGAAACAAAAGCTACTGTACGGTGTATTTGAAAGTTGCTAAGAGAGTAAATCTTAAAAGTTCTCATCACGAGAAAAAGAAGTTCATAACTATGTGTGGTGATGGATGTTAATTAGACTTTGCGTGGTGATCATTTTGCTATATATACATATATCGAATCATTATGTTATACACCAGAAACTAGTATAATGCTATGTCAATTACAACTCAATAAAAAAAAAATTAAAGAAAAATATATATTTTTTAAAACAGATAAATAAACATTGATTGTTCACATTTACCAGAGTAGTTGCTCATTTTAAATGCTACCACCCTAGGGCATCTTTAAAATTGACTGCACACAGGTTTTATACAGTTATTAGTTGACCAGCTCCCTGACAAAGAGTATGTTCATTTTCTGATGGTTATAACCATTCTTTTCTCTCAACAGTCACAAGGATAAAATTAACATTCTAGGATAAAAATTAAATTTATATATGTTTACAGAAATTTTTTCTCCGTCCAAATTTGACATCACACTTTGGTTTGGAGAGAAGCTTATTGAGTCATAACTTTTAGTTTGCAAGAACTTCACAAAGGGTAAGGAAAACTCCTGTCCTAAATTATAGAGTTTAGATCATTGGAGTTGCTTTTCCCTGAGAGAAAAATCAAACGTTTAAGGGCAAGAGCACTTGAGCATTCCATAAAACACTGGTACATTTATTATCACGTGCTCTCCGTTCTTTCATCTGGACCTCCAACATTTGTTGGTTGGCGGTTCCTATGGGAGCCAGAGAGCATGGAAGCAAACCCTACAATTTGTGTTATTTTCATCCCCTTCTGTAATTGAACTTTGATTATCAAATTCCTGCCAAGTGCCACTCAAGAGACTGCCGGCGAGACTGAGAATGTGTACAAAGATCTCTCAGACCCTGAAGCCTCCCAGAAGCAACAGCTTGGTGGGAATCATAAGCCGCCACCCCACTGCTCTTGCTCTGTAGAGAATGGGAGCAGCTCAGACATGTGTGTTTAAGGGGAAGAACAAGGCCTTGAGGGTCCGGCGCGCCGAGCCCGATTCTCCGCTCAATCACATAATAGCTGCAATCTTGGGCCAATCGATGAAGCACTCTAAACTCCAGTTTTCTCATCTGTAAAAAAAAGTAAAAATGTATACACTATAGAGATTTTGCATAAATTAAATCAGTGTAATTTAATTCAGCGAGGCCCCTGGAGTCAGACTAGGTAGGGTTCAAATTCTGGCTAGCCCACTTACTTGCTATGTGATTCTGGGCAAGCTGCTTCAAGTCGTTCAGCCTCAGTTTCCTCAATATATGCAATATTGATAGAGGTGATTCCTACCTTAACCGGTAGTGGTGCCGAGCAAGTGAGATTATCCACAGGAAGAATGTAGCGCAGTGGCGGGCGGGACGTAAGCATTCAAATGAAGGTTAGCTGTTATTCTAGAAAGCACCACACACACAACTATTTTGGGTTCTCTTAACTAGGTTGCAGATTAATAGAAGGGCAGTGGTGCTGGAAATGCCAGCAGGCAGACCCTTTTCTTTACAAAGCATTTCTTTCTCTTTTTTTCTTTTTTCTCCTTTCAAGAATGTTCTGGTACACATTAGCAAAACGCCTAGGGGGCAGGGAGCCTAGAAAGGCATTAAGTGTCTGTATTTCCTTCACAATGAAATCCATGTGCTTTCCAAAGAAACAGTGTCCTGGAAAGGGGCCAGTTAGGGTAGGTCCCAAGATTGTAAATAAAGCATAAAGGAAGAGACTGTAGGAGTCCAGATTAAAGATAGATCATTATTATCATTAATTTCTTCGTTAACATTTTTATATGCTTTTTTACACGTGTGAACTGTGATTGGTTTAGAGACTGAATTTTATTCAAGAGGTAATTGTGTAGGTGTTTCCAACTGTAGAACAATGTTCCTTTGGGCGGTAATTAAAAGTGTAGTTTGGGGAAAAGGTTGAGACTGAAGTTTTTGGATGAGACCGAGGTCTTGCCCCTGCTGCTGACCCCAGGCCGGCCCACGCCTACCAGTCTCGCCGGGGCGCCTCTGGGTTCTATGACATCCTTACTTGGTGGGAGCTTCCTCCGTGTTCAGCAGACACATCTCGGATCGGGTGTCACCTTTACTTTCTGTATGCAAGGACATTTCTTGTCCTAGACGATTCTTTTTTTTTTTTTTTTAAGATTTCATTTATTTATTTGACAGAGAGAGAGACAGCGAGAGAGGGAACACAAGCAGGGGGAGTGGGAGCGGGAGAAGCAGGCCTCCCACGGAGCAGGGAGCCGGATGCGGGGCTCGATTCCAGGACCCTGGGATCATGACCTGAGCCGAAGGCAGACGCTTAACGACTGAGCCACCCAGGTGCCCCATGCCCTAGCTGATTCTGATGCTCATTTTGGGCTAGGAAAAATGGGCAAGGTGACAATTTTCACTACAATAACTTTTGTGGAGTTTTGCCATTTTCCAACTCCTTGGCTTTTCCTTTTCGCAAAATGACTTTCTCACCCCAGGGACACTAAATAAATGTGCTTAAAAAGTAATATTTCATGGTTACCAGAAGGGAGCGGGTGGGGGGGTTAAAAAGGTGATGGGGATGAAGGAGGGCACTTGTCCCAGTGAGCACCGGGTGTTGTGTGGAAGTGCTGAATCACCATATTGTGCACCTGAAATTAGTATTACACTGCATGTTAACTAACTGGAATTTAAATGAAAACTTAAAGAAAGTGATATTTCATGGTTACCAGTGGCTGGGTGGAGTGGGGAGTTATTGTTTAATGTTTAATTCTGTTTGGGATGATAAAAAAATGTTCTGGAAATGGATAGTGATAATGTTTACACATCCTTGTAAGTGTACTTAACAGCCAAGGAATTGTACACTTAAAAATGGCTAAATTGGTAAATTTTATGTATATTTTACCACACTTTTAAAAAGTGCTATTTCAACATTATGGTTCAATCACTTTTTGTAGACACCATACTTTCTAGTCAGAGAGCATTAAGCGGCGCCAGTTCGAATGGCCTGCCATCTGGGCTGGAGACCTGCAGCTAGCATGGTAGCAGGGACCCGACAGAGGTGACCAGAGTGCTGTGTTTCCTAATTAGCATATTAATTAATTGTATATAATTAGGTGCTTTGATATTTGCAGGTTTGCTATTTTTAAAAATTCTAAGCACCCTCCTTTCCATCACTTAAAGGCAGGGTTTTCGCGGTTGGCTTTGTTGTCAGGGGAAGGATAGACATAAGAGGCCCACCTGCCCGCTCCCGGTGAGTCTGTGCTGACCGCCCGTTGCCGTTACTGTGAGATTTTAACTGGAACCATCCAATCCTGATATTTGGTTGGGGCATTAACATTATAAAAGCAAATTAATTCTCCTGGAAAAGCATAAAAATGTTTTTGAAGTTCTGATGCTTGAATAATATTAGTAAAAATCATCTCATGAACCTGGAATGAGTAATTTTCTATCTTTCAGAGAAGGGTGGCTTAGAATAAAGATGGGGCAGGGTGTCTTTCGATCCCATAGTGTGCTTGCAAGAAGGATGGTGACTGCAGAGCTGAGATGTTTCTCTCTCCCTCACCCTGTCCCTCCCTGAGTTTCTCCTCTCTGTTTATCTGTTTCTGAGTCTTCGCCCCGGCTTCTTTTCTCTCTCTCACACACAGGCCCTGTGAAGTAGAAGGTGGGCAAGGCAAAAATTATTATTGCCATTTTACAGATTTTACAAGTGACATACTGAGAGGATAAGTGACACGGAGCTCGGTATGGGAAGAGCCCGTCCTAACCCCATGTCTTGTGACTCTGGCCTACCATAGCTGCAGCCAGGACTCTGGCGATCCTGCAGTCCAGGAAGGGAACAGGGACACAGCACCACCAGACAGATGGTTCCAGTGACTTGGACAACTGGCAGGGGTGGTGCTGAGTGCAACTCCTCATTAAGTTTCCCTAAAGATGCTCCCAGGTGCTCCCATCCTGGCTGTCGAGCAGCCCTCACCCATCCATCCATTCATCCAGACTGGCAGAGGGTGTAGGAGGTATTCAGCTGGGGGAGGCCAACGGGCACATATGCCCTCTGGATTCTGGTGACTATGATGTTGAGTTCCTTTTAAAGTCAAAACTGTCGACCAAATTCAGCCATTTTTAGCCCACATAGCTGGGGAAATATCACAATAAAATTATTTCTCAAAAGATAAATTCAGTTGTCATATTCAATTATTATCTGGTTAATTCTAGCTACACAGATACTGGATTTAGGAAACAACTTTAAAACACCTCTTCTAGGGGCACCTGGGTCGCTCCATTGGTTAAGTGTCTGCCTTCAGCTCAGGTCATGATCTCAGGGTCATGGGATCGAGCCCCACATCCGGCTCCCTGCTCAGCGAGGAGTCTGCTTCTCCATCTTGCGCCTGCACCTGGATGTGCTCTCTCTCAAAGAAATAAAATCTTTGAAAAAACTTTCCATTTCCCTTCCCCCAAAGTATCACTTTAGTTATGTAAAAGTGCGAAAGATTAGCAATATCCTGCTAACATTATGATTAATCAATATCTGTTATGCGAGATCGTCATAGGTTAAGAACTCCTCATCAAGCTTCCTGAATCAAGTCTGTATTTTCCCCTTTTATTATATTAAAAAAAAAAAAAAATCCTGGTCTGGGAAGCCTGAAAAGAAACTTTCAATGTGCGCCAAAAGCATTCTAGCTTTTATTCTTCATTGCTATTTGCAATTACCCAGAAAGGAAACGTGTTGGAAGAAAAATCCCACCCACCCCCTCAGGTCACAATTGACATTCTCTTTCTTAAGATGCCCAGCTGCGACAAGCAAAAGCCAGTTCAAAGATAGGTCTTTTGGGCGCCCCCTGGTGGCTGAGAAGGGTCACGAACTCCGTGTCCTGACCCAGAAGGCCAGTAGTGATCTTTGAGGCTTTCTAAATGGCCATTACCAAATTTTCCATTCAACGTTGAAAATGCATTCAGATCAGGAAAACAGGAGGGAGTGGAAAGAATTTGGAATCACAAGACTTGGATTTGAGTCAGAGCTCTGTCATGTACTAGCTATGCAAACCTGGGTCTGACTGGTCAGTTTCCGCAGCGCTGAGGTTGAATCTGGAGTTTCTCATTGGAGATAAGAGGCAATGTCAAACTAGAGGGGTATACGATTCCATTTATCTGATATGTCCAGAAAAGGCAACTTTATGGAGATAGAAAGTAGATTAGTGGTTGCCTGGGGCTGGGGATGGGAATGGGGATTAACTATAAATGGGTATGAAGGATCTTCCTGGGGTGATGATGAGTATGTTCTAAACTGGATTGTGCACAACTCGGTAAATTTACTAATAATCATTGCAATGTGCATTTAACCTGGGTGAATTCTGTGGTATCTGAGTTATACCTCCATAAAGCTGTTTTTCAAAAAGCAACTGGAAGGAAAAGCAGGATGGATAACCTGTGTAAAACAGAGCTGGGAAGCCTGTACGCTGTAATTAAATAAGAGAGAAAGGGAATGTGGGGTAAGGTAGGGATGGGCAGGAAAACTGCCCAGCACGGGTGCTGCTGTTTGGAACTTTATTTTGTCCACTTTACATTGTCCGTAGCTTGTGTCCAGGAAGGTCACCCGAGGTTAGCACACAAGGGGCCGAAAGTGCGCAGCTCCTATTGTATGCTCGCAGCAGGGCTTCCGTGCACTGGGCCGGCAGTTCTGACAGTCAGGGCCACTTCTGATGGAGGGAAGACTGTTCAAGCAGCCGGCTTGGTGCAGCGGCATCCAAATCACCATTTTTTTGAAATGTAAAAACTGTGTTTTCTTCATAATATTTCTCAGTATGAGGTAATTCAGTGTGGTTGGGGAATTAGATGACACTAAGGAGTGGGTTGGGGAGAGCATGGCTTTTTTTTTTTTTTTTTTTTTTTGCATTACTTACTAACAGAAAACTTGAAAGTATGAGAATTTATAAAAGAGCAATAAGAAAATTCAGAAGAATATCTCTGTAGAGTTGGGTAGAGAGAAACTTGGGAGGAATAACACCCAAACAAAGCCCGAAGAAAGAAAGGGGGAGGGGAGGGGAAGGAAAGAAGACACAGATGACATAGTAGGAAATAACACTGTATCATACATACCAAATGGGTTTATATATATATGTATCTTTAATATAACAGACACAAACCAGACAAAAGTGGGGAAAGGATGGCTATAGATAATTCACAAAAGGAAAAATAAATGAAGAAATATGATCTGTCAACATTTCAAAGGACATTTAGCCTGGCTACTAATTAATAAGTATTATTAACAAAACAAGAGCAGGGGCGCCCGAGTGGCTCAGTTGGTTAAGCGTCCAATTCTTGATCTCAGCTCAAGTCATGGGTTCAAGCCCAGTGTTGGGCTCCACACTCCAAAATGGGCTTTGGGCTCCACACTGGGGGTGGAGCCTACTTTAAAAATAAAAAAAGAAGAAGAAGAAAACAATGAGCTATTTTTCACCTATTAGCAAAGATTAAGAAGATTGATGTTGATTATCCTCAGCCAAATTGGTACAGGCTTGCTAGGGGGTAATTTGGCATTGTACTTCAAAATATAAATGTGCATACATTTTGGCCCAGCAATTCCAGTTTGGGGAATTACTTTATGGTAATAATTACACATGTGTGAAAAGATACATATGTTAGGATGTTCATGATTGAGTTATTTGTAAAGACAAAAAACAAAAAATAGAAAGGTTCTCAAATGCCCATCAACAGGGATTTGATAATTATAGATGTATTCAATAGACTATCCACAGTAATTAAAAGTGAATGTGGTCTATATTTTGGGTCATGGGGAAAATATTGACATTATGTTACTAAGTAAAAAATATCGGTGTCATAAGAGCGTAGATGACATGATCACATTTTTATTTAAAATTATACTGTGTGTGTGTGTGTGCGTGTGCGTGTGTGTAATGGACATGAAGAGGCAATGCCCAGATACCCTTCAAAAAAGGACTTATCGCCCCACTGCCTGCCTCTTCAGGAACTGCCTTATGGCAGAGCCACCTCTCCAGTGTCCCGCCCTCCTGAGCAGGGCTGGTGGTCACATCCTGACAGAGGCAGGGACATAGGGCAGTTGTTTTAGCTCAACAGAGAACCACTCTGATGGGCTATTTTCCCCCCAGTGCTCCCTGTGGGGTCAGCTGAGACTGTCATCAGGCCTGAAACACAGCTGTTTCCCTCACTACCCAATGCTGCTCTCATCCCCGTCTTTCCGCAGATGTTGACCCCAAGGACAGTCCTTAAGAACTATCTCTCACAACAAACTCCATCTCAGAATCTGCTTCCCAGAAAACCTAACCAGTGGTTTTTGTACATAACCAGCAGACAAATTCTGGCAAAAAACCAAAAACAAACCACAAAACATCCAGCAAGTATTTTATGTTGGATGGGTTTTATGTTATAATTTTTGGCATTGTCCGATCATTTTTAAATGGGTATTTATTAGTTTTGTCATCAGATGAAAATAATAAAGTGGTTTTCATTTTGGAAAATAAAAAGAAAAGTTAATAGTTTGGTTTTATTCTGGTCAAAATGACCAAATCAGAGTATCCAGATTGAAATGGCAGCACCAAGCCCCCTGACGTGCGCTCTTTAGAACAGGAAGGTGAGCTATTGTGAATGCCCTTCTGGTCCCTACACACCGTTCCTACTGTTCTAGGTCTTGGTCCAGGTGAAAGTTTTGCTACTTTCTCCACCAGGCTGTCAGCATATTGTTGAGGTTTCCTGTAGAAGTGTAAGATGAAGAGAAATCTGGGGGGACCGCGAGGACCCCCTGAAGACTATGTGTGCCCACATGATGGGAGTAGATGGACACAGGATGCTACATGTTGGTAAATTCTCAAACCTGGAGTATTTACAGGTAGAGCCTCATGTTTCATCACGAACAGGAGGAACATACGTGCGGGGGGGATGAGCCCAGTGGTATCTGCTACCCAGATTCCTTGGCTTAGAGCCTTGACCTGTTTGGCAAATACTTTGTGCTGCCGATACCAGAAGTACCTGTCTTCTAGTTTCCCTTTGTCTTGTGGCTTTTCCAGATTTGGGCTTCATGTTGTGGTCCTGTTCAGGGGAGTAAGGAAGCAGTATGTTTAGAAGCCATTGCTCCTGAGAACCAAGTGTTTTTGCTTGGCGAACACAGTCTTAGGGAATAATGAGTTAGTTATCCAGTGTAGCAGAGACCAGAAGTTGTCCTCCCCACATCCATTCTTTCCTTCTTCATTCAGAAAATTCAAAACCCAAGCTTTTGCTGGCACACTTTGCAGCCTCCCTTGCAGCTCAATGGGATGAAATGAGTAAATTCTTGCTGATAGTATGTGCGCAGAATCAAAGTTCCAGGTTGTCTCCTTAAAGGAAGCACTTTCTCTTTTCCCCTGCCCTGGGGGTCAGAATGCAGGTCCAGCGTGGGTGGTGGTGAGTTATCTGTGAATATGCAGATGAGGGCAATGCCCACCCAAGGGGATGAGGGGATGAATGGGCTACAGAGAGAAGCAGCCTTGGTCCCTGTCACAGGGAACCTCCACAGCATCCCTTGACTACTCACCCGGGGACTGTTTTGTAAGAGAAAACGGAACTCCTTTCTTGTGTAAGCCACTGAATTGGGGGAATGGGGATGTGCAAAAACCAGCTATTGTTTTTATATTTTACTCTTGTAACTCAATTATAGTGTTTGTTACACTGATGTATTTATTCACTTCTCTGTGTCCTTCTCTAGAATATTTCTTTCTGAACTGCTAGTGTAGAGGAGGCATTCGTAAGTGTTTGTCAGATGTATGAATAATTGAATGCTGGGGAAACTTTGTAGAAAAGGGAAGCTGCAGAACTAAATACAAAGCTTGATTTCATAATTTCTGTGACAAAGGTTTCCCCAGGTCTCTCTAGTGCATCAGCGGGGACCCCATCAATAATGCACAGACACAGAAATGATGAATGTCTAAGCCCCCCCTTCCCTTATCTCTGGAGGAAGATGCTGGTGTTTTACTGCTCAGCATTCTGTACCACTACACCCCCATCCGGATCAAAACTCACACCCACATTTCAGAGCAGATTAATTCATGTAAGGAGCACACTGAGAGGATCACATCAAAAGTCAGAAAAGGCTGCGAAGCTCCCACAGCAGGGAGCAGGAGGTCTGAGCAGGCTACAGGGTGGGAATGTGTGGGAGCCTGGGAGGAAGGGAAAGGAGATTCGTAATGAGACGAGATTATAAACTGTATTTCTTTTTGAATGTCACTTGAGAGATACAAGTAAAGATCAGAATTAATTTGCTCCTGATTGCTGGTCGGTGCTCTCTGATCGTGACTCCATAGGAAACGACCGGGCCGAGGACACTGGGATTTTTTTCCTGACAACAGTCATAGCCCAAGTTTCACGGCTTTTAAACCACCTCTTCATGAAGGGCTTCAGCTCCTTCCTCAATTCGCAAATTCTTTCTAAGAGTTCTAGATGTTGTCCCTCTTGTGGCCATGAATCCTAACCCTCACTATGATGCTGGCTGCTCATAAAGTCATGGGAACGCAACCTGAATCCTCCGTCACCGCCACAGTATCCCAGGGGCAGCTGACGTCCCTGCTCACAGCAGGGTACTCCTGTGCCCTGGACATCTTCTGTAGAACGTGGCCCCCTGGTCCCTCGGATTGACCAAGGAACTGACACCTGACATACAGGGCCTCACCATCTTGATTGTTCTCCCAGGTACATATGCAAAAATTAAAAATAAAAGCTCTTCCTTTCTATTTCTATTTCAGCTGAAAAACCATCACACAATTCATACTGTTATGGTCCTATCTCCCATTTCAAAACACAAGTCAGAGTCAAGCTGGCTCAAACGGGGAGCCGGCATTAGTGTGATTAAGCTAACTTGCAGCACGATGAGCTGAGCCTGAGGTTCTCGGGACCTCTTCAGTCGCAGGTGAAAACACTTGGCAGGTTAACACACCTGAGCTGTGGTGTGGCCCGGGTGGCCGAACCACAACTGCCAACAGCTGGCTGGGCCTTCGGGGGTCCACACTCATCTTTAAGAGGGTAGACAGACCCACTTTTGTACTTCCTCAGTCTGATGAACCCCCAGTGTGAAGACATAGCTGAAGGTGGTTTCTGAGCTTTATTAAGCATTATTAGTTTGTGCAAAGGAGCTGGAAACCTAAAGCCAGGTTATTGAATGTTGAATATTCAGGAAATTGGGTCGATTATAAACAAGACTACTGACTTACAAAAATGCACTTTGTTCTTGACATTTGACAAACACAATTTTGCTGCAGTTATTTAAGAAACAGCTTCTTGCGGCCGGTAAGGAGACAATCTGCTGTGCATGTGCAAAACAGGGAGATTTGGGTGACATGGGACCTTAGGGCAGCAACCATACGGCTCATTTCTGTGACGAGTGAAATCCCTGCAAGGCTGTGTGTGAAGAAGTACAGGCGGTATTGGAATTTCTGTTTTACCAAAGGCGAATTAAGGAATATTACCGAGTAGGTTTTCTGTGTATCCATCTTTATTAGCAGAATTCCAGAGTGTATAAGCCATAAAATTAATCATTTATTCAGTACTCTGTGTGAGGCATTGTGCTGGGTACTGACACTGAAACATTTAAGTAAATATATTTGCTCAATAAAAAACCATGACCCATCCTACAGAAAGAATAAAATATTTGAAATAACTGTCCTGATGTGTGGTTAACTTATGGAGAGGGCATAAAGTCTGTAGCTATTTGCAGCTCCCAGCATTGCAAAATCTATGCAAATAAAAATGTGAAATCACACACACACACACACACACACACACACACACACGCATGCACTAGTGCTTAATGGGAACGGAGAAGGAAACTAGGTTTCCCTCTCTAACTAAATGATATATTCTCTAACCTTTCAGATATTTGAAAGCTAATTTAAGCTCTGAAAACAAGATAAGACTCATCTATTAAGTGATCTTTGGGATGCCCCAGGGCCACTGTAGAGCCCAAATATAATCATCGAAATGTCAGCATTTCTGTTCTCCGTTTCAGCAGGCTACAGAGAGCCCCATTGTCTATTCTCCCAACAGCTCTTGCTGGCCGACTCCATGTGAAATCAATGCGGCCAATTCTCCTTCCTTGGGAATGGGAATGCTGGGGGAGGAGGGCTCCCTTTTAAAGTTCCTTTAAAGGGATTTTTTTTTTAATAGGAGACTGAAATTTATTTATCATATACCCAAGCAATGTCTGACATATGAGAAAATGCTATTAATATAAAACATTAAACATTAAAAGGACATAGTATTTGTTTTTTAATACAATAATAGGCTCCCAGGATTCTAACAAGAAAGTTTGATTCCAAGTTTGCATTATAGTCATTTGCTCTGCTACAAGAAACTATGGTGGAGGTAATCGGCAGTATATTTCTCAGGATTCAAATACGAATGGATTTCATATGCGTGTTTTTGCATCAGTAGTTCAGGTGTAGGGTTTGCCCCTTAGTTCAGCTCACAGAGCTCCAGCTCACTGGGAGGAGGATGAGCTCGGCTCAGGCCATAGGGGCAGGTTGAGGACATCGGAAGCTGGAGCTGGACCCTGGCTGGGGTCACACTGCTGGGCTCCTGCCAGGCAGGGGCAGGGCCACCAATGTCCCGTTTTAATTGGCCCAGCCAAGCCCCCTGCCTCTGTGTTGACAATCTGCACTTGAGGGGCTCCTCTTGGTAGCTAGAGATGACTGAGAAAAACTGAGTTCCGGGCAAATGGAAAGAACACGCATGGGATGAGAGGGTTGTCTCCCGTTTACGTGTGCATGCACGCATGTGTGGGTGAGTGTGCGTGTGTGTTGAGTGTGCTGTGGAAGGGAGTGGGAGTTATAAGGGTATATTGCCAACTCTTCTTGGAGCTTGAGAAAAATCCAATTAGATTTTTACCTCACAGGATGCAACAATAAAAATGAAAAATTTCATATTATATCTATATATATATATAAACACCACAGAAGAATAAAAAAGAGAACTTAGCAAAGACAAAGAGATTGTGGGCAGATCTGAGGAATATTTAGGAGCGTCAGTAGTACTTTGTGACTGATTGGATGAGGAAAGCAAGGGAGAAGGAGGAGTTACAACCAGATTTGTGGCTTTAGCAACTGGGGACTGTGTCCTTCTGTTAGAAGTGGAGACAAGAGGACATTGCCCGAATCACCTACCCCCTTAACTGCCACACACCTGGCTGTTCTGTCGTCAAACTCTCAAATAAGACAGTCCCTGAATTCCTTACTATGACAATTACTTCATTTTGCCACCGATTATAATTTTTTTTTTTTTAACTAAAACTTGGGATACAGATTCCTGTGTGGTCTGACACAGGGGCAGAACTGTTTTCCAAACGAAGGGGTAAGGTCCTCGAGGTGGTTCTGCTTTTAGGGCTCCGAGGGTGTGCTCCATGGTGGGACCTGAAATGCCAGGAGCTCTTTGGGGCGTGTGCTCTAGGTTCTCAAGTCATTAGGAGAACCATATCTGACCTCACAAAGGCACATGAAGAAGAAGACTGATCTGGATAAATCTCAGGATTCCACAATCCTCACAAGTGGCCTCTAAAAGAATTCTTTTCCCCAAACCATTTTTAATCTCATAAGGCCCAAAGGAAGTTAGAAAGGAACAAAGCTGGCTTCTTTCTTTTTTTTCCTTAGGTAAAAAACAAAACAAAAAAACCCTAATGCATTTTCTTTCACTGGGCTAAAGTTCCATTTGACACTGATTAGAAACTGCGTGAAGGAAAACACCCCAGTAGGCCCTTCGGTGGCAATGGGAGCAGGTGTCCTGTTCCATTCCCACAGCTGAGGTGCTACGAAGTTGGGCCGGGGGGGTCCACGCCGGTATGTAACGGAGCTGTAATTGTCTTTCTCTCTAGTCTCAGGCAACCGCAGGAGCTATGTTATTTAAGATTCTATGTGAGATTATCAATTCTGTTGATTAAATAAATAAATGCTTCAAGACATCTCAGTCACAGCGTCTTCTTCTGAGTTCTGCCTCTGGCTGTGTCTCAGCTGTTGGAGGTGGGGGGCAACTGCCTGCGGTGTTTTATATGTCTTGTCACGGCTCTTGTTCCAGACTGTCTTTTCAAGGCTATCTGTATACAAAAGGATCTTGAAAGACAGAGACAGAGTCTCTCTCTAGGGCAGAGGGCAGATTTGTTTCCCGGGGAGGATAATAAAGATAATGTCCCTCTGGGACAAAGGTTGGGTAGGTTTGCTAATGCTGCCAGCAGGCCGGATCCAAGGCCCCCAAGGGGATCCAGCAGGACCCCTCAAGAGGGTCCTTGGCTTCGCTCAGGATAGAAATCAAATGCAAGCCAGCAGGAAGTGGGAGCAGGGCTTATTGAAGATATAGAGAGAGCAGATGCAGATGGAGCGCCTGGGAGACTCAGAAAGGAAAGTAGCATGAATGTTGTCTTTGTTTATGATCTGGGGATTTGTACTGAGGATTGTGGTCTGGTGTATGCGTCTTCTCAGGCATCCAAGAACCAGTTAGAACAAAGACAACGACCCAGGTGTTATTCCTTGGAGCCAGGGGGTCTTGGCTTTGAGACGTCTAGCGCTGGTGGTCTGGAATATGCATGTAATAGCTCCGTCTGGTCATTCTCACCTGGTCCTTCCTTAGATGTTATTTATTCTAAAGAAACCGTTAACTCCTTGTCCCTTACAAGGAGGACATACACGATTTGCATTCTGAGGCATGTGTAAAGTGAGGTGGGGGTGCAGGTCCTAGCAAGAATAGAAGAAGGAAACGGAGCAAAAAGCAGATTTTTATGGAGTCCTTCAGTTTCCCGGTCTCACTAACATCCCACTATAAGATTGAGTGTTTCCTAAACTCATGGTCCCTCAGCTGTGGCATAAACCCACTGTGCGTGCACAGCATCCATCCGTGCCTGCCTCTGCATCACCCCCACAGGACTGGGGGGAGTTCATTCTGCCTTCTGTGCTCTGATAAAGTCCTTTGTCTCTGACCGCGAGTCTCATGTCTTCTGCCAGCTTCAGTGAAGCTGTGATTGGCTGACTTGTTAGTTTGAGAGCAGGGTAAAAATTTCAGACCCTTCACAGTTCTTGACATTATTTTGTCTTGTTATCTCTTGAGTCATCATTGGACTTGAAGTTAAGGGAAATGTTGGTGAAGATGTGATGAGAACAACAAAAGGCAAATTAAGTGAGTTTAATGTTGCTCTCGCGGGGGCCTGATAGCTTCCTGATTATCTTTCCTCTTTCCCTGCCCCCATCACGCTGAGCACCAGGCCAGAGCACCACTGGGCACACACTTATTATTATTATTTGCTTTACCGTGTACTGAGTGTCTCTCTGTACCAACTGCTCTTCATACGTGATCTCTGTTTCTTGCCACAGTTTTGAAAGTTTGGAATTATCCCTGACAAGAGGCGGAGAAGGGTAAAGAAACTTGTCCAGTCTCACAGAGCCCAGTGAAAGAGGCAGGGTTCCTACCTGTACTTATCTGGTAGCAAAGCTCATTCCCACCCACCGTATCCCCATGCTACCCCAGTTATGCAAATGAAGTTGCAGAGCAGAGCAAGAAACATTTTTGCGGTGGTGTTGACCGGTCTGCTTAACTTCCTCTCCTCAAATGACTACCATTACCCCATTTCCTGATTTGCTGTCCTATTTTATTGGACTCCTGCTATTGCCAGTTCAGAGCAGCTCCTCAGCCCTTATCCCATTAACATCTCTTCTTGAATGTACAGATATTAATAGTATTTTTTTTCACAGCTGATTAGAAATCTGTGTGTGAGGAAATGGGCTAAGAAGGATTGAGTCATGCATGATCTAAGACAATAATGACAGGAAGTATAAGTTGAACTGACCCTTGATGGCAATGAGAAAGTAATCTATGACCTCAGCTTCCAGTCTGTGGGATTTAAGACCCATCCACCGGAAACCTAAGTTGGGAGCTCATGTCTCCAAGGCTTCTTCACGGGGGCTCATTTGAGGGATGGCTGCCGTCCAGCCCTGTATTTCCAGGAAATGAGACTTCGATTCCTTCTAGTGTTAACTTTAAAGGAAAGGCATTCCGATGATTCTTGAAAAGAGACGAGCATTTGAAAGAAAGCTGAATGAAAAGATAGAAAAATCTACAACTCGCTTCCATCCTCAGCTGCCTGGTTCCCTCCGCCACATACATAATTGCTGTGGAATTCTCCATGGTCTGCGAGTAGGTGGTGGAACATTCACGAAATGAGCTACCAATACACACATGCTCAGAATTCATCAAACCCCTCAGCTCTGGGCATGTCTTGGGGAATGGAGGATTTGAAGACAAAAGTGTGTGTACACATTCACCCTCACCACCAGTTGCATTACTACTGCATTTTCCCAGCAGATTTTTTATTTGTTGTTGCCTTCAGAATAATTCCAAGGTAGAGACGGTCTAAAATATATCAGGGCTCAGTAGGTAACCATTAGTTTAATCTACCAGCAGAGTTGAGTTGGCGAAAATTATATAGTTAAGCCATTTGGAGAGACAGAAATGCAAAAAGACTAGTGTATTATGTAAAGACCACTAGACTATAATTCCTGTAAGAGGACTAGGGGGATGCTTCCAACCAGTACAGAATGAAAAATATTGGTACATGGGACTTACTAGATTGATCCACGTCTCTGAGGCTCATCGAGAAGAGCCAGTCAAGGGCAAGAAATTTGAAAATCTTCCTTCTCCCTGCTTGGCTGTTTTTTCTTGCTTGACCACTTCCATTCTGTTCAGGCCATGAAGCACGGCCTCTTGAACAGTGTGGGAGTGCACTAGAGAGAAGTGGTGAGAGCAAAGGAGGGGAGGAGACCCGGCCAGCGAGGGTGCACCCGAAGCAGGTTCCTAACAGGAAAGAAGAGAAAATCAGAGAGATTTTCAGAGAGAATGAGTGAAGATTTGAATATAGATTTGAATACAGTTTAAAACAGCCTCTGGCCACTTCTACATATAAGTCAAAGCAAGTACAGTTGGCAACCTGTCGGCCCAGCCAACTGCTGGCATATTTGGGGTTTGATGTGAATCATTATCACTGCAAATCTCTTTCTCACTGGCTTTGCAGAGCCATCCCGTGGTCTGATTGGCAGAACAGTAGAGTCTCTCATTATCCAAAAACATTGAGAGGTGTGTGTGTGTGTGTGTGTGTGTGTGAGTGCATGTGAGTGTGCGTGTGCATACACAAATGGAGAAGAGAGAAATCCAGTCCATTCAGATTTGGCCTTCAATATTATTTTACTTTAGTTTGTGGAACAAGGTTCATTTCTTATTTATGTTTTTAATTTGCATTTTTTGTTTTTGTTTTGGTGTGACAAATGTGACGCAGCTTTGAAAGCAATAGTATGCTGACGATGAGGCGTGGGATGTCATGGAAGTTGGGGTGTGTGACCCCAGTATGACCCTGTGTATCTCCTTCTCGTACATGTATCTCTGTGCCGGGGCACACCTTCCTCTGGTTTTCTCTCTGTATTACTCCTCTTATAAACTATCTGTCTCCTTCTATTTCTCTCCTCTGTTTTTTGCCACTTTCCCCCACACTTTCCTCTCCTTTTCTTCTCATTCATTTATTCAAAGTTGGACTGACTGCCAGCCACTGTAAATTGTCTCCAGAAATTGTAAAACTCCTTCCCCCAACTCTGAATCTAGTGACTTTTTCGTGCAGGCACTTCAGTTGATCTTATTTTCAAAAGTCAGTGACATGGGGCACCTGGGTGGCTCAGTCGGTTGGGTGTCTGCCTTCAGCTGAGGTCATGATCCCAGGGTCCTGGGATCAAGCCCCACATCAGGCTCCTTGCTCTGTGGGGAGCCCGCTTTTCCCTCTCCTCCCCGCTTGTGCTCTCTCACTGTCTCTCCTTCTTGCTCTCTCAAATAAATAAATAAATAATTTTTTTAAAAAGTCAGTGACATGCGAGGAGAAAAAAATTGTTTTGACCATTTCCCTGACCTGTGATGGAGTTTTCTAGGGATATACATCACGTCAATCCTGTGTTAGTCTACACAGAATGTTGATACCCTTCGAGGCCAGTAAGAAATAAGTTGGTAAAAGGAGAACTAAGCTCTCAGGCATAGAGAGAAATGAGACTATAATTTCTGTAAAAATGGAACATTTAATTAAACTGCTTTTAAACTTTTGAAAACTTCTCCAAACATAAAACACATGGTTCTGTAAAGCATAGAACAGGAACTGAAAATGTGACAAACTGGCCAAAGTCTGAATTTTTTCAAATCTATAAACAAGGTTTTTCAATCTTCAAACAATTCAAACTTGTGTCTGGGACACTTGCTAATTTATTTCTCAGAAAAAAGACGTCCAAAGGGCCTCAGCTCTGAGTACTTCCAGAATCCTGAACACGGTGCAGCCCCCAGGGCCACCTTGCAGGTAGTTGATTCTAAATATATGTGGGTTCAAATTCATTAGAGAAAAAATAAATATGCTGGAAATTACTTTTCCCCTGGAATATGACGCTATTGCACTTTCTAAGAATCTCTCAATGGCCTGTAACTACTGGAGGCCTCGTGTTTCACACCAGTAATTCCAGTGTAGTGGGAAACTCAGAAGACAGGAGGAAAGACAGTATTCATTATTAATGAAAGGACTGTGCCTTCTAAGGAAACACAGTGCACTTAATGTTCAGCTTACCTCATCTTTCCATCAATAAATCCATGCTCCCTAATTGTTTATGGCATCCCTTGGTGGGCTCACTGGACAGGATGACAGCTAATTAACAAACACACTTTGGCCTTAATTAAGCTGCCCTTTCCTGTCTGTGATACTACTTCAATATAAATGAAGACTGTTCCTGCTTTATTTTACTCCCATTATAGAACTGAATTCCAGATTAATTTGCTTAAAGCATGATCCTATTAAGCTTCACTTAACTAATGAAATGTACATATTTTGTATTTTAAATAAGGATGGGAGTTCACTGAAAAGATTAATTTCTACTTTGCCTCCCCCTTCTCCTGCTCCTTCTTAACTGATGGTCAATGAGGGTATAGTTTGCTAGGGCTGCTGTAACAAAATACCACAGACTGCAGGGCTTAAACAACAGAAATTTGTTTTCTTAGAGTTCTGAAGGCTGGAAGTTCAAGATCAAGGTGTTGGCAGGGCTGGTTTCTTCTGAGGCCTTTCTCCTTGGCTTATAGATGGTCATCTCTCTCTGTGTCTTCACACCATCTTCCTTCTGTATGTGTCTGTGTCGAAATCCCCTCTTCCTGTAAGGCCCCTGGTCAAACTGGATTAGAGCTCACCCAAGGGGACTCATTTTAGTATAATCACCCCTTTCAAGGCCCTTTCTCCAAATACAATCATATCCTGAGGTACGGAGCAGACCATCTGTGTTCAGATCTCGGCTTTCCCACCTGCCACCTATGTGACGTTGGGCAAGTCACTTAAGTTCTCTGCCCTTCAGTTCTTCCATCTGTGAAATGGATTAATAATCATGCCTACCTCTGAGGGCTTTTATAAAGATTAAATAAGGGCTTTATGCATTTGAAAGCCCTCTGTAAATTGTTTGTATAATTATTTCAAGTTTTTTCCTTAAAATGTTTGAAAAGTGCTTATACACTTTCCTCATAGGGGAAATGAATGCTGTGTCAATATACTATAAAAATGTGAAGAACATCTTGGCCCCCATAGTTAGTGAATTGAGATGATTATCTTTTTATTTTATAAACACAATTTTCTTTTATACTCAAAACATAATGACCCTTGCATTAGGGCATGAAATGGATTTGGGCCATATGTCACAGATTTCAGTCAATCCTATACGCTGCCACCCTCCTCCCCCTTGTCCTATATCTCCTCCCTCATCCAACCAAAGGCAGGTTGCAACTGCATGCCTAGTTATACCTGAGCAAACCTGGTCCAAGATCAGGGGTTCCAAATTCAGATGTCGGTCCAAAACCCTAATTCTGGACCAATGTCTTTCTTTACTGCTATACACTGGTAGCTAAATATTTCTGGAGAAAATCTGATGTGGGCTGGTTCCACTAAAATATCATGGTATCCACCCTCTCCTGGGCCCTCTGCACCCCTGAATCTTTTTCCTTAGCCCGGGTCAACACTGTCTCCCATTTTTCTAGGCAGCTACTCCCCACTCTTACCTCACATTCAGTCCTGTACCCATGACAACTTTCGTATTCTTCACGGGGAATACAGTGGTTCTAGCAACACCAACCTGTGTAATTCCACACACCCCATGTTGAATCTCTCCTCTGGGCCTTTCCTCTTGCACAAGGGAATGCCTTTTTTTCTCCCAGGCTCCTCTGCGTTGGTCTGACTTACATTTACTCTTCTTTGAAGACTTGGCTCAAACATGGCATCCTCTTCTCCAAAGCCTTCTTCAGCCAGCATCCCCACCTGCCCTCAGCTGGGCTGTATCCCTCCTTGGTGCTTCCACCAAACCCTGTGCACATCTCTAGCTCTGTCTTTATGACATTGCTATGCCATTATCTAGTGATGAATCCATCTCTCCCAGTAGACCGAATTCCTTGTGGTCAGCAGCCCTTAGTGTTCATTACTGATTCTCACTGTCCAGTATAGTAGATATCCCCAACATGTCCTATCTTTCCTCCATTCCACGGATTGTATTGAAATCATTTGTGTGTGGAGCTCCTAAGAGACAGAGGTCAGAATCTTACTTGTTTTTCCTCCTGGGTCAGTTGGGGTTCTTAGCTGCATGGAACAACATCTATCTGTGTTGATTTAAGTACATAAGAATTTTGCTAAAAGGAATTGGATAGCTCGCTGAACCAGTAGGGAGATCAGAAAGTGGAGCTTGAAAATAGGTGTGAAGAAAGGAAATTAAAAGCAGCTATGGCCACATTCAAAGCCACACTACGAAATAGGCCACTTGACACCAAAATGCACAGCTTTCCCACTGGCATTGCCAACTGTTGCTAGAAACTAAAGGCTGTTACAGCATCTGCCATAGCCCTCCCCCTTGGTGGATGATCTATCCTCCCTACTTCCTTCTTACTTCCTTTGAGCCCTCTTTGGCTCCCAAATCACACTGGGGTACATGCATCTGATTGGCTGAGCCTCAAAGTACCAATACTCTGAGTGCAGGAGAAACTGGGAAGGTGAATAATTGATGTTTGCAGCCTGGTCAGAGAAGGTGGGGAAATTTCTCAAATAAGGAAGGTGAATCAGATAATGGTGGCCAGAAAAAAATGACAAATATCTACTACAGATCACTCAAGATTAGCACAGCCTGGCAAATAGTAAGCGCTAAGCGTAGGCAGATAAAAAGTAAAGTGTGAATGAATCTCCTCTGTGTTTCTAGAAACCCACACTGCCAAGGGGAATCTTGACCTTGCCCTACAGTCTATATTTTTGAGGAGGAAGAGACACGGAGGGAAAGGATGGGAGAAAACGAGTAACATGTGTGAAGTGTTGTGATGTGCTGGGCACTATGCAGTCACATTAGATAAATCCCTCCTGGTGATACAACCCTCAGTACAATGTGATGTGCAAGAGGCAGGGACCAATCATGGCTGTGTTATCATTTAGCCATCCTCAGGGCCTAGCACAATGCTGGCATCCCCTAGGTCTTTGATAAATATTTGTTGGTGTTGAACAATCCTACAGAGGAGATACTCTGCCGTTTTGTTGATGTTCAGATTAAGTACTCTGGCAGTCACAAAGCCAGAGAGTAGCAGCTCGTCCTGCACCCAATCTCATGTTCTTTTCATCATCACACCTGAATGGATGCTAAAATATGGATCAGCCAATATGCAGGCTATCGGAAGGAGTGATATCAGCAACATGGCAGCCTAAGATGTCCCTCATTTTTGTCCCCTTTAACATCTTAAATTTGGCAACTATCCACAAACAGAAGGGCTTCTGTGGGAGCTGTGGGGCCTGGCAGCATACACCAAGGGACCTGGGAGCATTGAGCAATCGGCAGACAGACCCTAGTATGGGCAGTGGAGCTGCCAGCAAGCCTATAAACTGGCTCCAACCCCTTTCAGCTTGCTGTAGTCCAGGAGCACCTGGAAAATGCCGACTTGGGCAGACACCACAGACAAGAGTGACTATGTAGAAATTCAAGTGTCCAGAGAAGTTCCAGCACTCTGTTGGAGCAAAACCAAAACCAAAACCAAAACCAAAAAAAAAAAAAAAAGAGTTTGGATGCATTTGATTGGGTAAGAGGAATTTGGCTCACATTACCCTTTCCCTCTAAGACAGCACAGCTTAGAGAAAGAGGAGGCCAAGGATCTTTCCCTTGGAAGACAGGGAGAGCAGTGAGTGAGTCCCTGGGATGGGTTGGGGCAGTGGGCACAATAAGGGAAAGGGATTAAGAGGTACAGACTTCCATCTATAAAATGAATAAGTCATGGCAATGTAATGCATGGCATAGGGAATATAGTCAATAATATTGTAATAACTTTGGTGACAGATGGTAACTAGACTTATTGTGGGGATCATGTCATAATGGAAAAAAAAGAAAAAACCAATCTGATTAAAAAGTGGGCAGAGGAACAGAATAGATATTTTTCCAAAGAAGACACATAAATGGCCAACAAGTACATGAGAAGGTGTTCAACATCACTAATCATCAGGGAAATGCAAATCAAAACCATAATGTGATATCATTTCACATCTATTAGAATGGCTGTTCTCAAAAAGGCAAGAAATAAATGTTGGCGAGGATGTGGAGAAAAAGGAACATTTGTGCACTATTGGCAGGAATGTAAATTGGTTCAGCCACTATAGAAAACAGTACGGAGGTTCCTCAAAAAATTAAAAATCTGTATGATCCAGTAATTCCACTCGGGTATACACCAGAGGAAATGAGAACAGAATCTTGGAGAGATATCTGCATTCTTCGTTGCAGCATTATTCACAATAGCCAAGATGTGGAAATAACCAAAATGTCCATCAACAGATGGATGGATAAAGATGTAAGATGCTATATGTATATATAAAACGATATAAGATGTTTACATATATAATGGAATGTTATTTGGCCATGAGAAAGGAGGACATCCTGCTGCTTGTGACAACATGGATAGATCTTTGAGGGCATTACACTGAGATAAAGCAGACAGAGAAAGACAAATATTGTAATGATATTCCTTATATGTGGACTCTAAAAAATCTGAACTCATAGAAATAGGGAGTTGAATGGTGGTTACCAGGGGTTGGGGGGCTGGGCAAATTGGAGAGATGTCGGTCAAATGGTACAAATGTGCAGTTAGAAGATGAATAAATTCTGGAGATCTAATGCACAGCATGATGATTATAGTTAATAACACTGTATTATATACTTGAAAGTTGCTAAGAGACTAGATCTTAATTGTTCTCACCATAAAAAAGAAATGCTAATTATATGACATGATGGAGGTGTTAGGTAGAGTTACAGTGGTAATCTTATTGCAATATATCAATTATCCAACCAACATGCTATACATTTTTAACTTAAACAACATTATATGTCAATTATATCTCAATAAAATATACAGGCTATTGCTTGTGTGAAATTCTGGGGATTTTTTTAAGCTTCTGATTAGCAAAATCTTTCCCTCAGAAAGGGAATTCTTGTGGAATTGGAATCTGACTGCTTGCCCCCCACCTCCCAAAGAAATGACATTATTAAGTGCATAGTCTTTCAGATTATAGGCTTTTATGAAATGGACTCTGATCTCATGGCTCACAGGGTTTCAAAGCTCAGTTACATCCTGGCTCTTTAGGTTGGCATTTTCAGAGGCTTCAGAAGACGGAGCAGGTGTTCGGTAATGACCAAATGGCGTGCCCCTCGCGGCACCGTTGCCATTCTCCTGGCCCACTCCTCGGTTGGCCTGTGTGTCTGCTGGAAGTGCCCAAACGAGACTGGTTTTGGAAGAAATGTTTTCATCATGAGAGTTGAATGCAGGCAAGCCTCCAGTCTTTGCTGGACGTTTTACACGTGCCCGCCTTTTCAGTTCCTCTCTCGGAGAAGCTTCATGCCCCCTAGTGGTGTGAGCAGCAGAAAGAACACGCTGACCTAGATTCCCTTCCACTCCGGCTATTCACTTGTTAGAGCCCTCATTGTCCAAGCAAGCAACTGCAGGAAACCAACAAACAACCCCCCACCCCCACCCCACCACCCCCACCCCCCAGGGCGGTTGTCCAGGGCCCAGCAATTGAAAACTTTTTAATGTGGAAAACTTCTCCATGGACAAGAAAGTATTTGCGCACATTTGATGAAGATAAAAAGGCAGCTTTGGCAGGGCCGCACCTTGCCATCATATGTGGACGGTGCCCGGAGTCCAACACGCTGTGAATGGCCCCCTCGCGGTATTCCTGCATCTCCCGAGGTGCTGAGCCAAGGCCAAGCTCATTGAGGGGTCGGCTTGGAGAGGAATGGAGACCCGCCCTCAGCCCGGCACTGTTGCCACAGCTTAGTGACCATCAGGAAAGGGCTGTGCCATGCTTTTCTTTCTGGAAGCACACGACTTAATGGGAGATGACTTTGGCCTGGCCCTGACAGTCACATTTCTTGTGGGAGCTGTGCTGATACAGCTGACAGCGCACTAGCTTTGAAGTCACATAGTTCCTCCCCCACCAGACACCACTGGTTAGCTGTGTGCTGTGAAAAATTAACTTAGTCCCTCTGATCATGTTTCACCTGTAAACAGTTAATGATACCTTTCTCACCGAATTCCTGTGCGAATATCTACCTACCTACCTACCTACCTATCTCATATGGACTCACATACATATATAAAGTGTCTAATATGATGCCTAACACCTAGTAGGTGCCCAGTGCCAGGCACTTCCTTTATCCCCCCATAGCTTCACAATCGTATATGCTCTCCTGTGCTAGAGAAGACAGCAGTCCATACACGTCATCGGGGGAGGGGGAGCATCAACATTCCTGCAGTCTGCATATATGGCCCTCGCTTCACAGAGGGACAAGGTAAACAGACTCAGTCCACCTGCTTAGGAAGTTTCTTAGGTCTAAATTTTTTAAAATTCCAGTATAGTTAACATGCAGCATTATATTAGTTTCAGGTATACAATATAGTGATTTAACAAATCTATATACTACTCAGTACTCATCATGATAGGTGTACTCTTAATCCCCTTTAAAAGTCTAAATTTGTATGAGGCAGGCTTGTTTTTGTTTTGTTTTGTTTTGAAATGACAATGGAGATCTGAGGCTTGGGGTTTCCTCTGTAATCTAGCCTTGGTAGGACACAAGCAATCTCATTTTTCTGTGGCGAATATGAATTGTCTTTAACACACTGAGATTCTTATCTGACCCAAAGATTCCCAAGTTCCCCTCACTGGCTAAAAAGAAATTAGAATTGGTTGTGGGTGCAAAACGGGTAGGGTGTGGTGATAGCAGGCCCTGCAGTGAGGAGGGCACCTACTAGAGTCAATGCCCAGCAGCTCTGGCCACATGCTCTCCAGCATCCTGTACAAAAATGCTGGCTAGCCTACACCCAGAAGGGTTCCCTCCATGCACTCACACCAACCTCAGGATCCTGATAGGTCTCCCGGGGATGGAGTACAGGGGAGGTGGGCAGCCTGCTGCCCATTACACTTGCCCCTCTGCGTCAAGTTTTTCTGCTCAGCTTTTGGTCCTGGAATTCTAAATCCATCTGTACTTGGGAGGCAGGGCAATTTTCTAGGATCAACAGAGCAGTTTCCGAAAACTGTTTCTCATATTTATGTAAGCCGACAACAAATAGGGTGGTTAGTACAGTGACATGTTCTATATATATCCCTTAGATGTGATGATTATTAAATCAATTGAGCATATATTTTTAAATACCTCACAATTGACCTTTGTCATCAAATACATCCTATTTTTGTCAGGTGCTTTCCCTAAGTTGCGCCTAACTCACCCAAAGTCTCCTGGTCGAAGGGGAAGGCAGCCTCTTGTGTATAGTCAACACTAGTGAACAAACACTGGGGAGGAAAAGAAGAGAGGGAGAAACGTGGAAATGTAGATTCAATGGTCACTCTTCTTTCAAATGTCTTAAGTGTCTCATTCACTAAGTATTTATTCAACATCTACTATGTGCCTGGCACTCTTCTAAAGTACTGGGGGCATATCAGTGAGTAAAAGTGACAAAATCCCTGCTCCCTCATGGAGCCTGATTCTAGTGAGGGAAGACAGTGCCATGCTGAGCCGTATCAGAGCCCAAGTCAAAGGAGAAATCAGTAACATTGATCCTGCCTTTGAAATGTTGACATTTTGCTCATATCATGGATTTTTTTTGCATTTTCATTTTTCTAAAATACTGTATCAAAATATTTAACTTGATTTTTTTTTTGTTTTTTTTTTTTGGTGTCCCTACCTGAAGCAAATCTCACTCCCCTCATTAGCCCTGGCCATGAGACAGATGCAGGTAGAAGCACGGTAGGGTCTGAAGGGCATCACCCTCATTTCCCCTTCCAGACCTCTGTACACACTGTCCCCAGCTGCTGAGAGTAGTGACCACCCACAGCTGAATCTCTGCCCCCAGAGAGGCCGAATGACAACGCCCACCTGTCAGAAGCCAGGTGAGAGCAAATACCTCACTGAGCCCCAAGTCAGAGCTGCAGGGAGAGAGACGGATGCACAGAGAGCCAGGGAAATGGCTGGAGTCCCCAGATGCAAGATCAGTCTGTGCCAGTGATTCTCAAAGTGTGGTCCCTGACCAGCGGCATCAACATGAGAATTTGTTAGAAACACCAGTTCTCAGGCTCCAGTCCAGACCTACTCTATTAGAAACTCTGGGCCTGGGGACCGGCCATCTGCAGTCCACAAGGCCTGCAGGTGATTCTGATGTCCTGATCTGTACAGTCAAGAGGAAGGATCACGAGGAGGCTAAGGCTCGTCTGTGCCGACAAGAAGTCAAAATTTTTTGACAAGCTTTGGATTTGAACCAATTTTCGGACTCAGAGCCCACTAACTGAAGGAAAGGCCAGGTCCTCAGGAAGAAGTATCCTTGGCATGTCTGCATGACAATGACTACCCCAGTACTTCCCCAAAGGGACCAACAGATATTTACCTGGGTAACCATACCCTGGGGAGAGGAAATAGCCCAAGATTTTGAGAGCTGTTGGACACAAGATCTGAGTAGACAGTGAGAACCGGTATGATACAAATCATGGTCCTCTGACAGAGTAGATGTGTATGGGGGCCAGGTAATAAATGGACTCACAGCCCAGGTTCACTTCACAGTGGGTCTAGTCCCTGGTCCTTGATGTATAAATGAAATAGTTAATTCTTGGGCGTTGACAGAATGCCCACATGCATACATTGGTTCTTGGCCTGTGAACAAAAGTTATCATAGTGGGGAAGGACAGATAGGAGGCTCTGAAGTGTCCCCTATACCCCTCTGTGGGCAAGACTGCAAATTACAAACATCCCAAGGCAAATAGCAGAAATTAGTGCCACCCTTAAAGACTTAAAGGAAGCAGAGCGATAATTCCCATCATATCTCCATTTAACTCATCAGTCTGGCCCCTACACAAATTAGCTCCTGGAAGATATCAGCAGACTATCCCAAGTTCCGTCAACTAGCAGTGCCAATTGTAGCGGTTGTGGTACGATCCACAGCCCCCACCACAGCAGCTGATCTAGAGACCGGAAACTCATGGTCTCTTTCTTCTATCCATTCTAGATTCCCCGCACCCTTGGTTAGCACCTGTGACAGACAATACAGTGAGTAAATGTTATAGTATGTTAGATGATGAAAATGCTATGGAAAATTGGGTAAGGGGAGAAATGTTTTGCAATTTTGAAGAGGTTATGGTAGACTTCTTCACTGAAGTGACATTTGAACAAAATCTTGAAGAAGGTGAGGGTGATCACTTTCCGGGGATAGGCATTCCACAGATAGAGCAGTAAGGGAAAAGGCCTGGAGGCTGGCTCATGTCTGGAGAATTACAGGAACAGCAAGGTTGGTGGTAGCATGTGGCCCGATGTGGAGGACTTTAGAGGTCATTATTATAAGGACTTGGCTTTTGCCCGGAATGGGATGGGGAGCCACTAGAGGGTCTGGGGTAAGAGTTATCATGACCTGACTGCATTTATTAACAGGTTCGCTCTGGCTACTGTGCTGAGAACAGCCTGTAGGGAGTCAAGGAGGGGTGGCAAGGCAAGAGAGAATAGAGGCTTGGATGGGGGGGATAGCAGCAAATTTGGTGAGAAGTGTCTAGATTCTGTATATATTTTTAATAGAGAGGCCATAGGATTTGCTGACAGGTGGGGTGTGATATACACAAGAAAATAAATTGTCAAGGATGACTCAAGTGGTTGACCCAAGCATTGGAAGGATAGAGTAGCCATTTCATTTACCAAGATGGATAAATCTGGGAAAGGAGCAAGTTTAGGGAGATAAGATCAGGAGTATAATTTGGAACACATGTCCTTCAGATGTCCTTTAGATAACCAAGGAGATATACTGAAAAGGAGTTTGATACTGGCATTTGGAGCTCAGGAAAGACATCATCAGCTAATAGGTAGGTTCTGAGAGCCCTAAGATTCCGTGAAAATAACAGGGATAGAAAAGAGCCCTGGGCCACTCAAGCATTCAAGGTCTGCGAGAAGAGGAGGAACTGGGTAAGTTGCAAAAAGACCAAGGAGGCAGAAGAGGTTAGTAGGGAAAACCACACACATGTGTTGTCCTGGAGGGCAAGTGATGAAGGATTTCAGGGAGGGGAGAGTAATCAGCTCCATCAAATCAAATAAGATCAGGACAGAGAATGAGCACTGAAGGTCACCTTGATAAGGCTGCTTAGACGCAGTGGGGAGGCCAAAAACTTCACTGGAGCAGGCTCAGTAGAAGGGAGGAGAACTGGAGACAGGGATAGACAACTCTCCCAAAAAGTTTTATTAAGAGGGGAAACACAGACATAGTGAGGAAATAGGGTCATGTGAGGTGTTCTTCTGTTGTTTTTGTTTTTTTGAACCAATGGTGGAAATGATAGGGTAGGGAGGGGGCCTGGGGAGGAGTGCTGGGGCCTTGTCCAGAAGAGGCAGGAGGGGTGGGACCTGGCACTCTGGTGGGAGGGCACAGCAATGTGGAGAGAAGGTGGTGCGGGTCCTGGCAAGGGCGTACGGATGCTGCGAGGTGGACTAAGAGCAGGGCAAAGTGAGGAGTTTCTTCTGGGTGATACTTGCCTCTCTCCTTTTAGGAATTAACATAGATATCAAATCGCTAACTACTGTGAAAGGGTTTCAGTCTAAAGTGGAAAGGAGGATATGAGATGGAGAATCTCATTCAAGCGCCTCAGAGGAACAGAACTTAAGAACCGAGAGCCTGATTTCCTGGAAATGCCCGATTTACAGAAGACAGAGCTTTACCTTATGACCAGGGAACATCTACCAAGTCTCTCCCCATCCTCACGCCAATGACCTTACTTTTTGAACTCTGGTTGGATGTCCCCCTCTTTGTACTCCTTGCCCATAAATACAAGCCATCCCAAACCCTCCCCAGACTCTCTGGGGCTTGCAGTAGCATGCGTTCTCCAAATTGCAATTCCTCTGCTATTCCCAAGTAAACTAGGTTTCTGGTAATTCAGGCTTGCCTCAGTTTACCTTTTCATTGAGGCTGACACTAATAATGTAACTTTGGTCAGGTTATTTAGTATCTCTAGGTTACAGTTACCTAATTTATAAAACAAGAATAACAATACTACCTATGTTAGAGAATGCTGGGAGGATTAAATGAGTTAAGAATAAATACTTTCATCTAAATATTGAAAAGTGCTTAAGGAATAACTAGCACATAGTAAGCAATCTAAATAGATAACTTTTACCCTTTATCAACAGATATTTTTAATGGAGCAATAAAAAGTGAGGGGAGTTGAGATGTTCCAGAACCTATTCTTTCAAAAAAATTACTTAGGGGTGCTTGGCTGGCTCGGTTGAGAGAGCATGAAACTGTTGATGTCGGGGTCGTGAGTTCGAGCCCCATGTTGGGTGCGAAGATTACTTAATAGACTTAAAAAAAAAAAAGAAAAATAACATTCTATAAAAAAAGAACAATAAAAAATTAAAAAAAAAAAGAAACATCTCTTCTTTAAAAAAATTACTTAAATGTCTGAGGTTTTCCCCCATTTATTTGTAAAAGTGGGTATCACCTGAATTATGAATAGTATTGATGTAAAAATCAAGTGTCATATATTAAATATGTTTTGAAAAGTACTAATATATGATGATTGATATTGTTATGTTGTAATTAAAATTTCATCAGGGTAAATAAGTACTTAAAACCAATTTAGAAAAATTTCAATTGCTGTGAATTTAATTTTGGCTCAAAGTTTCTTTCAGTTTATTGTAGCATTTTTGGGGAAAACTATTATAACATCCATATATCTAATTATAATGAAATTAAAATTTCACAGTTTTTGTAATTTTCATGAACACACAATGATATTGGAAGAAAAACGACTGGATGGCATCCGGCAGCTGACTTCGCATTCAAGGATGGGTTGTCTTATGCAGATACTTTATGTTTTTCCATCCTTACTAGTTCTTAGGGACAAAGTCTGTAAATAAAGGAGTCTCTCCAGGGGTTTACTGTGTTCCCAGTGTCGTCTCCCATTCACACTGAATCCTCTCAAAGGCAGCAAATCAAAGGTCTCTGATGTTCTAGAGCCCTCAAGGCAGCTTTGGGTTTCCATTCTTCAAAGCAGTTTAATTTCCCAACAATAATAAAATAAGATCATTAAAGATCAATGTTATGTGAATCCTCAATTTAAAGTTATCCTGGACTATCTGTAATTCTAGAAGGGCTAAAGTAGGCCTAAGATTTAAGACACACGTATCTTCCCATCACTGTGGATCTATTCCCTGCTTTGTTGGCAATTATGAAGTCAAAAATTTGGAAAATGTTAATATATATCTTAACTGCAGAGATTATTCCTAAAGAATAGTTTCAGAGTAATATCCTTCACATACTCCCATCTATTTTGATTTTCATCCAAGTGTTTCTAAAACCTATGATAGTTATGATGAGAAATCGATGCACAGGAAAATGGAAGCTTGATAACCAGTGACACAGCAAAGAGCTCCCTCTGTGGCCAGCAGCCTGAATTGCACTTCCATCATGCCCAGAGTGGTTTGCAATCCTTGGAAAACCCGATTGTTGTCAGGTCAGGAATTTACATGGCTCCCTTAGGAAAGACGATCCAAGTACCTTTAGAGACATGCTCTCTCAACTCGGTAACTGTAATAGAAACGATAAAGGTTATAGAATTATAGAACTATAACCCCAAGCCCTGTGAAGACAGAAGTGTGACAGACCTGCCAATCCAGGCCTCCCACCCCATTCTGGAGACTGACCCCGCCCACAGCTCTGGGTGCTATGTTGGCACCAGGACACTCTCTTGAACCAGCTGAACACTGACCCTGAATCTGTAAGATGAGGATGGGTGAATCGTCTGGAAAGGTCAGAAAAAGGCACAGCTGGGAGCCAGGCCCCAAGGTAGATCAAAATCTACAAGGCACCTGGCACAGCACAATCCCGAATTAGCACAGAAAACAGGGCCACAGAGAAGGACAGTAAATGGGAGCACCCGAATTCATGGGGAGATCAGGCCCAGTATGTATATCCTACTTCCCTTTTGGGACTGTATCCTGAATTGGCATATTTACTTAGACACATCAACAATTTAGTTAAGTCTAACTTAACATTTCTGTCAAGTTCACTTTTAAGTATTAAATACAATATTTAATACATGATTAATATTAATATTTAATACAAATATTAAATTTAGATGCATTTTTAAATCTTTAAGAGGAGAGACAGTGGAACTGATAGGAGTACAACAGAAAAGTACGTCACGGGGAGCAATTACCACAGCGTCCTGTGTGGGTCTCCTGAGAAAGTCAAGGGGATGTGTAGGCAACAGCCCCCCACACACCCGGGGGCTATGGCACACGTTGCCTGGGACGGGGACGGCAAAACGCCTACTGAAGTAGTACATACGTGAGCCAGGAGCCTTCTTTTATCCCTCTTGAATGTTACAATATAGACAGCAGACACAGAAGAGGCGACTCTGAACACTGAGGAATCTGCAGTGGCCTAGCCTGCCACACTCTCAGTTTGTTAAATTTGGAACTAGGCTGTCTGATAAACTGCATCTGAAAGGTTAACCTGGCTGCAGGTAGTCCCTAGTGACCTAGTCTTTCAGTGTAGGTTGGTTCTGAATTCCTAAGTGTTGTGAATTGGTTAAAAGTGAGTTCTAGATATCCTCTTTGTGGCTGACCTAAGATTTTTTTCTAGAATTGGTCTTCCAGTCATTCTATCAGCTAGGTGGGTTTAGCACTTGAGGAAGGTATTAAAAGTACAGTGTTTGTTAGAATTAAAATTTGTCAACCAAGAGTAGATATCTATTATTAAAGTTTTGGTATACCCTCAGAAAAAGTTTAAAGTTCAAATTAAGCCAAACAGTTAAAGGTATCAGAATAATAAGCTTATTCTGTCTGTATTTCTAAGAAACACTAAAAATTACAATAATAAAATCCCTATTATAAATTTTAGACCATCACATATACATTGAAGACACTGTCTTTTACAATGTCAGAAAACTCATTTCTTTTACATAATTATAATAGAGTTAAAATTCTGGTTTGGTCTCACAAAGAAAATTAGGTACAATTTTTATTATGATTAAATAATTTTACATTATTGGGGCACCTGGGTGGCTCAGTTGGTTAAGTGTCTGACTCTTGATTTCAGCTCAGGTCATGATCTCAGGGTCATGGGTTCGAGCGTTGGGCTCCGCGCTCAGCATGGAGTCTGCTTGAGTTTCTCTCACTCCCTCTGCCCCTCCCCCCCACTCTCTCTCTCTTTCCCCCCTCTCTCAAATAAATAAATCTTTAAAAAAATAACTTTACATTATTAAAATTAAAAATTAGGACTTCACTGGCATGAAATAAAAATATTCTGACATGTTGATTCAGAATTAAAGGTTATTTTTACACTTTCTTTTTTTGACCAGAAATATGATTTTTGAGACTGTACCTATTTCCCCCAAGATGCCTATGTGCTTCTTTGGTACACGCTAAAGACCATATAAGAGAAAGTCTTGTGAATTCACATAATGTGACCTCAGGACATTAGACATTTTCAGCAGGATAAAATGTGACCTCAGGACATTAGACATTTTCAGCTCTGAAACTACTACAGGGAGCCAACAGCAGCGGTAGTTCTTCTGCCCACTGCTGACTCCCTGTGCATCCTTGAGACCATGAGTTTGGCTTGTAATACCATCCGCCCAGAAAGGGAATAGACTGCCTTAGGCGGTAACTGATTCTAAGACCTGAGGCAGGAAAAAAATTAAAACGTGTCCGGAGCATGCTGTTGTTTTCAGATACTATGGATACTTTTAGAAATGTCAGAGTCCTGAAAGGACATTGGCATCAACATAATGGGACTTCCTATTGATCAAGTTGTGAGACTTTGAGCATCAAATACAAGCACAGCAAGGTAGTCATAACAAAAAAGTAGTTTAAATTTTTTAGAAAGTAGGGGAGTATTCATATTTTTATTTTATTTTTTTTAAGATTTTATGTATTTGAGAGAGAGAGCGCACAAGTGGGGGGGGGAGGGGCAGAGGGAGAAGCAGACGCCCCACTGAGCAGGGAGCCTGATGCGATGCAGGGCTCAGTCTCGATCCCAGGACCCCGGGATCATGACCAGAGCCAAAGGCAGCTGCTTAGCAGACTGAGCCACCCAGGCGCCCCTGTATTGAGTATTTTATTCCTTCTAATAATTTTGTCTGTTTACAATATTTACATATATAGTTATTTCCAACCAGGTAAGCATCAAAGAAAAAATACACGGAACTAGGAACTTGGCCAAACGATCCTGGTAGAAGGTACTAAAATAAAAAATAGGGTGGATTTATTAGCATAAAGAATAGGATGTAAGGTGAGCACAAATAATAACCACGTAGCAGGTGGCACAGGTGGTCATATACAATAATTAGGGAAGAGAGACAATTCAACACTGTATTTTAAAACATGAATTATTCAATGTCCTGAAGAGATAAGTTAACTACACAAACTAAATCCCTCATTACCAAGAAATGAAAGCTCTAGAATCAAGATTCCCAATAAGGAATGCAGCCATTTTAAATAATGAAAACAGAACAGATCAAAATATCCGAATGACAAGCCAACAGGGTAGGTACTACCAGCCATGCAAAGCTTAATACATCATAGCTGCAAAAGATGCCAAGTTTCAAGGACAAATATTTATAAGAAGAGGAATTAATAGTTTACCACACACACACACACACACACAAAAACAGCTCGGCAGGGTGACTCACAATTGAATTACCGCAGCCTACTACACAATCAGGCCAGACCGTGTCTAGACCAAGATTCACCTGGTCAATAACCCAGATCCTCTCTTTTTCCCTCACCTCTGGTCAGACCACTGAAACTCAGGAAAGCACTAATACTGAGACATTGGGAATAGATCACGTTAAGAATCATATACTGGGAAGTTATTAAGTAAGTACGGAAATAACAAGAAATTACCCAAACCATAGTCTTAATGTTTTAGAATAGGTTGAAGGGAATGTGCAATAATACATTTTATAATCACTGCTTATAGCTATCTTTTACCAGCTGTTTAAGGTGTTATTTCTCCATACTAAATTTGTACTCACAGTTTAAAATTTTTCAGAAAATTTAGTCAATTTTGCAATTAACGTTTAAATACTCAAGAAAATTTAGGGTTCCTTAATTTTTTTGGTATGAATTTAATGAAGCAATCCTTAAATGAAGTATTTATAGTTTTGGGTATCCTTCACATCTAAAAGTGCCTCAGACAATGAAAGCCTCTATTAATTATTATTTTAAAAATTCATAATTCAGGGGCGCCTGGGTGGCTCGGTCGTTAAGCGTCTGCCTTCGGCTCAGGTCATGATCCCAGGGTCCTGGGATCGAGCCCCGCATCGGGCTCCCTGCTCGGCAGGAAGCCTGCTTCTCCCTCTCCCACTTCCCCTGCTTGTGTTCCCTCTCTCGTTGTCTCTCTCCGTCAAAATAAATTTAAAAAAATCTTAAAAAAAAATTCATATTTCAAAAGAGAAAGTCTGTAATTATGGAATCCTAACAGCCCCTGCTAGAATCCAAAGGAGGAAGTGATTTTAAAAGGACTTAAGAAAGACAAAGCTTGAGTTGTCTATTTCTACCAAACAGTCATCATTTGCTTGGTTTTGGAGGACAAATGAATCATAACTTAGTAGGAATCACATTTCCATATTAACCACTTGGGTAGATGCCATGATATATGATTGAGATTACTGCACATTCTCCTTCTAACTACAGGCTTTAAGTTGTGTTGAGGGTAGGTCTTCCAAAGGAACAAAGAATCTGAAGCACAACATGTTAGCTCAAGCAAACGGAAAACTCAAAAGGTCAATACCTCCGAAAGCTACAGTTTGACCAGCTGCCAGATCCTTAGGAATACCACGGAACTGTAAGGATGCCTCTCAAAGAAGGAAAAGCATTAGTCACATCTAATCTGACACATGAGAATAAACACAGAGATAATATTAGAAAAATCACATGATTTTGGCAAATAATAAATATTTACACTTCGCACATCTTGGGTGAAGGAAAAAAATAGGAAAAAAAAAACAACAGAAAAGAGTTCATCTAACTTGTTAGCTTTATGAGGGCAAATAATAAATATTCACACTTCGCATATCTTGGGTGAAGGAAAAAAATAGGAAAAAAAAAAAAACAACAGAAAAGACTTCATCTAACTTGTTAGCTTTATGAGGGCTACCTTCCTGGCATTTGCTCCTGAGTGAATGGGAGAAGCAATCTTAGGAAGACCCAACCCCCAATTAAAAAAAAGAAAGAGAGAGAGGGAACAAAACCAACTAAAAAACGAAACCAAAACAAACAGAAACATCTTGGGAATACAAGTATTCCATCTGCAAAATTAAGCACAATGTCAATTACTTCAAATGCTGTATCACACTGCCCGGCATTGATTATACAACTTCGCAAGTCATGAAGATAAACCTGAAATTATAAAACCTGTCAGGAGAGCTGGTATTCAGAATGGTACTCAATATGGCCAATAGTTCTGTACACATACGGACACATGTCGATATCCCGAAGGTGCTGTGTGGAGCTGGGGAGGCTGAAATGTGACTAGAAAGCTTTTCATGATTATGGCTTTTTTCTCATTTCTTCATCCCAATCAAAATCTAATGCTTCGTCATCTAGTTCTGATAAAGTAAAGAGAGAGTTTTTGGAAAGAAGCAATCTCTCAGTGGACCCCTCCAGCTGAAAAGTTTTCCTTTTCCTGCCAAGCACTATAGCTGTGGCCCCGGGAGGAGGGCTGGGGCCTCTCGCCCCCCGGTTCTCACTTTCAGGAGGAGGAGGGGATTCTGATTTGGATTCAGAGGGGGAAGTAAAGGAGAAGTTGGCCAATCTGGCTAATGTGCAAGCATGAACCTTGCTGCTCTTACTATTGCATGAGACCTCTTCCTTTCTGTCTCTTTGACAAGTAAGAGGAGAATGCCCAGTCTGGTTCCCAAGCTCAAGTTCAGGCTGGGTAACTCTTCCTTCAGGGCCGTGTTTGCTTTCCTCTCTTGACCGGTCTTCCTCCAGTGCCTGCTGAGACACTTCCTGTGCCTTACCCTGTGGCTCATTCGAGTTTCTGCTTCCTGAGGTAGAAGCCAACTTTTGTGGCCCCTTCCCAGGCAGAGCTGCTTCTCTTCTTGCTCTCTGGCGAGTTCTGGGACTTGGAACTGCTCCTTCAGTTGTGCCAGGAGACACAGCACTGTGGTCTTCAGGGGAGTGGGTCAGTTTTGACTTCTGTTTGAAAGTAAATTTTGCCAGTTTGGCCAGGGGGGGACCTGGACTCTCAACACTTTCAAGCTCAGGCTCTTCCATCTGAGCAAGGGATTTTTGTCTCTTTCTTTTGGGAGTTTCCAGTGTTCCTTCAGGGCCAGGGGCAGGACTGGACCGAGGCTGAGGAGGGCCTGTGGGCTGTAAAGGCACCGTGGCGGGGCTCCCGCACGACTCCTGTGCACCGGCCTTGCGCAGCTGGTGCAGCTTCCTGGGGACGTGATGAGTCAGTACTGAGTCCGGTTCACCAGCAGATCCTGCTACTTCGGAAACGATTGCTGCCCTTTTTGCCTCTTTCCCTTCAACATGGTCTGGCCTCGATGGAGCTTCTGTCTGTCCTGGTGCTGGAAGCTGTCCAGTTTCCAATTTGCTCCTTTGGCCTGGCTCACCCTTTACCTTACCCTGAGATTTGTTCTTGAAGTTTCGCAAAGCCATTTTCCCCCCAGTTGTTTTGGGAAATACAGGCACAGTGTTTTGAGGTTCAAGCTGATGAGTTGCTATGGAGTCAAACCAGTCCAAACTGTCATCTTTGCTATTTTTGTGCTCAGTGGAATATTTTCTATTTGTTGGTCTATTAGGCCCCCCATGGGATAGGGGATCGGGAAGTGGGCTTCCCTCGGGACTGCATCCAGGAGAGGAGGTCAGCATGCTACAGTTCACTTCCTGCTGTGCTGACCAGATTCTGGACTTTGGTGCTTCTCCTGGGTCATTTTTGGAGGATCCTGTGTTAGTCTCTGCCTCCACTGCCTGTGGCTGGGATTGGTGCACACTCTGATTCTGTAACCTGTAGCAGAGATAAGTAAGGAAAATGTATTGAGAGAAGAGAATTTGCGTTAACCTTTCCATTTCTTTAGTCTCTGAGATGCCATCTAAAGGGCTTGAGTCCAACATAATTCCAAGTTAATGCCAAATATAGTCTCTTAGAGCAGCAGGAGGAAATTATCCTTTTTCATCAGTATAGGATTTAAGTGCTCTGATAATCATTTTAAAATTTAGTGAAACAAAGGAAATGAAGTAGCAGGTCTGTCTACTTTTTAAGCTCTCCCTACAAGTCCATTCAAGTTATTTAAGACTGTTTGAAGGTCAGTGTAAAATACTCATTCTTATCTCTCCTGTTAAATGTTCTGCTATAAGACAGGCTTGTCGCTATTTGCATGGTGGCCAGTTGCTGATCAAGTGGTTGTTTCATAGCCGGTTTGCAGATCAGAAACAAAGTGGAAGAGCAGAAATTATGATCTCACATCTCTTGACCTGAGTACTGAATGTTAGTGCACCTACAAGTCCCCTTCCTTGGGAGTAGAGACCATGATTCCCGCCACTGTGGCTCACACTGCCCCCGGGACGGCGCGTGCACGGCACACGCCCTCCAGGCAACTGGGACATCTTTCCTGCAAAGCTCAGCCCACGCTTCAACATGTGCTCTGGGCAGCTACTCTCTATCAAGCTGACACAGAGGTGAAACCTACTGACCTCCTGGAATGAAGGATCTGATCAGTGATAATCATTTTTAATCTTGGGCATATTAGAAACTGAAATAATTCCAGAGGACCAATTTGTAACAGAGATGGTAGTTTCTCAAAAGAAGGTCCTTCAGAAAGCCCTTCCTAACAACTCAGAAATGGCTTCTCAGTATAAGGGGCAACATGACCCCACTTCCATGTGTTAAATTTGAAAAGGAATTAAACCAAAAAGCGGATGAGTAAATTATTCTAAGTCATGTGTAATCACAGAAAAAGGCATAGAAGAAAAGACATTAAATTTAAATGCATTTTAAATTTAAATATATTTAAATATATTAAAATGTTAATGGTAGGCCTTTCTGGGAAATAAGATTATATGCGATTTTTGCTTTCTTAATTTATTACTGTTACTTTCCAAAATACTCTATAAAGAACATGTATTACCTCTTATGATCAGGAAAAAAACCGCAAAAAATTATTGTAAAAATACTGGGTTATATTCACTCACTGTAGATTTGGACACATTAATACAGCAAAATCCATATTCATTGTAGTCATAACCAAACAACAAGAAAAAAGAAATAGCTTTCAAAATTACTACTATCTGATATACATCAAATTGAGGTTAGGGATATTCATAATTGTCAAAGCTCCTTAAAAATGTTCTAAAAGATAGGGAATTTTAAAGGGGTAGAATAATTTAGCCCTACCATTTTAGTCTAATTCTGACTTTGGCAATTAAATTCTCCCCGACATAAAATGTCGGCAGTTTTACTATACGTTCCTAAAACACAGCTTCTTTGCATTCTGTTTTCAGGTGGATACAATGGCCACCATTTGAGGCTGGCTGTCACTAGTAAGCATTTTCCAGAATAAAAGTGTGATAAAAATACAAATAGTTGTATTACTCATATTTGACCCCCTGAAGGGATAGAGAACTCTTTCCTAAGGGGATAAACCCAAAAGCTACTTGGGCTTTTCTCACATGGTAAGATTGGCTTTAGATGTGTCTTGGAGGTCATTCACTTTCATTTGCAATGCACCTGGTTTTATAGCTTTGAGGATCAACACCCAGAACATGCCCCTGCATTTCAAAGACGTCTATACCAGAAGAAAAGAATATTTTAAGATAGAATCCTTTTTTTAGATCATTATCTATTCTTTTTTTTCTTCTTCTTTCCCTCCAGAAGGGTCATTTTGAATTTGGTTAAGTCCAACTGCTATTTTTCTATCACATAACACCGATTCTGAGCTTCGTATTTCTTTCCTTCCTGAATCCAGCATATGACAGCTTTTGGTAGTCCACATGACCAGTTTCTGGTCAGTCAAAATGAGCAGCTTCTCCAAAGCCAAGCCAGGCCCGGGGCAGGCCTGAAAAGGATCTGCTACATCAAACCATAAAAGAACCAAAGGAATAGCTTTCATCTCAACACCATGCTCTGGATCATTAAAAAGCCAGGAGACCAAAAGGAAAGGGGGTTGATTTTATACAAAGGGCAAGATTACTGCAGGCTGGCACCTGGGTATTAGCAACACAAAGCCAGTCCCCACACTCCCCCAGAAGGCTGTGCTGGCGTTTTAGGAGTTTGAGAGAGAATGCTACTGGATGAAGGCAGTGACTGAAAGGAGAAAAGCCAAGAAAAGAATTCTCAAGGTTTTACTTATTCAGTCAACAGTCCCCCTGCAGTCCCCAAATTCTCCTTCAGCAGCTGCTCTGCTTCCACATGTCTCCATTCACCAGCCCCCAGCTTGGAGGTCAACGCCAACAGCCAGACTCAGGGCAGTCACTGAGCCACTTGCATTGATCACGAAGAGACCCAGATGGATACCCCTGCCATTGCTCACTCATGTTTCACAGGTATACACTCAAAGTCTAGCTTTTTAGAAGCTCATGTATGCAGGGAGCATGCAAACATTAAAGTGGGCGCAAAAATTCTTTAGGTAAGGCACGTGACACGTTCCTTCCCATGTGTCCATATTTTAACAAAACTTAGAAAGCGGAGTTTTGAAACATTGCTTTTGTCATTCTTGAGTTGTTACCCTGTGGGATGAGAAATAGATTTTCTTCTTTAACAAAATACATCATTCTCCCTAGGGGTTTTTTTTTTTTAGTCTGTTAAATATGTAAAATTTTAAAAGTCATGACTTTGGGCATGTAGGGAAGGGAAATGATGATGCTGAAGGGAGGGTCAGAGCTGTTGCCTTTCCCAGGTGAAAGTCAGTACTAGTTATCTCTACTTCCCTAACTTTCCCCACATGCTAGCTTTGGCTGGCCTAAAGCAGTCTGGGCCTCAGTCTTCTGTGATTTTCTTTCACCAGGGTTATATAAAGATCAAATATTTATTATGCTTGGAGAAAAGCTTAAAAACATTAAGAATAAAATTAAAATATTAATAAACACTAAGATTCTTTATGTAAACTCCCTTGCACATGTCCTTTCCTGGCAAGGAAAAATGATAAAGCCAAATTATTAAAATATTTTGTGTCTGGGTCTGGCTTGGGGTAGATCACTTTCCTGGAGTCCAACTTCTTCTTTCTTAACAGCATTCCCAGGCACCTCTCTGAATAGCACTGCTCTACTTCTCTTGAGCCAAAGAAAAGAAGAGAAGAAGTAGTGGCAGTAAACAGAATGAAGCCCATTTACCAAGATTTCTTGATTCCATGGAAACTGTGTGTCTTCAGTGTAAACTGTGAGTAGCCAAATTTGGTGTTTCTCATGTAATTGGGAACCAGTGGTATAAATTCAGTAAATTAATATACAGTTTGGTATATATAGGAAAGGACCAGCCAGTGTTCTCTATGAGGCTCACCAAACCAGCAAGCCAAGGAAATGTAGCTATGGAAGGTGGTCTCCAAAGATGGCAGCCATCAATTCCCCTGTTCCTGTATGTCTATGTCACCCCTCCCATCAAGAGGTGGTGTCTATTTTCCCCTACCTTGCATGAGGCCTGATCTTGTATAAAATGTGGCAGAAATGATGTTGTACCAGTTCTGGCCCAGCTCATAAGAGGCCTGGCAGCTTCCATTTTTGTTCTGTTGGAGCCTTAAGCTACTGCCTTATAGTAGAGAGAGCCCAGCCAACACCAAGTGGAGTGGAGATAGCATTCTCACTGAGCCCTCCTGAATTTCTGACTCTCAGAAAAGTGAGCACTAAAACGGTGGTGGCGGTGGGTTTTTTTTGTTTGTTTTTTAAGCCACTGAGCTTTTCGGTAGTTGATTATACAGAAATAGATAACTGAGACAATCCCCCACAGATAGTACAGACAGATTTTCCACTCAGTTTCCACTTTCTTTGTTTCACTAAATGTCCAACAAGGATTTTCCATTATAAGCCTTTCTTGGATTTCTTTTCTCACCTTTCAAGTCTTCTTAGCTCTTCACTCAAGAGGTTGTGCAGCTCTAGCTTTTCCAGAATAAGTTCGCACTGCCTCTGGTACTGCTTCAGAGGGTTTTCAGGAAAGGAAGTGTGGAGCGCATTCACCCCTCCCAGCAGTGCACCACCCTGAAGGGGCGAGAAAATGGAAATATAGCAGGGGGAATCCCCAGGTCAACCTGCATCGAGGAAGCACCCACTAGAGACCACTGCTCCCAGATCAGCCCTCTCCACCCCCATCTTGGTATCAGAATCACCTGGGGGCCTTTTCCAAATTTCAGCAGTTCTCTCCCCCAATTCCTGGTAGCAAGCATTGCTCCAGGAAGCACACTGCCCTAGTGGGGCCATGAGCACCCCTCAGATGTGCTGAGTGAGACCCCTACTGTACACCAGTGGGCAAAAGCGATGCTACGGATGCAAAGGCTATTTCCACGACGAGTTTTTCGTCCTTTTAAATGGTTTCCTTTGGATCTATTTCCTCTGGATCTATATCTAGAATACAATCATTTTTATAACTTCTGATATGCTGTAAACTGTCTTTTCTTTCTTTCTTTTTCTGTCTTTTCTTTTTTTACATGCTTATAATTAGGGTTCAAATATTAGGTGCTAGGGGCACCTGGGTGGCTCAGTCGTTAAGCATCTGCCTTCGGCTCAGGTCATGATCTCAGGGTCCTGGGATCAAGCCCCGCATCGGGCTCCCTGCTCAGCGGTGAGCCTGCTTCTCCCTCTCCCACTCCCCCTGCTTGTGTTCCCTCTCTCGCTGTGTCTCTGTCAAATAAATAAATAAAATCTTTAAAAAAAACCCAAAAAACAAATATTAGGTGCTGAACGCCCTCACCTGCATCGAGGATTCCATTACTGACACGGCTGTAACGGCGTCTTCCAGAGTCACAGTGTCACGAAACATCAGGCGGGCATGAGCTATGAAGATTAGGAAGACAGAAACATCTTTAATGAGTATTTGAAGTGATATATGTAATACTTTATCTGACTCCCCCGAAAAAGTATATTTAATGAATGAGCTACTAATAACAAATTCATTTTACTAAAACAAGCACAAAAGTCTCATTTCAACTAGCTTTAAAGTTGGGCCTAATAAATAAAATAATGGGCCTAATCTTGCACAGCCCATGGCACTTCTGGGCATTTATATGAAAAAGTACTCTGGGCTCCAAAAAGAAAGGGGTTAGACACCTTTTAATCCTCATTCTCTTGTCTCTTATAGAAATACACAATATCAAACTGATTTCTCATCTCTGGGCTTTTCAAAACTACCAAACTCATCAGCTTGCATTTGGGGTACTTCTTGTCTTAATTTTAGCTATAAATCCTTGACAAAGTAAAGTGCATTGGTTTTATAGAACTTTTTATTAAGCATATATTCTGTCATCATATGATACATTCAGTTCATGTGGAACTTTTTTTTTAAGAGTTATTTTAACAAAAGCTAAGTGTAAAAGTCACTCTTAGGAAAAAAGTCTTGAGATGCATGTTAGTTGTAGGTATGCACGTTAAGTCTCATGCCTTTGGGATGGGCTAGTTTCCTCTGTTAGTGGTGGGGTATGAATAGCAATTAGAAAAAAAACAGAGATGCTATACAGGAAACAACTCTAAACAAGAAAGTGTTCCACCCCAAGTGCTAACAGACTGCCATTGAGAAACAAACATTAGTAAATAAGACCTTCTAAATGAATGATGTCTCTAAGATTCCACTTTCTTAATGATGCTACATTCTACTCAATACCCATAATCTGTCCCCAGAAGAACAGAGGTTTCATAGCTCAGAGCCTTTACTTTTTAAGCGACTATGAGCACCTTAGCGTAGAGATTCTTCTTATTCATCTTTGAATCCATGATGCCAAGCTCCATGCCTTACACATATTGGGCACCCAATAGAAGTATTATTTGTTGAATGAAATAAACCTTCTGCTAATCGGATCAAGCTTTCCAACAGGCGGATGGTGGTCCGGGCAGCATTCCGGGAGTCACTCTGCCTCTGCATCTGGTAGTACCGGAGAAGGACTTGATTACCCACATCGGACAGCCTGGGCTGTAGATTCCTAATCAGGCAGAAGTAGGTTTTCATCTTTTCCATGCTCCAGAGCTTCTTTGATTTGCTTGGGTAACCTGTATATATCAGGTGCTAGGTCAGTAATTTCTAGGAACAGACAAACATCTGCTTTAAGGGTTTTGATAAAGTTCTTACACTCATTTTTAAAAAGATAACTTTCAGGTTTGTGGGCACTGAAACCTAGATGACTCTGCATAGCATATAGTTCAAGAATAAGTAGCCTTAGGATCTAAGCTCAATAAAGGTAAACTTCCTACAGGGGCTAAAATTATCCATAATAATTCTGGTCTGTCCTATTGTAATACACAGTATTTGAGTAAATCTAACTTAAAGAGAAACTTACATTTACAGATTTCTGTTTCATAATTCAGTCCAGTTTTCTTTGCGTGCAAGAGATGAGTGATAATTCTATATCATACGGTTGCCCCCTTTCATCACAAAGAACGTATTCACTGGCTGTAACACCCTCGGTAGGCCCTTCCTGCTCGTTATTCTGGGCGCACTAAATGGCTCCTCGGACAGCCTTCTGTGCAGGCATCTCTACTGCCGCTTAGGTAGGGCGCCTTGGGTATTTACTTCATTTTCTTCAAAGAGAATTTCATTTGGTTATGTCTACTTTTTCTTGGTCAACTTGAATGATTTATCTCCACGTACCTTTGTTTTCTAAGATAAAGGAGGAAATTATACGATCCCAGTCTTCATTCTTGGTATCAAGCAAAACCAGGATCAGATCAAATCGACTTAAGAGGGGGCTGCCGAGGGCGATGTTCACAGACACGGACTCATGGGGGTCATACTGGCCTTTGGGGTTAGTTGCTGCCAGGATGGTGGTCCTTGTGTTCAGCTTGCACACGAGGCTATTAAAAGAAAGGGTACAATTCACTGACTGTTGAGATTAAAATAAAAAGCAAAATTAAACTTGTTAATAAAAAGGGGCTGCTCTTGTACCCTGAAAATCTAGAGAGACTTGTGTGAAAAAGGATGTGGAATGATACAGGGACAAATCACAAACACCAAGTTCGAAGGAAGTACACTTACAGTAACCTATCCTGAAGGGAAGTTACTACTGAATAAACACTTCTTATGCCCCTACTATGAGCAGACCCTTCTGCTGGGTGTTAAGAGGTATACGAAATTAACTAAACATGGATTCTGCTCTTAAGGAGCTTGAAATCTATGAGCTATAATGGTAAGAGAGGGAAGACTATGGTAAGTTCTAGAAGGATAAAGTTCCCAAGGTAAGTAAAGATGATGTATATTCATTTACGTGGATGGAAGAGATGATTAGAGAAACATTACCAAGTAGCTTTTGAACTGGACCCTTCATAACATCTGGACTTTTTTTAAGTGGAGGTAGATAGGTGTGTGTATATATACACACCTACATACAAATATACACACATATATGCACACACACATATTTGTTGAGAGTGAAGGTGAGGGGCAGGGGTAAGGGTGACTTTGGAGAATGGTAAGTGGTTGAAGCAAAAACTTCCTGTGTGCTCGCTTCTTTTGATTTTTCTAAAAGTGAAAGAAACAAGAGTCAGAGAGAAGGGGGAGAGGGAGGGAGAGAAACAAAGGAAGGAAAAGAGGGGGAGACGGGGAAAGGAAATCAGGAAAAATAAGGATTGATTAGCATCACGTCTTTTGTTTGTTTTGAATATAGTGGAGACACAATGTTACATTAGTTTCAGGTGTATAACTTCAGTGATTTGACAAGTTTATACATTCTACTATGTTCACCACCAGCGTAGCTATTATCTGTCCCATCACATCGCTACTACAATATCACTATGTTCCTTACACTCTGCTTTTTATTCCCGTGACTTACTCATTCCAAAACTGAACTCATTCCCTCTCCCTTTCACCTATTTTGCCCCAACTCCCATCCCCCTTCCCTTTGGCAACCATTAGTTTGTTCTTTGTAGTTATAGTTCTGATTCTGCTTTATTTTCTTTAGATTTCATTTATGAGTAGACTTATATAAGGTATTTGTCTTTCTCAGTCTGACTTATTTCACTCAGCATAATATCCTCTAGGTCCATCCATGTTGTCTCAAATGGCATGATCTCATCGTTTTTTACGGCTGAGTAATATTTGTGTATGTGTGTGTGTGTGTGTACATACACATCATATTTTCCTTATCCATTTGTCTATTGATGGACACTTAGGTTGCTTCCATGTCTTAGCTGTTGTAAATAATGCTTCAATAAACATAAGAGTGCATATATCTTTTTGAGTTAGTGTTTTTGTTTTCCAATAGTGGAATTATTGGACCATATGGTGTTTCTATTTTTAATTTTTTGAGGAACCTCCATACTGCTTTCCACAATAGCTATACCAATTTACATTCCCACCAACAGTGCAGGAGGGTTCCTTTTTCTCCACAACCTCACTAACATTTGTTGTTTCTTATCTTTTTTATTTTAGCCATTCTAGCAGGTGATATCTCATTATAGTTTTGATTTGCATTTCCGTGATGATTAGTGACGCTGAGCATCTTTTTATGTGTCTGTTGGCCATCAGTATGTCTTCTTTGGAAAAATGTCTATTCAGGGCCAGAAAATCCTAAAGAATCCACCAAAAAAGTACTAGAATAAACAAATTCAGTAAAGTGGCAAGATACAAAATTAGTACCAAGAAATCTGTAGCTTTTCCATACACTAACAATGAAACTGCAGAAAGAGAAATTTAAAAAAAAAACACCATTTACAGCTGCACCAAAAAGAATAAAATACCTAGAAATAAGCTTAACCAAAGAGGTGAAAGACCTATACTCTGAAAACTATAAAACACTGATGAAAGAAATTGAAGGTGACACAAACAAATGGAAAGATTTTTCATGCTCATGGGTTGGAAGAACAAATACTCCTAAAATGTCTACACTACCCAAAGTCATCTATAAATTCAATGCAATCTCTATCAAAATACCAACATTATTTTTCACAGAACTAGAACAAATAGCAAAATTTGTATGGACTCACAGAAGACCCCAAATAGTCAAAACAATCCTGAGAAAGAACAAAGATGGAGGTATCACAATTCTAGATTTCAAGATATATTAAAAGCTGTAGTAATCGAAACAATATGGTACTGGCACAAAAACAGACACATAGATCAATGGAACAGCATAGACTCCAGAAACAAACTCACGAATTACATGGTCAGTTCATCTATGAGAAAGGAGGCAAGAATACACAATGGGGAAAAGACAGTTTTTTCAATAAATGGTGCTGTGAAAACTGGACAAGACTGAAACTGGACTACTTTCTAATACCATGCACAAAAATAAAATGGATTAAAGACCTAAACATGAGACCTGAAACCATAAAAATCCTAGAAGAGAACATGGGCAGTAATTTCTCTAACATCAACCATAGCAACACTTTTCTTTTTCTTTCGTTCTCTTTCTTCCTTCCTTCCTTCCTCCTTCCTTCCTTCCTTAAATAGATTTTATTTATTTGAAAGAGAGAGTGTGTGTGTGCTTGTACAAGCAGGGAGGAGGGGCAGAGGGGGAGGGAGAGGGACAAGCAGATTCCACACTGAGCCCCTAAAGCTGGGCTCAATCTCAGGACCCTGAGATCATGACCTGAGCTGAAACCAAGTCAGACGCTTAACCAACTGAGCCACCCATATAGCAACATTTTTCTAGATAAGTCTCCTAAAACAAGAGAAATGAAAGCAAAAATAAACTATTGGGAATACATCAAAATAAAAAGCTTTTTTACAGCAAAGGCAACCATCAAGAAAACAAAAGACAACTTACTGAATGGGAGGAGATGTTTGTAAATGATAAATCCGGAAAGGGTTAATATCCAAAATATATAAAGAACTTACACAACTCAGCACCAAAGAAACCAAACAATCCAATTAAAAAGTGGGCAGAGGACCTGAATGGTTGTTTTTCCAAAGAAGATATGCAGATGGCCAACAGATATGAAAAATCACGTTTTTGAAGAGCAACAGTGAAGGGCAGACTGAGGAGGTCTGGGCGCCATGGGCAAACTATATGGGGAAAATTGTGGCCAGGACCCATGGAGGAGATGGGGCAATGGTACGGGGAGAGGCACACAAGTCCTGAAGGAGCAGTGGCACCGTGGGTATGGTTATGCCATAACTTAGATACTGTTTTTAAACTTATTAATGATGGGCAAGTCCCTAAAATAACATGGCATATTCATTAACAATAACAAATGTAGATTCTTTTCTCTCTGCAAATTTGTATGCTCTCCATTCAATGGCCGTTTTTAGTTATAGTGGCATGTCTGCCTCTCAGCAGTCACAGCCCGGTGACATCAGCAAACATGTGCTACATTTGTTAATGTCTATTTCCAGTTGGCTCTAGTGATCAGCCCATGCCCTAAGACTGAAAAAGTTTGAGAATCTTTATTTGTGGTAAATGGCACAAGAAGACACTCATCAAAGAAAGACAAACAAGGCACCAAATCCCCCCTTTAAAACCAAATCCCCTTTAAAAAAATTACTGAAAGGGAAAAATTCTGAACAGACGGTCTACATCTTATAATGTATGTGCCAAAATGGCTTTATAAAGGTAGTTGTTTAGAACTTGGAACCTAGTTTGCCAAAAAGAATGTAGTAGATTGCTCCTAACTAATCCCACTAAACACATTTAATCCATACTGAAGTGAGGCTGCTTGCATTTATCATGGAAAAGGAATATTGCTGGAATACTGGCAAGGAAACAAAATACAACTGCATACAAAGTGATTTTTTAAAAAAATTATTTTCAATGTGAGGTAAAATTGACTGTTCTTCCTCTCTCTGATCAACACATAAGCCATTTCCTGTTTGCAAAGGACTGGACTGAGGTTTCAAGAAGGTATACAGTGGTCCCTGCCTTCAGTCAGTTTACAACAGAACGGCTGGGGGATGGGGAGGTTCTACGCAGCGCCTGCCAAGCAACGGATGACGGCATCCATGTCAGCATTAGCATCGGCTAAGAGACACTTCCACGGAGACTCCTGGGTATCTACAAGGTATATAATCTTACAGCTATCCACGATATGAGAAGGAAAATAAACAAGCAACCACAGAAAGAAGGTGGTGAATTATTCCTAATTGGGAGAAAATGAAATGAATAAGCTTAAGGAAGGGGGCTAAGGACAATTTATATGTGAAGAAAAGGGCTGCCTGATAAGCAGTTAGTGGAAATGTGAGCAATGAAAAATAGGGGAGTGGTCATCTGAAAGAAGGGAAGGTAGTACACATGCCTAGTGGTTGCAGATCTGTGATACAAACAAACACTACTGCATTAGAAGCTGAATGGGGCTTTAGAAAACGCAGATACACATACACAATCGAATCCTAAGTACTTTGTGCATAGTGGTGGCTCACTAAATAACTCCTTAATGAACTCACCAATTAGTGTAAGGTAATGGTCATTTTTCCAACCCAGTAGGACCTCCACTTTCTTCCATAACAATAATAACGGTAACTACCGTATCTGTAATAGCAAGATTTGTGCTAGGCTTTATGTATACATACTTTCCCTAAGAGTCACAATCACCTGAAAGGTAGATAACATATCACCAACTTGGAAATATGGAAAGTAGAAGTTGAAAGACGTTAGTAACTCCCTGACAGGTGACAGAGAGCAGCAGAGCTGCCATTCAAACCCAGACCAGCCAGCTCCACAACCAGTGCTCTTTTACCTGCAGACTGCCCCCTCCCCCCCGACGGTGTACCATCTGAAACAGTTCCTGTGGTCACAGAGAACCCTCCTGATGCTTTAGGTATTCACTGACTTGCCTTATCTTTTTCCTACTTGATTTGATCCTCCTTGAGGGGCTGTGACTTATTGTTGTCCTCACATGCCTGTCACATATTAAATGCTCATAAACATTTACTAAATACACGAAAAATTAAAAAACAAAGCTTTACCTAGTTCAGTATTTCTAAAATTCAGTGCCATTCTATACTTACAGGTTTCAACAGCCATAAAATAATCATGCTAACATGTATATTTTTCTACATTAACTTCAAGGAATGAAAACATTCCAGTTTCTGGAAAAGCCGCCTTTTAAAAAATTCAGTTAATTAACATATAGCGTATTATTAGTTTCAGAGGTAGAGTTTAGTGATTCATCAGTTGCATATAACACCAGTGCTCATTACATCAGGTGCCCTCCTTAAAGTCCACCACCCAGTTACCCTATCTTCCCGCCCCCTCCCCCCAGCAACCCTGTTTATTTCCTATGACTAAGACTCTCTTACGGTTTGTCTCCCCCTCTGATTTCGATTTATTTTATTTTTCCCTCCCTTCCCCTATGGTCCTCTGTTTTGTTTCTTAAATTCCATGTATGAGTGAAATCATACGATAATTTTTCTATTTTTAGTCTACATGTTTATACTTTCCTAAAAACATAGTAGTAACTTTTCTAAACATTGTAAAGTTAGGTTACATAAATTATTTTCACTATTACAGGCTCTCCGGAAAGTGCTTTCGTTTTTGCAATGCTCTCCCAGTATTCTCGGTACATCCTTTACGAGGTGATCCCCATCTCCACTCATGGCTTCAATCACCGTTGATACACTGGTACCCCTAAACTCAGTTCTCGCTTGTGACGGTGGCTGCTATGTGTTCACCAAACTTTGTTTCCCTTTCACCTTAGGAGCAGAGCCAGACCGTGTTTCCCATCTCTTTTATGGGGGTCAAGTAGGACTGCAGTGAGTAAGTGTTGCCAATGGAATGGGGGTGAAGGAACATGCCATTTCCGGGGGGGTCCCTAAAAGCCTTCCTGTGCAACCGTCCTTGTTCTCTCTCTCTCTTTGCCAGGATAGACAAGGATAAGGCCATGGAGTCAGAGAGCCACCTGAAGGAGGAAGCCTGGGTCCTGGATGATTGTGTCGAGCAGAGCATCCCACCCTCAACCCACATTAGACTGTGGCGTGAAGCAAGAAAAACTCCCTTTGGCAACATCCTGCAGGAAAGAGATGAGCATAGGAAAGAACTGACCAGTTCTCAAGCAGGAATGAAAGACAATAGACAGCTCAGAACTGTGAAGTTTTGAAAGGCTGTAAAAAAACACAACTGCTTCTAGACCCCAGAGAGTAACAGCAAGACTGAAAAGGCTTTGAACAACAGAGCCCTGTTGTAAATTTTCTCAGTTGTACAAAATGACCCAGGATAAGTAAGGTGAAGCCTTCAGTTTTAGATGGCCTGAAGGCAGCCACCACTAGGATGAATAAAAGAGGAATGTTCACAGCAATACTATTCACAATGGCCAAGAGGTGGGAGCAACACAGGTGTCCATGGATGGATGAATACATAAACAAAATGTGATACACACACACATGCACACAATGAAATATTATTCAGCTTTAAAAAGAAAGGAAGTTCTATTTACTACAACAGGGATGAACCTAGAGGACATTAGTATACTAAGGGAAATAAGTCAGTCACAAAAGATAAATATGGAATGATCACACTTATATGGGATTTCTAGAGTAGTCAAATTCATAGCAACAGAAAGTAAAATGGTGATTTCCAGGGACTGGGGAGAGGGGAAAATGGGGAGTTGTGGTTTAATGGGTATAGAGTTTCAGTTCTGCAAGATGAAAATAGTTTTGAAGATTAGTTGTACAACAATGTGAATATGAATATACTTAACACCACTGAACAGTACATTAGCACAGTAATTAGAAATAATCAGGGTGGTGAATTTCATGTTATGTATTTTTTTAACCACAATAAAAAAAATGGAAGCTTTTATGGACTGAATGTTTGTGATTCCCCCAAATTCACATGTTGAAGCCCTAACCCCCAATGTGATGATACTGAGTTGGGGCCTAAGGGAGGGTCGTGCCCCCATAATGGGATAAATGTCCTTGTGGGAAGTGGAGGAGAGACCAGAGCTCTCTCTCTGTGTCTCTCTCTACACACACACACACACATACACACACAGAGCAAGGAAAAACCATGTGAGCACTGGGAGAAGGCAGCTGTTTACAAGCCAGGAAGAGGGTTCTCACTAGGAACCGAATCTGCCAGCACTTTGACCTTGTACTTCCAGCTTCCAGAACTGTGAGAAATAAATGTCTGCTGTTGAAGCCACCCAGTCGATGGTATTTTGTTATAGCAGCCCACACTAAGACAAAGGCAAAGAAGAAAACAAAAACCCAACAAACCAGGCTCGAGGAATATGTGAAGAAAAGAACTCTGGATCCTGGCACATGCAACTGATGGGAAGCAAAGAGATGAGAGGCCTGTTTCCAGGGGATCTGTGCTGCCCAAGAAACCACCACCTCACTCTAAAGAAAGCCTCCATTGCTTTCAAGTTGTAAAACAACCTGGGGCGAAGAGGACACCAGAAGTACAAGCAAAAAAAGACAGAATAGATAAAATGGACTTCATCAAAATTAAAAACTTTGTGCTTCAAAGAATGCCATCAAAGAAGTGAAAAAACCCACAGAATGAAATTATTTGCATATCATATATGTGTGAAAGGACTTATATCCAGAACATACAAATAACTCCTAAAAGTCAACAATAAAAGAACAAATAATCCACTTCAAAAATGGGCAAAGGATTCGAATAGATATTTCGCCAATGAAGATACACAAATGGCCAATAAGCAGGTGAAAAGATGCTCAGTAATTCAGTCATTAGGGAAATGCGAATCAAGACCACAGGTGAGATACTACTTTAGACACCAGGATTGTTATAATCACAAAGACAACAAGTGTTGGCAAGGATGTAGAGAAATGGGAACCTTCTTACACAGTTCGAGGGACTGTAAACTGGTACAGCGGTGCTGGAAAACAGTTTGATGGTTCCTTAACAAGTTAAATATAGTTCCCATATGAGCCAGCAATCTCTCCTATTATATACCCGAGAGCAATGAAAATATATATCCACACAAAATTTGGATGTGAATCTTCTTAGTAGCATTATTTATAATAGCCAAAAAGTGTAAATAGCCCAAAGTTCCATCAACTGATAAATGGATAAACAAACTGTGGTATAGTCATACAATGGAGTACTATTTGGCCATGAAAAGGAACAAACTATTGGTCCATGCAACAACTTGGATGAACCTTGGCAACATTATGCCAATGTTCTTCAGGACCAGTCCTGAAAGCTAAAAAGCTCTAGAATGGAAGGGGCCAGGGCCCCTGAGTGATTTCATGGGCTAGAACAGAGAGGACTCCCACACACAGATGAGCAAGACACAACTTAGACTGCGTTAAGCCGCTGTCTGCTACAGCAGTGAGCCTACCCTGAGTGATACAGAACAAATCTCTCTAATGAGCACCAGATCCTTTGGCTGTGGCAAAAACTACTCCAATGTTTGAGCGGTCTCCTCACCAAAAGAATCAGGCCAAACAACAGCCTGCAATGCAACAGTCACGTTTCTAGATCATCCAACATTTTTAGTATAGGGCTCTCAATTAAAAAAAAAAAAACTTAGCACCCTGAAAATGGGGTTAAAAGCCTCACAAAAATGTACAAAATAAAAATATGCTAATGATATTCTCACAATCCTTTACATACATATTTGGTAATCTTCAATGCTAGGTATACACACCCTCTCCTGCTTTTCCGTAAGGTTGATAAAGTTAACAAATTGCCTTTTACTCTAGATTGATTCAATGAAGGGTAACAAGAAAGTCACAAGCCAGGACAGGAGTCAAAGTACTGCTCATACAGAGCATCTAGAAAGAACAAAAACTCTCAAAGTACATGATGTGAACCATTTTCACATCCTGGTGGCAACTTGGAGGCCTCCACGGGACACCTCTCGACTTGTTCCAGAGCCTCCTCAGTCCCCCAGGAGTCAGAGCGCTCTCAGCGGACTTGTTCCCCCCTCTCCCTGTCTCCCCGCCTTAACCTGAGGCTGACCCGAGGAGGATGCCTCCAGAGATGTGGCTTCACAAGGTCTGGAGGAAGAGGCAGACAGGTTGCCTGGTGTGCAGAGCAATCCGACCTGGGAGCAGGGGTTCCTAAGCCTGGCTCATCAATGAGAACCAAGGTGGGTTTTAATAATATAGATTCCCAGGTCCCATCACTGAGAGTCTGATGCGTAGGCTGGGCGTGGCCTCGAAAACTGAAGATCAGCTGAGTGGACTGCTGCTGTGGCTCTTCTATGACTGGCAGAATCGCACATACAATAAATGTCTACTTGTCGGTCTCGCTACAAAGTTTTGAGCATCTGGAGGACAGAGGCTTTGTCTTTTCATCTTTGTGGTGTGAGTAGCTAGCAGAGAGCATGACGTTGCTTAGTGCTCCAGATATGTTTATTGAGCAAAACAATAAATTGCTATCATGCTTGTTTTTAAAATTTAGACTGAGGAACAGCACCAAATATATAATTGCGATATCAGATTTTTTCCTACAATGGTCCTTAGCAAATAGCAAAGGAATCCTCTATTACTTAGGAGTCTACTGACACCCTGCCCTGGAATTCTAAATCTGTGCAGTGTGCGCAAAGGGACATATTAAAAACAAAATAAAACAAAACAAAACAAACAAAAAACCTCAGAAATTCCCTGCAACCTTGGAGGTCAGCCAGATATTCTGATTCAGTGGTTCATACTGATATCCTTAAAGGATATTATAATTCAGATAAAAAAAAATCCTTCACAAAGCAATCAGACTTTATTCACTTGAAACATGAGAGAAAGAGAAAAAGCAAAAGCAGACACATTTAAGAATTCCTAGATATGATGTTGTAAGGTATCAAACATCTTAAAGAAAAACTTGAAGTGTTCTCAGAAAAAAAGGGCCCAGAACATCTGGATGATGATGGCTTTTGCATTGCTGGCCAAATGAAGAAGTCTTTGAACTGAGGAGTGAGGAGTAGGTAAGGTCTTTTAAGGGTAAAATTCAGATATCTTTATTTTACTTTGGTAGAATACATGATTAAGTATTCCCTTTTCACACTTAACCCTTCTAATCTGCCTGCTAATTAACAACTCGATATGCTTTATGTCTCTAGAGACATTTTCTCAAGAGCTCTGCATTTGGCAAATAACTGTATACTTTGCATCAGGAAGATTAACAGGCTTCTAATCAGGGAGAGAATGAACTGAAGATTCTGAAAACCGTTAGCCAAAAAATTAGATGAGCTACTGTTGGAGGCAGATCCAACTCTTTCATAAATTGTAGAGTGACACACAGATTAAGTGCCATGAAAAATGAACATGAGGGGCGCCTGGGTGGCTCAGTCGTTAAGCGTCTGCCTTTGGCTCAGGTCATGATCCCAGGGTCCTGGGATCGAGCCCCGCATCAGGCTCCCTCTGCCTCTGCCTGCCGCTCTCCCCTGCTCGTGCTCTGTCTCTCCCTTTCTCAAATAAATAAAATCTTAAAAAGAAAAAAAAAAAGGAAAACGAACATGAGCTACAGGGGAACTTGAAGATGTTTCCGTTGTTCCCACCACCGAGCAGATGATACAAGCACACGGCGCACCAAAGGCACACCTGACAGCCATCCCAAGAGCAAAGCCAGTATGTGCTATTCTTGCACTGTTTTCTAAGTGACATTATGTCAAAGGACAATTCCTTCAGCTGGAGGAAAAATATCACATAATTGGTGTAGATGTGATCTGGGGACAAACTGTAAAAGCTACCACAGAGCTTGACCACGCATGACAAAGTAGTGTCTTTATAAACCCCGCCACCCTTTTTATCTAGCTCTTTGAGACCCACTGAGCTCAAGACTCTCCTCATCCAGAGGCATCTCCTATTTAGATGGAGTCACCAGGCTGTCTGTCTAAACTATCGCTCCCCAGCACTGACAACCCTCCCAGCAGGGACAACTGTTGTAGGACTTGTTCTTCAGTGTATTCCTTAAGTGATTCTTTTGTCCTCCGTGCACAGAAGTCCCGGACAGGCCGGCCACTGGAATGTCCGTCAAGCCTAGAACTCCACAGTCCCTTCTTTGAGAACTGCCATGCGTGAACGGCGGGCTAGGCCCGAGGTTGGAGACTGACTAAGGCCAGCCCCTCCCCAAGCCACCTGGAGGCCTCGGAGCTGCTGCTACATGAATCTACTAGGGACAATCTCAGTGGCCCTCTTTTGAGGGTATCTGGAATGGACACAAGAGGGAGAACTAAACTACTAAAGAGAGCTGAACAAGTCTGAGAGACCCACAAATACACACACGCAGAAACAGTCACAGCAAAGTATCTGAGTCACAAGAATGGGACAGCAGGAATGGCTGCTATTTTATATCTACTTTGCACAAACTCCCATTCCCCAAATTATGTTCCAGTCACCAAAAGAAGCAGCTTCTGTTTTTCTGGTCCTCAGTTTCCACATTTGTAAAAAGGGGGTTATAATGATAGCAGTCTGATATAGAACTATTGTGAGAAAGAAATGGGTTCTTATGTGTACAACAAGAGCCTGGCACCTAGTAAGTACTAGATAAATACAGATATCCCTTATTATCCAAACTCCTGCTTTCTGAAAATAGGAATTTGAATATAGTAAGATAAATTTTCTGATAAATTCCTTGCTACCCAAATTCAGGAACAAAATAGATTTGGCTACAGATACTTGTGTTACTTATTATAGTTAAGCACCTCATCATGTGCCAGATACCATGCTGTGTGATTTACATGTAAGAGTAAACCAACCTTCTTTTTCTATTTTATTGAATTCTATTTGACATGTAACATTATATAAACTCAAGGTATACAACATACTGATTTGATACTCTTATATATTGTAATATGTTGCCATTGTAGTGAAAGTTAGCACTTCCATCATGTTATGTGATTACCATTTCTTTTTTATAGTGAGAGTGATTAAGATCTAGTCTCAGGGCGCCTGGGTGACTCAGTTGGTTAAGCCTCTGACTCTTGGTTTTGGCTCAGGTCATGATCTCAGGGTTGTGAGATCGAGCCCAATGTCGGGCTCTGCACTCAGTGCAGAGTCTGCTTAAGGCTCTCCCTCTCCCTCCGCCTCCCCCCGCAACAAAAAAATAAATAAATCTTTAAAAAAAAAAAAAAGAGATTTAGTCTCTTAGCAAGTTCGATGATTATAATGTTGTTTATATTCACCATACTGTGCATTAGATCTCCAGGACTAGTCTACCAGTTGCAAGTTTATACCCTTAAAAAACATCTTTCCTTCTCCCCCCAACCTCCAGGCGCTGATAACCACTATTTTACTCTCTGTTTTTATGAGTTTGATTTTTTATAATGGTATATATAAGTGATATCATACAGTATTTGCCTTTCTGTCTGACTTATTTTACTTAGCATAATGTCCTCAAGGTCCATCCTTGTCATAAATGGCAGATTTCCTTTTTTCTCATGGCTCAATGTATTCCATTATATATACACATACCACATCTGCTTTATCCATTCATCTGTTGGTAGGCACTTGGGTTGTTTCCATATCTTGGCTATTGTGAAGAATGCTGCAGTAAACATGGGAGTGCAGGATATCTCCTTGATAACCTGTTTTCATTTCTTCTAGTGTATACCCAGAAATTGGATTGCTGGATCATGGAGTTCTTTTTTAATTTTTTTTTTAAGATTTTATTTATTTATTTGACAGAGAGAGAGAGAGATAGCGAGAGCAGGAATACTAGCAAGGGGAGTGGGAGAGGGAGAAGCAGGCTTCCTGCAGGGAGCCTGATGCGGGGCCTGATCCTAGGACCTGAGCCAAAGGCAGACACTTAATAAGTGAGCCACCCAGGCACCCCTCTTTTTTAATTTTTTGAGGACCCTCCATACTATTTTCCATAGTGGTTGCACCAATAATACATTCCTACCAACAGTGTACAAGGGTTTCCTTTTCTCCACATCTTTTCCAGCACTTGTTATCTCATCTTCTTGATGATAACCATTCTAACAGGTATGAGATGATATCTCATTGAGGCTTTGATTTGCATTTCCCCAATGGTTAGTGATGTTGAGTACCTTTTCATGTACCTGTTGGCCACTTGTATGTCTTCTTTGGAAAAACGTCTACTTAGTTCTCTGCCCATTTTTTAATCCAATTGTTTGTTGTATGAGTTCTGCATATATTTTGAATATTAACCCTTTATCCAATATATGGTTGGCAAATATTTTCTCCCACTCTGTGGGCTGCCTTTTGAAGACACTGTTGCAGCAGGACACGTTTTACATGACTGAGCTGGATACAGGCATGCAGTCCCAGACCAAGTAGAGGCACATGTTCCTCTTTGAGCACACTGTCACCTTTAGCAAACTACTCTGGAAGGGGTCCTTCACCCTGGACTGCAAGGAGAATCATGATGAGTTACTTGGTCCCGGATGAGAACGTGGACAGTGACCCCAGCAAGTCTGCACTCATGAACAGAGAGACTTCTGAGCAGATCATTCTGCAAGCCACCAACACTGAAATCCAGCAAGCCTGGGCACAAGACACTCATCAAGTCTTAGAAACACGGTGAGACTCCTTAAATGCTGACGTTGGACCTCATTCATCAAAGAGTACTATGTGCTGAAAGGGAATGACATCTGTGTGAACCAAGGTGAGGCAGTCCCGTCCTCATTGTCAACAAGCAGAACATGTGCCTGATGTTGTCAGCCTACCAGCAACCATCCCCCCACAGCTGAGGCCTGGGTCCTGGCGTCCCTCACCAAAGCCAGGGTGGCAGCAAAAAAACAGTGACAAGAGCAGTAAATAAGTGCCTCACTGGCTTCTCGAGGAGTGTGTGGATTTAGAAAACTGAAAAACAACCCAAAAATATGAACACATGGTAGGGAATTACTGCGGCTTCTTCTCAATGGTGCCACGGGAACCAATGTTTTGAACGCTGGAACCACATGAAGCATGTCATCCAGCCTGGACCTTTCCAATTTTTGTTGTTGGTGGTGGTGGTGGTTTTCCTTTTTGCTTATAATTTTCTGTTCATTTTTTTTTCTCTTTTTTCCCCCTAGGTTTTCATTAAGAAACTTCCTGAAGCCCTAGGTGATGCAAAGGCCTGCCTTCTGTTGCTCCATGTGCCCACAGGAATCACTGCACTGGACTTCTATTTTTCTTGTAGTAAGTTACTCACATATATATACCTGAAGGTGTTTTTTCCCCCCTTCAAAACAAGGAGTTTAGACATCAACTAAAGAAGAAGTAAAATGAATCATACAGCTTTAAGCATCAGCACGAGCATTTATATAGAAGAATTACAGTTAGTGAGTACTAACGACTAAAGAGAGATGAACGAGGCTGCAAGACCCACAGACACACACACAAAATCAGTCAGAGAAAGTATCTGAGTCACAATAATGGGAGAGCAGGTTTGAAGGTGAATATCCTTCTGATACTAAGGCAGCAATGAAACAATACAGCTTCTATTTTATATCTACTTTGAACAAACTCCCATTTTCCAAATTATGTTTCAGTCATCAAAAGATGCAGCTTTTGCCGCCCGGGGTACCCTCGGCTTAAGGTGTGCTTCAGGTAACATGAGCTCTTCTCATTATAACTTTAAAAGGCCTTCCCAGTTATCATCCACCCTCTAGCACTCGATATTTCATCCTGGAGCAGAATCATGTTTTGGCTGACTGATCAAAGTTCCTGGACAGATGGAGGAGCCTAATGATGATGGTGACAATAGTCCATATTCCTTCCAAAAAGTTCTGGGAAAGCAAGTTGTTCATAGTTAATTTGGCAGGAAAATCTGACCTAAACTGATGTGTCTTTATTGAGTGTGAAGTTTCATAAGCTTCACTGCAATAGAATGAAAATGTTTGATTACAGGGCACATCTCCGGCACTGCTGGTAGGTTTCATAATATAGGACATATGCACTGTGTTACTTTCCCAAAATGAAAACAAAAAAATCTGAATTCCGCCATGTATTTGGTCTCAAGGGTTTCTAAAAAGAACTGTAGGCCTATAACAATAATACTTAACTAGCATTTATTAGAGGTTAGGTTATATCAGAAGCACTTTACATGGATTAACTCATTTAATTTTCACAGTAGCCCTTTGAAATGGAGTAATTCTCACCATTTTACCAATGAGAAAGCCAAGGAAGAGAAGTCGAGTAAAATGTCAGTAATTAGCTAGTAGGTAGTAGAGCCGAAACCTCAACCCAGCCAGACTAGCTGAGGCTCTTCCTCTTAATTATTATAATTCTTTCAATACCCAATGTGTTTCTGTAGTCACTAAAAAAAAAAAAAAAAGGTGGAGTTCTTGATGCAGTTTCCTAAACTTGTTCCTTATCTAGCATAGATCACATTCAATATTTCATGATATAACTTGAAACCATATATATTTTTTTAATTTTATTTATTTATTTGACAGAGAGACAGGGAGAGAGGGAACACAGCAGGGGGAGTGGGAGCCCGACAGGGGCTCGATCCCAGGACCCTGAGATCATGAGCTGAGCCGAAGGCAGACGCTTAACGACTGAGCCACCCAGGCGCCCCTGAAACCATATTTTATATATGTACATATTCTGCAATCAACCAGCCAGCAGCTGAATTCATTTGTCATGGGTGAGGTTTACAGCATCTCATAGGTGATACCTTAAACGTTATCTATTTACTCATTAGATGTCTGAATTCCTTACACAAATTTTTTCTAGTCTACACTTGAAGGCCCACACAACCATATAGGCAGCCTACTTGACCTCTAGGCAGCTCTAGCCTAAGAGGTCTTCCTTGTACGGATTCTAAAACACTTCCCTGCTTTCTGGCCATTGATTCCTAAAGGATATAGAAAAGTTTAATTCCATTTCTATATATTTGAACCCTTTAAAATAATTATAGATAACTATTTCTCCAATTACTCTTTCTAGAAATGGTTCAAAGAAAACATGGGTAATATTTTAAAAATACACAGCAAAAGTTGGTATGAGTAAATGAGAAAGAATAACTTAAGAAATAAGATGCTGATTTCCAGGTTTCCAGAGGATGATGGCAGCTGCTTATATTCAAATTTCTCCACATATCCTTCAGAGACCTTACAGATTGGAGCAAATAAACCCATAAAACAAAACTAAGAAGTAAGAGTGAGAGAGAATACTGCAAAGTTCAATTTACATGGAAATCAACAAATAGATATTAAAAACTGGCAAAGCTAATTTAGAGCCCACGATGGAATAGAAAGATCAGTGGAGACTAAGTGAAAAGGAGAAGAGACCAACAGGCTCCTCATGATGGTGGAACATAGCTAACATCACTCTTAGAAGGACAGAGTCCCATATGGAATAGGGAAATACTGAGAAAAGGTTTGAAACCTTGTGGGTCAAAGCAGTGGCTACTGGGGAACAAAAAGAAGGACCTGAAAGTTCTTGAGAGCAGAGGTGGCCTTCTTGGGAAAGCTCCTCGATTAGATGGCAGTGACCAGCAAGGGTCACTGGAGTCTTGGTGATCAGGGGAAGGGGGAGACAAGCAGTGGATATTAAAGATCCTACTAAATGGGTGCCTGGGTGGCTCAGTTGGTTAAGCGACTGCCTTCAGCTCAGGTTATGATCCTGGAGTCCCGGGATCGAGTCCCATATCGGGCTCCCTGCTCAGTGGGGGGTCTGCTTCTCCCTCTGACTCTCTTCCCTCTCGTGCTTTCTGTCTCTCATTCTCTCTCTCAAATAAATAAATAAAATCTTTAAAAAAAAAAAAGATCCTACTAAACAAATAAGAAATAGAATCAGAAGACACATCAACCAGCCCCTTAACCTTTAGAAAAAACACTGTTAAGTAATATGCACTCGCCTGAGATTACTCTGAACTAAAAACTAGTACATCCTCCAAACTTCTCACCATCATCACAATTCTTCTCATCACATCACAATAGAATAACTATTATTGATTTAGAAAAAGATAAGACATTTTAAAAGTAATGGAAATAACACGCAACATCCATATAAAACTACTATAAGAATCAAAATACCTCAGGTGATAAAACTCCTTATCCAATATCCTGCCATAAAACCCACAAAGCAGAAAAAATCTGTATATAATCTGTTCACTTTAATATCCTTAAACAAACATTTGCATATGTGAAAAAACACTCCAAGTCAGAAATTCAAAAACCCAAAACAGAAAAGTACAAAAAAGATACATATCCAGAGATGACTCAGGGAAGAAAAGGAAGAGAGAGAGAGAAGACAAAATAATTTCAGAAATGAACATTCAACTGAGATGCCCAAAGAGACAAGACTGGAAATATAATAGAGAGTGCTATGAAGAGGAATAAAAATGCCAAGAGAATAAAAACAAAATACAAAAGAGCTAAAAAGTCTGAGATACAAATTGGTAGCTACAGAATCTAGGCAAAGAAGACCTAAACTATATGTAATTAGAACTTCTGAAAAATAAAAACAAAGGACAGAGCTTATATATATAAAACTGTAATTCAAGAAAAATTTTCAGAAAGAATTCTGTATTTCAAAGGGCTCGCTAACATCTAGACAAACTGACCAAGAATAATCAACTGAGGCATAGCCTAATAAAAATATTGCATTTAAAACAAAAGAAAAAAAATCCTTCTGGGCCTCAGGCAAGAAAATCAAATCACCTACAAAGCAAAGGATATCATAATGGTATCGTATTTGTCAACAGCAACACACATAGCAAGACTACAGGAAAGAAAGTGTAAGGCTAGGTCTTCATATCCAGCCAAGCTGTTTTCAAGTATTGAAGCTATGAAAAATAGTTTGAAACCACACAAACTCAGTATGGTATTCAGGAGCCCTTTCCAGGGAATCTCCTAAGAGGATGAGCTTCATTTAAGTAAGAGATGTCAGAGATGCTCTGGATTGATGGTGAACACTGAAGACATTTAATTTTAGATCAAAGACTGAAACATAGGAAGGGGTACATTTAGAAGAGTATGTGTTATCTGTCCTGTCAAAGTATAAATAATACAATCTTTTTTTTAGTAGTAAAGAGAAGGGAAGAGGGGGAAAGTAGAATAAGCTCGTTGATTACCATATGGATAACAGAGTCAAAGGTATTATTTTAAGCTCCCAACTGAGGATAAAGGGGCTGCTGGCATTATAAAAGGTATTTTTTTAAAGGTAAGTCCTAGAACAGGTGTTGGCAAACTTTAGGTGGCAGGTCAAATCCAGTTCACCTGTTTTTGTAAATCAAGTTTCAATGGGACACAGCCAAATCCATCCAGTTACATATTGCCTATGACTTCTTTTGCTCTGTCTACATCGTAGATACTAACGTAGTCATACTGTCCAAATCAACAGAGGTGAGTGGTGTGTAAGAGATGGTATGGTCCACAAAGCCTTAAATATTCACCATCTGGGCCTTTATAGAAAAAGTTTGCCAACTCCTAATGTATAACAAAAATACATATCTTCCTAAATGCCAAACACATAGAAAAAGAAATGTAGTTAAGTTTTTAAAAAATGAAATCGTTAACACCAATCATATTGATAATACCAATAAATGTAAATGTGCTTAATTTATACATTAAAAGAAAAAGATTTTCAGGTCATTCATAAAGCAAAATAAAGTAAGACCAACTGTATGCTCTATATAAGAGAACAAACTGAGGCAGCTTTTTCTGTCCACAGGTCCTGTCCCCATGATATAATAAAAGCACCTCAAAAATAAAAATTTTAAAAATTTTAAAAATTTAAAAAATAACAAACTGAAATCTAAAGGTTAAGCATGAAAGAACAAGCAAAGATATATTAGGCAAATGCAAATAATATGAAATCAGGAGTTATGATCTTGATACCAGGCAAGGCAACATTCCGACCAAAAAGCATGAAGACAGAGAAGTACAAATGCCAAAGCCACAGCAACTACCTCCAGAAAGCAGAAGCTATGAGAGATGCAAAGAGAACCCGGCAGACACAGAATAAGGGACTAACACACCTTCTCAGTCTGAGACATGTCAAACATACAAAAGGTAAGTAAAGATATAGGGGACCTAAACAACGTCATTTATAAGGTATAGTTCACGTGTGTGTATATTACATTCTGATTACAGAGAACAGAATTTCTCAAGCATACATGGGCCAGTCATGAAATTGTCTTTATATTAGACCACACACACACAAAAACCAAACCAAACCAAACCAAAACCAAAACAAACAAACAAAAAACCTTATGAAGTACCTTAAAGTACCTATAATGCAAACAAGATTTTCTGGCCACAATGCCATAAAACTAGAAACTAATAATATCAAAACACAAGTAAATTTTAAAAAGTTTTTTCTACCTGAACACTAAAAAACTCTTTAAAGCAAACTCTTGGGAGAAAGGGATATACAAATCCAAACTGCAGAATTTCTAAAACATATGAAAAGATGATAATGAGAATGCTACATATAATTATTGAAGCAGTACCAAAGAGTGTGTATGTGTGTATATATATATATATATACACATATATAAATATATATATATATTATCTTTTGCATAAGAGAAGAGATGCAAACACATGCTCACGCAACCCCTCCCACCGTGTGTTTTTGCTTATTTTTGCAAAAAAAGGAAACATAGGAAGGATAAATCAGAAACCAATGAAAAAGATATCCATAAAGAACAGGAAAAAATAGAATGGAAGAGGTAGGGATATCACTGGTATAGCTTTCTATATTGTTTTGACTTTTGAAATACGTTTTACAAATTCAGAAAATAAAATTTTAAAAACACTGAAAAAAGCAAACTCTAAAAGTGAACACAAGCATAAATTTAAAACCCTGATTCCTAACTGTCTACCAAGTCAGTAATATGACCACACAAAGAAAATAATTAATTCATGGGGCACCTGGGTGGCTCAGTGGTTAAGCGTCTGCCTCCGGCTCAGGTCATGATCCCAGGGTCCTGGGATCGAGCCCCACATCGGGCTCCCTGCTCCGCGGAAAGCCTGCTTCTCCTTCTCCCACTCCCCCTGCTTGTGTTCCCTCTCTCGCGGTATCTCTCTCTATCAAATAAATAAATAAAATCTTAAAAAAAAAAAGAAAATAATTAATTCAAATAACCTTTGAATATGCACTCTGACCAAATATGACCTTGGTGGAGTATATTCTAAGCACAAGAAAAACTGCAAAGAAGGCTTGAGTATTAGTTTTTTTTGTGGTGGTTGTTATTGGCAACAGTGTTGGTATAATAATTCTGAAACTATTTTGCAGACTCAATTGAATTCAGAAACACAAGGAGTTCTGTGAACTTTCATATACATATGAAATAAAATAATTTCGGAGAGTCGTAAGTCCTAACTTACCCTAACCTAATAGGACTGGTTAGAAAACAAAGTTTTTTAAAAAGTACATAAATACTTGCACAACAATTTAAATGTACTTAATATGGCTGAACTGTATGCTTAAAAATGGTTAAGATTTTAAGTTTCATGTTTGTGAATTTTACCATATGGTAGGCATAGAGCCAGGACACTGACATCTATCAACCCTAAGTTGAGACTATCCCTGAAAGAAGGGTATTGTTATTTTCCTTCCACAGATGACTAAATTGCAGCCCAGAGGTGGCAATTATGTTGCATAAGACCAGAAAGTAGTAACAGAGACTAGAATTGACTGTGGGTTTCTCTGACCCCAAAGCTTATGCTCTTTCCACCATGGTAACCACTCGATTTTTTGAAAAGAATATTAACAATTTAGTTTTGCCTTATTTTTTAATTTAATTTTTTAAAAGATTTTATTTATTTATTTATTTGAGGGGGCGGGCGCCAGCAGGGGAGGAGCAGAGGAGGAGGGAGAGGAAGAGGGAAAGAATCTCAAGCCCACTGAGCACTGAGTGCTTGGGCTAAATCTCACAACCCTGAGATCATGACCTAAGCAGAAACCAAGAGTCGGACGCTTAACGGAATGAGCCACCCAGGCGCCCCATACTTTCCTTTTATTTAAATGAAGGGACATTCACTGCTTTTGTTATTGTTGGATATTTGTTGTTACTGAGTAGTGATAGTAGCAGTTTTAAGGAGTTTTACCAAGAATGCACAAGGAGGGAAATAATTCCAGAGGAAAGATGTTTGGTCTCTTGGACAGTAACAGCTGCTCTTCCTGAGTGTTGTTTCAGGTCACATCCTCTGCCTGCAAAATATGGAGCCTAACAACTCAAGGTGGAAGAGATTCAAATCCAAGTTATATGTGTAATCTTTTTTAAATACAATTTTAAATTCTTGAACAGTGTCAAAAATGTGAAATCTGGTTGAAATACATGTTCAGGCCAGCATGCATTAGAGACATCATGTTCAAAAGCAAAAGCAGTACTGCTAAATGCTCATCCACATGTGGTGGCCCTGTTACCCCTGGGAATTGGCTGTTCGGTACGTCCAGAGACCACAGGAACCTAAGCTCTGTTAGTACAAGGTAATTAAAAAATATCTTCACTAAATTGCTCAAGAAACCCTTTCAAGATGGAGAAATTTAAAAAACAAACCATTACATAATAATACAGTTATGCAACATTTACAAACTGTGTCTTAAAATGCATGATAAAAATTGAATGGTATAAATATCTTTATGAATCCAGAAATAGTTATGTAGGGTGTGGAACAAATCAGAATGCCACCAACATCCACACCTGGATGAATAAGAACTAGTGTAATGATAATAACTAGAAGAGAACAAAGATCCTATAATTCCTGGAATGTGGTAAATTATAGTAATCTTTAAGTAAAATAGATATGCCAAAAAGCTTCAAAAAATAAAAATTCTTGCATAAATGTAAAGAAGCTGAAAGGCTAAAATATCAAGTCTGATCCATGCCACAGTTCAAAGAGGTATTAAGGTCTGGATAGTAGCCAAGACAAAAGACAAACATTTGAAGAATTTTATCTTGAAAAGATAATCATACAAATGTTCACCATAATAATAACCATAATATCAATATCTACTGTGGTACAATGGTCAAAAAAGTAAGTCCTTAAGAAAAGTTCATAAGATCAAAGCATTCAAAGTGCTTCTCATGCAAAACTCCTTTCAGTACATATTATATATTTGACAAATGGATTAAAGGAGAAATAATTTAAAACTGTAAATATGAGTAGCACACGTCTTTCTGGCTGTAAACTGTCTCCTTTCCCAACAGACAAAGAAATCCAATCTGAAAATTATTCATTAAAATTATTTCCTTTAGAAGATGTCAGTACAAGTTAAAAAAAAGGGTTTTACTAATGATAAATGTATCATCTCTCCTTGGTACTGTTGTTTCTTTCCATTCCCTTCATCCATCCTTATGTGGTAGCTTACCATCCAAGCCCACCAGCAGCAGTCAAAGCTTGGGCCATGAACTTGTACCTGTCCATACACTGTTACCAATCAGGGAAGAGATAAGTACAAAAAAAGTAAGTGTTTAGAAATTTCAATAGCAATTTCACAGAGTGATTTCATGTCTGTTGAATCTAAAAATAAAATATATGGAAAAAATAAAAATTAAAAACATGGGTTTACATATTTTTTAAATTAAGGATTACTGTGGTATAATTTACATATAGTAAAATCCAACTTTTTTTTTTTTTTTTTTAAAGATTTTATTTATTTATTTGACAGAGAGAGACATAGCGAGAGCAGGAACACAAGCAGGGGGAGTGGCAGAGGGAGAAGCAGGCTTCCCGCAGAGCAGGGAGCCCGATGTGGGGCTCGATCCCAGGACCCTGGGATCACGACCTGAGCCGAAGGCAGACGCTTAACGACTGAGCCACCCAGGCACCCAAATCCAACTTTTTTAGGTGCCCCTCTGCAGTCAATCTCTTCTCCTAATGGCCAATCCTTGGCAACCATTGATTTGATTTCTCTTCTTACAATTTTGCCTTTTCTAGAATATGATATAAATGGAATCATAAACTAAGTAGTCATTGTGCCTGGCATCTTTCACTTCACATAGCGCTTTTAAGATTCAATCATGTTGTTGCATGTATCAATAGTTTGTTCTTTTATCTTTCTAGTAGTATTCTATTGTATGAATTTATCAAAATGTTTATCCATTTACCAGTTGATGGATTTCTGGGCTATTTTCAATCTTGGGTGATTATGACTAAAGGTGCTATAAGCATTTATGTGCAAGTCATTTTTTGTAAATAAATATCCAAGTGTTCTAGCACCATTTTTAAAAAATGACTATCCTTTTTTTATTGAATTATCTTGGCATTTTTCTTGAAAATCAACTAACTTTATACCTGTGAGTCTATTTCTGGACCTGTATTCTCTTCCATTGATCTATGTCTATCTTTACACCAATGCTATGCTACCTTGATTATTGCAGATTTATAGTAAATCTTGAAATAAGTAAGTTCTACAGATTTGTTCTTTTTCAAAGTTGTTTTGGCTATTCTAGTTCCTGTGCTTTTCCATATAAAATTTAAAATCAGCTTGTCGATTTCTGCAAAAAGCTTGCTGGAATTTTAATTGAAATTGTAGATTCTATAGGTCGCTTAGAGGAAAACAGATATTTTAACAACACTGTCTTCTGATGAATGAAACTTGGTATATATCTCCATTTACTTAGGTTTTCTTTAATTTCTTTCACCAATGTTCTGCAGTTTTCATTGTAAAAATCTAGAATGTATTTTACTAGATTTATCCCTAAACATTTCATATTTGTGGATACTATTGTTAAGTGGTATGTTTTAACTTCAGTTTCTAACTGTTCATTGGTAGCACATAGAAATACAATTAATTTTTATACATCAATCTGTGACTTTTTAAAACTCATTTATTAGTTCTAATACCTTTTTCATTGATTCTTTTTTTTTTTTAAGACTTTATTTATTTGACAGAGAGAGACAAAGCGAGAGAGGGAACACAGTAGGGAGAATGGGAGAAGACCCTGGGATCATGACCTGAGCCGAAGGCAGACGCCCAACGACTGAGCCACCCAGGTGACCCTTTTTCTCATTGATTCTTTTGAGATCTTCTATGGAGACAATCATGTCATATAGACCGTTTTAACTTCTTCCTTTCCAAACTGAATGTCTTTTATTTCTTTTTCTTGCATTACTAAACTGACTAGGACTTCCACTACAAAAACTGGCCAGAAGTAGTAAGACTGGACATCCTTGACTTGCTCCCAATCTTAAATGGAAAACATTTCACTTCATCATAAAGTATGAAATGTTTCTTTTAAGTTTTCCATAGATGATATTTAAACAGGCAGATGGACTTCTCTTCCTATTTGCTGATAATGTTTATCATTATTGGGTATTTAATTTTGTCCGATACTTTTTCTGCATCTATAGGGATGTTTTCTTTTTTAGTCTGTTAATATTGTGAATTCACATTGATTGATTTTCAAATATTACATCAACTTTGCATTCCTGGATGATCCTCACTTGGTTATAATGTATAATCTTTTTAATATACTGCTGGATTTAATTTACTAAAGTATTATTAAGAACTCTCATGTCATGGGGCACCTGGCTGGCTTAGTCGATAGAGCATGTACTCTTGATCTCAGCAGTGAGTTCAAGCCCCACTTTGGGTGTGGAGCCTACTTTAAAAAAAAAAAAAGAAACAGAAAAGAGTTTTCATGTCTTATGTTCATGGGGGATATCATTCTGTAGTTTTATTTTCTTGTAATGTCTTGGTCAGGTTTTGGTATTTCCATGGAATATTTCTTCCCCATCCTTTTAACTTACCTATGCGTTTGAATTTAAAGTCAGTTTCTTGAAGGCAGCATTTAGTTGGGTCTTGCTTTTCTATCCAATCTGACAGTCACTGCCTTTTAATTGTTTACGTGATTATTAATATAATCATTGATATGGTTGAATTTGTATCTACCATCTTGCTAATTGCATTCTATTTGTCCCATCTATTCTTTGTTCCCTTTTTCTTCTCTTCCTGCATTCTTTTGTTATTTTTTTATGATTCCATTTTACCTCTACCACTGGTTTATTAGTTACACCTCTTTCATTTTCTAGTGGTTGTTCTAGAGTTTACATCTTTAACTTCTTACAGTCTACCTTCAAATGATATTATACCACTTCGTGTATAGCGTAAGGCCATTAGTGTCTGTAAGGCCCTGACAGTTGATCTGGGTATTGGCACTGTTGTTATCTTTACCCTCAATGCACCAGACATTTTGAATTCTTTCATTGTTGAGCTGTGTTACTTTGTGCATCTAGATGGGGGTTGTAGCGCAGTGCTGGAAGATCATTCTCAGTGTTCCTACTCTACCTTCAGCTTTCAGCAGTCACCACACAACTCACCACACTGGGGTCTCTTTCCATATTACTGCACCTTCCCCACTGACAGACTGCTTGTTACTAGGTGTTAGGCTTATTTGGGGGCCAGGTTGGTTTTTGGTCTCCTGGTCTGAGACAGGGTCTATGAGCCTGCTTTTGGATGGGATGGGCTAGAAAGCTGTAAGCTCTTCTGTCCCTCCCACCTGGTGGCAGCAGAACCCTGCCATGTATCTGTAGTGGTCCTTGGGCAGGAGTTGCTGTTCTGTCCCCTTCCCGATGGTACAGACCACTGTTTTGCCTTGGTTCGGGATCCTGGCCCTGAAGAGTGTTTCCAGTCCTTCCCTCAGGAGAAGAAGGCTTTTGCTCCTACCCTTCTCCCAGAAGGGCCATTTTGTCTAGCTCCTGCGGGAGGGAAGGAAGATGCCCTAATCTAACCTCTTCCTGAAGTAGAAAGGTTTTGGGTTTTTTTGCCTCTACTCTTCCGCCAAAAGCCCATGGGTTGGAGACCTAGCACAGCGCCTGGTATCTAGCAGGCTCTTCATGAATATACACTGAGTCATTGTATATTGAATGAAACGAATAGATCTGGTCATTGTTCTACCTAGCTTTTTCTTGCGTTTTTTTCCCTATGGGCTCTCTCCTCTCACCCACCCACACCCCCCTTTTTCTTTCCAAGTGTATATAATTAGATCTCACAGACTCTATATACACCAGCATCCCTTTTCGTGCCCACTACTGTTTGAAGACTCTGCTGGCAGCCCACCTGCCTGATCAACTGGCCTCACACCTGTAATAGTAGCATTAGGGCTGAGATAGTTCTAGCTCTGTCCTTTGGATGATCCGGCAGACCACTTGGTGGTCAGCCTTTGTAGCCAGGTAAGTTTCTCGTAACCATCTCAGGGCCTGGGTGAATGGATTTCTATCTGACTTCCCCATTTTTCCTCCTCAGTGGTTATATGTTGCAAGTGACTCACATACCTCAACCCCTACACCTCCTTGAGTCACAATAGGCACTTCATTTTACTAATGTATTTTATTATTTAGTTTTCCACATGCCGTGATCAACCTTCTATTAGGATAGATAAGGAGAATGCCACTGAAAGCAGAAATCATGTTATTTCTTTCTGAATCTTTAAAAATTCCTAACATAGTAAGTAGATATAAATTACTGAATGAGAGAGTATGTTGGATCCTGCATTGAAAGAAAGCTCTTCATAAGTCCCCTCCCTGAATTAAGTCAACTTACATTTATACTTTAGTTTTTCCTTTCTTTGTCCCAACAACTCATTTTTACTTCCTCATACACCTCCATGGGGATGCTAATGTGTGTCTTGATGAATGTAACTGATAATCCCTGATAAGACCAAACATACCTTGCAGTTCAGTAAGGTTCACCTTTTTCCACAATCACATTGTTAACTAATCTCATTATTCCCGTAGATTTTAAAGAAAAGAAACTCTTACCCAGCCTTAGCAACACTTATGGTTTGTTGCTCCATTGCCTCGTGGATACTGGTTCTATCATGCTCTTTGAGGCTGTTAAACTCATCGATACAGCAAAGGCCCGCATCTGCAAGTACTAATGCGCCAGCCTCCAAATTCCATTCTCCTGAGTCTTTCACAGCAGTTACTGTCAGACCTAAGGAAACAAGCAAGCTATGTCAGCTTTTATTTTCAAAAGCATATTTTATACCTATAAGGGGAAAGTACCTACATTTTAAATGGAAAAGAGTCAATGCTTTTATTTCTAATCTGTCAAGAAGGAATGGCATCAGACAGAGAACTGGTGGTTCCCAAGGGGAGGAGGAATGGGAGGATAGGCAAAATAAGGGAAGGGAATTAAGAAGTACAAACTTACAAATGAATCACAGGGATGTAAAGTACAGTATAGAGAATATAGTCAATAATATCGTAATAACTTTGTATGGTGACGGATGGTAACTAGACTGATCATGGTGAGCATTTCATAATGTATATAAATGTTGAATCACTATGTTGTATACCTGAAATGAATATAATATTGTATGTCAACTACACTTCAATAAAAAAAATGGATGGCATCAGGACAACTATTTCTGGTGTCCAGGCACTGGAAGGCCTCAGAAGATCCTATGTTCTGAAAATATAAGATGTGTTATTGAGTATTTTATAGCAACCGGAAGTCTCCAAATTTTCTCTTTCTTTGGTAGGGACCCTCACTGAACAGAAGGAGCAAACAGATCTCCAGAGATCTTCTGACAAGAGGTTCTGTATTATATGCTGTTTATAGAGAGGGGTCCAAAGACAGAAAACAGTAGATATTAGAGTCCAATGATGAAAATGAAAAGTTTGCTCCTAGTCACAGCGTGAGAAAGAAGACTCCTTTAATATGTCTTTTCTGGTTTTGATTCATCCTTTATACCAGAGTGGTCAAAAGCAAAGGCTTTGGGGGCACCTGGCTGGCTCCATCAGTTAAGCATCTGACTCTTGGTGTCAGCCCAAGTCATAATCTTGGGGTCATGAGATTGAGCCCCGCAGTGGGCTCAGCACTCAGCGGAGAGTCTATTTGAGATTCTTTCCCTCTCCCTTCCCCTCTGGCCCTCTCCCGACTTGTGCACGTGCGTGCTCTCTAAAATAAACAAACAAAAAAATAAATAAAAAGGCAAAGGCTTTGGAGTCACACAGACTTGGATCCTGAATCCTGGATCTGTCATTCTGGTTGTCATATATAGGCAAGTTTCCTAATATGTTCTGGCCTCTATTCATTTATAAAAGGGGATAACAATGGAATGTATCTTATAGAGTCTTGGATGTTCAAATAGAATATAATAAAGCTCTTTAAAAGGTATATGACACATAATGAGTACTTATAATAACTACTGTTGATCAAAATTGATAAGCTAGGCTGACCAAGAAAAAAAGAGGAGAAACAAATTACAAATATCAGGAATGAAAGGGGGATATCACTATAAACCCTACAGATACTTAATAATAGTAAGTAAATACAATGAACAACTCTATGTCCTAAGTTTGATAACTTAGATGAAATGGTCAAATTCTTTGAAATATATAAACTGTGAAGTTTATCTAAAAAGGAATCAATAGCTCGCATACTCCTATATCTATTTAAATCTACAGACTAAGATGACTTCATGGTGAATTCTACCAAACATTTATGAAAGAGATAATACCAATTTTACACCAGATTTTCAAAAATACAGAAAAACAAGGAACACTTCCCAACTCATTTAGTATAGCCAGCATTATTAAGATACCAAAGCCAGATAAAAGATATATCAAAGGAAAACTAAAGACCAGTATCTCTCATAAACATAGACGCAAAAATCCTCAAAAAATGCAAGCAACTCAAACAATACATAAAATAATAGATTATAACCAAGTAGGGTTTATCTTGGGAATGCAAGGCTAATTCAACATTCAAAAACTAACCAATATAATTCACCATATCAATAAACTAAGGAGGAAAAAGCAAATGACCATCTCAATATATTCAGAAAAACACCTGACAAAACTCAACAATTATTCATGATAAAAAAGTCTCTCAGAAAGCCAGGAAGAGAGGGAACTTCGTCATTCTTAGTATTTACAAAAATCATGACATATTTAATCATAAAAGACTGAATGCTTACCCCCACCCTCATCCCCAAGATCAGGACAAGGCAAGAAGATTAGCTCTCATCATTCCTATTCAAAATCTTGGTGGAGGTTCTAGCCAGTAAAATAAAGGAAAAGAAATTAACAACCATCAGATCAAAAAGGAAAAATAAGACTTTATATTTTCAGACCAATATGACTGTGTATAAAATTCCAAGTAATCTACAAAAAAGCTACTAGAACTAAGTGAGTATAGCAAGGTTGCAGGATGCAAGTCAATATATAAAAATCAGTCATATCTCTATACATTAGAAAAAAATTAAAAATGGCAATTAAAACATAATACAAATTGGGGCACCTGGGTGGCTCCGTCGGTTAAGTGCCTTCCGCTCAGGTCGTGATCCCAGAGTCCCCAGTCGAGCCCCGCTCTTGGGCTCCCTCCTCATCAGGAAGTCTGCTTCTCCCTCTGCCCCTCTCCCTGCTCATGCTCTCTCATTCTCGCTCTCTCAAATAAATAAAATCTTTAAAAATAATAAAAATTAAAATAATACAATTTATAATAGCACCTGAAGATATTAAATACCTGGGTATAAATCTTTAAAAATGTGCGAGATCTGGGCTGTGAATTCGAGCCCCACCTGGGTGCAGAGATTACTAAAAAATAAATAAAAAATTTTAAAAAATGTGCAAGGGGCACCTGGGTGGCTCAGTCGGTTAAGCGTCTGCCTTCGGGATCAAGCCCCATGTTGGGCTCCTGGCTCAGCAGGGAGCCTGCTTCTCCCTCTCCCTCTGCCTCTCCCCCTGCTCCTGTGGTCTCTCTCTCTATATATATCTGTCTCAAATGAATAAATAAAATCTTTAAAGAAAAATGTGCAAGATCTGTACTGTAAGAACCACAAAACACTGATGAAAGAAATCAAAGATAACTAATTAAATCAAGAGATAGTCCATGTTCATGAAATGAATTGAAAAACTCAGTATTTTATTTATTTATTTTTTAAAGATTTTATTTTTTTATTTGTCAGAGAGAGTGAGCACAAGCAAGGGGATTGGCAGGCAGAGGGAGAAGCAGGTTCCCTGCTGAGCAAGGAGCCCAATGCAGGACTTGATCCCAGGACCCCGGGATCATGACCTGAGCTGAAGGCAGATGCTTAACTGACTGAGCCACCCAGGCAACCCTGAAAAACTCAGTATTTTAAAGATGCTTCCCCAAATTGTTCTATAATTCTCCCTAAATTGGTCTATAGATTCAGTGAAATTCCAAACACAAATTTTTTTAAAAAGATTTATTTATTTGAGAGAATGAGAGCAAGCCGGTGGGGGAGGGGCACAGATGGAGAGAGAGTCCTAAGCAGACGGTGCACTGGGCACAGGGTCTGACGAGGGCTCAATCTCACCCCCTGAGCGACACCAAGAGTCAGACACAACCAACTGCACCACCTAGGCGCCCCTCCAACAAAATTCTAATGGGGTTTTTCTTTTTATAGAAATTGACAGAGTGATTCCAAAATTTATATGGAGAAGCAAAGGAAATAGAAGAATCAAACCAAAAAACAAAGTAGGAGGTCATGATTTAATTTCCACATTTACTACAAAGCTACAGTAATCAATTCAGTGTCATACTAGAAAAAGAAGAGACAGAGAGAACAATGGAATAGAGTCCAATAATAGGCCCACACATATCTGGTCAAGTGATTTTTTGATAAAAATACAAAAGCAATTCAATGAAGAAAAGATAATCTGTTCTATAAATGGTGCTGGAATAACTGGATAGCCTTATGCAAAAAGGAAAAAAAAATCAATCTTGATCCATACCTCAAATGTGATACAAAAATTAACCCAATGAATGAAAAGATCTAAACGAAAAATGTAAAACTTATAGATGAAAACTCATAGAAGAAAATACAAGAGAAAATCTATGTGAATTCTTCTGTTTTCCAGTCCAGCATTTAAGGAGCTCAGAAGTTACAAGTTGCCACTTGTTTAACAGTAAGTTAAAACCTGAACAAACTGAAAAATGAATAATTCTTCTAAGATGCATTAGAGAAATGAGGTCACAGGGCAAACCAATGCCCCCCCTCCCCCAAATTAGGAAGACAGAAAGACAGAGAATCACAACTTACCAGAGCTGTTATCTCTAGGGGAACCAGTAATGGTATAAGAAAACCTGAACTGTAATTGATGAATTGCTGGAGGCTCAGAGTGGACAACTCTGAGAATTAAAATCTCCATTCATGGGGGACCCTCAGACTTTTGTGAGTTTTAACTCCAAGAGTTATCCCAGGTTCTCACATTAAATATTGGCAATTTTTCTCTGATATTATAAGCAAAGAGATGGAAAGTCTAAGAAAAAAATAAAAAAATTCTAGAGATCAAAAACACTGTAAAAGAAAGGAAGAATGCCTTTGATGAGCTCATTAGTGGATTGGACATGGTTGAGTAAAGAATCTCTGAATGTAAAGATAGTATAAGTTTCAATGGAAACTTTCAAAACTGAAAAGCAAACAGGAGAAAAGGTGAAAAATAACACAACAGAATATCCAAGAACTGTGGAACTATAAAAGGTGTAACATAAATGTCATGGGAAACCAGCATAAAAAGAAAGAGAGAAAGGAACAGAAGCAATATTTGAAGCAATAATGACTAAGAATTAGTCATTAATTGATTAATTAATGTCGATACCAAACCATGGATCCAGAAAACTCAAGCTAACACTAAGCAGGAAAAATGTTTTGTTTTGTTTTTTTTTTCAAAAAAACTACATGTAGGCATGTCATATTTAAATGTCAGAAAATCAAACATGAAGAAAAAATCTTGAAAGAAATCAAAGGAAAAATACAACTTAGCTGTAGAGGAGCAAACATGAGAATGATATCCAACTTCCCCTCAGAAACCACGCGAGTAACAAGAGTAGAATGAAATATTCAAAGTATCGAGAGAAAAAGCCTGCCAGCCTAGAATTCTGTACCTTTCGTGAAATTATCTTCAAAAGTGAAAAAGAAAACAAAATTTTTTTGAGGTAATTTGTTGCCAGGAGACCTGCCTTGCAAGAAATGTTAAAGGAAGTTCTTCAGAGAGAAGGAAAATTATATAGGTCAGAAACTCAGATCTACACAAAGAGACCTGGCTGGTTCAGTCGGAAAAGCATAGAACTCTTGGTCTTGGGGTTGTGAATTCGAGCCCCACATGCGGTGTAGAGATTACTTATATAAATAAAGTTAAAAAAAAGAAAAAGAAACTCAGATCTACATAAAGTATGGAGGAATGAAGAAGGACTAGCTAAAATAAAAACTTGTTTTTCTTATTAATTCATCTAACATACAATAGTTTGTTAAAAATAATAGCAATAATGTATTCAAATATGTATGCTTATATGTGTTTATGTTCAAGTGAATGAATGAGAGCAATAATAAAAAGGACGAGAGGGAGGAATAAGAAATATCTTGCTAGTTATAAGGTACTGTGCTACCCATGAAGTGTTTTTAGTATTATTTGAAAGTGGACTTGGAAAAATTGTAAATGTATATTGCAAACTCTAGAGCAACCAATTACAAAAGTTAAAAAGAAGCATAATTGATATACTATGAAGGGAGAAAAACTGGAATCATATAAAATGTTCAATTAAAACCATAATAGGTAGAAAAGGTGGAAGATAAAAACAGGAACAAAGAACAAGGGCAACAAATAGAAAATGCTAATAAATATGGCAAGTATAAATCCAGCTCTGTCAATAATCACTTTGAACATCTACAGTCTAAATACACCAATTAAAAGATTATCAGAGTTGATAAAAAAAGACCCAACTATACATCTGTGAGAAACCCACTTTATTTTTACTTTTTTGAAACCCACTTTAAATATAAAGACATATAGATTAAAAGTAAAGATAGAGAAAGATATACCATGCTAACACTAACCCAAATAAATATGAGAGTAGCTGTATTAATTTCAGACAGAACAGATGTCAGGGCAAGAAAATTTATCAGGGAGACAGAGGAGCATTACATAATGATAAGAGGGGGTCAACACTCCAAGATGATGTAACAATCCTTAGTATTTATGGACCTCAGAATATGTGAGGTAAAAACTAGTGGAAGTCAAAGGAGAAGTAGATGAATTTGTATTATAGCTGGAGACTTACCGTACTCTTTTATGGTAAATGGACATATCCAGCAGGCAGAAAATCAGTAAGGCCATAAGTAAACTCAAAAGTACCATCAATCAACTGAATATAACAAGCATCTATAAACGACTTCATCCAACAACAGCAAAATGTATTTTTTCTCCAGATCCCATGGAATATTCACCAAGATAGACCACATGCTGGACGATAAAACACACCTTAGCAAATTTAGAAAATAAATCATAAATCCTCTTTCAGACCACAATGTAATTAAACTAGAAAGCAATAACAGAAAGAGAACTAGAAAATCCCAAATTACGTGGAGATTAAACAACACACTTCTAAGTAACACATCGGACCAGGAAGAAATCTTAAGAGAAATTTAAAAATGTTTTGAACTAAATCAAAATGAAAATATAACTTATCAAAATGTGTGGGATGCACTGAAAGCACTGCTTAGAGAAACTGATATCACTAAGTGCATATATTAGAAGAGAAGAAAGATCTAAAATCAATAATACAAGCTTCCACTTTAGGAAACTAGAAAAAGAAGAGCAAACTAAATCCAAAGCAAGCAGAAGAAAGGGAATAATAAAAATTACAGCAGAAATCAATGAAATTGAAAGCAGGAAATCAATAGAGAAAATCATTGAAACCAAAATCTGTTCTTTGACAAGATCAATAAAATTGATAAGCTAAGAAAAAAAAGAGAAAAGACACAAATTACTAATATCAGAAATGAAGAGGGGACATCACCACTGATCCTATTGACATTAAGCAGATAAAGAAGAATTATTACGAACAACTTTATGCCGACAAATTTGATAACCTAGATGAAATGGACCAATTCCTTGAAAGACATAAGCTGCCAACTCACATCAGAAGAAACAGACAATCTGAATAGGCCCATATCCATTAAAGAAATTGAATCAATAATTAATAACCTTCTAAAATAGAAAGTATCAGGCCCAGATGGCTTCACTGGTGAATTCTACTAAACATTTAAGGGAGAAAGGATACCCATTCTCTACAGTTTTTGCAGAGGACAGAAGTAGAGGTAATACTTCCTAACTCATTCTATGCCAGCATTACCTTAATACCAAAACCCAACAAAGACATTAGAAGAAAACTACAGCCCATATCTCTCATGAACATAGATGCAAAAATCTTCAGTAAAATATTAGCAAACTTGTGCTCCCTTCGGCAGCACGTATACTAAAATATTAGCAAACTAAATCCAACAATGTATAAAAAGAATTATACACCATGACCTAGTGGGATTTATCTGAGGTATGCAAGGCTGGTTCAACAAGCAAAAATCAATTGATATTATCTATCACATCAACAGACTAAAGAAGGAAAAAACCTCACATGATAGACTCAAAAGTCCATTAACAGTAGAACAGATAAAGAAATTGTTGTATATTCATACTGTGCAATAAGACAGCAATAAAAAAATGCAGTGCAACTAAACACAATATAGATGAAATATTAAAACAAAATATTGAGCAAAAGAATACACACTCTACAATTTCATTACTGTAAAGTAAAAATACCAGGCAAAAACAAATTAGTGCGAATAGACCTGACCTACAAGAAATACTAGGGGAGTCTTTCAGGCTGAAATGAAAGAACACTAAGACAGTAACTCAAGTACACATAAAGAAATAAAAAACACCAGTAAAGTTAACTACATAGGTAAATATTAAAGACGGTATCAATGTAATTTTGTTGTAACTCTTTTCTTCTGATTTAAGTAAAAACTACAGAAAGCAAAAATTATAAAACTGTGTTGATCAGCTTATAATGTATATAGATGAAATCTATATGACAATAGCACAAAAGAAAGTGAGGGGAACAGAATTATACTGGAACAAAATTTTTATATACTATTAAAATTAAATTAGTATTAATCTGAATTGGATTGTTTTTACATTAAGATGTTATAATAACCCCCAAGATAATCACTAAGAAAATAACCCCCAAAAATACAGTAAAAGAAGCATAAGGGTATTAAAATGATATACTAAAAATTACATTAAGCACAAAAGAAGGCAGTAATGGAGAATACCGCAACAAAGAAGACATAAGCCGTGTGGAAAACAGTGGAATAAAGCATTCATAAATCCTACCCCATCAGTAAGTATGTCAAATGTAAACAAACACTTTAATAAAAAGCAGTTTGTAGAATGAATATAAAGACATGATGCAACTATATGTTGTCTACAAGAGACACACTTTAGACAGTAACCAAAGGAGGGTTGCAGTGGCTATGCTAATATCAGAGAAATATTTTAATACAATTTTAAAAATATGTTAATGTGAGAATAGCATTCACAAGTGAAGATATAATCACACTGGCTTCTGCACTAGTTAGATAACATCTAGAGCAGAAGTCAGCAAACTATGATCTGTGGGCAAAATCTGGCCCAACCACTTGTTTTTGTGAAAACAGGTTTTTTTGCAACACAATCATGCTCATCATTTACTTATTGTCAATGGCTACTTTCAAACTACAATGTCAGAGGTAAGTAGTTGTGACAAACACTGTATGGCTGTCAAAATCTAAAATATTCATAGATGGCCTTTTATAGAAAAAAGGTTGCTGATTGTTGATCTAGAAAATTAATGTTTACTTTTGGGACATCAAAGTTTAAAATACTAAAAAAGAGAAGGGTAAACAGATAATAAAGGACAAGGAAATAATGTTATTTAAAGAATAGTTTATGGCACAGGGTATGATTAGCCTGAAAGATTTAGAGAAGAGAAAATAATTTTTACATACTTAGAGAACTATCCTTTGGAAGAGAAATTAGACTAATTGGGGGCAGCTTCAAAAGAAATAACAGAGACCATCACGCAGAATTTTATAGGCAACTACTGGAAAACTTGAGGTGCTTAAAATGGAATGGGCTACTTTACAAAGCAGTAACTTTTCATCAAAGTAATTATGTAAGCAAATGTGGAATGTCCATTTGTCAGAGATAGTGTAGAAAGACACCCATGCAATGAATAGGTAGCTGTATAAAAAAGTAATCAGACCGGACATTGGGTGTAGAAATTACTTTTAATAAATTAATAAAATATGAAAAAGGAAATAGAAAATACTTTGAGAGGAAAGAAAATGAGGACACAACTTACCATAACTTACGGGATGCAGCTAAGGCAGTTCTTAGAGAGTAACTTATAGCTATAAATGCCTACATTTAAAAAGAAGAAAAATCTCAAATCAATAATCTACGCTTCCACTTAAGACACTGGAAAAGAAAAAAAAGAAAAGCAAACTAAATCCAAAGCAAGCAGAAAGAAGGAAATAATAAATATTAGAGCAGAAACTGAAATAGACAATACAAAAATGACAGAGAAAATAAAACCAAAAGTTGACAGTCTTTTAGGTACCTGACCAAACCAATAAAAGAGAAGAATCAAATTACTAAAATAGGACTCAAAGATGAGACATTATTACTGACTTTAGAAAAATAAAAAGGATTATTATAAGGGAATACAATGAACAACTGTGTGTTAACTACTTCTATAACCTGGATGAAACTGACAAATTCCTAGAAAGACACTACCAAAACTGATTCAAGAAAAAAAGAAAATCTGAATAGACCTATAATAAGTGAAGAGATTGAATTAGTAATAATAATAAACTACTCATGAAGAAAAACCCACACACAGATAGAGCTTCACTGGTGAATTCTACCAAACATCTAAAAAATCAAGTAACAATTCTTCACAACTCTTTAAAAGTTGAAGAGGAGGGAACACTTCCTAACTCATTCTATGAGGTCAGTATTACCCACATACCAAAAAGCAAAGACATCACAAGAATACTAAAGACCAATATCTCTTATGACTACAAATACAAAAAGCCTCAACAAAATACTAGCAAACCAAATCCAACAATATATAAAAAGAATTATACACCATGACCAAGTGGGATTTATCTGAGAAATATAAGATTGATGTAGATCTGGAAACCAATTTATGTACCATTCTCATATTAATAGAATAAAGGACAAAAAGCACATGATCACCTCGACAGAGGCAGCAAAAACATTTGACAAAATTCAATACTCTTTCATGTAAAAACACTCAACAAACTAGGAACAGAAGGGAAATTCCTCAACCTGATAAAGGGCATCTATAGAAAACTCACAACTAAACATCATTCTTAATGGTATAAGACTCAATGTTTTCCTGCTAAGATCAGAAACAAGATAGGGATGTTCACTCTATTTTTTTTTTTTTTTTTAGATTTATTTATTTATGAGAGAGAGAGCATCCAGGGGCGGGGGCAGGGAGGGGCACAAGGAGAGGAAGAGGAGAAGCATACTCCCTGCTGAGCACAGAGCCCCATGCTGGTTTAATCCTAGGACCCAACCTGGAGACCAGGACCTCAACCTAAACCAAGAGTTGGGAACTCAACCAACTGAACTACCCAGGCAACCCCACTCTCACTATTTCTATTAAACACTGTACTGGAGATTCTGGAAAGGGCAATTAGGCCAAAAATGAAATCACAGGCATCCAGAGGGGGAAACGAAGACGTAAAACTATCTCTATTTGCAGATAACATAATCTTGCATACAGAAAATCCTAAGGAATCCACAAAAAATTTATTACAACTAATAAATGAGTTCAGCAAGTTTAAGAATACAAAATCAATTTTTAAAAATCAGTTGTATGCCTATACACTTTTTTTTAAAGATTTTATTGTTTTTTTTGAGAGAGAGAGAGCACAAGCAAGCATGAGCAGGGTGAGAGGGAGAAGCAGACTGTTGAGCAGGGAGCCTGACATGGGGCTTGATCCCAGGACCCTGAGATCATGACCTGAGCCGAAGGCAGAGACTTAACCGACTGAGCCACCCAGGCTGGAAGACTTAATATTGTTAAGATGACAATATTCCCCAAAGGTTTCTACAGATTCAATGCAATCCCTATCAAAATCTCAACTATCTTCTTTGTAGAAATTGATAAAGTGATACTAAAATTCATATGGAAATTCAATGAATCCCAAATAGCCAACATAATCTTGAAAAAGAACAAAGTTGGAAGATGCACACTTCCTGACTTCAAAACTTACTACAATAATAAAGCTACAATAATCAAGACAATATGGTAATGGCATAAGGATATAGACCAACAGAACAGAATTGATTGTCCAGAAATAAACCCATACATTTATGGTCAATTCATTCTTGGGGGAAAGAATAGTCTTTTCAAATGATACTGATGGGAAATTGGACATCCACTTGCAAAAATATGAATCTGGACCCCTACTTCACATCATATACAAAAATAGTTCAAACTGGATCAAAGACTTAAATATAAGGTGCTGAAAGTATAAAACTCTTAGAGGAAAACCATCCAACAATTCCACTTTGGGTATTTATCTGGAGAAAACAAAAACATTAACTAGGAAAGATACATGCACTTCCATGTTCACTGCAGCATTATTTACAATAGCCAAGACATGAAAACAAGCTAAGTGTTGATGGATGAATAAAGAAATTGTAGTATATATACACAATGGAATATTATTTAGCCATAAAAAAGAAAGAAACTTGCCATTCACAACACATGGATAAACCTCGAGGGCACTATGCTAAGCAAAATAGACAGAGAAAGACAAATACTGCATGATCTCTCTTACACGTGAAATCTAAAAAAGCTCATAGATATAGAGAATCAAGCTCATAGAAACAAGAGATAGATTGGTGGTTACCTATCTATTGGTATGGAGGGAGAAATGGATGAACTGTTTTTTTTTTTTTTTAATTTTAGTTTAAATACACTGAATATAATAAAAAAACTTAAAAAATGAAACTTAAAATCCTCGAAGAAAACAAAAATAAAGTAAATGTATAAAATGCTTCAATTAAATAAAACAGGTGTAAATCTTCATGACCTTTGATTATAATGGCAGTGTTTTCAAGAAGTGACACAAAAAGAACAAGCAAAAAAAGCAAAATAGATAAACTGTACTTCATCTAAATTAAGAGCTTTTGGGCAGCAAAGGCCACCACCCCCCACCCCCCCCAAAAAAGGAAAAAAAAACCTCACAGAATGGGAGAAAATTTTTCTGAACCTCATATATACAAATCTCTGAAGTCTCTGATAAGAGCCTTGTATTTAGAATACATAAAGAACTGGGGCGCCTGAGTGGTTCAGTCATGATGCGTCTGCCTTCGGCTCAGGTCATGATCCCAGGGTCCTTTGATCGAGCCCCGCATCAGGCTCCCTGCTCAGCGGGGAGCCTGCTTCTCCCTCTCCCACTCCCCTTGCTTGTGTTCCCTCTCTCGCTGTGTCTCCCTGTCAAAGAAATAAATAAAATCTTAAAAAAAAAAAAAAGAATATATAAAGAACTTGTGATTGCTTCAGCAGCACATATACTAGGATATATAAAGAACTCTTTCAACTCAATAAGAAAAAGACAAAAACCCAATTGTTTAAATGACCATAGGATCTGAACAGACATTTCTCCACAGAAGATATACAAATGGCCAATAAGCAAACAAAAAATGCTCAACATCTTTAGCCACCAGGGAAATATAAGTCAAAACACAATGAGATACCACTTTACATACCACCCATGGCTATAATCAAAAAGACATAATAACAAGCATTGGTGAGGATGTGGAGAAATTGGAATGCTCACATGTTGCTGGTGGGAATGTAAAATGGTGCAGCTACTTTGGAAAACAGCCTGGTAGTTCCTCAAAAGGAGTTATCATATGACCCAGCAATTCCACTCTTAATTAAGCATATAACCAAAGGAATGGAAACATAAGTCCTGCACAAAAATTTGTACACAAATGTTCATAGCAGCACAGCTGTTATTTAAAAAAAATTGTAATCATACTGGGGTTCTTAGAAGTAGATTCTTTGTGTGCTGGATTCAAGGCTTTTGCAGGCACAGATTTAACCAACCTGAAATCTATCAATTAATTACCTGTTAGCTCATTTGTGAAACATTTCCCCTTCCTATCTTTTCTAGGTTTTGGCCTCTTCCACATGACCCTGCATATGAGGCCTCCAGTCTCACAAAGCCTTCTTGCCTAGCTTCCGTCAAGCGAGGCTCCATCTAATGCTGATTGTCTCTATAGTAACCAACTAGAAATGCTGCTATGCTTAGCAGTGGCTTTGTGCAAGCAGTGCTCTAGCCTAGAGAGGTTTTAAAGATTTGAGTCCTTTCTCTACTTACCACACATTTCTCCTGATACCGGAAAAAGAGAGCATCTGATGAATGAGAGGTAGAAGGTTAAAGAGAAAAGGACTGAATATAAAACATGAAGGAAGATGGATGAGTGGAGACTGAGTTCAAGAGGAAAATGAATTTAGAAGGAGCTTCGTTTATTAGAGGGGTAAGAACACATGGTAAAAAACTAGATACAAGAAATAGAAAATAATTATTAAGCATTTCCATTCATATTCTTCTGGTCAGAAACACTATAATGATATTAACATCAACAAACTGTCAACAACAAACAGTTGTTTATATCTTCAACAAATTTGTAACCTAATGATGGGTAGCAGTGAACACAAAACAGTGAAAATGTTATTAATGAGGTGGAACACAGAATGGGGGGGGGTCATACTTTATGTAACAAATACGGAAACCTCTTAAAAAGTATAGCAAGGTTCTAGGATGTGTAGTTCCATCCTCCCCCAGACATCCCTTCTGCAGCAGCAGGCTTGAGCTCTGTAGTGCCTCAAGGGGGAGACTCCCATCGCTTTGCCTTGGCTAGCCTCCTCTCACTCCCAGTATATACCTGCGCTAACCTCATTCACGGAGCTGCGTTCCTCAAGAGTTCATTAATCAAGACATTACTACTGTGTCTGCCAGCCTATGGGTTCTTCCAGGAAATGATACCAATTGCTTTTTCTTCTCAAAGAGGCCACTTTAAATATCTGACAGAGGAGAGAGATTAGAGAAGCACTAGGTCAGCAATTAAAGGAACAAGTTTCTGAGCACCCGTGTCTTCATTTGTTATGTGGGAATAATACCTTACCCTCCTACCATCCCAGGATGTTTTGAAGCTTAAAAGCAGGTTATTTAAACATTCTTTACAAATGATAAAGCATCACACCATATTATACATATGTACCATACATATATATCGTACCATATATACATACACATAAACTATACACACATGCACACACATACACACAAAGCCTTTATTGTGATACCCAATTTGCCTCCCACAGAACTTTAACAATAACTAAAGTTGCATCTAACACATTCTATTCTGTACCATACTCACTTGATTACATAGTTACCTTTCCAATAAAGTCTATGTATGTTTTGTCTTTGAATATTCCACAGACACTAGGACAATTTCACGTAATAAATGCTCTCTCTCTATGAGTTCTTAAAATCATTATTGTAGGATTTATTCCTTTTAGAAATGTAAACTGCAGCCAATCTTGACATTCTACATTTATTTAGAAAATCTTATTTAAAACTATCCATTAAGGGATGCCTGGGTGGCTCAGTTGGTTAAGCGTCTGCCTTCAGCTCAAGTCATGATCCCAGGGTCCTGGGATCGAGTCCCACATCAGGCTCCTTGCTCAGCAGGGAGCCTGCTTCTCCCTCTGCCTGCCGCTGCCCCTCCTTGTACTCAATCTCCGACAAATAAATAAATAAATAAAATCTTTAAAAAAATGATTAAAACTATCATTAAATTTTGACATCCTATAACTAGTAAATAATTGGGAACCCTTTAAACTAACTAAAGATCATACTACAACAAACCTTACATGAGAATTTTTTTAAAAGAGGAGGACAATAATGCAAATGTCTCTTTAAAAAGAATTAAATGCAGGGCTAATATAATTACCCCAGGTGGAAATCCAGGATTTGAACAAAAGCAAGAGGTTAGCACTTCCATTCCTATAACTTCTGCAGCAGGCAGGAGCTGAGACTTGATTTAAATCTTAGTTATAATATATTTTAATTCAATGTATTTTAATTTAATTCAATTTAATTCTAGTTCATTTTAATTCACTCTTTCATCTTGTTTTGTGTGTGACTTCAAGTTTAAGATTCTTAAAAAGCCCTCTGCAGAGGAGCTTTGGAGCAAGGAAGCAAGCTGCATCTTGTCCCTTCAGATTTTAAGTTGTATGCCCAACACCAGTAGGTACTTTCTCTGAATAGCTATGGCACACCACTCCACACCCCGCCACAACCTACTGGCATGGCTACATGGTCACCTCATTTCACACCACAGAAAGCACTTGATAACAGACCAATAACTGGATTAAATAAACTTAGATTGCCAAATAAGCCTAACTGTGAGGGAAAATAATTGTAGCTGTATTCTTTTGCTAGGGCCACCATAACAAAATACCAGCCCGGATAGCTTACACAATATAAATGTATTTTCTCACAGTTTTGGAGGCTAGAAGTACAAGATTAAGGTGTCAGCAGGGTTGGTTTCTTTTACAGCCTCTCTTTGGCTTGCAAATAGCTGCCTTCTTGCTGTGTCCTCAGATGGTCTTTTCTCTGTGTATGCTACCCTTGGTGTCTCTCTTTATGTCCAAATTCCCTCCTGTCTAGGGACACCAGTTAGAATGGATTAGGGTCCACTTTCAGGAACTCATTTTAACTTAACCATCTTTTTAAAGGCCTTATCACCAAATACAGTCACATTTTGAGGTACTGGAGAGTTAGGGCTTCAACATATGAATGGGGTGGGGGGACACAATTCAGCCTACAACAATAGCTAACTAGGTTCATTTCTCTCTGTCTGAGAGGCACTAGTTTAGGCTTTGTTCATCTTAGAACCCAAAGGATCTCTTTCAGCCATCCTTCTCCCACATAATCTGTACAGAGAGAAGCAATTTTGGAGATTATGTTCTATGTAGCCCTCCAAGCATCACATGGGTCCCCTTGGGTACTTAATAAATGAAGACACTCATGGTGCCCCATCTGTTACAATATGGTTAGCTGTTTGAGAGTCACCAAAAAGTTGTCCAGCAAGAGATCTTATAAATTGTCTCTGAAACCAGAGTGGTGCTTTTACAACGTTTTCCCCTCTATGAGACACCAGCTCACTTTGAAATATGCCACCGCACATCTGGGAATCCCTTTGACCTTTCTTGCAAAGTATTGTCAATGGTGAAGAAAGAAACTATGGGAGAAAGTGCTCAAAGGCTCTTTAATGTTTCTGAGGATAAAAGAGTTAGGACAGACAACATGAGAGGCCCAGAGCCAATATTTGTGGCTTCCAGCGGACTATTAAGGAAGGTCATTTCTCCCTTAAATATGGTTGTATATGACATGTTAAACAAAAGATTTTAAAGAAAATAAGCCAAACCAGTGGTATCCAGGTTGATCTTTTCAGTTCTTCATGCATCAAGTTTTATGGAAGATGTACCTTATTATGACATACCTATGGTCAGACTGCAAAATACACTTTATTTTACCAAGCTTATAATGTCATTTTTATAAAGCAAGTAAATTAGAATCTCCTCTTAAGAGTGCCTGCAATAATCAGAAAACTGTATACACCATTCTCAAGGGAGTCATGTTTTAATCTTCAAACGGCCATTTATCTTACATACCTAGTGTATCTTAACAGCGTACAGCAATTAACACTTTATCTTGGCTAATGTTAGGACCAGCACTATTAGGAGTGAACAGAGAATATAGTTTATCAGTCACAGTAATCTGCATTTATCACCACACAAACAACTGGGCTTGAGGAAACCTTTTCTGGTAGGTTCTAGTTTACTGTTTAATCCATTGCCAATAAAATGAGAACTCCCCCTCTAAGTAGTTTTCCTAAATATGGGGAGGCCTGGTATTACCTGTGCCATATTAACTTTCAAAAGACCAGCAAATAAAGAAGCCACATCAACAGCAACCTACTTAAGTATGAACAATGCCCAAAGAATGACAACTCAAAATCCTGGGCACTATACTAAAAAACAACTCCTTCAGCACAGATGATAACTAAGAAATAATATTTTCTCTGAATTTAATTAGCCAAGGTCATTGGTTTCACTCAAAACACTGAAAGGAAAAAAATAATGGTTTATGAACAGCAGGTATTAAAAGAAATCTTTATAGCACTCTTACTAGGTAAACAGAAATTGTTCAACAACCCCACAAATGTGTTAAAACCTCTCCCTTTCCCCACAATGGTAGTCAAACAGCATAAATGAATTGACATGAATGCCAATGAATCAAGCAAAGACTCCTCAAAAAACTTGTTTGTGGTGCCACAAATTTTTATTTGGTAACGGTTCGTCATAAATTTTTTGAAAATCACATGTCCTGGTATGCTGCTGTCTTTACTCTTCCTTTCCCTTTCTTACCATATTTTTTGCCCTTTGGTTTCCTGACACTTCCATTTTCTCTTTTTATGTTCCTGTTATGCTCACCAAACGACAGAAACCTGGGGTGTAACTGATCACATCTCTAGCAATCTTTTTCTTATTCTAGGGCTTTCCAGATTAGAACGGGAGACCCAGGTGCAGCCCAAATATTACCTACTCAGATTTTCCAAGCAAAGTGTGCGTGGAAAAGCCTCTCTTCACCCTTCATTTTGTGTCTATTTAACTAACGGCGCTGTAGTGCCCAAACGCAGATATTGACCAAGAACCAGATTTCCAAAATGGCTTTGCTCCTTTCGAGCTGGCATAGGGTCTATAAAATACAATTTATTTCCACTGCAACCAACCCTTCTCTCTACCCCAAATGTTACCCTGTACGTAGACAGCGGAACCTAACCCAGTATAGACAACCGAATCACAGCTCTAAATTCAGTAGAAAGACGGCACAACCGTTGGACTGATGTAAAAAGAGCGTTAAAAGAAAAAAAAAAAAAAAAACCCAAGCAGAAACCACACCAAGCAAAAACCCGAGGGGCGGGCGTCGCCCCGAATCGCGCCCTCCCGCCGCCTCGCCGGCCGCGAGCACGCCTCCCCGCCGCGGCCACGCCTCCTCCGACCCCCGCCCCGCCCCGCCGCGGCCACGCCCGACGTGAGGCGCGGGAGCCGCCGGGCCGGAGGCGGGGCCTGCACCGCCCTTCCCCCCAGCCCCCCCCCCCGCCGCCGCCGGCGGCCTCCGCGCGGGCCTCCCAGCCCGTATTCCACTCACTTTGTTCTCCGCCTTTGTCCTAATCCACACCAGCAGGTGGAGCCGCAGTTAAAGTTTCTGAGTCCATTCCGGGAGCGGGAGCCCATCTTGCTCGCCGCCGAGGCCCTCGCTGGAGGAGGAGGGTCAGAGCTCGGGTGCAGCCAATCGCGGGCAACGCTGCTAGTTATCAGAGCAGAATGGGCTGTAGTTTAGTGAAATAGGAAAGCTGCAAAACACTGTGGAGTGCTCCCGTGTAAATAAAAAGAGGAAAAAAAAGTTTCTCAAGTCGCCGCTGCACGACGTCGGGCAGGCGCCGGGGCGAGGGTCTGCGCTCTCCCGAGCGGCCGCGCGCTGGACTTTATTGTGCCGCAACAAGCCCCCGTTCCCATTGTTTGTGTTTTTTTCAAAATATGGCAAAGGTTCAGGTGAACAATGTAGTGGTGCTGGATAACCCTTCTCCTTTCTACAACCCGTTCCAGTTCGAGATCACCTTCGAGTGCATCGAGGACCTGTCTGAAGGTGAGTCGGGCGCCCGCCCGCCGCCGGGCTGTCAGTTGCGGGCTGCAGACGTTGAAAGTTTCCCGGGCCCGGCCTCGCGCGGGCGGCCGGTGCTCGGCGCCGGACGGGCGGCGGGCTCGGCTCTGCGGAGGGAAACTTGAAGTTGATGGACGACGGCCGCCGAGGCGCGCGCGGCGTTCGGCCGCAGCCGGGGCGCCTGCCGTGGCTCAACTTGCGAGGAACTTGTTCGAGCGGAGGTAGCCATGTTGTCAGCTTTGTCTGGCGGGCGGGCGGTTCGCGAGACCCGCACTCGAGCCCGCGGCGCCGGCCGGGGGTCGCGCCGGCCTGGCCCCGCACCGCGAACGGCCTCCGCGGCCCCGGCACAGAGGTTGGGAAGGGAGAGGCATGTGTGTGGTCGCGCCGGCGAGTTAGCAGCGGAGCCATCTTACCAAGAGTAGAGAATTGGGCCACCGACCCCGGCGTCACGACGCCTCCTCTCCGCGCCGCGGGTGACGAACACGGCGCCCCGCCTGCCCACCTTCTGCCCCCGAGCGAGAGGCAAATCCATTTTTAGAGCTTATGCTGGAGTTGCCCTACTCTCTGGGGTGGCCGTGCCCGGCCGCTCCGGGGAGGAGAGCGAGGCTGTCCTCGCGCTGATTTCTGGCTCCCTGGACCAACCAGCGGGGGAGGCGGGCGCAGGCTCGGCCCCTCCGCGCCGCGGGCCGGACTCCGGCGCTCCCCGGGGACGGCGGGTGCGCCCCCGCGGCACTCCCCAGCCGGCGCCCGGGATGCTCCGGGCGCCCGGGGATGCTGGCGCGCAGGCTCGCCCGGACTGGCGTGGACTCCTGTTCCGTAACGACGGAAACCTCTCCTCTCTCTCAGGAAGAGAAATACTGCTAAGCTAGAAAGTTACATTTAACCCAAGAGCAGGAATAAGTAAAACACTGAAATAATTTCCAGGACTTAATCACTGGCTTCTTAGTGGTCCGAGAGACTTTTCTTCAAGAATGTGTTGAAATCTAATTAAAATAACTCCACATCCAAACACCCTGAGCATAAAACACCAAAGTGGGCTAAGAAATAAAAAAGTCCTGATAGCAATGCAAAAATTTTTACAATTTTTTCTAAGTTCGTTTTAAGGTCTCCAAAGATAGTTTTATTATGTGCAGTAATAAATATTTAGAAAGCTAAAACTTGCCAAGGTTTTTATCTTTGCTCTTAGATTTTATTAAAATAATCCAGTGCTTCCCTTTCAAAATTTGAGGAGAAAAAATTTAATTTCATCAATGGTAATTTTACAATTAAATAGGGGACATACTTATTTGAACCTACAAGTATATTTAACAAAGATGCATTTAAAATTATGCTAACCATGGTATATAAAGCATTTCATTTAAAAAGTTTTTAATCTCCACAAAATGTATTTTATGTAGGGTGTTAGTTTTCAAATTATAAAAGCAATACATGCTCATTGGAATAAACTTTTTAAAAGCTGTACATACATATAGAAAGTAACAGTTCTCTGTACTCAAATGCCTTCCACCATCTCCTGTAATTATAATTAACACTTTAATCTTTGCTCATCCAATAAGTATTAATGCATACATAAAGCATATATGCATATATATATTATATGTAGGTGACATTTTGAAAGACAATTCATTTATTAAACTAATTTCTAATAGGCCACTGATAATAAAATTAAAGGGGATTTTTTTTATTACACTGAAGCCATTTGATTACTTTCCCAGAGTACTACTATAATCATTTCAGCTATCAGGCCAATTTTTCATACCCCACAGTAAGTTTTCCTTTTTATTGCCAGTTGCATATAAAAATGGGCAAACGCAAGAGAAACCATTGATCAGTCCATTCCAATGTACTATATGTTTTAAGCTTTAGAAGCTCTTCAAATTATAAGTATTTCCCAAGTGAGACTTTCCATTTTAAGAGCCAGTTTTAGGACAAGGATGATAGATGATTCAGGATGTTACAGGGCTTTGACATTGAATGGTTGAAACCCACCATTCATGGAAGCAGAATTATGTTCCATTTTTAACTGGCATCTATTCAGAACTCGGCTGAATCACGTCAGAGTTTTTATGATATTAGTATCAACAATACACTTACTTCCACTTGTACTCCTCTTTCTAGGGCACTTATACTGGTTATTTAGCATTTTTCAAAAGAGTTTAAGCTGAGTCATACTGAAGCTGCAAAGGAATCTTTCAAAAAGGTGCCATGCTTGTGTACTCCACCTAGAGGCTATGTGGATTAAGGAAATTGAGTTTATTTAGCAAAAGCTTCTTACAAGTTCCATACTTTTATATTGCAATTCTTTAAAAAATTCTGTTCTTAAAATGAAACTACAGAATATTCTTAAGAGAAATTTTCACTTCATAATTTTGTCTTAAGTCCCAAGCCAGAGGTTGGCCACCATTTTTCATACTTAAACTTGGTAAGAGACTCAGGATATGTTTGATCTGATGGTTCCCAAGCTTGTAGAAGTTTTGATTGACCTTCCTGCTAATCTTATGCCCTCTGTAGACTGCTGATTCTTTGTTTCTCTAACAGAATGGAGCCATTTTTTTTTTAAGTTGGTCAATATCAATAATTATAAGCTACTGTCAGTTGAACCCTTACAGTGTACCAGAATTGAACATGGTGTTTTATGCTTTTAAACTTCAGGCTTGTTCTAATTCCCAAAGATTACATACTTTACACTAACCACAGATCTTCCCAAGTAGGGTAATTAGTTTAAAATTCCCTTGGTGACCTCCCTCACTCCCAACCATAATTGCAGATACTTGCAGACTAGGGTTACCACAATTAAATGAAACAGTTAGTTAACTTTTTAAATAAATGAATAAACTCCAACAGATAACCTGTGCATCTGATTCTATCCCTTTTCCTCCTTTGAATACAGGGGACAGGGGAATGAAAGCAGAGTTTAGGAGTAAAACAACTGATGCTCATTTATAAATAAGTTACTGAGCATTCTAAACTCAGTAGCTACAGCAAGGATTCCATTAGCATAAAAATTAAGGTACAGGTGTTCACTGAGTTACAGCCTGTGCTCCTTAAGGGTAGATTATCTTTCCATGGCCTATCTCCTCACCCATCTTCCCCCCACACACACACACAATTTAAGTTCCTTTATTCCACTATTCATTTGAGAGCCAGAAATGGAAGAATTCTCTTCCTAGTTTTGGTTTTGGAAAGAGCCCGGGCTTTGGAGTTGCAGAAACAACTTGGGTTCTGATTCTTCGGTTTGCTAGCTGTGTGAATTTGGGTAGATTACTTAGCCTCCTGGGGCCTCAGCTTTCTTGTTTGCATAATAGTATAATTAAATCCATATGATAAAGCTGTTGAGATTTAAAGAACAGGTGTGAAGTTGGCAAGACCAATGCCCAGCACATAGTAGGAATTTTATAACTCCTGACTATGTTCCTATGCCAGACCACAAATGCCTTATACCAGTTAGGAGGCCAAGAGCACTATATGTATTGGTACAAATGAACAAAATATGAAAACTGCATGTGACAATTACCAGACTTACCCTCACTTGGCTAGTTTAGTAGGTTTTTCACTCCTGTCTTAAGTTTCTCCTCTTAGCTTTTGGGTTTCCTATGTCATTGATACCTATCTAATAGATATCTCAGGCTTTTCCAAAACTAGTTCCTGGTTGTTTTCATCCCCTGCCTTTTGCAAAAAAGGTGACGCTTGCTGCCTTTATCCTCAAGATTCATCCAGAGTGTGACTGCTTCTCATCCTCATGGCTACATGTGGTCCGAGCTACCATCAGTTTTTGCCTCAGTTGTTAAAATATCCACCTGTTTCTTCCCTCACCGTCTTACAGTCCGTACTGAACACAGGATCCAAAATGATCCTTCTAAAATGAAAGCTGGATCATGTTACCCTTCCAATCAGAACCCTCCCAATGGCTTCCATTGCCACTCAGTATAAAAATCAGAAGTCTTTAATGATGGCCTTTAAAACTTTGCATAATCTGGCCATGCCCCTAACTGACCCAATCTAATGGTCAGTTATTTCCCCCTTTATTCAGTTTGCACCAGCCCTGGCCTCCTTGCTTTTTCTTGAGCAAGCTAATAAGCATGCTCCTACTTCCAGATATTTGATATTCCTTCTAACAAGATATTCATATTGCTTCTTTCCTCTTTTAATCTTCATCAACAAATAAAAGATCTCGTGAGATGTCAGATGCAGGAACACCTTGCATCTGGAAATGTGCCAGAAGATGGAAATGTAAGTGGTCTAGGACAGAGCCATGAAATACATAACAGATCCTCAGAAAATGACTGCTTAGTAAGAGAATAAAACTAAAGGAGCTTTTCCATAAATTGCAGTTTATCATACAGTATGAATAAGTAGTACCTATACTATTTCTCTTGCCTATTTAGGGAACAAAAATACACAATCACACAAAAATGGCAACACCATGGCAGCACTAAGTAGATTCTCAGTGCGTGACCTAGAAACACCCCTCTGGGAGTGCTGCCGAAGCCTCGGTATAGTGAATCCAAGAGGCAGGCCACACAGTGCTAAACACCTTAGGACCAGAAGGTCTCAGAGGTGATTTGCAGTTGTCTTCCTCCCCCTACTAAAGAGGAGGTGGCTCCTTTGAAAGAGCAGTTGTTTTACTCACCTCTGGGTTCTTGTAGCAGAGCGTTCTGTAAAAGGTACTCAATAAAAGCTGAATTACATATAACAATTGCATAGAATGTCTTGGGTTGCACTTTAATGTATCTTATTCCTCCTCACGCCTGTTCCCACCACCTATACTCCTGTAGCAAGTGGTTATAAGGATCCTTGGTTTCCTCACCTATGACATGAAGAGGTGCCATGAGGAAAAATTACCCGACTACAAGTAATTTGACAGTTGATGAGCTGAAGCCTCTTAAACTTCTGAGCCACAAGGGAAGTTTGCTAATAATGATTTTCCCCACTTTGGAGCTCTTTGATAATTTGGATCTGTGCAACGTAATATGGGGTAGCCCTTCCAAAGTGTGCTTAGTGTTAGTAGCTTGTTAAAAGATGACATATATAAAAAAGGGGAGGGATTCCATAGGCCGAACAAATGGTAAATGCCGGATTAATGTTACTGGTGTTCTTTACTGAAGAAGTCTCAGAACACTTACTCTGCCAGTGTGCTTTATGAATCCTCAAGACAAGGTTGTAGCATTTCCCAAGTTTTTGGCCATGTTGTTTTGTTTGTGAGGAGCCCTGCCCAGGGACTAGTGTTTCACAAAAGAACATTTTGAGAAACTCTGGTAAGAAATGTAAGAATTTAATAAGGAGCAATTCAGTATCTTTCTGGATTTTCTGCCATGAGAAGCCAATTTTAGCAGCCAATAAATGGCTTAAGTGGACATTAAAAGGGTCTTTGATATCATCTCATAATGTAATTACTGAATATGAAATAATGTTTTGGTTTTTAACCCTAGACTTGGAATGGAAAATTATCTATGTGGGCTCTGCAGAAAGTGAAGAATACGACCAAGTTTTAGACTCTGTTTTAGTGGGCCCTGTTCCCGCAGGAAGGCATATGTTTGTATTTCAGGTAAGATGATTCTTGGTAAATATGTATGCCAGATATGTTTCTAAACTATTATCTCATGGTCCTTATCCATTTCCTCTTGGGTTAAGTCACTCTGCTTCTGCTGTATTCACTTTTTATCTGCTCCCGTTGTGTGCTGTGAGATGTTAATGTGAGGTTATCCAGAGTTTGCACAGCACACGGTAAAGCTTCCAGTGTCGTGGCACACGTGGTGGTGAATTCGGGAATCTTCCTGTGAATAGTCCCACGGTATCAGACTTTCAGGGTGGCTGTCCAGCAGCCCAATACAGGGGTTCAGTGCATACTACTAACTGGCTTCGTTAATTATATGCATCTTCAGTTTATGGTTTCGTCCATTAGGAGTAATGATCACGAAAACAACAGCTTTATTTCAGCATAATCAGTAAATGAGCTAGGTTAGTAAGTATGCTGCTAGATAGAGATCTACTGCATAAACTTGAATCGTTGGACTTAAGGTCCGGTGGTTTACTAAAGCATCTAATCTACACATATTAGAGAGGATTACTGTTACAAATCTACTGCTCTGTTTATTATTTGTTAGAGGAAATTCTAATACAAATTATGTTCTCAGCTATCACTCACAGTATTTGGGTCTGTGCCAAGGCTTTAGACACTGTCTTCTGTATTCAAAGTGTTACTTCTTTGAATCCATGTTAAATTGTTATATAAAACTATTCAGTCACTTCTCAATTATCCATGCTTATTAGAGGGAGATACTTATAAGTAGCCCAAAGAGTAGCCACAGGTTTAAAAAAACAACAAAAAACTATTAATTTTGTTACAAGTATTTCTATACAACAAAGTCCCCATTAGTTAAATAGAACCTACTGAAAAGACTTCATCCAGAAAGAAAATTAACTCTTCCTATCCCTGCCCTCCCTTTTTTTCTCATTTCACGGATGGGACCAATTTAAATGAATACTGTTGGTCAGCTAATTCCATCAGATATGGGCCAAGAATTATAAACATATGGTATCTCTAGAGTTGCTACCCATCCGTCCCTTCTCCTAAACACAGATTTCAGAATCTTGGTCTCCTAGCCTTAGTGCTTTTTATTAAAAACCAACAAATAATTGCCTATGTTTCAACAAATGGTTAAGAAAAGCTCAAATATATTAGTTCAAATCTACTCATTAAAAGTGCTGTTAACCTGAATTATGGGAGTGCATAACGTTGGTGAAAGATGTGGGTACCAGACAATGTGTAGAGGGAAGCACTGCAGTTATAGACCTGCTTCAGATCCTGGCTCTGTTGCTTATTAGACACGTGTGACTTTAGACAGGCTCCCTAGCCTCCCTTAGTCACACTAGTCGTCTATAAAATATGGATAATATCCTACCTCATCGGAATGTTATGAGGATTAAATGAGGAATAAAGCAGTTAAGTGCTATCACTGACAAATAGCACCCTACTTCTATTAGAACTAAATTTTTATTCTCTTAAGTTCTTGAAATTGTTACATAAAAGAAGCAGTATTTGCTTTGACCGACAAGCTTGGAAAACCCATACTTCACTGATGATAATTCATGATGTGGTAAGAAACATGGATTGACATGTAGCGAGATACCTTTTTATGCTATTGTAAAACCTGCAAATAAATCCCTTGGCTTTGAAACAAACCCTTAAATGTCTTTTCTGTGTGTTTACGTTGTTAAGAACACTCTAAAGTTTTTGGCTTAGAGTGAATAATTTATTCAAAAATATTTCCCTCTAGTGATTTTCCAGTAGTTTTACCTTGGTATAAGTGTTTGTGTTGCCAAGAAGGACAGAGAAAGCACTACGCAATTTAAATCAGATGGTCAGCCTGTACATCTTACAAAATTCACCATTATCAGCAAAGAGACTAAAATACAGTTTTTGTTTTGTACTTTAAACAAACTGCCATGAATAAATATGCCATGAATAAATATGCTAGTCAAAGACTAGCAGGAAGATGTCCAGACATCTGCCTAGTACTGCTGGTTGAAGTTAAAAATCTCTACCTATCACTTCATCCTAAGTGATCTGAGAGGCCTGTGGGTTTTTCTACTTGAATGTGAATTTGCCCAAGTTGAATCCTTTGGCAAACAAATTTTAAAAAACAAACATGGCTAGAACCAATCTACTGAGGGAATGGGAAGCACTATGGGGGGAAGATCTCCATAGCAGTACTGAACTACCTCTGTTTCCCATTCTCCACTCATTTCCAGGACATTAGAATCTCTTTGGGTAACCTGGAAGTAACCTGACCCCTCTGGGGGGAGGGGGGAATGTACAGGATCTGTAAGACAAATAGCATATTCCCAGGACAGGCCCTCAGTCCCCCTGCTGATCTCTTTCCAATCAGTCAAATTACTTCATGTCAGGAATTGAGTTACGAATGAATTTCAAAATACTAAGTATATACTCTGTGCCCAGAGCTGTGCCAGACATGAGATTATACAAATGAACTGGATAGAACTTTTGCCCAGGAAAAAGCTTAGAATCCCAGGGAAGACTGAAGGGTAAACATACTTATTTAGATTATTGGACACAGATTAGTAGAGGATGTGTGTCAAGTAATTTTAAGTGCAAAAACAGTATTATTCTACCTTCTGAATCAGAAAGGGGTTCACTGGGGTCACCTGGGTGGCTCAGTTGGTTAAGTGTCTGCCTCGATCTCAGCTCAGGTCTTGATCTCAGGATTTTGAGTTCAAGCCCCGTGTTGGGCTCTACACTGGGCATGGAGCCTTCTTAAGAAAGGGCTTCACTAAGGATACATTTCATGAAATTTAGAAAGATGAATTTTTTAGGGTGTTAGGGAAGAATCTTGCAGGCCAAGAGAATAGTATATGCAAGGCACAGAGGCATGAAAGATTACCACTGCATTTTAAAGAACTCTGTCTAATCCTAGAACAAAAGAAAGAGGTGTAGAATTAAAGGGAGTGTGAATGGTTGAAGACAAATTGTGAAGGGCCTTATAAATGCAGTTAAAGAACAGATTTTTACTTCAGAAATGGGAGTAATCTGGAGTTTTTAAAGCTGGTGAAGAAACAGGAATGGATCTTTGCCTAGTTAATGCTGGCAGTAGTGCAAATAGCAGGTGAGCTGGGGGATTCCAGTTAGAAAGTTTCAGCAGTATTCCAGGTAAGAGATGAAGACACGATCTGAGTCTTCAGAGATGAGAAATGTTGAGACTGGCTGGATATGGGAGTTAGGGAAGAAGGTATGGAAATTTTTAGCCTAGGTCGATGTTTTAGACTGGATAGATACTGTGCCTTTCTGTGTCATCTGCATGTAGTAGGTACACAATAATCATTAGTCTTTGATGATAATGGCCTGATTGAGAATGTCAGCCAGGGGTGTTCCCAAGCTACGGCACTGGCTGAAGTGTTCACCCAGGCCCAGGGATGTTCTTTAGTGTCCTGGCAAGAGTAAGCTAATCTGCTGGGATGAGCTTCATCCATTCACCACTCAGAATGGCTGCCTCAGGTCACACTCAGATGCCTTACTGTCACTGCCCATCAGCCCATGACTCTTTCCAACCAGTCTCCTTACTGCCTCTCGCACTGCCATGGATAGGACCCTAGCCTTTGCTCATGCTGTTAGCCTTCTCTAGCTCACTTGCTTCACCTTCTGCATTCCTCAAGATTCAGCGGCCTGATTCAAAACAGCGTCATTAAGTATATCTTCTTAAACCAATCTTTACCTTCATTGTATTTCCATAGTATGTGTGGTTTAAGTAGTATACTATATTTTAGTGCCTATCAAAGTCATTCACAATAGACGATTAATATTTTTGAAAATCTGCTATAGAGCTATTTCTATTCCATTTTCAGTCTTATGTTAATTTACTATTAGAATATCTGTGCAGGGTAGGAGAGTGGGTGTGAGAAGGTGTCCCGAGTATAAGAAAGAAACTAGTATAATAAATATTTGCTGCCAACAGGCTGTGTGGAGTTCATTGAATATTTACCAATTTAGGTTTGGAAATTATGACTGGAATCAATTAGACTATTGGCTTAATCCCTCATGAACTACCACACAGTCTGACTAGATTTATCTTCCTATAAAAGTAGTGAAGTTTTCAGGTGCCCAGAATAATTAGGTATACTGTAGAAAAATAATCGAACTATATTTTCTGACTATAAGTCAATCTCAAAAATGAGCATTTGCCTTCCCAGTATGATTTCCAAGTTTTTGTTGCTCTGCCCTTAACTGAGGGTGCTCAGGGTAACCAAAACTCCAGTCTTGCTTGCAGTTAACAGCCTTTTGTGATGTGTTTCTTTTCTTTTTAAATTATTCTAGGCTGATGCACCTAATCCAGGACTCATTCCAGATGCAGATGCAGTAGGTGTAACAGTTGTGCTAATTACATGCACCTATCGAGGTCAAGAATTTATTAGAGTTGGCTATTATGTAAATAATGAATATACTGAGACAGAACTAAGGGAAAATCCGCCAGTAAAACCAGACTTTTCTAAGGTAATGTTCTGACTGTTCCTTTTTCATTACTTTTACTATACTTTTTTTTTTAAGTAGATGCCATTTCATAGTATATTACGAAAATAGCTTGGAGACAAAATAAATTTGAGGTCCTTGTGCCAACTGGGCAAACTAACCATTCCATTCCCATCCTTGACCTCAGACCCTACCTCCTGATGAATCATTAGTAATTAATGTTGGTCAGGCACCTTCAGAGTCTCTGATGGTTTAGAAAGTTGAAAGTGCCTCCTGTTAGAAACAAGATAGTTGTTTACAACTTTCTCTATGGCATTTCCCATACATCATATGTATTAGAGATTAAACCAAAGGTCTTAAGTATTTCTGGTTATGGGAAACAGCTTCTGAGTGAGAAGCTGAAACTTGTGCTTCAGAAATACGGATTCTCAGAAATACTTCCTATTTTATGATTTTTCATTGGAACCTATAACAGCTTGGTAACTGGTGACTTATGTGAGATTGAACACAACACTCCCTCTGCCTGATCATGCAAGAAAAATTACATGGGGAGTAGAATGGAATGTTCTTTCTGATAATTAGGCTGGAATATTTAATCCTGGTATGGGACCTTCCCGTGACTCAATGTATTAGTTACCTATATGGCACCTTGTATAGCAAAAAACAAACAAAAAACTAGAATACTATTTCCGAGAGTGAACCATAATAATTAAAAGGTAGGAAACCACTAATAATGAGAGGTTATACTTGGGGAAAATTTTATTTTCTTTGAAAATATTACTGAAGAGACACCATATCAATCTAAAAAGCAAGGATGCTAGTTAGATAAAGTATCCTGTGAAGAATTCACCCTCAAAAAAGAAGAGATTCTCTCCCTTTTAGGAAACAGAAGCATAGAGGGGTTACTTTGTTGGTTAGTAAATGTTCTGGATGAATTCCCTCAGATTCTCCATATCCTTTCCATTATGCTAAAATAATTTTTCTGCTGTAGCCCTAGTCCTTGTGTATTAGTTATGTTTAAATTGCTTTACTTAATTTTATGCCTTTGTAAATGAACTTAGCCCTTTAGGAGTACTGATACAAAGAACCATTTTATTAAGCTATTTGTATATGGTATCTAACTTTCTTAATGCTGTCTATTTATATATTTCCTTTTTCCTTTAGCTTCAAAGGAACATTTTGGCATCTAATCCCAGAGTTACAAGATTCCACATTAATTGGGAAGATAACACAGAAAAACTGGAAGATGCAGAGAGCAGTAATCCAAATCTACAATCACTTCTTTCAACAGATGCATTACCTTCAGCATCAAAGGGATGGTCCACGTCAGAAAACTCACTAAATGTCATGTTAGAATCCCATATGGACTGCATGTGACCACCTGCCATCCCTTTAGTACAAATTAAGCTATAAAAACACACAGAACTATTTCCCTGAAATTCCGTAAGTACATAGTCAAGACACAATGTGAAGAATTTGTTTAAAAACATCCTGTAGAAAGTTTATAAGAAAACCAGTATTTGAGCAAATTGTGGAATATAAATACAACTATTTTTAAGTAATTTTTTTCTCTAATGTGTTATTTTATTTGTTCTGAAACTAATCTGATTAAAACATATATATTATTTTCTTCTCCTCTATATGTAATTAAAGCACTTATAAAGAAAAATATAAATCATAAGACCAGGTTGTAAAGCTGTCTTAGCCTTTTGGACAATAATCTTTGGACCACTATTTTACTGGCCTTCAGAAGAACAAACTTTCGACTTCAACTAAAATGTTTCTTCCTGTGATAAATAGTTTGGTTTAATGTGAGGGGCAAATTTCCATTCTTTTTTGTCATGTCCTTAAAGAAAGGATTTGAAGTCAACTATATGCTACACAAACTTTAGGACCTGATTTTCTAGGCCACCATAGTAGTATGGCTACTACTAAATGGAATGTTAGACAACATTCAGTTTGGTTTCTAAGATGATAACAAATGTGGTTAATTGTTCTTAAGGTCCTTTGGCTATGGTTTTTGTTTTATAACAGTTTAGGACATCAGAATACTCCTTGAATCATATATCATTTTTACCCAATGAATTCAACATGTCAAGAGCAGATATAAACTCGCTAAGTTTAAGAATAGGATATTATAATGACTTAGATCTATTCATGAGATTTATAAAAATACTATGACCGTAACTCTTCAAAACTGACTTGGTAGATCATCTGTTGTTGGCAGCATTTATAAAAAAACAAAAAACAAAAAACAGTGGATTTCAGAAGGTGTATTTAGCTTTATCATAATAGATAAGTCACTATTTTGGAAATATATATATTTTCACACATGTGGTACTCTTCTCCATATTCCTTAACACTCATGCAGGATAAGATTAGGCATGTTTGTGGTTGACATATTTTAGATAGCCTTTCCAGATAAGTTTTTTAAAAGCAATCTTGGAAAGGAATACATTAACTAAGTGGGCCAAAGTGTTCTTTTTCTTTGATGAGAGCTAGGTCCTTCCTCAAAGTTTCTTATGCTTCATTAAATTAAGTGTAGAACACTCTCATTACTCTTGCTGCTAAGCAAGACATTAGCCATATGATGCAGTTATGCAGTGCCTTTATATCTAGAACTTTTATACTGCACTTTTTAAAGCTTTTATTTTGAGGAAGGGTAAAGGGCATTTGTCTGAATATGGATTCTAAGTTGTATATATTTCCTGTCATTCTAAAAAAGAATCTGTGAAGCAAATTTTGCTAAATGTTAAACTTTGAAATTTAATATACCAGATTATTAAAATACTGTCCACTAACTAGTTCATAGATTTTAAAAATAAAATACATCCAACTGTTAAAACTATATGAAGAAAATTTCATTTTTGTCTAATTGCAATTAAAGGAAAATGTTAAAATATTAAAATGAAAATAAAAGTAAAATTTTCCAACAAAGAGCTCAGTGATTAATATAACAAGATATGTGCTTGTTAGAAATAAAGCATATACAAGCCAAATTACCAAATAAAGCAATTTACTGCTGAGTTTTTATTTTAATTATAATGATTGATTCGTATTGACACCAAGGGTTAGGTTTTTACATCAGTTTGTAAACAGCTAATTTTCACAAAAGGTTGAGACTTAGTTTTTAAGTCATCTCTTAAATTTTTATGATGCTATAAGATTTAGAATTCAACTATTAGGCGTTAAGAAGCTATAGCATGGGGTTTTATTTTCCCTGTTTCGCTTCATTTATAGACACTATCTGAATTACAGCTAAAATGTTTGGAGCAGTTTTCCTCCTTTTTGATCATAGTAAATGGCTCTGTCATGAAAAGATAAACGTGAACCAATTACTTATGCCACAGGAGAGAGAAGCAAGTAGGCTGGAGGGAATGAGGTATCAGGTGAGCTAAGAAAACATTCAGGAAATCTGAGGAGCATGCATGCATTTGTTCATTTATAACTTTAGGCTTCCATGTGGTCTTATAGTTTGGTTTTAAGATTTGGGGTTTCTGATTTTACCAAGAAAGTTTATGGCAGCAATTTTCAAAACTTTTTACTGTAATCCCTGATTTAAAAAAAAAAAGTATGACCCTGCAACATAGTATTTATGTTAATTTTCATGAAAATACACCCATATAGTGCATCTTTATTGTGTGCAGTACATTCTGGTATCTTTTATTGTATTTCATTTTTAAAGTGCTGGTTTTGACCCCCTGAACTGACATTTATGACTCTTAGGGGTTGCGATACACAGTTTGAAGAAAGGCTAGTCTGGCCTTTTGAGTAGATGAGACTTGGCAATAACTTTTCTATCACTCTGAAATTTATATTCCCCATACCTGTCTTTTCTCTTATATTTGGATTATGATCTTGACATTAAAAAAAAGACGGAAAAGTGCTAGTGTAGTCAATCAAAAGCCATTCACTTGAAAACTGTCCAAATATTCTGAAATAACTAGTAGCCCATCACATGGCCTGGACTCATTTCTTGGCCCTCCATATAATTAACTTAGGAAACAGTCCACATAATTACTTGGCAAACACTTCTATTTGTTTGTTACTGGTATCATTTTATACAGAACTCTAGAATACTGGGTCATAAGAATTTTTCAATGCACATAAAGTGTTCTTTATATATTCTTGCCTACTACCCTTCCAGTATGCTGAACCTTGTCTACGCCTCTCCATTCACAAATCCCTTCTCATCCATGCTTAATGTACTATTCAGTTAAATTTCAAAATCTGAGAGCCTCTTAGAATGGGGCTTTCCTTATGTAGGACCATTAATGCAGCATTTGCTGCTTTGTGACAAGTTTTATAGTGTAAGTTTCTCATAAGAAATTTCAGCACAGGCTTCCCTTAGTAAATAGCAAAGAACATTTGTAAAATGGGTGAAACCAAAGGCCTATTACAGACAGAAGTACAGGAGAAATATTTCCCCAGTCAAAACAGTGTAAAATACAAAATGGCATCAAGACATGTTTTCTAAAAATTTTCCTAAAGTTACTTTATAATCAAATCCTGACATTCTATCTGCAAAGGCTTTTAAATGTACTTGAAGAATCATCACAATGTATGAATGAAGCTCCACAATGCAATAAAAGTATGCTTTCCACATATTAAGACAAATTTTCTCCCTAAGAATTTTCAGTAGGAGCTACTGTTGCCGTGAGATCTATAAGCACAAAAATGCCTCAAGCTCTACGCCATCGATCTACTTTGGTAAAGTGAGATTTTTTCCCATTTATCTCAACATTCTGTTTACTAGGTCTTCATGAAATGCCAGATGGTGCATGCTTTTTCCACATTAAATAGGATCTTTCAAAACTAAGATGCAAAAAGATATATGGGATAAGTTTTAGGAAAATAAGTGAAAGTGGAGCTTTTAAAATACTTTCTTAGAGCTACAAAAGTACTACATATTTTCTTCAATTTTTGCCAGTAACTCAAAAATTAGCTTGAAATTTATCCTATGTTAGGTACTTTTTCATCAGAAAAACATTGTGCTAGTGTCTGTAGTAAAGTTCAATTAATTGAAATTGTCATGTAAAATACCTGCACTAGTAGATCCAATTCCTGTGGTGAGCACAGAGCGTGGTGTAATCTTTGCTGCATACTTGAGGAATTGAGATTTCCCTGTGCCAGGATCCCCAACCAATAAAAGATGAGATTCACCTAAAAAAGTTAATAAAGTTTTAAATTTCTATGAAAAGACCTATGAATAAGTATAATTAATCAGGAAGAAAATGGTCTACTTGGAATGCCAACAGAATTTATATTTTATGTTTTTGCTATATACTTAAGGTCATTGAAGGACAGACTTAACTAGATATCCTCAGAAAAGTTAACTATCATCATAAATAACAATCTTTAAGTGATTTCTGAATGTGACATTTAAAATCTAAATTAATAAACTTTGTGTTATTTACAGATGTTCAGGCATATGTTTAACATTTTAAAAATTTTTGGCTTATAAAGTTTCTGATTTTAATCTATTTTTATTTTATTAAAGATTTTTTTTTTTAAAGATTTTATTTATTTATTTGATAGAGACACAGCGAGAGAGGGAACACAAGCAGGGGGAGTGGGAGACCGATGCAAGCTTCCCGCAGAGCAGGGAGACCGATGCGGGGCTCTATCCCAGGACCCCAGGATCATGACCTGAGCCGAAGGCAGACGCTTAACCGACTCAGCCACCCAGGCGCCCCTTAATCTATTTTTAAATACCAAACTACTTGATTAAATCTTTCCATACAAGCCATACAAATATTTTATTCCATTTTTATTCAAGTATTTTTAAGTGTTCAGTGCTTTATAAGTGCTTTATAAGTATCAAATTACTTATGATTGTAATAGTTAAATGACCTTTTCATTTTATGAAAATTTTAGTAATTTAATGAAATATCTACCTTAAAGTACTTATTTTCAAATGTAACAAATGAACATATGAGTATCTTGTGGTATGTATAAATTGATCTCACTGATCAATTTATTCAGTAATATTCAAGTATTTCCTAAATACATTAATAGGAAACTCCTACTTAAGCTCAACATTTAGCGGAGTGCCTTGCAATTAATAGGTCATCAAAGCATACAATACACATAAACTTTATTATACTTACTATTCTATACCATACCATATGGTTTTAGAAATCTTATTAACAGTCTTGTTTATAACAATGTCCTTTTAGTCTTTGGTTATTATGACCCTCAGGCGGCCTATATAAGGGCCATAATAAACCTACTCTATGCCAGATTCAGGTCAGTTAAACGTGTTAGCCGCAAAAGAGCTTTCTGCCATTTGAACATAATTATACACTTAGAGTTATCTTCGCTTGAACGTGTGACCTACAGCAGCACCTCATGGCAGATGGCACTTCTGCTACCTACCAGCAGAAGGGGAATCAGCAGGCAGATGACTGAGAGCAGCAGTCTGAGAAAAACACACTAACAGTCACAGATGGAGAGATGCTGACTTGGAGACCTTAAAAAGCACTATTTCTAATCTTTTCCTCTTGAAGACAGACTGGGGATCCAATGAAAAACAGAGTAATCAAAATGTAAAGGTTTTATTTTGTGTCACCCTTACAGATTGGGGCAAAAATATATGTTCATCAAAAAACTTAATATTTCTTTTAGTCTTTGGAATTCTAGAAATTACTTTTTGATATATAGATGCCGGACTAAGTATTAGGCAACTGTCAGCTTTAAAAGATTATGGTTAGAAAATAAAGCTCGACAAGTCATTTTTATTCAGGGAAGAAAAATTCTAGCTTCTCACCTTATATGTATTAACATTTCTCAAAAAGTTTTAAGTAGGTACTAACCTCTGACCCGTGTTCCTGTAGCATCAGTCCTTTGAATCCCACCAGCCAGCACCATGGCCACAGCAAGCTTTACTAGATACATCCCAAAAACTTGAGGGCACAAGCTGGCCAATATTTCATTCCTTCCTAGGAAAGGCAGAAAGATCAGATGTTACCGACAGTTTTCAAGAAATCCTATCTGAAATTTCCCTTCTTATCCTAACTTCCTAGAAATATACTCTGTCATCTAAAATGATCCAGAGGACCATTTCTAAATGCCTAAAAGGAGAAAAGGAGTAAATAACTGTTTTGGTCCTAAAACTCCTTCTCTTATTAATGCCATATAGGAAAAGTCTGCTTTTTATTCCTTGTTTTTTATTTTTATACCTGCTTAAGTTTCCATAAATTTATCATACTTTACAAGGGACAGAAAGGAATCTCCTTTATTCCCTCATGAAGCCAACATTATCCCTTTAAAATACCACTGCACTTTACTCCATTGTCTAAATAAAATGAAGGTGCTCAATCTCAGTAAGTCAGATTGCAGGAGCCAGTAATCTATAAATACAAGAGGTACTTGGAGTTCATGGAGCTTCTCCAGAGGTATAAGAGAAGTAAAATAATCTACCCTGTGAGTCAGTGCAGCATTTGCTCTGAATAGTTTGGTAAAGTCTGTTTTACGTAGAATAATGTTACCAGGGTATCAGAGTATTAAAAAAATCAATATAAACTATAATTCTAGCAATCCAAGCTGGAAGTCTTGGATTCTCCTGATGTGTTTGTTGTTTTTTAAGATTTTATTTATTTATTTTAGAGCATGAGCAGGAGGGGTAGAGGGAGAGAGAGAGAGAATCTCAAGCAGACTCTGTGCTGAGCATGGAGCCCAACTTGGGGCTTGATCCCAGGACCCTGAGATCATGACCTGAACCGAAATGAAGAGTCAAGAGGCTTAGCCTGATCACGTGCCTTTTTTTTTTTTTAAAGATTTTTTTATTTATTTGACAGGGTTGGGGGTGGCACAAGCAGGGGGAGCAGCAGGCAGAGGGAGAAGCAGGCTCCGTGCTGAGCAGGGAGCTGGATGCAGGGCTCGATCCCAGGACCCCAGGACCAGGGGATCATGACCTGAGCCGAAGGCAGACGCTTAACCAACTGAGCCACCCAGGTGCCCCAGTCATGTGGTTTAAATAAGAGAATATCACTGTCTTGAGTTTCTGTTTTCAGAAATGTCAAAACACCAAATCTGAGAATCTGCCTATGCCACATATAAATAAAGTAGGTATTTCATTCGATCACTGGCCTAATTAACCAGCAGGGGCTCTTAGAACCTATGACATCCTAACAAGCCTGTCCTGAGCTTGTCCTAACTTATGTGGAATTCACTACTGTGATGGTACTCTATCTACATGCTGGCAACTGTTGCGTGTTTCAGGACTTCATGTTTGTGCTCATGTTTCAGAGGTAGTTCTTTTGAAGAGGAAAATAATCTTGTAAATATTTAGCTGATTATTCCAGTTCCAGAAGCTTTTCTGACAAAGCATTAAGGGAAAGGAAAGGGGCTTCCTCCAGAATTTATGGCCTTATACACAAAGGCTACTTTTTGTAATGAATCAGAATTGATCCAATGGCAATGTGGGGTGATACGACCTGGGATGGCAGAAATGGTGACGAAAGAAAACCTTTTAGTAAAATGGGAATTAGAAAAAAGAATTAGTAAATCCTAGAAGGCAGTTCATTAAGTGCCAGAGAGAATCTCTTCCTTTCCTGAGGGAGAAAGCCCAGAGAAAAAAAGATGAAGACGGTTTGGGATCTAAGCAAATAAGACACTACAGCAGGTAGGTAAGTTCTAACCAGACTTATACATACAAAGAAGGAAGGACTAGCCCCAACAGGCAGGTTTGGATGTAGACAAACTGGCCCGGGAGACTTCCATGCGGCTGTGCTGAATAAAGGTGGACTCTTGCCTGATGTGCTTACAGGAAACAATCCCAGTGGTAAAGAGCGCAGGCTCCGGGGCCAGAGGCCTGGATTCACATTCCAGTGCTATTACTTACTACCCGTCTGACCTTGGGCAAGTTTCTTAACCTCTCTGCCTCTATTTTCTTATCTGTAAAATGGAAAGATAATGGTATCTTGTAGAACTATTGAGGATCAAAGGAGTTAATAAGTGTATAGCACATAGAACAAATAATACCTGACACACTAAACTGTTAAGCTATTATACTACCTGTATTACTTGTGCTTATTTCTGATCTCAAGATTTCCTCACAATGTAGTTAACACAAAAGATACAAAGCCAGGTCTGAAGTACAAGAGAAAAATAAAGGGGAAGAACCATTCCCTTAAATTTGTTGTCTAAAGTTCCTTGAATCATGACAATAGATGCTCCTATGGCTAGATCATGGAAGAGAATGCATTAGAGTGAATACTCCCCCAACCCTATCTCCCTCCCAAATTTCTGATTCTAGACCATGTTAATAGTGTGTCTATGGCCTATTAGCCTACTCTTGTGGCATGGCCCTCAGTTACCCCAATGAAGAGGACTTCCTAGATCTAAGATAACAGTCATCCCAGAATGGGTTCAGATGGCCCAAAAGACCCCAATCCCTACATCTGGGGTTTCTATGCAGCATCTAAGCACCAGGGTCAGAGGATCCCAGACATTACTATAGACTGGAATAAAGTCTTCAGCTTCTAGACAGTACCCACAGTATCAGATCTTAATGAAGCAGATCAACCTCCAAGAGCTGAGGAGGAAGTAATCTCTGGCTTTAGACTAGCAAAATGAAGACATCCTTCTGGATACAGCTCCCCACCTTCACCACCCCTTCCCTTATTTCCCCCAACTAGCACACATACACTTTGAATTGGTACAGTACAGTGTACTGGTACTGTGTACTTGGGAGACTAAAAGCAGAATCCATTCAGACTAAAAAGAAAAATGTTGCCTCATTTTCTTTTTCTTATGTTTCTTACAAGGTCATTATATTTACTTCTTTTTATCCAGTAAATGAGTTGTACACCCATAACCTTCTAATTAAAACAAAGTAGACTCTTTAATTGCCAGCATAAAGCACTTCTCATGGTCTGGTTAGGACACTGTATGATGCCCTTCCTTTACTGTTACAGGAAGAGCTGAGCTGTGGCACTGCAATTAATAAGAAATGACTGTGGTCCAAAGAAGAGTTAACAGATTTTTGTGAGGACCTGACCCTAAGAAACAATTTTAAATACAAAAATTCATTTAAAAATATATATGGTTCTTAAAGGGCTTGCTTAATAAAGCCACAATGTAGAGAACTTTAGTTCCTTCTGTACAGATTAAAGAATGATCAGGAACCACTACATATATGTGCTATATGCAGAAGGAAAAAAATAAAAATTCATCACACAAAATAAAAGCAAACTACCTATAGACAAACAAGAACCTTACTTTGTGAATTGGTATCTGTTCAGTTCAGTATTTTTTTTTTTTTTTTAAAGATTTTTGTTTATTTTAGAGAGAGAGAGAGAGACACCTCATAAGCGGGAGGGGCACAAGGAGAGGGAGAGAGAATCTCAAGCAGACTCCGTGCTGAGTGCAGAGCCCAATGCAGGACTTGATCTCATGACCCTAAGATCACGACCTGAGGCGAAACCAAGAGTTGGACACTTAAGCGACTGCGCCACCCAGGCACCCCACTTCAGTATTTAAGAATAAAGTGATCAATATGTATGAGACTTGAGATGAAGTTTATTAGAAATAGTCTATCACTGCCTTCAGTTTATTTTTCTCAGAAGATGCCTCCAAGGAAGAATGAAAACAGACATTTGAAGATTTAACTGGTGTTTTATACCTTCGGAATTTTTAAATAAAAAATACCCTATGAACCCAAAGGCTGTGATGTTTTAGTCTACATATCTTAGTGCCATAGTCAAAAGTTTTTGCTGTGATGACAAAGCTTATTTTTTGTATCTTTTTCTCATCATCTCTTTCATATTGACTGCATATTTAAAAATCTTTAGCTAAAATAGTGTGCAGTTGTCTTTATTATCTAAGGTACATCAGAGAAGAAATAAGGCTTTCATAGGATGAGGTTTCATAGTAGGATGCGTTTTGTCTATTTAAGGAGGAATTGTATATTTGATTGGTAAAGAAGGGAGAGAACTGGCAGTACAAGAGATGTCTAAAATAATAGAAATGGAAAATTTCTTGTAATCCAGCCTTGATTTTCCACAAAGATCTCTAAATAGAAAAGACTATATCAGAAAAGGGCTCTTCAAAAGGAAACTGCGGCTGGAAGTACTGATGGATGCTACCACTTTTTGAATTCAGCCACTGAGTTTTGCAGCAGGTAAGGCTCCTCCTAATGACAGACCTCATATTTAACTACTTAATGAAATGCCATTAATAAGTATCAGCTTTATACCCTTAATCACAAACCTGCAAAGGGATCACTCTTATAGGACTCCCAAAAATCTTCAAATTCCTTTTGGACCTCCTCATCCATGATGATCCCTGCAGACTGCTCATTATTTACTTGGACATAATTGGCTTTCAGGACTATCTCCACTTCACAGCGCACATCTTGCTGAAAAGGCTTCCACCGTTGCATTACAACTCCGTAAATAGTGAGGTCATCACCTAGGAGAGAGCACACCGCTTGCTGGGCACAGACTTGCATGACACAGATCCAGAAACAAGAAACCACTCTCCCACCAGGTTTAGAATGGTAAACACTCATCCAGAAAACAATCTGGAGGCAAAGGAACGCCACAGGTTTCCTACTTTTCCCTTCTTCTGGCTCTTTGTTTGTTTTACAAGCGCTTGTATCTTTAGCTAAAAGCTAAAGTCAGCGTTTTTATTTTTCTTTATCTGCCACATGATGATCACACCAAATTATTACCCTTCACTGGAAAAATAGCTTACCAGGTGATTTATTCATTGTTATTATATGGGGTGAAATGTTCATCCTCTCATAATTCCTAACCATACAGGTCTCATTTAAAGAACAGGTGGGAACCACAGCTGGAAGGTTAAGCTATAATCAATTTGGTGTCAGGAAAGGAGACGATCTTGTGATAACTGACATTAGTTTTAGTTTCCTTATATATTAATTTTTATGTATCACCTTTATTGCTATTTTACTTACTGCCTTAAAAAAACAGATGAATGAACTAAGAAATAAGTAAATACTGTTTTACTTCAAAGCCCTTTTCCATAAACTATGAAAGCACAAGATAAATCCTGCCTGTTCCTTCTTGGTTGGTTCCTTCCCACCTGAAGAAACTCTCCTATTCCTGGTGATCAGAGTATTAAACTTTTACAGGTTTTCCTAAGAGGCCTTGGGTCACTCATGGGCACATTCTCCAAACACTGACATCTGTGCAACTCATGCATCAATTAACAGGTATATATGAATGAATGGTTGGCATCCAGTATTTTGGTATGAGAGAAAAGGGGGACAGAAGAAGAAAAGATGAGCCTAGTCCTCAAAATCTTATTGAATATAAGATGTTGGACATACCCCAAATCCAATCTGGTATTTATAATTTGTGCAACAAATAGTGTCTCTGAACTAACTGGCAAGTCTTCATTTCCAAGCCTGTGTCAAATATATGGTATTTGCTGATGCAAAAGCCTTTAACTCTCTAAATTTCAATGCGTAATGTGTAATCTGCAGAGCTTTTGATTTTCTGAAGAAAGTGTTCTGTAAATGCTAAACGAATGGAACTGGTGATAGCAATTACATGATAGCATATTTCTAGCCAAAGGCAACTTCATAATAAATGGTGACAAACACATTCAATAGGTGCTTTGCATGTGTTTTCAAGATCTTTTGAAGCCACTGCTTGGATGGTTTTCAAACAGAATCAAGAATAATGATCATACTATATTGTCTGCCCCCAGTTTTTAGATGAAAATAACTGGGGTAACTATATGAGCACTTGGAACAGTCCTTTACTTTCATTTTAATGGATCATACTTAGGTTGTTTCTAAATTAGTTGAATAAGAAACTTAACTTTTAGATACAGCACCCACAAATAATCGGACTTCAATAAGCAGTGAAAATGTGGAAAATGTAGTGTCCTGAAGAATGGCCAAAAGCCTGATTTTCTCAGATTTGGGTTCAAATCCCAGCTCCACCACTCACTGGTTATGTTCTTGGGCAAATTACCTAACTTTGCTGAACCTACGTTTTGACCTACAAAATGGGAATAGTTATATTTATGTCACAGGACCACAGTGAAAATTAACTCAGAAAATGTTTATAAATTACTTCATACAATATCTAGAATATAATATGTGCTCAACAGCTAAGTATCAGCTATTATACTAAGCCTTGTTATTACACTTAAACTTTCCTGTAGTAAAAGTTATAAACAATGTTATTTGCAGGGAACTACAATTCCTACTTTTATATAATCCTCTCTCTTTGTGCCGCTCTGTCTTCTGCAGCCTATTTACCACTGCAGCCACCCCCAGGCGGACCCATCTCTGATCTCCTGCTGCAATGGCAGTTATCAGGACACAACCTCCAACTTTATTACTCTCCATGTGTCAGATTGGGGTTCCCAACCAGACTGTAAATTCCTGAAGGTCAAGGATTATGCCATTTATCTTTTGATTCCCGCAGAGGTTTGTAGCTATGGATAAATGAAAAAAACGCTGTTGACGGACTGTTTCCATCCATTATTATTAGTGACATGTAAAAGAAAAATAGCTTTAGATTTTTTTCAGTGCAGAAAGAATTCAGTTTAGATGGACTGCATGAAAACATCTTATTTTCTATCAAAGGTTCATGGTTTGGTGTTCAGGCTAAGCTTTCATGTTCAGGCTAAGCTTACATAAGCACTACTTTGCTAATCCAGATATTACAGGTTTTGGTTAAAATATAGAGTCCTGTATGAAAAAAGTACTTTGACACAGCCTGGTCCATTTATCAGGCAATCCATGATCAAAGTTGTTATTTCCATGGAGTACTCTTTAGACAACTATAAACTGTTAATATATTTGACATAAATTTCAAACTATAGGTTGGTGATTCTTGGGTGGATGGGGGCAGTTTCTTGACAAATTACTCTTGACTCTAGATACTGAACTCTTATTTCCATAGTTGTTTGCCTCATTGTTTTAATGAAATGGCAGCTCAGGAAATATTTTATAAATGAGGCATTTGGAGAAATCTATGATTAAAAAAGGAGAGAAACAATGGAATTTGGAGAAATGAAGCACTTTTGATCTGTCTGGTAGGGGAGAACAGGGATGTAGAATAAGAGGTCAGATATACCTGTTTCTGCCAGGGGACACATTTGTGCTATGAGTTTTCTATACAGACTAAGGGTGAGTGAGATTAAGGTTTGAGTGAGAACAGGAAATACTTAAAGTAGGGAATGTTGAGGTGAATTAAGAAACAACTGTTGACACCCAGCTGAAGTTTACCAACCATTTCCATTTTCTGACCCACCTTCAATGTAACTTATATGTTAAAAAGCAAATGGAAATTCCTAGGCAAACAGTAAAAGCAACAGTTTTAAAGTTATTTGGAATAAGAAGAGGAAAGAGAAAGAATAAGCTCTCATACCTTCTCCACAGACAAAGGTCTGGTCAAGGCCTGGGAATGTGTATAGGGAGCAGAAGATGCCGGCTTTAGGGGCAGGATGCCATCTGCCTTTACTAGGGCTGGAAACAGTAGCCTCAGAGACGCTGACAAAAGTTTCGCAGTTTTTAGGATAACTTTTTTAGGGACTGAAATTCTGTAAATCCAAAAGACTTTTTAAACTCCATTCTAGTCTTTAGTACCTGTCAGTTCTGGTAAAAGTTTCTGATGAAAACTTTGAGATTAAGAGTGCCTGGGTGGCTCAGTCGTTAAGCATCTGCCTTCGGCTCAGGTCATGACCCCGGGGTCCTGGGATCAAGCCCCACAACGGGATCCCTGCTCGGCGGGAGGCCTGCTTCTCCCTCTCCCACTCCCCCTGCTTGTGTTCGCTCTCTCGCTGGGTCTCTGTCAAATAAATAAATAAAATCTTAAAAAAAAAAACAACTTTCAGATTATCCTTTCGAAGGCAGTCCACTTGGTGTCTGAGATCTTTACCTTTAGCTGACCAGTGCCATGTCAATTTTACAGCCCTAGCTTCTACCAACAACTGAAAAAAGCTCCCTTTATTCTCTTATTCTTTCTTTTTGCATTACATATGTAAAATAATACCACCACGTTTTAAAAACATACCAAATTTTATTAAGAATATCTCATGATATTTAAATGTGGTTACTGCAGAAGAGAGAATAGCATTTATTCTCTTGAGCAACACTACTGATTTATAAAACCTCCTAACATCTTAATTTTTCCAATAAAACTCTTCCCTACCATATTCTTTATAAAAACAATAATTTTAAAATTCAATGTAGAACACTTCCATTCTATACATGAGGGCCAATATTAATCCTTGCCCTTCCACAAATACTTTTTTTTTTTTAAGATTTCATTTATTTATTTTAGAGAAAGAGAGAGCACAAGCAGAGTGGGTAGGGTGAGGGAGATAATCTTCAGCAGACTCTGCCCTGAGCACAGAACCTAATGCGGGGCTCAATCTCACGACCCTGAGATCATGACCTGAGCTGAAACCAAGAGTCAGATGCTCAACCAACTGAGCCACCCAGGTGTCCCTTTCCACAAACACTTTAAAGTTTGATTCTCCCCAGCCTCCCCAGCGAGAATAGGAGGGGCAGGATGAGTTGAGATAGGGCAAAAGAGAGCTTATGAGTGGTCTGATTAGCCTCAAGATCAAAATATAACCAAGATGACATTGCAACAACCCCTTCTGGAGCCCTCAGATTTCCAGAACAGCTCAGAGGCTCAGAGTCTTTGATTTGCCGAACATTGTAGATCATCCAGACCAACTGCCATCATGAGACCTAAGTCACTAACAAGATGCTGTACACCCTATGCTTGATTGTCTCTGAGAAAAGAAACTCACCATCATCTGAGTCCCAGGGTGAACACCTTATATTATTAGATATTGAGTCAAATATCTACCTTCCTGGAGCTTCAGCCTACTGAAACCCAATAGTATCTTCTGGAACTATAATTCCATTTCTGTATGACAACCTTCCAATTAATGAAAAGTTGGCTATCATGTCCTTCCTGAGGCTTCTCTATGCTAAACACCCATAGTTCTTTTCAGTATGGTTTTGAGTTCCTTCCCAATTCGAGCAATTGGCCAATAGAAACATTGAGATCCCTCAGAGGACAAAATCAATGTGACTCCAGCACAGAGGAGAGAGGAACAATCACCTCCTTTCTTCTGGATAGCAATAAGAGTACAGTAGCATCTGACAGTCATACTGTCTGATGCATTTTATTCAACTGAATGCTAAATCTGCTACAATTTTTAAAGTTGCTGCTGTTAAGCAAGGATATACTGAAGAGACAACTGGACGAAAAAGTCAGTGGATCTGGGTTTATGTTCTAGTTCTGCCACTTAACTCTCCATGTGACCTTGGGCAAGTTGGGTTCTTCATTTATAAAACAAGTGGCTGGACTGGACTGCTAAGCTATAGCCCAGCTTCTTTCCTGTTATGTATCACCTCCCACCTCCATGCCAGTTTCTATTCTCAAGGTGAACAATTAAGCCTTCGCACTCACTTCCCAGTGTTCTTGGGAAAATAAAAAGTGGCTTTTTCCTTATCAGTACTTTAGGACATCTTATATAAGCTAGCAAAAGTTATTTCTCACCAGATTTGCAACTGTCTACTAAGTCGTCTTCCAGGATAACCTTCATAGATCGTGGAATACTTCCAACAGATAGCCTTTGCACCTAGCAAGGAAAAGCAGACACATACTGAGTATGCTTAAATACATTCTAAGTATTCAGAAGCCTAGCAGTTCTTGAAATTACTGTTTCTATTTCCCTGGTATTATCATACAATTTAATTATGATGGGGATTTATAGAATTTTCTTGAAAATTGTGCCTACTACCCATTTATAAACTCACTAAAACCAGAGTAAAATAAAAACACCATTATGGAAAATAGCTCCAAATATAATCTACCCTGTGGATGGTCAAAAGAAACATACACTCCAATTATTAAACACAGTAACAAAGTTACTTACCTAGTTCTTTCCTGATCTCTAGTCCTAAGACCTGGGACAAATCACTGTTCCTTTGATTATTCCTTAGTGACAGAACCCTGGTTTTATTCCACGTGGACATGTACCCAGTAAAAAGACTGTATTTCCCAGCTCCCCTGCACCTGGGCATGGTCATATGACTAAGCTCTGGCCAATGAAATACGAGTAGATATGCTGTGAGAGACTTCAAGGAAGACTGACTCGAATGGAGAGTTGGGGTTAGACGGCTGATGCTGTTGTCTGTCCCTCCCTTTCCCTCCTCCCTGACTAGCATACACCAGTGACAGAGTTGTAACTACCATCCTGGACTAAGAATAGAGGCCATGTGTTAAGAATGGTATAGAAACACAGGAGTTTGAGTCCTCAACACTGAATATGCCTTTGTGTTTCAGTGGCAAGTAAAGGAAAACCTGGCACACTCTGGCATGTTAAAGAGTGTCTATGTATGCCTTATTGGACACAGAAAATAAAATCGGGCCTAACCGCCAAATCCTGACCACTCCAATGTTTAACAATCACTTAAACCCATTTAATTTTCTCCCATCCCTTAAATACAGCTTGTTTGAACTTCTTAAATATTCACTTAATTTTAACATAATTATTAAGTCATTCCACAACCCTTATGCCAATGCTCTCTATACAGAGATGATTACTGCATGTCTCTAAAGACTGTATTCTGATATATGTGCAACTATAATGTGTGATGACACAAGTTCCATTTGTAGTCCTGTATGTGTTCCCGAGTCCTGGTAATTTGCCCACAGCTGAAAAAAACCTTCTTCAGAGTTGTTATTTTTCTCATTTCTTTGATCATTTACCTGTTCCTGAATTTTGATTTCCTGGTAATCTCTACACCTAGTTGGAGATGAAGACAAGCCTGAGAGGCAAGTGAATTTTGAAGAATCACAGCTCTCCAAGCTGGGACAGGAGGATGGACGGTAGAAGGTATAATACTGCTCAAAGTCAGCCTTGACCACAAATACATGTTTGCATTTGTTACACATGTAATCTCGCTCAAACTCCAGGATCTTCGCCAGGCTTGTTCGAATTACTGTCCCAGTGACAGATAAAAAGTGTCCCACATCCTTGGTTTTAGGGATGTGCTCCCTCACCAGCTCAGGACAAACAGGTAAACCTGATGGAGAGAAACAACAAAAACCACATCAACTTATATCTTGGGATTTGACTCCATGGAATATATTCTTCTCATATTTCCTAGGGAAGAAGGTATTTGAGTTTGCCTAAAATTTGAGTTTCACTTAAGAAAAAAAATCAGATGGGGCGCCTGGGTGGCTCAGTTGGTTAAGCGACTGCCTTCGGCTCAGGTCATGATCCTGGAGTCCCGGGATCGAGTCCCGCATCGGGCTCCCTGCTCAGCAGGGAGTCTGCTTCTCCCTCTGACCCTCCCCCCTCTCATGTGCTCTCTCTCTCTCTCTCTCTCTCTCAAATAAATAAATAAAATCTTTAAAAAAAAAAAAAAAAAAATCAGATCAACTCAATACAGAAAATAGACAAGGATTATTTTAAATAACAATTATCAGTGTACTCCTTCTAAAAGTATATATCCAAGGGCGCCTGGGTGGCTCAGTCGGTTAAGCATCTGCCTTCAGCTCATGTCATGATCCCAGGGTCCTGGAATCGAGCCCTGCCATCAGGCTCTCTGCTCAGCGGGGAGTCTGCTCCTCCCTCTCCCTCTGTGCTCTCTCTCAAACAAATAAAATCGTTAAAAAAAATAAAAGTATATATCCAGATGACATAAAATAACCAGGATTAAAAAAAAGGATTGATTTTCATAAGAGGGCTAGCACAGTAGACTCTAAATACAGTATGTAATTGTAACCTCATTCAACAAAAAACATACTGCCACAGGCAATACATAAAATCAACTGATGACTGAGTAAACCACAAAGCTGAGTGATAAAGGGAGGGTAGCATAATGACCAGAGCCCCACCGTGCTAGAAGGCTATTGCTTTTTTTAGTTAGGTTCAGAATTTATTAATACATAAATCTGACTGTTTCCAAGCCTTGAATTACCTAGAGGTTCACCCACAGTGGCACCATTTTATCCCTTAAAAAACTTGTGTTTTTCACCATTAATAAACAGGCAACTTTTTAAAAGGTACAAAATGCCAAAGAAAAAAAATTTTTTTAAGATTTTATTTATTCATTTGACAGAGAGAGAGAGAGAGACTGTGCGCACAAGCAGGGGGAGTGGCAGGCAGAGGGAGAGGGAGAAGCAGGCTCCCTGCTGAGCAGAGAGCCCCAATGCGGGCTCAATCCCAGGATCCTGGGATCATGATCTAAGCTAAAGGCAGACTCTTAACTGACTGAGCCACTCAGGTGCCCCTGTGATTTTTAAATAAGCTTAAAATATAAAGATAAAGGCAACATAATGTTAAGCAAAACTGACCATATACAATCAAAATCTTAATACTAAAAAAGATGCTAAGAGACAGTGTTTTGATGGAAATGTCAATTTATTTTCATCTTTCTGTCTTACTATACATGTTACTAAGTATGTTCTTCAACTATACTAGTGAAGGGGTGGTGGTGGTGGTGTGTGGTGTACATCAGGCACTAAGCCACGATTAGTGAACACAAAAACCTTTATCATTCCCTGATTCATTCAATGATCAAGAACAAAAAGAAATTTTGGAAATAGATTCTGAGCTGTCCATATCTATGTCTATGCTAGAGATATGTCCACATCAATTACTTCAGGCCCCTGGTTTTCAGCATGTAATTCCTGGAAGAGCAGCATCAGCATCACCTAGGATCTGTTAGAAATGCAAATTCTTGGGCCTCATGCCAGTCCTCAATTAGAAACTCTGTGGGTGGGGCCTAACAATCAGTGTTTTAACAAGACCTACAGTTGATTCTGATCGACATTAATGTTTGAGAACCACTAGTTTAAGTAACACATGAATGCTATTTTTTCCTTCTCATTTAGTTTGATGCTATCTGTGTATTAGAACACCTTTCATCAAAACCACTGGAAATAGCAAGTAAACTTTAGGTTAATAAAAATCCCAGAAGACAAAGAGCAACGTATATCCTGGAAAGATAAACCAGAAAATGTCTTAGGTTCCTAAGAAGACTGAAACACAGAGGCAACCTGTTTTTATAATTGAATGCCTTGCCTGGAATCCAAGATGAAGCTGCAATACACCTAAAACCAGACTATTTCCATCCCCACCTTACCTTCTCTTCTTGTAATCTCCAGTGAATCTGCTAGAATTCATTCCCTGTTCTGTGGGCTAATATATCTTGCACCTACCTTGAGTGAGGCATGCATCACATAACATAAAAGCTGCCACTAAGCTCCATAAACAATTATGTTTAACATGCACATAGGCATGTATCCTTGAGCATACGTACACCATTTGGTAAATATTTGACTATATAGCTATATCCCCTACAGCTATGAGCTTATTTAGATGAGGGACTATACCATATTATTTTGGTTTCTCAAGAGACTAGCAAATGCCTACACTTAATGCATTTGTAGAATAAATGCACCATGGTAGTAACATAATTTGCAATTTTTTTTTTTTCAGAGAATTAGAAAAAAAAAATAGGCTAAATTTACCTGAAACCAATAGGGTCACCTAGGCAGACAAAATTTTGGTATTTAAACTAAGCATGGAAAAATATCTAAATATAAGGACAGCCTAAAACCATTCCTAAATACCATTTCAGTAACATTAACTAAAGTCCCTTTTAACAATCTTTTTGCAACATTATTATAAGGAAACATTTGTTCTTGATCCTACCAAGAGATTATCTAGTGTCCTGATGCTTAAAGATTTGTAATATTCATAATTTTATTCTAGATAAAATACTATTTTTTCAATTAAATCAAATGTATGGTCTTTTGGCAGGGCGATCTTAATTTGTCTCCAAAGAGTTCTGCTACACTGACTCATCTTTTTGGAATCATAGCAAGCATTTTTGTTGATTATAAATCCCCACCTTTCTGAAATGTACTATAAAGTATTTATTTCTAAACAAAATGGTACATGTGTTCTCCAACTTAATCTGCAGTAATTCAAAGATACAGCTTTGCCACAAGCTGATTGCTCCACTGCAGCATCTTAAAAAAAAAATTTTTTTTGAAGATTTTATTTATTTGAGAGAGAGAGAGAGAGAAAGAGAACACAAGTGGGGGAGAGGGAGAAGCAGGCTCCCTGCTGAGCAAGGAGCCTGATGCAGGGCTTGATCCCAACACCCTGGAATCATGACCTGAGCCAAAGGCAGACGCTTAACCAACTGAGCCACCCAGGTGCCCTGCATCTTAAAAATTAAGATACTTAATCTGTCATTCATTCGACAAAAACTGAGTGCCTATTAGGTGGCCAGCATAATGCTAAATTTGAGATATAAAAATAATAAATTTCCTAAAATAGTTCTAAAGATCACAGGGTGGAAGGTACCACTTTTCTAATTCTTGGTATTATCAATTCTTTTGTTAGTAGTCACAAAAGCTCATTAAGGCTGCTCTGAATTATAATTTTATACACACATATCCATGTGTGTGTATGTGCACACTAATATACTGTTGTCTCCATACATTCTCCTTCCCCTCGGTTGGCATGGCTAGTACCCCAGCCTTCCAAATGTCCAGAGGAAACAGTATAAAATTATTATTCTGCTTTAAAAGTGACTATCAACTACACAATAAATATATTTTTAAGTATAAATATCAATTATTTCTTAGTGCTCTGAGTTCAGTATGTGTTAGAATTTTTCAAAATGTTCCTAGAGAATAAGTGGCAGTAAAATCCTTAAGTGATTCACCTGATATCCTGGCATGAAGATTCTGCTTCATAGAAGCACCCTCAGGTTGAGAAAGGGATTGGAGAATTGTCAAGGCTGATCTTCGCAGAGCGCTATCAAAAACTGTTAGTACTTCACTTGGAAATGCATTGAAATATTCCCCAATTTCCATGTTAGTCTCAAAAAGGGTCATGGCATTAACCACAACTGGGTAATGAGCATCTTCATCACTTTCCTTCAAGATTAGAAGAATATCATTCTTATGGTATTCCGAAACATAGGATTCGAACACTTGACCAACCAGTGTAACTTGATCACTGTTCATCTTGAATCTAGGTGATTAAAGAAAAAGACCATATTATACCTTTGATATTGCGACTTAGACACAAGTTAACAAACAAACAAACAAAAAAACTGGTTGTAAATTGTTATGGGCCGCACTATCAACTCAAAATATTATCCAAATTAAAATCTTAATAAGATCTGAATTACCTGTTATAGTCACTTAGTAAATGTATTTTTTAAGAAAGTGAAGCTAAACCAAAGCCCAAGAATTGTTTGTACTGATCAGTGAAATCCAAAATGGTCCAATGGCTTTCCCGTAGCTTTTCCCAAAACTTCCTCCTCATTAATCCTATGATACACTATGAAAAAGGCCCTTCCCTTTTCTTTAACCACATTCCATATGCACGTTTGCTCTCAGGTATAAAATCTTAAACAGCAGTCTTTTGGCTGAAGTTCTTTGCATGTGCTCCGGTTCTAGGTTTTATCCATACAAAGAACATACCCTCCTTTCTCTCTTTCACTCTCTCTCATTACACACACATATTCATGGGTTTTCTGCTACATAAATGGAACATACATGGATAGCCAGTTCTGACTTGAATAGTTAACAGATTTGCTTCAGAAATTTACATTTTGAGATGAATTTGCCTCTCATTTTCTCTTTCTAACCTAGGAAACCTATTGGCTTCCGCAAAAACAGCTGGCAATAGTGTAAAGAAACTAGATAATTAAGCTGAGGAAAGGAAAATTGGTCTTTAAATGATAAATAACTAGGATTGAAAATAAATATACTATATTACATTACTTCACCTATCTTATTCCCCTGGCAATATATATTTTTTTAATTTGTATCTACAGATTAAAAGAGCCTACCCCCATTCTATTTTCATGTACACAGACAGATATCTATCATACTCATTCACTATGTTGGGAAATAAAAAGCACAATAAAAGATCCTCAATGCCTCAGAGAACCAAGGGACAGATCAAAATGAAACAGTGCCCTAATAGCGGTAAAAATGCAATAAGAATGGGAGTACAAAGGAGAAAAGGATTAAATTTAAATGGAGTGACAATCCTAGACATGGCAATGGGCAGTTCCAAATAAACTGTTGAAATCGATCATCTAAGAAACCCTTATTTGGTTTGGTAACAGAGAACTGGAGGACAAATGTGCTTTAATTTGACATTTCATTCACCCACAATTTATTGTATTAGGTTCAACAAATAGATGATAAAAGATGACTTATGAAGTTCACATTTCAGCATCCTAACTATGCGTTACACAGGCTATTTATTAGCAATATTTTGCCTTTTCAGGGAACCTACTATTCTAGAAGGTGTGAAAGGAGTACAGGGGGTATGTGTCATAGGCCAAGAAGTCTCACAATTACAGGATACAAGTGTGAGACTGACAGATGGGTATGTGTATATCTAGGAGAATGAGTGAAAGCAAATTATGGCCATTATATTGATAAGTAATTTGTTTTGATTAGGTAATATAAATTCAGCCAAGTGTAAAGAGTTGCTACAAATGAATCTCTAAGATTCTATAAATACATATTATATTTGGAGCCACAAGTTTAGCAATTTAAAAGCTCCACATAGGGCAGAAAGGGGGTAGCTGCAGAATTCATGGTTCAAACTAAAGTCAGATTAAATTCTGTCTAGTCTTTTTTGAAATGGCATCTTTAAAAAAAAAACAGCATCCCCTTTCAAAATCTGCGCAAAACTGTTCAACTGTTTCTAAGCAGTTTGTTACCCCTACAAACATGCCCACCCTTATTGTTCTACAACTTTCAAGTTCCCTTTCCTTTTACTTAGAGTGAAGTCAAAATACAACGATGTGCTACTTCATCCTTCGGACCACGTGAAGCGCCCACGAGAGCCAGGAGGGCTAATAAGGGGCGACTTCCAGCTGCACCACCCGGAATCCCCGCCCGCCCAGCGGCCACGCCACACCCACCGGGAGCCACGCCCCCTCGTCGGTCCCCGCGGCGCCGCGTCCTAAGACCCGCCCCTCTCGCCGGCTGCCCGCGTCTTCCAGGCACCTCCTCCCCGTCCGCCCGCTAGCTGCCCGCGGGCGCTCGGCAAACGAGGAGTCGGGGTATACTCAGGGGGCTGCTTATCACACTTCCGTCTCTGGACGCAGCCCCTGCCCTACGATACCTCAGCAAGACTCTGACACTACCCGGGCTCGGCAACCGGGCAGCTCGGTCGCCCGACCAACCCCGGAGTTGAATAGTTTGGGAACTAACCAGATGTGGGCGAGACTTAGGACGAACTGGGGGAGAAAAAAAAAAATAGTAACGGTGAAACGAGGCTGCGGCTGTCACTTACTGGCGGATACGCAGTGTCAGAAGTCATCGGGGACACGCTGCTCCCGAGGCCAAGGGGCGCGGAGAGCTCGGGCCTGGCTGCGGGGGCTCGAGGAGGCCGCTGGGGGCGGGGCGGGGCGCGTGCGCCGGCCGCTCGAGGCGTCGCTGGCCGCGGGGGCGCGCAGGCTCCGACGGATCCGCCTCGCGCCTGGGCGAAATAGGCGCTGCGCCGGCTCCTCGGCCGGGCCCGCGCACCCGACGGACGCCGAGCCGCGCACCGCCTCAACTTCGCCGTTCAGGTGGCTCTTCCGGGTGGAGAAGCGGGCGGGCGCGCGCCCCGCCTGGTGCCGCGGGACGCGAGAAGGTGGGGCGGGGCGGGGTGGGAGGGGCTAGGAGGGCCGGGGCAGGCCCCGAGGAGTTCCAGGGCGGGGCCAGGCTGAGACTCCCGCCCCAGGTGGAAGCAGAAGAGCGGGGGTTGTGCGGTGGCTTAAGTGGCCCGTGTGGTTCGCGCTTTTGGTCTAAGAACTCTGGCAAGCACAAAATCGCGAAGATTTTCTGCTGTTTTCTTCTATACGTTTTAGGATGAAGGTACAGCGTTCCCATATAACCCTCCCCCTCATATACCATATTCCCCGCGCACCCACAACCTACACCATTGTCAACATCTTCTCACCAGATGGTGCGTTTGTTACAATCAGTGAGCATACATTGAAACATCGCCATCACCCAAAGTACATTGTTCACAGTGTTGTTGGCTCTTGGTGTTGTACATTCTATGGGTTTTAACAGATGTAGTATAACAACATGTATCCACTGTCGTTGTATATACAGAATAGTTTCACTGCTCTGAAAGTCTGTGCTCTCTTCATCCCTCCCTCCCACCTAATCTGTAGCAGCAACTAATCTTTTTACTGTTTCCATAGTTTTTCCTTTTCCAGGATGTCATATATAATTGACTTAACACAGGTTTGAACTGTATGGGTCCACTTATACATGGGTTTTTTTTACAGTACTGTAAATGTATTTTCTTTTCCTTATGATTTTTTTAAGATTTATTTAAGTAATCTCTATACCCCACATGGGGCTCGAACTCATGACCCTGAAGTCAAGCATGACACACTCTGCTGACTGAGCCAGCCAGGTGTCCCTCCTTATGATTTTTTAAATTACACTTTCTTTTCTCTAGCTCACTTTACTGTAATAATACAGTATATAATATGTATACAAAATATGTATTAATTGTTTATGTTATCGGTAAGGCTTCTTGTCAACAGGCCATTAGTAGTTAACTTTTTGAAGGAGTCAAAAGTTACATGTGGATTTTTAATGTGTGAGGGGGTCAACCCCAACCCCTGTTGTTCAAGGGTCACCTGTAGTTGAAATCATACAGTATGTAGCTTTTTCAGGTTGTCTTCTTTCACTAGTAATATATATTTAAGTTTCCTCCATGTCTTTTCATGGCTTGATAGCTCATTTCTTTTTGGTGCTGAATAATAATCCATTATCTGGATATACCACATTTTATTTGTGCACTTACCTACTGAAGGATATCTTGGTTGCTTCCAAGTTTTACCAGTTATGAATAAAGCCAGTATATTTATCCATGTAGGGATATAATAACCTATGACAAATGGAACAAAATAGTCTTTTCAACAAATAGTGCTAGACCAATTGGACAACCATATATGTGCATATGTGTGTGTGCATACACAATCTAGACATAAATCTTAACACCCTTCACAAAAATTAACTCAGAGTAGATCATAGACCTAAGTGTAAAACACAAAACTATAAACGCCCTAAAACATAGGAGAAAACCTAGATGACTTTGGGAATGGTGATAACTTTTCAAATACAACACCAAAAGCAAAATCCATGAAAGAAATCATTAATAAGCTGGATATAATTAAAACTAAAAATCTGTTCAGTGAGAGACCACTGAATGAATAACCACTACATGAATAAAGCCAGTATATTTATCCATCCAGGTTTTTGTGTGGGTATAAGTTTTCAGCTTCTTTGGGTAAATACCAAAGATCATAATTGCTTCTTGAATGAATTATATGGTAAGGGTATGTTTAGTTTTGTAAGGAAACCACCAAAATGTCTTCCAAAGAGATCATACAACTTTGCATTCCTGACAGCAACGAATGAGAGTTCTTGTTGCTCCACGTCCCCTCCAGCATTTGATGTTGTCAGTATTTTGGATTTTGGCCACTCTAATAGGTCTGTAGTGATACCTCATTGTTATGTTAATTTGCAGTTCCCTGATAACCTGTGATGGTGAACATCTTTTCATATGTTTACTTTTCATCTGTATATCTTCTTTGGTGAGGTGTCCAGATCTTTTATCTTTAAATCATGTTGTTTTCTTATTGTCTAGTTCTAAAAGTCCTTTATCAGAAATGTCTTGAGAATACTTCCAGTCTGTGCCTTATCTTCTCTCTCTCTTTTTTTTTAAAGATTTTATTTATTTATTTGACAGAGACACAACGAGAGAGGGAACACAAGCAGGGGGAGAGGGAGAGGGAGAAGCAGGCTTCCTGCTGAGCAGGGAGTCCGATGTGGGGCTCGATCCCAGGACTCTGGGATCACGACCTGAGCCGAAGGCAGACGCTTAACGACTGAGCCACCCAGGCTTCCCATCTTCTCTTTCTTTTAACATTGTCTCTCACTGAACAGATTTTTAGTTTTAATTATATCCAGCTTATTAATTATTTCTTTCATGGATTTTGCTTTTGGTGTTGTATTTGAAAAGTTATCACCATTCCCAAAGTCATCTAGGTTTTCTCCTATGTTTTAGGGCGTTTATAGTTTTGTGTTTTACACTTAGGTCTATGATCTACTCTGAGTTAATTTTTGTGAAGGGTGTTGAGATCTATGTCTAGATTGTGTATGCACACACGCATATGCACATATATGGTTGTCCAATTGGTCTAGCACTATTTGTTGAAAAGACTATTTTGTTCCATTTGTCAAAGATCTGTATTGCCTTTGATCCCTTGTCAAAGATCAGTTAACTATATTTATGTGGTCTATTTGTGGGCTCTCTATTCTGTTCCATTAATCTACTAGTCTGTTCTTTCACTAATACCACACTGTCTTGATTACTGTACTTTTACAGTGAGTCTTGAAGTCAGATAGTGTCAGTCCTCCAAATTTATTCTCCTTCAATATTGAGTGGCTATTCTCGGTCTTTTGCTTCTCCATATAGACTTTAGAATCCTTTTGTCAACATCCATAAAATAACTTGCTGGGATTTTGATTGGGATGGGATGAAACTATAGATCAAGTGGGAAGAACTAATGTTTTGACAATATTGAGTCTTCCTATCTATGAATATGGAATATCTATCTCTCCACTAATTTAGTTCTTCTTTGATATCTTTCATCAGAGTTTTGTAGTTTTCCTCATATAGATTTTGTACATATCTTGTTAGATTTATACCTAAGTATTACTGTGTGTGTGTGTGGAGGGGGTGCTACTGTAAATGGTAATATGTTTTTAATTTCAAATTCCACTTGTTCATTGCTTATATATAAGAAAGCAGTTAACTTCCATACATTTGTGTGCTGGAATCTTGCCATAATCACTTATTAGATCCAGAAGTTTTATATGTAGATTCTTTCAGATGTTCTACATAGATGATCATGTCACCTGCAAATAAGTAGTTTTATTTCTTCCTTCCCAATCTCTGTCATTTTTCTTTTCTTTTTTTATTGCATTAACTGGGACTTCTAGTATGTTAAAAAGCAGGGACAAAAGGGGACACCCTTGCCTTGTTCCTGATCTTAGTGGGAAAGCAAGTTTCTCACTAATAAATATGATGTTAGCTGCCAGAATTTTTGGTAGATGTTCTTTATCAAGTTGAGGAAGTTCTCCTCTATTTCTAGTTTGCTGGGAGTTTTTATCATGAATGAGTGTTAGATTTGTCAAATACTTTTTCTGCTTCTCTTTATATAATCCCATGATTTTCCTTCATTAGTCTGTTGATATGATGCATTACAGTAACTGATTTTCAAATGTTGAAACAGCCTTGCCTACCTTGGATAAATCCCACTTGGGTGTGGTGCCTAATTCTTTTTATACATTATTGGATTCAATTTGCTAATATTTTGTTGAGGATTTTTGCATCTATGTTCATGAGAGATACTGGTCTCTTTTTCTTGTAGTGTCTCTGTCTGATTTTGGCACTGGAGTAATGCTGGCCTGAAAGACTGAGTTAGGAAATATTCCCTCTGCTTCTGTGTTCTAGAAGAGACTGTAGAGAATTGGTATAGTTTCTTTCTTAAATGTTTGGTAGAGGGGCGCCTGGGTGGCTCAGTCGTTAGGCATCTGCCTTTGGCTCAGGTCATGATCCCAGGATCCTGGGATCCAGCCCCGCATCGGGCTCCCCGCTTCGCGGGAAGCCTGCTTCTCCCTCTCCCACTCCCCCTGCTTGTGTTCTCGCTCTCGCTCGCTCTCTCTGTCAAATAAATAAATAAAATCTTAAAAAAAAAAAAAAATGTTTGGTAGAATTCATAGGTAAACTCAAGAAAGCCTGGTTCTTTCTGTTTTGGAAGCTTATTAATTATTGATTAAATTTCTTTGATATGCACCTATTCAGATTGTCTGTTTCTTCATCTGTGAATTTTGGCAGTTTGTACCTTTCATGGAATTGGTCCATTTCTTCTAGGCTATCAAATGTATGGGCATAAAGTTGTTCATAATATTTTACTATTACCCTTTTAATGTCTAGGGGATCCGCAGTGATACCCTCTCTTTCATTTTTTTATATTAGTAATTTGTGTCTTCTTTCTTTTTTTCTTTAGTCTGGCTAGAGGCTTATTGATTTTATTAATCTTTTTAAAGAAACAGCATTTGGTTTTGTTGACTTTCTATTGTCTTCCTGTTTTTAGTTTCATTGATTTCTGCTCTAATTTTTATTATTTCTTTTCTTTTGTTTACTTTGGATTCAATTTGCTCTTCTTTTCCTGTTTACCTAAGGTTGAAGCTTAGATGATTGATATTAGATCTTTCTTCTTTTCTAATATATCCATTCAGTGTTATAAATTTTGCTGTAAGCACTTTTTCTGCTGCATCCCACAAATTTTGATAAGTTGTGTTTTTATTTTCATTTAGTTCAAAGTATTTTTTTATAATTTAAAGTATTTTTAAAATTTCTCTTAAGATTTCTTCTTTGACCCATGTGTTGTTTAGAAGTTGCTTGATGTCCAATTATTTTGTGATTTTCCATTGTTATGAATTTCTAGTTTATTTCATTATAGTCTAAGAGCAGACATTGTATGATACCTATTCTTTTAAATGTGTTAAAGTTTGTTTTATGGCTCAGAATGTTGTCTGTCTTGGTGAACGTTTCATGTAAGTTTGAGAAGAATGTAATCTGCTGTTGGATGAAGTAGTCTACAGATGTTCATCATATCCAGTTGATTGATGGTGTTGAGTTCAACTCTGACCTTAACTGATTTTCTGCCTGCTGGATCTGTCCATTTCTCTAGAGGGGTGTTGGAGTCTGCAATAGGATACATCTGTTTCTCTTTGCAGTTCTGTCAATTTTTGCTTCACATATTCTGAGACCCATACACATTAAAGATTGTTATGTCTTCTTAGAGGGTTGACCCCTTTATCGTTATGTAATGCCTTTCTCTATCCCTGATAACTTCCCTTGCTTTGAAGTCTGCTCTGTCTGAAATTAACATAGCTACTCCTGCTTTCTTCTGCTTAGTGTTTGCATGGTGTATCTTTCTCCATCTCTTTACTTTTAATCTGTCTGAAATTAATATAGCTACTCCTGCTTTCTTTTGCTTAGTGTTTGCATGGTATATCTTTTTCCATCTCTTTACTTTTAATCTTATGTGTCCTTATTTAAAGTAGATTTCTTATAGATAACATATAGTTGGATTTTTTTTTTAAATCTACTCTGACAATCTCTGCCTTTTATTCACATATTTAGGCCATTGATGTTCAAAGTGATTATTGATATAATTGGATTAGTATCTACTATATTTGTTAATCTTTTGTTTGTTGCCTTTGTTCCTGTTATTGGCTTCCATATTTTTTCTGTCACTTGTGGTTTTAATTGAGAATTTTATATGATTCCATTTTCTTTTCTTTCTTAGCAAATCGATTATGCTGCTTTTTTTTTTTTTTAACTTTTTTTATTGGTTGCCCTAGAGTCTGCAATATACATTTACGGCTTTCCAAGTCCATTTCTAGGGTAGTGCAAGTACCTTAACAGTGACAAAGTAATCCTCATTCTTCCTTCCAATCTCTTGTATCATTGCTAGTCATTCATTTTGCTTATAAGACATAAGCATACACAAATACATTGTTGCTATTATTATTTTGAACAAACTGTTATCTGTTAGATCAATTAAGAATAAGAAAAATAAAAGTTTTTATTTTACCTTCCTTCAACCCTTCTTCGGTTCTCTTCCTTTTATAGTTCTGACTTTCTAACCTATATAATTTTCCTTCTTTCTAAAGAACTTTTAATGTTTCTTACAAGATAGGTTGGCTTGCAACAAATTACCTTAATTTTTGTTTGTCTGAGAAAGTGTTTATTTCTACTTCATATTAGAAGGATAATTTCTCAAGGTACACAGAATTCTAGGTTGGTGGGTTTTTTTCTTGACACCATAAATATTTCACTGCACTCTCTTCTTGCTTGCATGGTTTCTGAGAAGTTGAATAAAATTCTCATCTCTGCTCCTCTATGGGTGTTTTTCTCCTCTCTTTTCACGAATTTTTCTTTATATTTGATTGTCTATAGTTTGAGAATAGTATGCCTATGTGTAGTTTTTTTGACATTTATCCTGGTTACTATTCTCTGAGCTGTCTGGATCCTTGGTTTGGTGTCTGACATTAATTTGGAGGAAGTTTACAGTCATTATTGCTTCTAATATTGCTTCTTTTTCTTTCTTTCTCCTCTTTTTGGTATTCCCATTACAGGTATGTTACATTTGTAGTTGTCCTAGGATTCTTGGATATTCTGGGGCTTTTTATTTTTCAGTCTTTTTTGTCTTTTCAGTTTTGGAGTGTCTATTGACATATCCTTAAGCGCAGAGATTTTTTTCCTCAGCTGCATGCGATCTATTGATGAGACCATCAAAGGCATTCCTCAATTCTGTTACAGTGTTTTTAATCTCTAGTATTTCTTTTTTTGTTCTTATTTCAATCTCTCTGCCTACACTTCCTATATGCTCTTACATGTTATCTATCCATTAGAGCCCTAAGCATATTAATCATAGTTATTTTATATCCCAGTCTGATAACTCAATATCCCTGCCATATCTGAGTCTGGTTTTAATTCTTGCTCTGTTTTTTTTTTTCAAACTGTGTTTTTTCTTTTAGTATGTTTTCTAATTTTTTGTTGAAAGATGGACATGATGTACTGGGTAAAAGTGCTGTAAATAGGCTTTAGGAATGTGGTGGTAAGATGTGGGGGGAGAGGAAGTGTTTCATAGTCCTATGATTAGGTCTCAGGCTCCAGTTAGCTTTTGCCTCTGGACTGTGAACCTCACCTGTTCTCAGTCCCCACCCCCTGTAGGTGGGACAGGATGGTTACAGTGGGCAGGAATTGTGTATTTCCCTCCCTTCCTCTGAAAGGCTAGAACCAGCAGGAGTTGAATGTTTTTCTTCCCCCAGAACAATTAGGCTCTGATAAACCCCAGCAGGTTAGGCTCTGGTTAACTAGTTTCACCTGAAGGCAGAACTTTTTTGAAAAGAACAAAATGCTCTGGTGTGTTTCAAAATGGTTCCCTTTCCCCAAACCCTGTTGGAAGCACAAAGGGACTTTACTCCAATAGCCACTGTGAGGATCCCGTGAACTCCTAGAAGTAAAACTCTCAGAAGTGTGACTGTGCCCCCCTGACATTTTTATCTTTTTGGACTTGCCCACACCGAGCCACCAGTAATTAGTCAATTGCAGTTCAAGTTTACCTACCCTGGCATCCCTTCTTATGGAGGTTTTCAGCTCAGTTTCTGCTCTGGTAAGTTGTGATTCTCTGTATTAGCCTATTATCTCTCCAGGTTGGGGGGCAGTCGTTTGCTCTGTGACCTCCCTTCTTTTATTGATACAAGAAGAGTTGTTGATTTTTTAAGCTTTTCAGGTTCTTACTTTGTAGGGTGGAGTGGCCACTTTCAGGCTTCCTAAATGCTGACCAGAAACTGGAAGTCTCAATTATCTTTTATTTATTTACTTTTTATTTTTTTAAAGATTTTATTTATTTATTTGGGAGAGAGAGACACAGCGAGAGAGGAAACACAAGCAGGGGGAGTGGGAGAGGGAGAAACAGGCTTTCTGTGGAGCAGGGAGCCTAATGCGGGGCTCGATCCCAGGACCCTGGGATCATGACCTGAGCTGAAGGCAGACGCTTAACAACTGAGCCACCCAGGCGCCCCCTCAATTATCTTTTAAAGAGATTTAAATAACCACAAGAAAATAATCATATGTATTTACTCAAGTAGTTGTGATGTCCAGTGTTCTTCCATTATTTCTTCAAATATTTTCTATACCTCTCCCTTTTGATGGCTTCAATTACACATGTATTCTTTTGATGTAATTTTTCTTTTGTCTGCCATTAATATTTCTTGTAGCACAGGTCTTTTGGTGATGAATGCATACTTTTATATGTCTGAAGATGTCATATATATATTTTTTCTTATTGAGACATAGTTGATATACAGCATTATATTAGTTCCAGGTATGCTACATAATGATTTGATATTTAGGTATGACATGTATATATTTTTTAATTGAAGCATAGTTGACACACAACATTATATTAGTTTCTGGTGTAAAATATAATGATTCGACAAGGTTACACATAATGCTGTGCTCACCACAAGTGTAGTTATTGTCACCATACAACACTATTATAATACCATTGACTATATTCCTTACCATACCTTTTATTCTGTGACTCATTCCATAACTGGGAGCCTGTATCTCCCATTCTCTTTCACCCATTTTGTCCAAATCCCCCCTCCCTTCCCCATTAGTTCTCTGTATTTACAGGTCTGTTTCTGCTTTTTGTTTGTTTATTCATTTGTTTTATTCCACATGTAAGTAAAATCATATGGTATTTATCTTTCAGTGACATTTCACTTAGCATAATATCATCTAGGGGTTATCCATATTGTTGCAAATGGTAAGATCTCATTTTTTTCCTATGGCTGAGTAATATTCCACGGTGTGTGTGTGTGTATGTGTATATATATCATATATATATATATATGATATATATGTCACATCTTCTTTATCATTTGTCTACCAATGGACACTTAGCTGGCTTCCATGTCTTGGCTATTGTAAATAATGCTGCAATAAACACATGAATGCATGTATCTTTTTGAATTAGTGTTTTTGTTTTCTTTGAGTAAATACTCAGTAGTGGAATTCCTGGATCATATAGCATTTCTATTTTTAATTTTTTTTTTAAGTAGGCTCCACACCCAGCGCAGAGCCCAGTGCGGGGCTTGAACTCACGACCCGGAGATCAAGATCTGAATTAAGATCAAGACTCGTTCGCCTGACTGAGACACCCAGGCACACCTATTTTTAATTTTTTGAGGAACCTCCATACTGTTTTCCATAGTGGCTGCACCCATTTACATTACCATGAGCAGTGTATGAGGGTTACTTTTTCTTCACGTTTTTGCCAACAATTATTTCTTATCTTTCTGATTCTAGCTATTCTGACAGGTGTAAGGTGATATCTCCATGTGGTTTTGATTTGCATTTCCCTGATCATTAGTGATGTTGAGCATATTTTCATGTGTCCATTGACCAGCTATATGTCTTCTTTGGAAAAATGTCTATTCAGGTTCTCTGCCCATTTTCAAATCAGATTATTTGGGGCTTTTTTGCTGTTGAATTGTATAAGTACCATATATATTTTAGTTATTAACTCCCTATCAGATATATCATTTGCAAATATTCTTTCCCATTCAGTAGATTGCCTTTTCATTTTGTTAATGGTTTCCTTCAATATGTGAAAGTTTTTATTTTGGTGTAGTCCCAATAGTTTATTTTTGCTTTCATTTTCCTTGCCTGAGGAGACCTATCTAGAAAAAAGTTGCTAAGGATGATGTCAAAGAAGTTACCGCCTATGTTTTCTTTTAGGAATTTTATGGTTTCAGTTTTCACATTTAGGTCTGTAAGCCATTTTGAGTTTATATTTGTGTATGGTGTGGAAAAAGTGGTCTAGTTTCTTTCTTTTGCATGTAGCTGTCCAGTTTTCCCAGCACCGTTTGGGAATATGTATATTCTTGCCTCCTATGTCATAGATTCATTGACCATATAATTGTGGGTTTATTTCTGGGTTCTCTGTTCTGTTGATCTATGTATTTATTTTTGTGCTGGTACCATAGCTTTGTTAGATATAACCTATATTTTTGAAAGACGTTTTTACTGGGCATAAAATTGTAGGTTTTGATTACCATAGCTTTGTTAGATATAACCTATATTTTTGAAAGACGTTTTTACTGGGCATAAAATTGTAGGTTAACACACTGTTACTGTTGTTTTTAGTATCTTACCGACCTTGCTCTACTATCTTCTGTCTTGCACTGTTTCCAGTAAGAGATCTATTGTCATCCTTATTTTAGTTTGTTTATAAATAATGCCCTTCCTCTTGGCTCCTTTAAAACTATCCTCTTTATCACCTGTTGAGCAGCTTATGATTTGCCTTGATATATTTTTCTTCATATTTTTTGAACCTTGGATTTGTTGAGTTTCTTAGATCTGTGGGTTTATAGTTTTCATCAAATTTGGAAAACATTTTGGCTTTTATTTCATCTAATATTTTTTTCTGCTGTCCATACCCCTGTGCTTTGGGAACTCCCAACTATACATATTTTTATGCTATTTGACATTGGCTTACAGAGCTCACTGAAAATTCTGTTAATTTTTTGGACTCTTTTTTCTCTTTCATTTTAAATAGTTTCTATTTCTGTGTCTACAGATTCACTAATCTTCTGCAATGTCTAATCTGTCAATCCTATTCAATGTATTTTACATCTCAGCCATTGTAGTTTTCATCTCTAGAAGTTGAATTTGTGTCTTTAAAAAAATATTTTCTATCATGTCTCTACTTAATATGTTCCTCTACCACTTGATCCTTCATATTGTTAATTATGTAATTTTGAATCCTTTACCTAGTTTCTGTAAATTTCTAGTTGTGTCGTTGGAAATTACTTTATTACAGTAGATCTTTCTGTCTTTCTATTTTGTATCTTCTTGTATTCCATTTTATCTAATAATTTACATTCTGCTAAAATGTGAGCAGGAATCTTTGTTAGTTTCAAAGCTCTTAAAACACTGTCTTTCACATAGTAGAGACTGAATAATGTTTGTTGTATTGAATTTTTGTCCTAGCACTAAAATATTTGTTTATATGACTTTGCTTTAGTCTTTAAATATCTTTTTAAGCTTTTAAAACTTTCATCACTTTATTGTATATCCTACTACTCTCCTCCTCCGCTCACTCCAATACAGCAACAGTGCTGTTCATCAGACATTGGTTCTCTTCTCCCTTAGCACTTTGCATTTGCTGTTACTCCTGCCTGGAATGCTTACCTGCCAATTATCTACCTGGTTTACTCCCTTCATGGCCTACTCCACAGCCCCAGTCCCTGCCTTGTACTCCTTTCTACCCTTCTTTATTTTGCTCCATTGTACTTATTACTTATAATCTGACAATATACATCCATGCTTTTTACTTATTTTTATCTATTATATGTATAAATGTGTATAACATTTTTACACATATGCACACACTCCCACAGCAATATAAGCTAGTGCTTATATGCCCCCCACCCGCACTGGTGTATCCCTAATCTTAAAACAGTCCTTGACACATTGTATGTGGGCAGTAAATCATGGAAATATTACTGTGTTTATCTGACTTTAATATTTTTAACAATTTACTTCACCTTTGACTTTTAGTTTTTATAGTTTTCATCGTGAGACTAGTTCACAAGACCTCTTTTCAATGTTTTCTGCTCTGTCAGCTCAAACTATGCTACCTAATAGATTCTAGCTGCCTCCTCAGAAAAGGACAGAACTCTATTTTTTTTTAAGTTTTTATTTTAATTACTGTTAATTAACATACAGTGTTATATTAGTTTCAGGTGTACTATAATATAGTGATTCAATGTAGTGAACATCACTTGATGCTCATCTTAGCAAGCCCATGCCGTAATCCCCACCTATTTAACCCACCCCCCAGCCACCTCCCTTCTGGTAACCATCAGTTTGTTCTCTACAGTTAAGACTTTGTTTCTTGGTTTGTCTTTCTCTTTTTCTCCTATGCTCATTGTTTTGTTTCTTAAATTCCACTTATGAGTGAGATCATATGGTGTTTGTCTTTCTCTGATTGACTTGTTTCACTTAGCATCATATCCTCTAGATCTACCCATGTTGTTGCAAACGGCAAAATTTCATTTTTTTAATGGCTGAGTAATATTCCACTATATATTATGTACCATCTCTTTTTTATTCATTCACCTATTGATGGACACTTGGGCTGCTTCCATAATTTGGCTACTGTAAATAATGCTGCAGTAAACTGAGGGGTGCATATATCTTTTTGAGTTAGTGTTTTCATCCTTTGGGTAAATACCCAGTAGTGGAATTACTGGGTCATATAATAATTCTACTCTTAGTTTTTTGAGGAATCTCCACACTGTTTTCCATAGGGGCTGCACCAGTTTGATTTTCCACCAGCAGTGCACAAGGGTTCCTTTTTCTCCACATCCTCACCAACATTTGTTGTTTCTTGTGTTTTTGGTTTTAGCCATTCTGATAGATGTTGTCTCATTGTGGTTTTGGTTTGCATTTCCCTGATGATGAGTGATGTTGAGCATATTTTCATGTATCTGTTGGCCATCTGTATATTTTTGGAGAAATGTTCATGTCTTCTGCCCATTTTAATCAGATTATTTCTTTTTTGGTGTTGAGTTGTATAAGTTCTTCATATATTTTGGATGCATGTCAGATATGTCATTTGCAAATATCTTCTATTTAGTAGGTTATCTTTTGTTGATTGTTTTTTTTTGCTGTGCGGGTTTTATTTTGGTGTAGTACTAATAGTCTATTTTTCTTTTGTTTCTCTTGCCTCCAGAGACATATCTAGAAACATGTTGCTATGACCCATGTCCGAGAAATTACTGCTTCTGCTCTCTTACAGGATTTTTATGGCTTCAGGTCTCACACTTGGGTATTTAATCCATTTTGAGTCTATTTTTGTGTATGGTGCAAGAAAGTGATCCAGTTCCATTATTTTACATATTGCTGTCCAGTATTCCCAGGGCCATTTATTGAAGAGACTTTTTCCCATTGCATATCCTTTCGTGCTTTGTTGAAAATTAATTGACCATATAAGAGTGGGCTTATTTCTGGCCTCTCTATTCTCTGCCATTGATCTATGTGTCTATTGTACTGTTTTGATTAGTACAGCTTTGTAGTGTAACTTCAAATTTGGAATTGTGATACCTCCAGCTTTACTTTTCTTTCAAGATTGCTTTGGCTATTTAAGAAATTTTGTAATTCCATACGCATTTTAGGATTGTTTATTCTAGTTCTGTGAAGAATGCTGTTGGTATTTTGGCAGGAATTGCATTAAATCTGTAGATTGCTTTGGGTAGTATGGACACCTTAGCAAAATTTGTTCCAGTTCATAAGCCTGGAATATCTTTCCATTTGTTTGTGTTGACTTCAGTTTCTTTCATCAGTGTTTTATAGTTTTCAGAGTATAGATCTTTTACCTCCTTGGTTAAGTTTATTCCTTGGTATTTTATTATTTTTGGTGTAATTGTAAATGGGAATTTTTTCTTAAATTCTGCTTCTGTGACTTCATTATTAATGTACAGAAATGCAATAGATTTCTGTACATTGATTTTGTATCTTGTGACCTTACTGAATTCATTTATCAATTTAATAGTTTTTGATAGAATCTTTAGGGTTTTCTGTATATTGTATCATGTCATCTGCAAATAGTGAAAGTTTTACTTCTTCCTTACCAGTTTGGATGCCTTTTCTATCTTTTTGTTGTCTGATTATTGTGGCTAGGACTTCTAATACTATGGTGTGTGGTTTTTGTTCTTTTTTTTTTTTTTTAAGATTTTATCTATTCATTTGAGAGAGCGAGCGAGAAAACAGAAACAGGAGGGAGGGGCAGAGGAAGGGAGAGAAGCAGACTCCCCACTGATCAGGGAGCCTGATACAGGGCTTGATCCCAGGACCCCGATCATGACCTGAGCCCAAGGCAGACACTTAACTGACTGAGCCACCCAGATGCCCCAATACTATGTTGAATAAAAGTGGTGGGAGTATACATCCTTGTTCTTGACCTTAGGAAAAAAGCTTTTAGTTTTTCACCACTGAATATGATGTTAACTGTGGGTTTTTTCATATATGACCTTTATTATGTTGAGTTATGTCCCCTTTAAACCTACTTTGCTGAGGGATTTTGTCATGAATGGATGTTGTACTTTGTCAAATGTTTTTTTCTGCATCAATTGAATTGATAGAATCTTTATCCTTTGCTTTGTTAATGCAGTGTATCCTGTTGATTGATTTGCTGTTGAACTACCCTTGCATTCCTGGAATAAATCCACTTAATCATGGTGTATGAAATTTTTTAAATGTATTGTTGAATTTGGTTTGCTCAAATTTTGTTGAGGATTTTTGCATCTATGTTCATCAGGGATATTGGCCTGTATTTTCCTTTTTTTTTTGCTAGTGTCTTTGTCTAGTTTTAGTATCAGGGTAATGCTGGCTTTGTACAATGTATTTGGAAGCTTTTCTTCCTTTTCTAGTTTTTTTGTAGTAGTTTGAGGAGAATAGGTGTTAACTCTTCTTTAAATGTTTGGTAGAATTCACCTGTGAAGCTGTCTGATCCTGAGCTTTTGTTGGGAGCTTTTTGATTACCAATTCAATTTCCTTGCTGGTAATTTGTTCAAATATTCTATTTATTCTTGGCTTAGTTTTGGGTGGTTATATATTTCTAGGAATTTATCCATTTCTTCTAGGTTTTCCAATTTGTTGACATATAATTTTTCATAGTATTCTTATAATCCTTTGTAAGTCTGTGGTGTCTGTTGTTATTTCTCCTCTTTCATTTCTGATTTTGTTTGAGTCCTTTCTCTTCTTTTTGATGAATCTGTCTAAACATTTATCAATTTTATTGATCTTTTCAAAGAACCAGCTCCTGGTTTCATTTATCTGTTCTTTTGTTTTTTATGGGTTTTTTTACTATTTTATTTCTGTTCTAATCTTTAATTTCCTTCTACTGGTTTTGGAATTTGTTTAATCTTTTTCTAATGCCTTTACATGTAAGTTTAGGTTGTTCATTTGAGATTTTTCTTACTTCTTGAGGTAGGCCTGTATTGCTATAAACTTCCCTCTTAGAACAGCTTTTGCTGCATCCCAGATTTTGGACTGTTGTGTTTCCATTTGTCTGCATGTATTTTTTTATTTCCTCTTTGATTTAATGGTTGGCCCATTCATTGTAAGTAGTATGTCATTTAACCTCTATGTATTTGTGTTCTTTCCAGATTTTTTTCTTGTGGTTGATTCCATGGCTGGAAAAGATGCATGGTATAACTTCAGTCTTCTTCAATTTGTTGAGACTTATTTTGTGGACTAACATGTGATCTCTTCTGGAGAATGCTCCCTGTGCACTTGAAAAGAATCTGTATTCCACTCTTCTTGGATGGAATGTTCTGAATATATCTTTTTAGATCCATTTGGCCCAATGTGTCATTCAAAGCCACTGTTCCCTTGTTGATTTTCTGTTTGGATGATCTGTCCATTGGTGTTAAAGTCCCCTACCATTATTGTATTACCGTTAACTATGTTCTTTATATTTGTTATGAGCTGCTTTATGTATTAAGGTACTCCCATGTTGAGTGCATAAATATTTACAATTGTTATATCTTTTTGTTGGATTGTTCCCTTTACAATTATACAGTGTCCTTCTTTGTCTCTTGTTGGTCTTCATTTAAAGTCTATTTGTCTGATATAAGTATTACTACCCCAGCTTTCTTTTCACCTCCATTTGCATGATAAATTATTTTCCATCCCTTCACTTTCAATCTGCGTATGTCTTTAGGTCTGAAATGAGTCCTTTGTAGGCAGCATATAGATGGGTCTTGCTTTTTATCCCTTCTGTCACACTATGTCTTTTGATTGGAGCTTTTAGTCCATTTACATTCAAAGTAATTATTCATAGGTATGTACTTATTGCCATTTTGTCATTTGTATTCTGGTTGTTTTTGTAGTTCTTCTCTATACCTTTCTTCTCTTTCTCTGTGTTCTCATGGTTTATTGGCTTTCTTTAGTGATATACTTGGGATTCCTTTCTCTTTGTTTTTTGCATGCCACTGGTTTTTGATTTGTGGTTACCATTAGGTTCATATATAGCATCTTATGCAAAGGCATTCTATACTAAGTTCATTTAAGTTTGAACCCATTCTTTGCTCCTCCCCACCCCCATATGTTTTAGGTATGTGGTGTCATACTTTATATCCTTTTATTTTGTAAGTTCCTTGACTGATTTTTTTATAGATATATTTAATTTTATTGCTTTTGTCCTTCCTACTTTTCTTACTCTTACTTATGGTCTTTCCATCCAGAAACTTCCCTTTAATAGTTCTTTTAGGCTGGTTTAGTGATGAATTCCTTTAACTTTTGTTTGAGAAACTCTTTATCTCTCCTCCTATTCTGAATGATAGCCTTGCTGGATAGAGTATTCTTGGTTGTAGATTTTTTCCTTTCTGTGCTCTGAATATGTTATGCCACTCTCTTTTGGCCTGCAAACTTTCTGCTGAAATATCCACTGATAGCCTTATAGGGTTTTCCTTATAGAGAACTGTTTACTTTTTTCTTGCTGCTTTTAAAATTCTCTCTTTATCCACCACTTTTTGCCAACCTTCTTGGGTTGATTTTTGGGGGTTCTCTGTGTTACCTGGTCCTGGATTTCTGTTTCGTCCCCCAGGCTCAGGAAGTTTTGGGCTTTTATTCCTTCTGACCCTTTCCTCTCTCTTCTCCTTCTGAAATTTCTAAAATGGGAATGTTACTACATTTGATGCTGCCACTGAGTTCCCTAACTCTATTATTATTATTTTTTCTCTCTCTTGTTCAGCTTGATTTCTTCTGTTACTTTGTCCTCCAGGTCACCAATCTGTTCAGCTTCCTCTAGTCTATTCCATAGAGTCTATTTTTAGTTTTAGTTATTGAGTTCTTCATCTCTGATTGGTTCTTTTTTATGTTTTCTGTATCTTTGTTGAGGGTCTCACTGAGCTCCTCTACTCTTTTCCAGTGCTACTTTATGAGCATTACTTTAAATTCTCTACAAGACATATTACTTATTTCTGTTTCACTTAGTTCTCTTGCTGTGATTTTGTTCCATTCTTTCATTTGGGACATATTCCTCTGCCTCCTCATTTTGTCTAACTCTCCATGTCTGTTTCTCTGTGTTAGGAACGTCAGCTACGTCTCTTGCTCTTGAGGGTAATGACCTTATGAAGAAGAGGTCCTGTAGTGCCTTGCAGTGCAGTGTCCCCTGTTTACCAGAACCTGGTGCTCCAGGAGTGTCTCCTGTGTGTGTTCCTTGTGTCCTACTGTTGTGGCTTTGCCACATTTGCCTTCAGTTCAGTCATCTGCGGTGGCTCTCTTTGCCTATTGTGAGCAGGGTTTGATCCCTGTGTTGGTAGTGGGCCAGTGTGGGTCAGACCAACTGTTTTCCAGAGATGTTGTAGCAGTGTACTGCAGGGTGCTTTCCCTGTGTTGTCCTCTGAAAAGCTTCCATTGGTGGGTTGGGCCAGTAGTCAGCCTAGATGTCTGTCCTCAACTCATTGCTGGGGCCACAGTCAGGCTGTTGTGTGTGGTTGTCTTTCCCTCTCCCCAGGCAGGAGTCACTTTGGAGTGGTGCTGGTCCTTGTCAGTGCTCCTTGCACACTGCCAGGCTTGTGGCTCCACTTTGGATGTGCTCCAGTGAAGGGTTTATTGGAGGGGGCAGGTATGTAGGAGAATGTGGGTTGGGGGCACAGTTCTAGCAAGCTCCATGCTGGTCTTCTGTGGCAGGGGACATGTAGCCCCCTGGGAAAACTATGGAGGCCAGCTAGGTTGGAGGGGGCAGATCTGCGGAAGCCATGGAGTAGTGTATGCTGTTAACCAGTTAAGTGGATGGTGTTGTGCTGCACTGGTTCCTGCAGGTCTCTGTGTTTCTAGGTTGGGGGGTGAGAGAGGGAAATGGCACTGCCTGCTTTTGTGTTCTTGAAGAGGTGTCTCAATGATCCCTACCCTTCCGGCTGAGGATCGGAGATTAGTAAGCAAATCTCCTTCCATATACCCCAGGTATTTGTTAAACTGTTATTTCTATGCTGTATCTCAGCTGTGCTGTCTCTTTAAGGGTGGGGAATCTGCCCTTCTGGCTCTCCTAGAGCTGAGCCTGCTGATTTTTAAATTTCCAGGTGTTAAGCCCCACTGATTGTTAGGCCTTCTGGTTTTCAGAGCCAAATGTTATGGGATTCATTTCCCCAAGCCTGGGATGCTGGGTGTGCTGATCTGCTCCTCTCCCCTCTCTGCACTGACTGGTCCCTCTCTCTCACAGAGAGTCCCATGGGTCCTTTTAGTTCCCGACTGCCTCTTTGACCCTCCTACCCTCTTGGCTGTGGCCTCTTGTTTACATTTAACTATGGAGAGTCTATTCTGCCAGTCTTTGGGTCATTTTCTGGGTTATTTACACTGCTGTGGGTGTTGTTGTATCCATGGGACAAGGTGAGCTTAGGATCCTTCTCTGCCATCTAGCATGAAAGTCTCCCTGATCTAAAAAAAAAAAAAATGTCCCATTTTTAAATTATCAGGAAAACATGACTCAACATCAACAGAAATATATTTTGAACAGTAACTAGCACATAAAGTTATTCAGGAAATTTATTAACTGAAAAATAAAATCAATGACTTTTGCACAATAGGTAATTGGTTTCTAGCATTGCCACACAGCAAATTGAATTTTAGTTTTCTAGAAAGACATTTTGTAGTTAAATTATACACCAGGAAGTCATGCAGCTCTAAGCAGATGCTTCAGGGATGCATGACTGAGGCTATTTGGCTATTGTGGACGATGTCAACAGCTGCTCTGAAAGTGTTCCAGCCAAAATTATTTCAGCTGTACTTTACAACAACATGGAGCTCTGGAATTCCAGTAAAAAAGTGATTTTTAAGAGCTAAAATAGATTCAATTAAAAGCAGCTTATTGAGGAAAATTTTTATTTTGCTTGAAATGAAATGGTCAGAGGAGGCAGCCATAACACAGGTTATCTCAGATTTCATAATTTGATGTCAATTCTGCCATTTCCAAAGCATATGGTTCTATCATCAGTTAGAAATATAAACTAGCAGCATTCCAAGTCTTGTCATTAGTAATTGTCAGATTATAACCTCTTCCTGCTAGCCAAGAGCCTCTCTGAGAGACATGGTATTTGAGGAACATTGTCTGAGGGACTTTTCACTCTTACATTCTCAATTCTATCCAAGGATCAAGTTATACACTAGAAAGCTACTATTTAGTCTGGTATTTTTGTGGAATTTCTTACATTGAGTTATTTTTAAATACTATAATTCTCCTTTTTATCAAAGTTTACTTAAAACAGCTTTGTGAAATTCACTTGTTTTATTGTAATAATAATAAAGAATTCCATTTCCTGCTTTATCCAGTTGTCATAATGAAGTTCTGTGAAAATTCCTTCTACAGTTCAGAGTTATGAAAACTTTTTCTCCTCCCTAAAAGCCTTCCTCTTTTCTGATAATAAGAATCAAGTAACCATATATCTTTTCAGTCTAGTTTAAAGATGCATCAGGCAAGCATTGAAGTTTAAGGCATTATGTTGGTCTTCAATTACATGTTTGTTTTTTTTTTAAGATCTTATTTATTTGACATAGAGAGAGACACAGCGAGAGAGGGAACACAAGCAGGGGGAGTGGGAGAGGGAGAAGCAGGCTTCCTGCCGAGCAGGGAGCCCGATGTGGGGCTCGATCCCAGGACCCTGGGATCATAACCTGAGCCGAAGGCAGACGCTTAATGACTGAGCCACCCAGGCGCCCAATTCATGTTTCTATTCTTCTTTCAGTTAGTCCTGATTTTCTACAATTTAATTAGTAACTTTATTTATCTATCATCTATCTATTTATCGAGAGAGAGAGAGAGAAAGAGGAAGAGTGCAAGCAGAGGGTGGGGAGAGGGAGAGAGAGAATCTTAAGCAGGATCCCTGACAGGGGGCTCGATCTCACACCCCTGAGATCATGACCTGAGCCAAAATCAAGAGTCAGATGCTTAACCAACTGAGCCATTCTGGTGCCCTTAATTAGAAAATTTAATAAAGAATATTTTAATTGTATGTCTCCTTTTTAAAAATATTTTATTAGGGGGGAGAGAGAGAGCACGAGCGGGGGAGGTGGGGGCAGAGGGAGAAGCAGACTCCCTACTGAGCAGGGAGCCGAATGTGGGGCTCAATATCAGGACCCTGGGATCATGACCTAAGCCAAAGACAGACCCTTAACTGACTGAGCCGCCCAGGTGCCCCTGTATGTCTTCTTTGTAGTCACTTTTAATCTTTTTTAAATAAAGCAGTATGTGTATATATATTTAATGTATATATAAATGAAATATAAAATAGCAATGAATTTAGAATGTAAAGAATTTCTGTGTATGTACGACGACATATGTGTGAACATGTGGACACACAAAGAGTCAGTTTCTTTTAAAGATACAGACCTATTTCAGTTAATTCACTTTATAACCTACTAAGAGTTTGACATTGTACCAGAAAGGAAAGCCCAAAAATAAATTACATGGTAATTGACTTTAAGACCATCTGGGGAGACAGAAAACATATCTTTGCTCTTATATCACCTTTTAATGGGGCTAATCTGGACTATTCTGTTTAATACTGCACCATGCCCATCTTTTCTCACCCCCTGCACTGATACCCTACCATCCTTTTTCTCTTTTCTATATCACTTACCACTTTCTAACATTCAGTGGATTTATTATGTTTATTGATCATTGTCCATTTCCCCTGATTCTAATCTAAGTTCCATGAGGACAGGGATATTTGTACATTTTGTTCAATGACCTATTCCAACAGCCTTAAGGAATGCCTGGCACATAGTAGGACATAATAAATATCTGAATAATGGTAATATAAGTGCTATGGGTACACATAGAAAAGAATGCCTAGCTCATTGTGAGGGCATGAAAAAAAACTTCCACAGAAGAAGTGAAAACAGAGTTCTGTAGGTGGCAACAGAAAGGTATTTCAGGCACAAGCCCAGAGAACTCAAGGATAAGAAGGGCCAGTGCCTTGGTAATACTGAAGGTAGAACCCATGGCTTGGTCGGCACATGGCCTTCTGGCATCTTAAGTAATCTCCAGTCCTTCCTGTCCACTTCTCTGACTGTATATTCCAAGCAGCTTCAGTTCAAATGCTGAGCCGGAAGCATATGCGGAGGCACCGGAGGGCACAGTATTCATGCAGAAGATGGTATGTAGAGAAAAAGGAAAAGGAATGCATTTTTAAATATTTTTATTCGGAAAACAATGCAGAGTCACTGGGATAGTACTATACTACTTAGTTTAAAAAAAAAAAATTGATTGAGGGGCACCTGGGTGGCTCAGTCAGTTAAGCGTCCAACTCTTGGTTTCAGCTCAGGTCCTGATCTCACGGGTAGTGAGATTGAGCCCCGCATCTGGGCTCTGCTCAGCAGGGAGTCCGCTTGGGGATTCTCTCCCTCTGCCCTTCCCTCACGCGTGTACGTGCTCGCTCACTCGCTCACTCTCTCACTCTCTCAAATAAAATATATCTAAAAAAAATTGAAATTGAAGCATAATTTTCATATAACATTAGTTTCAGGCATACAACATCAGGGGTTTGATACTGTGAAATGATCACCACAGTAAGTCTAATTAACATCTGTCATCTTACATAGCTACAAAAATTTATTTTCTTAGAATTTTATTTACTTTTTTATTTCAATTTTTAATTTAAATTCTAGTTAATTAACATATGGTAAAATTGGTTTCAGGTGTAGAACTTAAGTGATTCATCACTTACATATTACACCCAGTGCTTAACACAAGTAACCCTCCTTAATACCTATCACCCATGAAGCCCATCCCCTGCCCACCTCCCCTACAGCAACCTGTAGTTTGTTCTCTATAGTTAAGAGTCTCTTATGGTTTGCTTCCCTCTCTTTTTTTTCCCCTTCCCTATGTTCATCTGTTTTGTTTCTTATATTCCACATATGAGTGAAATCATATGGTATTTGTCTTTCTCTGACTTGTAATTATTTTGTAATTATTAAAATAGATTTGTAATTATTTCAATTAGCACAATAAACTCTAGCTCTGTCCGTGTCATTGCAAATGGCAAGACTTCATTCTTTTTGATGACTGAGTAATATTGCTGTGTGTATATATATATATATATACACACACACATACACATACATACATACATACCACCTCTTCTTTATCCATTCATCAGTCGATGGACATTTGGGTTCTTTCCGTATTTTGGCTATTGTGGATAGTGCTGCTATAAACATTGGGGTGCATGTGCCCCTTCAAATCAGTATTTTTGTGTCCTTTGGGTAAATACCTAGTAGTGCAATTGCTAGGCCATAGGGTAGCTCTATTTTTAACATTTTGAGGAAACTCCATACTGTTTTCCAGAGTGGCCGCACCAGTTTGCATTCCCACCAACAGTGTAGGAGGGTTCCCCTTATCTCCGCATTCTTGCCAACATCTGTGGTTTTATGTGTTGTTATGTGTTGTTAATTTTAGCCATTCTGACTGGTGTGAGGTGGTATCTCATTGTGGTTTTGATTTGTATTTCCCTGATGATGAGTGATGTTGAGCATCTTTTCATGTGTCTGTTAGCCATCTCTATGTCTTCTTTGGAAAAATATCTGTTCATGTATTCTGCCTATGCCTTAACTGGATAATTTATTTTTGGGGTGTCGAGTTTGCTAAGTTCTTTACAGATTTTGGATATTAACCCTTTATCGGATATGTCATTTGCAAATATCTTCTCCCATTCCATAGGTTGTGTTTTAGTTTTGTTGATTGTTTCCTTTGCTGTTCAGAAGCTTTTTATCTTGATGAAGTCCCAATAGTTTTTTTGCTTTTGTTTCCCTTGTCTGTGGCAATGTGTCTAGTAAGAAGTTGCTTCAGCTGAGGTCAGAGAGAGGTTGCTGCCTATGTTCTTCTCTAGGATTTTGATAGTTTCCTCTCTCACATTTAGGTCTTTCATCCATTTTGAATTTATTTTTGTGTATGGTGTAAGAGTGTTCTAGTCTCAGTCTTCTATATGTTGCTTTCTGATTTGTTGAAGAGACTGTCTTTTATCCATTGGATATTCTTTCCTGCTTTGTCAAAGATTAGTTGACCATATAGTTGTAGGTCCCTTTCTGGGTTTTCTGTTCTGTTCCATTGATCTACCTGTCTGTTTCGGTGCCAGTACCATACTGTGTTGATAACTACAGATTTGTAACATAGCTCGATCTGGAATTATGATGCCCCTTGCTTTGCTTTTCTTTTTCAAAATTGCTTTGGCTATTTGGGGTCTTTTGTGGTCCCATACAAATTTTAAGATTGTTTGTTCTAACTCTGTGAAAAATACTGGTGGTATTTTTTTTAAGATTTTATTTATTTATTTCAGAGAGAGAGAGCAGGGGGAGGGGCAGAGGGAGAGAATCTCCAGCAGACTCCACACTGAGCACGGGGCCTGATGTGGGACTCAGTCTCACAACTCTGAGATCATGACCTGAGCTGAAATCAAGAGTCAGATGCTTAACTGACTGAGCCACCCAGTGCCCCAAATGCTGGTGGTATTTTGATAGGGATTGCATTAAATGTATAGATTGCTTTGGGTAGTATGAACATTTTAACAGTATTTGTTCTTCCAGTCCATGAGCATGGAGTGCTTTTCCATTTCTTTGTGTCCTCTTCAATTTCTTTCATAAGTGTTCTACAGTTTTCAGAAGACAGATCCTTTACCTCTCTGGCTAGGTTTATTCCTAGATATCTTAGGGTTTTTGGTGCATTTGTAAATGGGATCGATTCCTTGATTTTTCTTTCTGCTGCTTCATTTTTGGTGTATAGAAATGCAACAGATTTCAGTACATTGATTTTTATATCCTGCGACTTAGCTGAATTTGTGTATTCTAGTAATTTTTTGGTGGAGTCTTTCGGGTTTTCTACATAAAGTATCATGTCATCTGTGAATAGTGAAAGTTTGAATTCTTCCTTGCCAATTTGGATGCCTTTTTGTTGTTTTTGTTGTCTGATTGCTGAGGCTAGGACTTCCAGTACTATGTTAAATAGCAATGGTGAGAGTGGACATCCCTGTCTTATTCCTGACCATAGAGGAAAAACTCTCGATTTTTCCCCATTGAGGATGATTAGCTGTGGGTCTTTTGAATATGGCCTTTATAACGTTGAGGTTATGTTCCCTCTACCTCTAGTTTGTTGAGGGTTTTTATCAAGAATCAATGCTGTAGGGGCGCCTGGGTGGCTCAGTCGTTGGGCGTCTGCCTTCGGCTCGGGTCATGATCCCGGGGTCCTGGGATCGAGCCCCGCATCGGGCTTCCTGTTCGGCGGGAGGCCTGCTTCTCCCTCTCCTCCTCCCCCTGCTTGTGTTCCCTCTCTTGCTGTGTCTCTCTCTGTCAAAAAAATAAATAAAATCTAAAAAAAAAAAAAGAACCAATGCTGTATTTTGTCAAATGCTTTTCCTGCATCTGTTGAGAGGATCTGGTTCTTATCCTTTCTTTTATTAATATGGTGTATCATGTTGATTGATTTGCAAATGTTGAATCACCCCTGCTGCCCAGGAGTAAATTCCATTTGATCATGGTGAATAATTCTCAAGTTCCAAAAAATAGAAATGGAAGTAAAATTTCCAAACTCCTTCTATGAGGGCAACATTACCTTGATTCCAAAACCAGACAAAGACCCCACTAAAAAGGAGAATTACAGATCAATTTTTCCCTGATGAACATGGATGCAGAAATTCTCAACAAGATACTAGAAAATCAAATATTATGTAACTTTTAAGATCTCTCAGCAACATTAAAATATGCAATATAGTATAATTAACTACAGTCACCATGCTGTACATTACATCCCCATGACTTATTTATTTTATAACTGGATGTTCTCACCTTTTGAGCTCCTTCACCCATTTCTCTCCCTCCACACCCCCTTCTCCACCTTTCTGCCTCTTGCAACCACCAGTCTGTTTTCTGTATCTACGAACTGGGTTTTGTTTTTTGTTTTTGCTATTTTAGATTCCATATATAAGTGAGATCATGTGGTATTTGTCTTTCCCTATCCAACTTATTTCACTTAGCATAATGCCTTGGAGGTCCATCCATGTTGTGACAAATGGCAAGATTTCATTCTTTTTTATGGTTGAATAATATTCTGTTGTATAGTGTGTGTGTGTTGTGTGTCTGTACACACAACATTTTCTTTATCCATTCGCCCGTGGATGGAGAGTTAGGTTGTTTCCATGTCTTGACTATTGTAAATAATGCTACAATGAACATGGGGGGTGCATATATATTTTTGACTTTGTGTTTTTATTTCTTTTGGATAAATACCTAAGTGGAATTGTTGGATTATATGATAGTCCTATTTTCCATTTTTTTGAGGAACCTCCATACTGTTTCCATAGTGGCTGCTCCAATTTACGTTCCTACCAACAATGCATGAGGGTTCCCTTTTCTCCACATCCATGCCAGCACTTTCTATTTGTCTTGTTGATACTAGCCATTCTGACTTGTGTGAGGTGATATCTCCTTGTCGCTTTGATTTGCCTATCCCTGATGATTGGTTTTGTTGGACATCTTTTCCTGTGTCTTGGCCATTTGAATGTCTTTGGAAAAATGTCTATTCAGATTCTCAGCCCGTTTTTCAATCAGATTGTTCACTTTTTTTTTTTTGCTATTGAGTTGTATGAATTCTTTATATATTTTGACTGTTAGCCACTTATCAACTATATGATTTCCATATATTTTCTCCCATTCAGTAGGTTGCCTTTTTGTTTTGTTGATGGGTCTCCTTTGCTGTGCAGAAGCTTTTTAGTTTGATATAGTCCACTTTTTTTGCTTTTATTGCTTTTTTAAAAAAATGTGATAAAAAATATATATAACATATATACATAACATATATAACATTTTCTTTTTAATGAGTGCACAATTCATTGGTATTAAGTATATTAACAATGTTATGCAACCATCACCACTATTGATCTCTGGAATTTTTTATTTCAAACAGAGTCTGCACCCATTAAACAGTAACTCTCTTTTACCTCCTTCCCTTTATTCCTGGCAACCTCTGATCTTCTTTCTGTCATTATGAATTTGTCTGTTCTAGGTTATTCACATAGGTGGAATCATACAATATTTGTTCTTTTGTCTGGCTTATTTCACCTAGCATGTTTTCAGGGTTCATCTGTGTTGTAGCATATGTCAGATTTTCACTCCTATTTAAGGCTGAATAAGATTCCATTATATGTATATAGCACATTTTGTTATTGTAAGATAATAGAAAAAATGTATATATTGGTCTCTGCCCCCAATTCCTGGGCACAAAGCTCCTAAAACCCTTGTAATTTCCTAAGTTATAAGAACACTAGGGGCAATCTTATTGTTGTTGTTTTAAGATTTTATTTATTTATTTGACAGAGAAAGTACAAGCAGGGGGAGTGGCAGGGAGAGGGAGAAACAGGCTCCCGCTGAGCAGAGAGCCCGACATGGGGTTCGATCCCAGGACCCTGGGATCATGACCTGAGCCGAAGGCAGACGCCACCCAGGCACCCCAAGGGGCAATCTTATTTTAATATTTGGTTTTTGACCCCATCCCTGACACAGGGCTCCTAAAACTCTTCTAAATTCCTCAGTGATAAGAGCACTAGGAGCATCTTTTGTTCTAGTGAGGTACCTCTCGGAGGGCTCCTGGATAGGGCACTGGTCACCAGAAAGACTAAGCCATGATTAGAGGCTTAGAATTTTCAGCCTTACCTCTATCTTCCAGAGAGGCGAAAGGGGCTGGAAATGACATTAATAATTGATCATGCCTATTTGAGGAAGCCTCCATAAAATCCCAAAAGTATGGGGTTCAGAGAGCTTCCAGGTTTGCAAACACATCCATACTGGGAGGATGATGCACCCCAACTCCATGGGGACAAAAGCTCCTTCATTCAGGAACATCTGAGATCTTACCTTACACATCTCTTCATCTGGCTGTTTATCCGTTATATCCTTCCATAATCTGGTAGATGTGTTTCCCTGAGTTCAGTTAGCCACTTTGGCAAATTAACTGAACCCAGGGTCATTAGAACCTCCAATCTATAGTTGGTTGGTCGGAAGCACAGGTGATAACCTGAACGCGGCTTCTGAAATGTGCGTATATGTGGGGGGCAGTGGGTGGGAACAGTCTGTGGGACAAAACCCTGAAGCTCTGGGATCCAGTGCTGTCTCTGGGTAGATAGTATCAGAATTGAGTAAAATCGTAGGACACTCAGCTGGTGTCAGAGACTTGTTGGTTGTTCGGGGGAGAAAACAGCTACACATTTGTTGACCAGAAGTGTCAGAAATAAATGTTTTGTATGAGAACTACAGGAGATACACAGGAGATAGACTGAATTGAGGTATTTCCCTACAACAGAAGGTAAAGGCTGGGTTTTTTATTTTAGTTACCCGTTTATCTGTTCATGGACGTTTCCGTTATTTTCCACCTTGTGGCTATTGTGAATAATGCCGCTGTGACCGTTGGTGTGCAGGTATCTGTCTGAGTTGCTGCTTTCAATTTTGCTTTTGAATATGTACCTACATGTAGAATAGCTGAATCATATGATAATTCTCTTTAGCTTTTTGAGGAACAGCAAACTATTTTCCACAGTGACTATATCATTTTACATTCATACCAGCAGTGCAAAAGTGTCCCACATTCTCAACATCCTTGCCAACACTTAGCCCTCCCACCTTTTTTCTTTTTTTAAATTCCAGTATAGTTAACATACAGTATTATATTAATTTAAGGTGTACAATATAGTGTTTCAAGAATTCTATACATTACTCAGTGCCCATCAAGATAAGTGTACTCTTAATCCCCTTCATCTCTTTCCCCCACACCGCTGATGGTAACCATCAGTTTGTTCTATATAGTAAAGGGTCTGTTTTTGGTTTGTTTTTTTTCCCCCTTTGTTTGTTTCTTAAATTCCACATATAAGTGAAACAATATGGTATTTGTATTTCTCTAACTGATGTATTTCACTTAGCATTATACTCTTTAGCTCCATCCATGTTGTTGCAAATGGCAAGATTTCATCAGTTTTCATGGCTGAATACTATTCCATTGTACATATATATACCACATCTTCTTTATCCATTCATCTATGGATGGATATTTGGGCTGCTTCCATAGTTTGTCTATTACAAATTATGCTGCAATAAACAATGGTGCATGTATCCCTTTGAATTAGTGTTTTTGTATTTTTTGGGTAAATATGCAGTAGTGCGATTACTGGATCATAGATAGGTTAGTTCTATTTTTAACTTTTTGAAAAACCTCCAAACTGGTTTTCATTGCACCAGTTTGCATTCCCACCAACAGTGCAAGAGGGTCCTTTTTTCTCCACATCCTCCCCAAAGCTTGTTGTTTCTTTTTTTTTTTTTTTTTTTTTTAAATTTATTTTGATTTTTTTTTTAAAGATTTTATTTATTTATTTGACAGAGAGAGACAGCGAGAGAGGGAACACAAGCAGGGGGAGTGGGAGAGGGAGAAGCAGACTTCCCACAGAGCAGGGAGCCTGATGCGGGGCTCGATCCCAGGACCCTGGGATCATGACCTGAGCCGAAGGCAGCTGCTTAACGACTGAGCCACCCAGGTGCCCCAAAGCTTGTTGTTTCTTGTGTTTTTGATTTTAGCCATTTGACAGGTGTGAGGTGATATCTCATTGTGGTTTTGATTTGTGTTTCCCTGACAATGACTGATGTTGAGCATCTTTTCATGTGTCTGTTGGCTATCTGGGTATCTTCTTTGGAGAAATGTTTGTTCATGTCTTCTGCCCTTTTTAAAATTGGATTATATGGGGTTTTTTGTATTTAGCTGTATAAGTTATATACACACACACACAAGTTATACACACACATATATATTTCTTTATATGTGTGTACACACACACACATTTTTGGGGGGGGCGCAGAGGGAGAGAGAGAATCTCAAGCAGGCTTTACACCCAGTGCAGAGCCCAACATGGGGCTCAATCTCACAACCCTGAGATCGTGACCTGAGCCGAAATCAAGAGTTTGACACAACCAACTGAGCCACCCAGGTGCCCCAGTTTTTTATATATCCAAAATATATAAAATTATCAGATATGTCATTTTCAGATATCTTCTCCCATTTAGTAGGTTGTCTTTTATTTATTTATTTTTTAAAGGTTTTATTTATTTATTTATTTTTTAAAGGTTTTATTTATTTATTTCACAGAGAGAGATAGTGAGAGCAGATACACAAGCAGGGGGAGTGGGAGAGGGAGAAGCAGGCTTCCCGCTGAGCAGGGAGCCCGATGTGGGGCTCGATCCCAGGACCCTGGGATCATGACCTGAGCCGAAGGTAGATGCTTAACGACTGAGCCACCCAGGCACCCCTAGTCAGTTGTCTTTTAGTTTTTTTAGTTGTTTCCTTTGCTGTGCAGAAACTTTTTATTTTGATGTAATCTCAGTAGTTTATTTTTGCTTTTGTTTCCTTTGCCTCAGGAGACGTAGCTAGAAAAATGTTAGCACTGATGTCAGAGAAATTACTGCTTGTATTCTTTTCTAGTATTTTTATGACTTCAGGTCTCATATTTAGGTCCTTAATCCATTTTGAATTCATTTTTATATATGATGTAATAAAATGGTCCGGTTTCATTGTTTTGCATGTAGTGGTTCAGTTTTCCCAACACCATTTGTTGAAGAGACTGTTTTTTTCCCATTGCATATTCTTTTCTGCTTTGTCAAAGATTAATTGACCATATAAGTGTGGGTTTATTTTTGGGCTCTCTATTCTATGCCATTGATCTATGTGTCTGTTTTTGTGCCAGTACCATACTGTTTGGATTACTATACCTTTGTAGAGTAACTTGAAATCCGGAATTGTGATACCTCCAGCTTTGTTGTTTTTGTTTTTTGTTTTCAAGTTTGCTTTGGGTGTTTGGGGTCTTTCGTGATTCCATACAAATTGTAGGATTGTTCTAGTTCTGTTAAGAATGCTGTTGGTATTTTGATAGGAATTGCATTAAATCTGTAGATTGTTTGGGTAGTATGGATGTTTTAATAATATTTGTTCCTCCAATCCGTGAATATGGACTATATTTCCATTTGTTTGTGGCCCTCCCACCTTTTTAAAATAAGTCATCCTAATGGGTGTGAAGTGGTATCTCATTGTGGTTTTGACTTGACATTTCTAATGACTAATGATGTTGAGCATCTTCATGTATTTATTGGCCATTTGTATATATTCTTTGGAGAAATGTTTAAGTCCTTTACCCATTTTTGAATTGGGTTTTTTTGTTGTTGTTGCTGAGTCTTAGTAGTTTATTTATATGTTCTTGCTATTAATCCCTTATCACAAATATGCTTTGTGAATTTTTTTTCCCATTTTGGGGGATTGCCCTTTCACTTTGTTCATAATGTCTTTTGATGAACAAAGGCTTTGAATATTGATGAAGTCCAGTTTATTTATTTGTGCTTTTGTTACCTATGCTTTTGGTGTCATAGCCAGGAAATCCTTGCCCAATCTAATGTCATGAAGGTTTACCCTATGTTTTCTTCTAAGAGTTGTATAGTTTTAGCTCTTAAATTTGAGTCTTTGATCCACTTTGTGTTAGTTTTTGTATATGGTGTAAGGTAATGGTCCATTTTCATTTTTTTTTTTTTCTTGTTGATATCTGGTTTTCCCAGTGCCATTTATGGAAAAAACTGTCCTTTTCCCACTGAATAATCTTGGCACCCTTGTCAAAAATCATTTGACTATATGTGTAAGAGTTTTTTTCTGGACTATTTTATTTCAAACAGATTTTGACTACTAATTATAAATTATAATTGTAAAATTATAAAATTAAATGATTAAGATTATATTGTTAAAATTAAATATAACTACATTCAGAAAATTAGATATTATATTCCAGGGATTAACAGATGTGGTTGATATGTAGTAATCTTCTGAACCAAAATTAATATGGTATAATCCATTTTCACAGTGGTATCTTGTAATAGGCAATGTTAGAAAGTTTGTGATAACATGAAAGAAGTTATGCATATCATTATGTTCAAAGAATATGTCTGTGGCAAAATATGCTATTCAATTTGTTTTGCTAGATAAAATAAGTTCTCCACTTCATATACAAAAATAATACTTGAGACTTCTATGGATAGTTTTTACTTGGGTCTAAAGTAAAATACTGCTCTCAATATTTTTATATGCTTTTATCATTAATACGTTCTTAGAATCTGAATACTTAACTCAGAAACTTGTTTGTGATATATTTCCAAATATCTACTTGTATTGTTTTTCTTACAGAATTTTGCATATGGTTTCTGTGGACATGAATAAAGTCTTTCCAACCATGTTATATTATAAATTTTTCTTTCTCCATCCCCCAATCCTATATATGGTCTTTGTGATTCTCCTCTCAGGGCCTCTTCATTCTAGATTTAAAATTAGAGTGTTGGGGAAAAGCTAAAAGCTGGAAACTCAACTCACTGATGATGAAAAGCCTTAAGTAAATATGTGAAGATATGGCATTAGGAACAAAAACAAGAGTTTTAATCATACCTACATACAGATTGGTTATGAAGGAGGTGACTGAATGAGATAAAAACTAAATATCTCAACCTGTACGTAAAAATCAGCTTGACATCTTCCAAAGTAAAACTGATATTGTGATTTATAATAAGAAATACATATTGACCTTTGTCCCATTTCTCACACAGAGCTCCTACAACCATTGGAATTTCCTAAGTAGGCAGAGTGCTCAAGGTGTCTTTTGTTATGTGATTCAGCTGATTTTTGGACCCCACCTAAGGATTTGTGCCCTGCCAGGGAGGCCAACCCTGTGATTAGAGGGTTGAAACCCCTGGGTCTCCAGGGAGGGAAGAGGGGCTTAGAGATTGGGGTCAGGAACTAGTGGCCACTGAATTTAATCAGTTTTGCCTGTGTAATGATGCCTCCATAAAAACGCAAAAGGACAGGGTTCAGAGAGCTTTTGGGTTGGGGAACCAGAACACTTCCATGTGCCACTGTGCCAGGCCCCCAACTCCAGAAGGATAGAAGCACCTTTGTTTGGGATCTTGCCCTATGTAGCTTTTCATCATGTTCATCTGTAACCTTTAATATTCTTTGTAATAAACCAGCAAGCTAATGTGTAAACAGGTTTCCTGAGTTCTGTGAGTGGCTCTAGCAAATTAATTGAACCCAAGGAGGGGATTGTGGGAATCTCTGACTTATAGCCAGGTGGTCAAAAGCACAGGTAACAACCTAGGCTTGGGAATGGGGTGTAAAGTGGAGAGCAATCTTGTAGAATGAGCACTTAACTGTAGGATCTGATGCCATCTCCAGGTAGTGTCAGAATTGAGTTGAATTGTAGAACACACTGCTGGTGTTGGAAAATGGCTAGGATATATGGGACGACCCCACTTTCATCCCTGACACACATTGGAAATTGGTGATCAGTGCCATTAGTAAGGTAATTAATTGGTAGTATACGTCCACTATGGTTTTACTTCTAAATTCCTAGCATAAAAATAATTATGTTAAAGATGATAAATAGCGTTTTTATCATTGTTATCATGTCTCTGCAAATACTCTCACTTTTCTGACCTCCCTCCTTTTGTTGTACTTGCCTAACAAAATCCTAAACCTGGTGAAGTATAACTACCCATTGATATAACCTGTATCTAAGTAGCTAAAGATCGGCAAAGAGCACAATCAGGCTGATGGGTTTCAATATAAATATATAGCCTCCGATCTCAATCACTGCCTGATAATCCTTTTACTCTTCTCTAATAAATTTGCTCTTCTACTTTCCAGGACAGCTATAGTAATTTATATCTTTCCCAAAATATCTCATTTTATCTTTGTAGGAAGGTAGGGTAGAAGGTATCATTTTATTATACAGACCTGGAGACTGAGTCACAAGACGTTAAGATATTTGTTGGTGGCAGAGCCAGGTCTAGGGAGCCTCAGAGGAAGTGAGCTTCCTATCACTGGAGTATCCACGTTCAGTCAGGGATGTTCCAGGGGAGATTAAAGCCTTCTGTGGGAGGTTAGAAGAGATGGCTTTTTTTTTTTTTTTTAAAGATTTTGTTTATAATCCATTTGAGAGAGAGCACACGAGTGTGGGGGAGGGGCAGAGGGAGAGGGACAAGCAGGCTCCCTGCTGACTGGGGAGCTGGATGTGGGGCTTGATCCCAGTAACCTGGGATCATGACCTGAGCCAAAGGCAGATGCTTAACCTACTGAGCCACTCAGACACCCCTAGAAGAGATGGCTTTTAAGGATTTTTCTAACTCCAATTCTAGGATTCCATGTTGCTTTTTCTATCAAAATAAATGTTTTGTTGAAACTATTTTTCTTCAGTTACAGTGTTAACCATTTATATGACTATGACCGTGTGTGTGTGTGTGAGAGAGAGAGAGAGAGAGATTGAGAAAGAGAGGGAGAGAAAGGTAGAAAGGCTTTGGTCTCATCCTAGGGTCCTATCACCCCAAAGGCCCCAGAAAGGGAGGGCAAATCCAAACTCCATGTAGGACCTCTTTGGCAGAACATCACGGTGGCATAGATAAAGGCTCTAGGTATAGAATCAGCAAGAACATTCTGCAGATATCTCAGGCAGTTCAGCTGAGGTTTCCTGAAGCTGCAGTCTTTTTTATTTTTATTGTTTTCCATGGAAAGTATTTATTTTTTATTGATGTATAGTTGACACACAATGTTGCGTTAATTTCAGGAGTACAACGTAGTGATTCAACAAGTCTGTATGTTATGCTGTGCTCACCACAAGTGTAGTTGCCATCTGTCATACAACACTATTACAGTACCACTGACTGCATTCCCTATCCTGTACCTTTCATCTCCATGACTTATTCATTCTACAACCAGAAAACAGTCCCCCCTCCCCTTCACCATTTTGCCCAACCCCCCACCCATATCTCCCCTCTGGCAGCCATCTCTGTACTTATGGGTCTGTTTCTGCCTTATGTTTGCTTATTCATTTTGTTAGATTCCACATATAAGTGAAATCATATAATATTTGTCTGACTTATTTCACTTAGCATAATACCCTCTGGGTCCATCCATGTTGTCACAAATGGCAAGATCTCATTCTTTTTTATGGCTAAGTAATATTCCATTATATATATATATATATATATAGTGTGTGTGTGTTTATCACATCATCTTTATTTATTCATCTATCCATGGACACTTGGGTTGTTTTCATATCTTGGCCATTGTAGATAATGCTGCATTAAACATAGGAGTGCATATATCTTTTCGACTTAGTGTTTTTGTTTTCTTTGGATAAATACCCAGTAGTGGAATTACTGGATCACAAGGTAGTTTTTTTTATTTTTTTTTGAGGATGCTCCATACTGTTTACATTCATATTTCCACCAGTAGTGCACAAAGGGGCCCTTTTTCTCCACACCCTTGACAACACTTGTTGTTTCTTGTCTTTTTGAGTTTATTTTTGTATATGGTGTAAAAAAGTGGTCCAGTTTCATTCTTTTGTATGTATGTAGCTGTCCGGTTTTCCCAGCACCATTTATTGAAGAAGCTATCTTTTCCCCATTGTATATTCTTGCTTCCTTTGTCAGATTAATTGACCATAGAGCATGGATTTATTTCTGAACTCTCTATTCTGTTCCACTGATCTCCATGGCTGTTTTCGTGCTAGTACTGTACTGTTTTGATTACTACAGCTTTGTAGTATATCTTGAAGTGTGGGATTGTGATACCTTTACCTTTCTTGTTCTTTTTCAAGATTGCTTTGCCTATTTGGGGTCTTTTGTGATTCCATACAAATTTTAGTATTATATGTTTGAGGTCTATGAAAAGTGCTGTTGCTATTTTGATAGGGCTTGCATTAAATCTGTAATTGCTTTTGGTAGTGTAGACATTTAAACAATATTCTTCTAATTCATGATCATGAAATATCTTTCCATTTATTTGTGTTGTCTTCAGTTTCTTTCATCAGCGTTTTACAGAGTTGTTTCACCTCTTTGGTTAAGTTTATTCCTAGGTCTTTTATTCTTTATTCTTTTTTTTTTTTTAAGATTTTAAGTAATCTGTATACCCACCATGGGGCTCAAACCCACAACCCCAAGATCAAGGGTCACATGCTCTACCAACTGAGCCAGCCAGGCACCCCTATTTTACTCGTCTGGTTGCTATTGTAAATGGGATTTTTACTGTATCTGCATGTGTCTGGGTGGCTCAGTTGGTTAAGCAACTGCCTTCGGCTCAGGTCATGATCCTGGAGTCCCTGGATCGAGTCCCGCATTGGGCTCCCTGCTCGGCAGGGAGTCTGCTTCTCCCTCTGGCCCTAACCCCTCTCATGTGCTTTCTCTCATTCTCTCTCTCTCAAATACATAAATAAAATCTTTAAAAAAAAAATAGGTGTCTGTTATGTGAAAATATTTTAAAAAAAAATTCTGTTTCTGCTACTTATAAGTGTGTAGAAACACAACTGATTTCTTTGTATTGATTTTTCTATCCTGCAAATTTGCTGAATTCAATTATTCTAACTTTTTGGGGGGTCTTTAGAATTTTCTATATATAACATCATGTCATGTGCAAATAGTGAATTTTATTTATCAATTTGGATGCCTTTTGTTACTTGATTGCTGTGGCTAGGGCTTCTAATACTATATTAGTAAATGTGGCAAAAGTGGACATCCTTGTATGATGAATATATTAACTGTGGGTTTTTCATATATGGCCTTTATTATGTTGAGGTATGTTCCCTCTAAACCTACTTTCTGGAGGGGTTTTGTCATGAATGGATGTTGTACTTTGTCAAATGCTTTTTCTGCATCTATTTGCTTTGTTAATGCCGTATATCATGTTGATTGATTTGCTAATTTTTTTTTTTAAAGATTCTACTTATTTATTTGACACAGAGAGAGAACACAGCACGGGGAGCGGCAGGCAGAGGGAGAGGGAGAAGCAGGCTCCCCACTGAGTGGGGAGCCCGACATGGGGCTCGATCCCAGGACCCTGGGATCGTGACCTGAGCCGAAGGCAGACGCTTAACCAACTGAGCCACCCAGGTGCCCCATGATTTGCTAATGTTGAACTACCCTTGCATTCCTGGAATAAATCCCACTTAATCATGGTGTATGATTTTTTTTTTTTTTAACGTATTGTTGAATTTGGTTTGCTCAAATTTTGTTGAGGATTTTTGCATCTATGTTCATCAGGGATATTGGCCTGTATTTTCCTTTTTTTTGGTAGTGTCTTTGGTTTTGGTATGAGGGTAATGCTGGCTTTGTACAATGTATTTGGAAGCTTTTCTTCTTTTTCTAGTTTTTGTAGTAGGACCAAACGTTCTTTAAATGTTTGGTAGAATTCACCTGTGAAGCTGTCTGATCCTGGCCTTTTGTTTGTTGGGAATTTTTTGGTTACTGAGTCAATTTTGTTACTAGTAATTGATCTGTTTCGATTTATTTTTTATTCCTGGTTCAGTTTTGAAAGATTGTGTGTTTCCAGGAATTCATTTCTTCTAGCTTGTCCAATTTGTTGGCATAGAATTTTTTACATTATTTGCTTACTACTCTTTGTATTTCTGTGGTGTCAGTTCTTTCTCCTTTTTTGTTTCTTATTGAATGTGTTCTTTTTTTCTTGAGGAATCTGGCTAAAGATTTATCAATTTTGTTTTTTTCAGAGAACCAGCTTTTGGTTTCATTGATCTTTTCGGTTGTGGGTATGTGGGAGTGTGTGTGTCTATTTCATTTATTTGTGCTGTGGTTTTTATTATTTCCTTCCTTCTACTAACCTTGGGCTTTTTTTTTTTTTTTCCTTCTTCTTTTTCTAGTTCCTTTAGGTATTAGTTTAGATTGTTTGAATTATTTTTTTTTCATTTAAGCCTGTATTGCTCTAAATTTCCCTCTTGGAACCGCTTTTGCTGCATCCAAGATTTTGGACCATTGTATCTTCATTTGTCCCTATGTATTTTTTGATTTCCTCTTTGGGTTTCTTTGTTGATCCATTGGTTGTTCAGTACCATGTTATTTAGCATCCATGTGTTTGTGGTATTTTTTTTTTCTAGTTTTTTTTTTTCTTCTTGTGATTGATTTCTAGTTCCATACTGTTGTGGCCAGAAACGGTGCATGGTATGATTCTACTTTTAAATTTATGTGATTTGTTTTATGGCCTAACATGTGATCTGTCCTGGAGAATGTTCCAAGCACGTTTGAAAAGAATGTGTATTCTGATGTTTTTGGATGGAATATTCTGTAAGTATCTGTTAAGTCCATCTTGTCTAATGTGTCATTCAAAGGCACTATTTCCTTATTGATTTTCTGCCTGATCTATTCATTGATATGAGTGGGGTGTTAAATTCCCCTACTATAATTGTAATACTGTCAATTTCTCCCTTTATGTCTGTTAATACTTGCTTTATGGTTTAAAGGCTCCAATGTTGGGTGCATAGATATTTACAGTTATTCTGTGTTTTGTTGGAGTATCATTATGTAATGTCCTTTTTTTATTATCTCTTGTTACAGTCTTTGTTTTAAAGTCTATTGTCTGATATATGTATTGCTATCCTGGTCTGTTTCGTGTTGTTGTTTCTTCCATTTGCATGGAATATCTTTTTCCATCCTTTCACTTTCAATGTCTATATGTGTCTTTAGGTCTAAAGTGAGTCTCTTGTAGGCAGCATATAAGTAGGTCTTTTTTTTTTTTCCAGCCAGTATGGTGATTTAAAAATTTTAAATCGAATCATGCTATTACTTGCTCAAAATTCTAAAGGATCAAGTTGAATTCCTTACTAAGCATTTCAGGCCCTTTGTAGCATAATAGAGCATAGGTTTTAACCTTTACTACTTGTACATTTGTATTCTTCATCTGAGTTGTTAATGAGTTAAAAATGTTAAATTCTAGGGGCACCTGGGTGGCTCAGTCGTTGGGCGTCTGCCTTCGGCTCGGGTCCTGATCCCGGGGTCCTGGGATCAAGCCCCGCATCGGGCTCCCTGCTCAGCGGGAAGCCTGCTTCTCCCTCTCCCACTCCCCCTGCTTGTGTTCCCTCTCTCTCTGTGTCTCTCTCTGTCAAATAAATAAATAAATCTTTAAAAAAAAAATGTTAAATTCTAATAAAAGGCTAGGTGCTCAAGGAATGGTTGCTGTCTCATGCCATATTCTTTAGCCCTACACATTGATCCCATAGGATTGCACTTAATTCTCTGGATGTAGCTGGCCTGTTCTTTCTTGATACTTGTTCCAGTTTGTGCCTCAAACAGCCCTGTCCCTGGTCTGGTTAATTCCTACCCATCTTTCAAAATTATAATTGGGTACCATTTCCATGTCAAGCTTTCCCTGATACCACCTAGGTAGAATTAATCACTTCCTCCTCTCTGTTCTCATTGTACTTTCCATAAATCTAGTGTCCCTTCTGATATTGCTCTGATATTGAAAAAGTTTGGTCCTTGACTATTTCAGCAAGTATGTGGTTAGCTCTTGAGGACAGGTGTTCATCATCTCTGTATGTCTGTGTCTAGCATAGTCACCTGCATGAGTACTAATCATCAAATCCTTGGTAAATAATCTCCAAATTATTAGGTAAAATAAAAATCAGGGACAAGAATATGTGCTTATAACTAGATTTGTTTTCTGAAATAAGAATTAACCACTTAGAAAATTCAGTCTCAGTTGAAGGAAAAATTCAGAGCAAGTATTTTATGTAAACTTTTTTTCCCCCCAGGATAACTTAAAAGAACACGCCAACTGTGCAAGCGCATATCCAGTGGTTTGTTTCTTGAAGATTGTGTGAAGATTAAATAATCTTTCTAATGCCCCTCAGCACAGTGACACATAATAACCACTAAAAAAACTGGTCTTTATTGTTGGTACAATCATTCATAGATCAGGTATTTGTATTCATCTTGTTCCCCCAGATTCTTCTAAAATCTACATTGCTTAGTCAACTAAATTTGGCACTCTAGTTGTTGAACACTAGTTGAGTTGATATATCAGTAACAAATTTTTTTTCTTTCTAAATTTTAATTTAGATTTAATTAACATATAGTGTATTAGTTTCAGAGGTAGAGTTTAGTGATTCATCAGTTGCATATAACACCCTGTGCTCACTACATCAAGTGCCCTCCTTAATACCCCTCACCCACTAACTGTCTCTTTACCAAATAACTTTTGGCCATAAATCATATTAATCATAGAGACTAACTATATTAGAAGTTCTAGATCCTCAACTATCAGAATAATAAAATACACTATAAATAAGTCAGCAGTACTTTTATAGCCGAAAGTTTATAATTTCCACGAGTGTTTTCATTATAGTCTTATAAATTTAGAGAACACAGTTTATAGTTATAGTTATACATGGAAATGGAACAAATTAGTAGGTTATAATGTATTTATCCTGATTGTGTTATGATTATTAAAGTCAAATAATTTGATATTTTATTATGCAGTAAAATTTTTTAGAAAACACCTTTTCAGTAAGTCTTATTTAGAATTAAAAAATATTTAAAAAGTCTAACAAGCTTACTAGAAAAAAATGAAAAGCACTGTTTGTTCTAACAAAATTTATTATGCAGTAATTACAAAGGTTAAAGACTCTTCCATCTCAAATAAAAATAACTGTTATAATTACACACATAATATAGTAGAATAATTCCAATAAATATCACAGGAAATAGTGTATTTTCAAATTGGAGAGACAAATACTTTCTCATTCACAGTGTCTGACATAGGAAAGCCTGTTCACATAACGTCTGTATGAGGTCATGCTCTTAGTCCACACAGAGCTAGCTGTCGCCAACACAATTCTTTCAGAATGTGAAGTACCGGGCAAACCACTCCTGGCGCTGGGGATCTGGAGAAGCCACCGGGGAAGCTTCACTCTGAGGAGGACTGAATTCATAAAAAAAGAGAGACATGTAACCCAGCATTAAGCTGTTTTGCAAAATGAAGAGAAAAGCACAAAAAACATCAGTGTCGATGACCACAACTGGTTCTGTGTTAGATGTGTTTTGTAGATCCCTCTACACTAGATCGGTTTCTCCACTCCATGAGAGCATGAGAGTGCATCAGCAGCTCAGATGAAGTCAGTTAAGGAGGAGCCACATCAAAACAATTACAAAAAATTACAAAAAGAGAAAAATCAGACCGCTGAGAAAAATGTCACCTTCTTTGAATAAAAAAATTCAGGAGGAATTGTCAGAAATGAGAACAAGATAACATTCCTCTTTTTCAGCACCTTTTTACTTAAAATTTCAGAATCTGACACAAGCATTTGATTTTTACAGATGTGTCCACATATATAAGTAAGCCATGGCATACTATTTTTACTACATGTATATTCATTTTAACTTTCATAATTCCATAAACAAATAGTCTAGGGGGAAAGGAGTACAATTAAGAAGCCCATTTCCCCTCCATCTTCAAAGTTATATCATTTATACTTAATTCTAACTAACGATTCTTTGGGCTAGTTGAGAAAATAAAAGAATCCCTACCGTCTTTGGGGGAAATTACAAGGCACGCAACAATGTGTAATGGAAACTCCAGCAGTCAAGTTCCTTGAGCTCATGCACATGCATCTTACTGATACCTGAACATACCCATGCACAAGGGAAAATAAGCAACACAAAATATTTAGCAGGAGGCACATTCAAAAGTGTATGTGACTATTTTTATTCTTGCTACATTCTTCAATTTGAAAGTCATTAACTATGTCATCACTTACCCTAGAAAAAGGTCGTCTACCTGTAAGACTATTACTAGTGACACTGCTGAGATTTAGTAGGAATAAGTTAAAAAAATTAAAGCAGCACAGACTCAGTAAGGTAAACCTAAAACAACAATACTTTCTGATGTTATTTAATGGATAAACAATTGGGTTTCATTTAAATTCTTGTTAATACATTTAATCAAGTCTGAGGTTAACTTCAAATTGGAGTATCAGTTGTAAAATTTTTTTTCTAAATTTACTTTTTGCTTTTGTATATCATTAAATTCCCAAAGCTTACATATTTTTTATTTTGGCAGTAAGCATATATATTTGTAAATAAGCCTGGTAAGCAAGAAAGTGAAAAAGAAAATACAAGAAAAACAAAAAAAAATTTTAAAGTTCTGTAATAAAGATGGATTATTAGTGAAAAATTTGCTACAATACTGAAAATGAAGCAAATATCCATAAATATTAAAATTCTAAGCATACAAATTACATTAGCACCTCTTTCAGCTTACAGAAAAATTGGCAAGAAATTAGAAAAAAATCTTAAGAGCCAAAAAGGAGTTCCTTAGAGAAGTGATAAATATATTGTGAAAATCTTTCACAGTAATATTTCTTTTCCTAGGCTGGTCTTAAAGTAGTGAATTTCTGCAATGTAAGAAGGTAAATTTTTCAAGTTAAAAAAGAAAAGAAAAAAAAATCACTGGTGAGACGGGGCTCACCTCAAAAATGTCTTGGGCTCTTTAGGTGGCACTGGCTGAGGAAGTGGTTTGCTGCTGTTGAACTCAATATCGTGGACTGGAGAATTAGGAATGGGATCCAGGCGGTTAGGATGTCCATTGCCCACTCCACCAGATTCCAGAGCACTTAGATTGGGAACACTCACAAACCTGTTTGTTGGTGACTTATCATTCTTCTTCTTTTGCTGCATTAAAAATAATACATGTGAGGATAGTCCCTGCATAAGGACAAATGAGAAAATAGGAATAGTAGAAGATATAAATTTGGCATGGGAAGATTTTGGAAGCTTTATGTTAAATTAGGATGTTAAAATGAACCAGTGTTACCCAAAGTGTGGTCTGGGGATCCTTGGAGGTGTTCTTTATCTACATGGAATCCTTAGGGACAGACATGCTGCTGGGCCAGAAAGAATGAGGAAGAAACACGAATTGGTGTTCATGGGGAGGGGAGGAGATGGAAAGAATGTCAAAGGGTAAAGACTACTGGGAGGAAAGGTAGAAGGAGATCTTGCAGATACCATGAGGTTAAACAGATTTGGGCTAAAATTAGGAGAAGAAGGTTATAAAGTTAAACAGTTTTAAAAGGGAGGTCCGTGAACTTTAGCCTTCTGTCAAAGGGAGGCAGTCCTTGTCTGGAAAAAAAAAATGGGAATGGAAAAGTGCTTGGCAAAGTAGTTTGAAACATATCCCACATTCCTACTTAAGACCTAAAGCTGACTCAAGTAACTGGTTTTAAATTCACTGTACTTTTTGAAGAGAGAAAATTAAATCTGCATAATTAAGTCTCATTTCCCAATTGGTGGTATCAATAATTGGCTCATAATCTTTTAAAAACATTAAAAGGTTATAAAACAAAAGTGATCCATTTATTAAATATTTTAGTTGGTCTTTAAAATTAACAGGAAGAGGAACACCTTCAGATTATCAAAACCTATCAGCTTGCAAATCAATTCTATTTTATTCACACCTCTAGAATCAATGAGCATCATCTTGCTGTAACATAATAAAATTTAACATTTTGCAAGATATTTTTAACACCATCTTTTACAAGTTAAATCTGTGCTAACTGAATTTATGAAATATTTTTCTGCAAAATGATTAAAAAAAAAAAAACTAATAGCCTAATTGGCCTTTTTCCTTTATTTACAAAGTAATGATCTTACTATCTAGACCTTGCCCTCCTCTGTCATATTCTGTGAATCACGGAGTCTCTGACAGAGTCTACTCTGCATAACTGAAAAGAGAAAGGAAAAATAATAATGTCTTCTAGAATCACAACTATTAAAGCTGAAATCACTCAAAAGTGAACAAAGATGTATCTTTTGCATTTTCTTATTCTAGTCACCAGAGGGCATAAATAAACCTACTATAGGTTTCTATTTGAAGAAATCAAAAGTATCATTGGTAAAGTTCTACAGTAACCGTTTTGTACCTCAAAATGTAATTCCAAAAAATATATTAGAAATATTTTCATTTTATTATTTGTTTCAACAAGTCTCATAATCTTGCTTTGTTGTATTTCACCTTAAATTATGAACTTAAAAACTATAACTGTATTAATTAATTCACCAACTATGAGAGCCTTCCACGTGCCAGGTAGTATTTTAGGCTCTGTAGATACAGCTATAGGCATCCCTGCTTTAGTCATTCTGTTTCATAAAACATTTAAGTTCATTCTGTGTTAAAGGCTTAAAGTTTGAAGCACTTTAACTTGTGAAGGAAAGGTAGAGTCCATGTTCTTAACAGAGAAGTTTTTATGAGCATTGAAAGAAAAAATTTCTGGCTAAGGGCCTAATATAAATTAGGCATAATGGGCAAATTAAATCTGAATCAAAAAATAACTTTCGCACTAGTACTTTAATTTATTTCTACTACTGATTTCTGCCAAAAGCTATGTAATCCCTATGAAGCCAATATACATAATTAATTCTTCATTATTTGCTTTATTCACTTATTTGTGGCCACTTATAGCAAATGTGATGAAATTTGCAACCGAATACCTACTATACCCAAAGCACTATGAGGGGAGCCATAGGAAGCTGGGGTACAAAGATGTGTAAGACTTGGCCATGTCCATTTCACTTGTCTACAAGGCTCTTCTATGCTCCTAAGAGAGTAACAAAGTATCAGAATGGGCCATCTTCAATTTTAAGTGTCAAGAAAGGTCCTAAGACTGAGAGAAGTCAAGCCCTTCTCCAAAGACTGGTAAGCAACAAGGTTCATTAACATGGCAGGCCTCAGGCCTTAAGTTAGGGAGAGCTGTTGGGTATACACGGCTGGAGTACCTTTCAGGACCCCATAGAGGATAGTGAACACCAAGAAAATGATGTTAGTTTTCTTTGGAGATATGAAAAACAAAATGATAGAAACCAAGGTTTTACAATCATGTTTTAAGGAGTACGAATTCTCAACAAAAATATTAGTCTCATTCTGTGAAAATGTATACATAGATTTCATAGATTTTAATCCTAAATATTAAATTTAAGAAAACACTATTTGGAAGGTTTACCCTATGCTGCTCTAAATATTAAAAATTTTAAGCAAGTTTTAAACTACATCCCTATTTTAGAGTGTTTACAGCACATACCTTAGTCAATGGATTAACAACACCAACAGTAGGGCTTGAGTTAAACACTTTGTTGAAGTTAGTTTCTCGATTGACTAATTCCAGCTGATAAAACTTATTATCCTCCTACGCAAAAGAATTATAAACATCACTTAGACATTTTCTGTTGAAAATTTAAAACTGTTTAAATGCCATTTCATTCAAAATTTACTATAAAACATGAGTGAGGACTTATATACCTCGTTCATCCAAGATTTCTAGATCTGACTGCCAGTGTCTTAATGACTGCTGGTGGGAAGGTTTTCAAAACTTTTCAAAATCCTATGCTTTGGGGCTCTTCTCTACTGTTTAATAACTTTCTTCTCCAAGACTGGATCGAAATGTTTTATTTGGTCCCATCTCTATTCCAAAGGGCTGACTGTGCAGTTCGAGCAGCTTAACTTACATTCACGGAGTTGTATGCATGGATTTGTTGTTTCTATAAAGGTGACACTGATATATCCTTACTCTTCAGTACTGGTAATACATTTGATCTTGCCTAATCTCCTCTCTGAGACCTCAGTGTTCAGGTGACTTTTGAACAACACAGGTTTGATCTCCATGGGTCCACTTACATGCTGATTTTTTTTTTTTTTATGAATACAGTACTATAAATGTTATTTTCTCTTCATTATGATTTTCTTAGTAACATTTTTCTCTCCAGCTTATCAGAATACAGTATATAATATACAAAATAGGTGTTAATTGACTTTGTTACCAGGAAGGCTTCCGGACAACAGTAGTTTATCCGTAATCCAGTTTTCGGGGAGTCACGTTATATGCGGATTTTCGACTGTGCAGGGAGTTGGTGCCGCATGCACTATTCAAGGGTCCACTGTATTACAGCAGTGCTAATCACTGACCGAAGAAAAAGTGACCTACATACAGATAAATCCTTTGCCTTTCACTTCACCACCACCATGTGTCAACTGAACAAACTGTAGGAAGTAAACACATGAGTGTGAAATGCAGGACTGTGCTCTAGTAGAACTAGATTCTTCATCCCCTTCTTAGTTACCACTGTCATTCACACCAATCTCAGCCCATGTGCTTCAGAGTCCGCAGAATTGGTGTGCAGTGGCAAGAGTGTAGAACAACCCTTAGCTGGATTCCTAGCCTGTCACCAACTAGCTATATTGCTTTGTGTTTGCTTTATTCTTTGAAGTCTAATACCTATCCTGTTGTGAGGATAAAATACAACTATATCTTTAACATCTGTTCGCTATGAACTGGAAAAGCTATTTCTACCAGATGAAATAAATATACTTAATCCCTTTGCTGACTTCATGTGTGGAATAGAAGGTAATCAGAGGAATCTATGAGGCCTGTGCTCATGTTCACAATGCCTGGAAAATCTTGCCAATGTCTGCTCCTGGGTTCCATAATGAACCCCAATCTATAACCTTCTGCTTTTAGCAGGAACTTGTAGTCCCAGCCAATAGGCTGACTTTCCTAAATGCCAACAAAGAGAGGTTCTTTAAAGAAAAAAGGACTTCAGAAATAAATGCTTCTAGGCTCTCTTTGCATGCTAATTACATCCATAGTTTTCAGTTGAAGAGATCAATGAACCAATAGAGTGATTAGCATTCTATTTTTAGTTTTTACTCTGAAAGATTTTTCTTTTTTTGTGACCATAAAAAACAATTATTTTAATTATTGATCAGGATATATAATTTTGGAAGACTCTAAAATGTTTTATGAATTAAGACATTTGTGTATTATCCTTGAAGAATAATAGCTTTAATGAAGGCAGTTTATTTATTGTTAAAACTGGATTTCCTTCCCTGATGGACCGCTCAGAGACTCTTACACCTCAGTTTGGACCAAGACTCTTAAGAGAGAGCCTATAACTTTTCTTAGTTAGAACCCTAAGAAAATGGAACCCTTTTCCCATGAGTATCTCTTTGGATTAGGGTAAGTTAACATGACTAACTGGAAGTACACAGTGCAGGCTAATGCATGCGTGTGTTGATTCTCCTTTCCTATCCAATTCTAATTCTACATGAACAATACACACCTTCAATAACATATTAACTATATGTTGGCAATGACATTATTAAACAAAAATAAGTACTGAAGACTTCTAAAAAATACTGAAAAGAGGCACAATTCCCTTACCTAATACCAAATTTAAAAATTTATGTTTCTTATCCTTATTCATGAACATTTTTAATAAACTTTTAATCACAATGCACATATTTTATACTTTCAATTTTCATTTAGCATTACTTAATACTTAACCAACAGACTGTTGACTGGCAAACATGGTAACTAACATGGTTACATTCCTCCCCCCCAAAATCTTACAATTAATTTCTTTATGACTTGGTCTCTTTCTGTAAGCATGGCTTTTAATTCTGTAATCATCTGTATATCTTCTGGTTTTGATTCTCTCATTAGATATTTTTCTTCCATTTCTTCTAGTCTGAAAACAAGAAACCTTTTAGTTCATTGACAGGACTCAGACACATTCTTCTGTAATACCTACATTTTTCAAATTAGTCCAGTTGAACACATACCAAATTTTTTTCCTTAAAACTTTGGAAAAAACCAAACTTTTTTCCTTAAAACTTTTCAGCATAATAACATGACTGCCTCAAATAGCTCTAGTGTTATTAAAGGCTCTAAGGGGGTAGATGATGTTATTAAAGACTACAGATTACTTTTGCAAGAATTCACTCATTGTAAGTCATTCAGCAGTGTGTGGGGATGAGGTGAGGTAAGCTCTGTAGAAGAAATGATATAATGAATAATACTAACCTCTAAATATAGGTCTGATGCTGGAATTGTTGTCTCCCTATCAGGAGAACTTACCAAAAATACACTCCTGTGTGATGACATAAGGCTTGGTAACATACAGAAAAGGGACAAGAAAAGATACAGAGGAAAGGGAAACAAAGGACACACACATGACATCATTCTTTCTTATGGGAAACACAATTTAAAAATTCTGTATTATCAGCTAATACATATACACTGTAAAAAGGCTCATCAGATAAGATAATTAATTTTCTAGGCTTCTTCTGCCCCAAATGAGATGAGAAGGCAATAGTCCTGAATGCCACTGAAGACTCTAGAATAGAGGCCACCTTTTATGAGCAGAGGCACCATAGACCCTGCAGAGTCTAAAAATATAGGACAGGGCAGAATGAAGAGGATGCAAATGGAAACTGCCAGCTCAATTGGGAGTGTGGGGGAGAAACAATTTCAGTTTTAGAAACTTTACATAATTACAGCAATTTAAAAACTTACTGTTTGCAAAGTAAAAGGGTAGAACGTAAGCTCAAAATCACGGTGAATGAAGATGCACAGAGAAATTTATTCAACAAATACTGAGTAACATCTCTCTTCTAGGAATCACAAGAATCTCTGCATATTTTAGGAATTTTAGTAAAAAAACTCCGCTAACTCAGCCCAACCTAAAGTTCTAATCTGGAGGGTTCAGGAAGATATGTGGGTAAAGACAAGTGTGGGGTTAGGAAGTCACCATGTCTCAGGATCAGAGGGGACTTTGTCCATTCAGTTTGAGGTTAGTTTCACTATCTTTTATTCTTTTGTGACGATGCAGACTGAGTGAAAAATGTGCTTCACTGGGCTCACATAGAGGGACCTTGTATTTTATCATGATACGGCGTTTTATGGGCAAAAAAAAGAAGCTTGAGGAACAATGATCTAGTCAAGGAAAAAGGCATTGGGTTTAATACCAGAGTAGCCACAAGATGTCACCGTGGTACTTTATCATTAAAAGCAAAATAGAAGATTTTTGAACTAGCTGAACAAGAATACTTGGCAGTAAATGGTCGCTAAAAAACTCAATTTAATGCCTTTTTTAAAACTATTATTGAATAAAATAAATAAAACTATTATTTCTATTGTTTTGTTCTAGTACAATAAGTTAAAGTGAGTCTAAAACAATCACTTAAAATCCCTGAACCACCTTTTTCCGCTCTGAGCCTCAATTCTAGTGTGTGTTTTCATTTAGTTTAAACATGCTTTACCTACAAAATTATTATCAGTTAATATCACCAAAAAAAACTTTAAAAAGATACCTTGATATTAAAAAGGGAAAAAATAATTGATTAAATTGAAGAAACAATTCATATAAACACAAATTGGAAAGCATTAAAGGAGAGAACAAGTAATATGATCTAGATTTAACTTGCAAATATACTTCCAGAATTACTAAGTCTTTCAAAATTCTAACAGGAAGAACACCTGGTATTACTCTGATCCATTTCAAGCCAGCGCTGGTCAACAGTCTCCCCTTCTTCAGCTGCCCCGTCAGTTCTCTAGGCCAGCACAGTTTCCCAAAGACTAGGTGTGTGAACAACTGGTGGTACAAGGAATGATCTTACTTTGTTCTCCTTTAATTTTTCTGGTCACAAGAAGGAAACAGTCTTGGTGTGGTCCTATGTATCTTTTTTTTTTTTAAGATTTATTTATTTATTTGAGAGAGCGAGAATGAGAGAGAGAGAGAGTACATGAGAGGGGGGAGGGTCAGAGGGAGAAGCAGGCTCCTCGCTGAGCAGGGAGCCCGATGCGGGACTCGATCCCGGGACTCCGGGATCATGACCTGAGCCGAAGGCAGTCACTTAACCTACTGAGCCACCCAGGCGCCCGGTCCTATGTATCTTAAATGGGCTTCACAACATAAGCTTATTACCCTATTTCACTGGGCTCAGACTGGCCTGCAGCAGCGACACTAGCTAGAATCTAATAACACGGTTTTATTTTCATAGACTTTACATATTTATAAGTATAGCCTGGCTTCTATTTAGAAAAATGGATACAATTTTTCAGTAGTGATAATGGTTTTACTGCAGAAATAATGAAGTCTTCCTGTTAAATTTTTAAGTTACAATGAATCAATTAAAAATATGAAAACAGTATCGAAGGTAGCCAGAAATGACCAAATTCTGAAAGCTTAAAGCCTGGGAAACACTGTGTTGAGGGAAACATACAAGTTTATATAGTCTTTTACTCAAAATATAGGATTTCCTTTAAGAGAAAACAGAAGTAAAACATACATAATTACTAATTAGGTCACTGTTGGATTCTCCCCAGGCATGCATGCCCTGATTTTTATTTATTTATTTATTTTTGGCTCTATATAGGTCAATGTCTAGGGTTCGTGGACAACACAAACCAAAAATAGGAATACCTAAAAAAGCTGTATAAAACGCGTAAAAATATTTTCAAGGTGGCAGTTCTCCTGGGCTTTTTAAAAAAAATAATTGACAAAGTCAGTAAATTGAGATTCTAGGCCAAACAACAGTATTGGCATACATGTGCTTTAGAATCTTAATTGTATAAGGATAAACTCTATTATACCATCCTTTCTAGAGTTTAAGAAATATATAATTGAAGAAGTTTAATGTTGAACCTTTCTTTCCCCATAATTTATGGGCATGGACTCTGATGCATGACAACAGAAATACTTTTTCCTTACCTCACAAAGCATATGAACACAACCAGAATGGTAATTTAAAAATCAAACAACAACAACAAAGAACGATCAGGGTATTATAGATAAAAGAACTCAAACAACTTTTAAAGAATAAGTAATTCTGGCATGGTGGAGTGTTTCTTTTCAATTAGGGATTACTGACCTACTTAACAGCCCCGTACAGAAAACTCAATGCTTCCCCCAAGAAGAAACTATCTTTTTGTTTCAGTACAGTGAGAAGTTAATGTAAACTTAAACAATCAATAATAATCTCTGAACCCCCTTTTCTGCATAATAAAGAACTATAATGATCCCAAGTTCTACGTATGTTTAGATTTAGATTAAAGTTCTTTAAAACAGTTCATTCTCTCATTTGTTTCTAAAACAAAAACTGTGACATATTAGACACAAGGTTTTTACTACTATACCACTCAGAAAAATAAAACCATTTCTATAGAATATCCAAAAATCTAAGACTTTAGTACCCAGCACTAGAAAAGGGGTTTTTTAGTAATCATTCCATAAGAGCTACAGAACTCATTACTATTTCTACAATGTTTAGAGGGTATTTTCTGTTCTTTAAATTTCTAGTCCCCTCTTCCCTGGTGTCTAAACAGGATTTGGGGTGGGAACAGAAGCAAGAAGCTTCCAGCAGCTCCAGAGGTCCCTCGCCTCCAGGATTCGGCCTGACCCATGTTCCTCCAGCCCTCCCACTACCACCCACTTCTAGAAATCCACAGGGTTTTTCCGATTTCAAAGAGTTAAAGTCAGCATACAGTCGGTTAGAAATTTCAGTAAGGTGCCCTCAGTCCTTTGCAACAGGCAGAGAAAATTCAAGTGTCCCCCAGCTCCTTAAGCTGGAATGCACTCTCCTTGCTCACCACCTCTGACTACATCTAAGCTGTTCAGCAGATCCAAGCACGCTGCATTTAAGGATATAGAACAGAAATATCCAGTTGTATAAAACTGTGCTTTCCAATATGGTAGCCACTAGTCCATATGTGGCTATTTATATTTGAATTAATTAAAATTGAATTAAAAATTCAACTCCTTGGTTGTACTAACTACAGTTCAAATGCTCAACCGCCATTTTGTTTGACTGGTAACAGCTGTACTGGACAGAGCACATATAGGACATTTTCGTTACCACAGAAAATCTACTGGACAGCGCTGGTCTAAATACATTTGTATGTATGTTTGGTTTCAACTAAAAGAATAAATACCTAAGCTAGAGACTAATTATATGACAGTGGTAGTTTTCTGTTGAAAAAAGAAAGACAGTTGGTTAGCGTGGACCTATACTAACCTAGTATAAAACAAATGGTAGATCTAGAAAAGCAGATAAAATATTTGACTCATGAGTAATACTAATTCTTTGATCATTAAAAATTAGCATAATATAAAAAACTAATTTATTATCTACTGAAAATTCATAATGTGTAAAACCATGTAAAACAGAATAAAGTAGAAACAAGCCTTTAATCTTTGTAAATTAACATTCCTAAGGAGACAGGACACACAGACAGACAGGGGTTATTCTTTTTGTGAGCATGTTTTTTCAGACTGTGAAGAGGGGGATGCCAGGACTTCAGCCTCTGTCCAATGGGGCCAAGAAAAGGAAAAGTAAACAGTAGAGTTTATTGTAACTAATTTTTGCAAAATGCCTAAGATTATGAGCTCTTACTGTGGCTCAAAAGGATTTAAAAATTACCTCCCACAACAGCAAACACTAAAAAATCACTGTGACTGGGAAAATGATCTCATGAGTCTCCTCACCATTTCAAGTGTAACTTCATGAAGTGGTAAATGTTATAGGGAATCCTCAAAAAAATTCATTCAGGAAACATTTGAGTGCCTATTAATGTGAAAATTCTGTGTGTGTCCAGGAGAGGGTACCTCACCTCAGGAGCTGCTGAAGTAAATGCCAACCACTGGGGAGGGGGAGGGGCCTGGTCTTGTTTCAGCTTAAGTGAATGTGGGTATATATATTACATATATGTAACAATATTTACTATGAGGCTTAATTAGTTAAATGGGTAAAATGTGAGGTGAGTTTTAGATGGGGAAGGTAATCAGGTAGTAATAACGTAGGAGGCTATCCTAGGCTGTAAACACAGGAGAATCTTAGCAGGAAACAGGCTGGTGTGGCTGACACGGAAGGGTAAGGTGTACCTGAGACTAAGGGTAATGGGATTCGTCACTGTTTTGACTTTACTACAGTATGTGGAGATATCTATATATTTTTATGCAGGTTTTTTAATTGGTTAGAAAAAGAGAGACTAAAGGTGAATAAACCATTTGCAGCAGCAGCTTAGAATGATTAATTCTGAGATAATTTAAGTTGAACTAGAGTTTAGGCCTCAGAGACGGGAGTGAATGCTATTTGCACATTGGCTCTAATAGTTTATAAGGGTGTAGGAAAGAGAGGGGCTATTAAATACTTCCTTAAAACATTAAACAGTAATTAGAAATCTTGGTTTTTAACAATCCTGGAGTTACTATATATGAGTAGTAACTATTTCTGATGTTTTACTTTCATTAATTTTTAAAATCAAAATTAAATGCTTGTTTGTAGGAACTCGAACAGTATCTATGTAGAGTATAAAAAATAAAAAGGAAGATTTTGCTCTTCCCCACCTCCAACACCCTGGAATCCACTCCCTAGAGGGAAGTCCTGTCATTAAAATTTTGTATTTGTTTTTTAAGCTCTTTTGATATTTGTATATAAAACATGTATTATTAGTGTATGGGTAGGATCCTAATATTCCTATTGGCCACAATATGCTCTTTTTACTTAACATTATATAATGGACGTCTCTAGAGTTTTCACCGTGGCCTGACAGTTCATGATTGTGAGGGACAGGCTTTCGGCAAGGACCGTCCCAGTGCATCTGTAGCTGTGGCAGCTGATAGTCACTCAACTGCCTTCTCGTTACTGAAAATATCACATTGCAATTACCATCTGTAATACAGCATTTACGTTTTCTTTTTTAAGTATCAATTAGATTTAAAAGAGTAGCTAATCTGAGGTTAGACACAGTCTCCTCAGTTTATTTCCCACATATGAATTTTCTTTAATATAATACGACTTACGACACTTGTAAAGCTGCATTTATTTCCTTGAGTAGCTCGTTAGTCTTATTAAAATCTGCCCGCATGATATTTTTCTCTCTGAGGTGGTCTGCTGTCATGACATCCAGCTCTTTTTCAAGTCTCTTGTTTAAATCTTGTTCATGCAACCTGTTTAATTTATTTTTAGTTAAGAATACGTTATTCTGAGGTCAAGCTTTCAAAACTTTCTATACTCTACCAGATTTGAAATGGTTTCAGGTATAATATATAGAAAATTAATGGAAACAGCCTAAAGTAAGTTACTTACTTTGCTCTAATCTTCTAGCTTGTTAAAGTTGTCTCCTTTAATGCTTTTTAAATTCTATTTTATAAAGATTTTAGATAATTATACAATTTCCGAAGTTATTGAATGCATACATATTATTCAAAATACAAACACTTCATCTATGTTCTAAATTACAGCAGTCAACAAATAAAGTAAGAAGTGGTAATCAATATCTACTAGAAGGCAGTCTAGCCATAAAAGTAGACATTTATTGCTAACTACTATACAACAGTCTTTTAGATAACACTGTATATTCCTTCTTTTGTAATTAATGGCATACCTCATCTGTTGGTTAGATTCACTTCGTATTCTGAGAATTTCTTTCCCCTTAAATTCCAATTCTTTGGTTAGGGCACTTATATTTTCATGAAGGTGCTGTACCTCCTTATCCAAGTCTGAGATGTGATGCTCTCTGTGCCTTAATTCCTCTTGTAGATCTGTTATTCTACACATATGTTCCTTACTCTGCAAAGTACAAATAATTTTTTTTTAAGTAACCTCTGTGCAGGGCTTGAACTCACGACCCTGAGATCAAGAGCCACATGCTCTACTGACAGAGCAAGCTAGATACCCTACAAATAATTCTTAAAAGTTTTCTAGTATTTGCTTACTGCATTTACCTAAGGGAAAGAAAATGACATAGTGGAATGTCCAATTTAATGACATTGCTTGCAAACTGCTGAAATAAAACCTAAAGGCCTCTTCTCTTCCCATCTATAAGAAGTGTTTATATGGATAATATCAGGGTGACAAGAGGCCCAAAAGACCATGAAAGCACATCTCCCACACACTTTACAGATGAAGAAACCATTACCCAAGAGATATCTGTCCAAGGATGATTTATAATGAAGCGGGGCTGAGATTAGAATGCAGGGCTCCTCCATACTCACCAAGTTATATGGGCTTACAATAAAATTCTGGCACAATTGTCCTTTCATTTAAAAAGGCCCTGCATCTAGGGAGGCTATCCCAGCATGCACACACAGGCACACACACACACATCCTATGGCTTAGAAAGCAGACTGTCTGCTTAGTGTTGATATAGCAGTTACCTTGTCTGAAAGATAAGCTCCCTTCCATTTTCCTAGAAGTCACTGTTTTCTGCAATGTCTATCTACACATTGTCAATTTCAGTGTCAGCCTAGTTAGAAGAAAACATAATTTCCCTCCATGGTTATAAAGTGACTCATTTAAAACTTCATAGCAATGAAGAGAAAGTTTGAGCTGATCATTTAACATAGCTAAAGACTAACAAAGTCAAAGTTTTAAGTCTAACAAATGATGGCCTTCATGCACTATGTCTAGAAATCCATCCATCCAGACATTTTAGATCATAAACTATCTAATTGAAGGAAGCATACTTGTCCAAAGAGCAAAGTTTAAAAAGCCGAAGTAGTACCTGTGCTAGAGTGATATGCAAATATCAGTTATCTTTTTTCTTGAGCATCTGCTACTTCTATAGTTATGCTATCCAGTATGACTATTTAAATTCAAGTTTAAATTATTTAAAATTAAACAAAACCAGACACATAGTCACACTAGACATAAGGCCATGTGGCCAGTGACTCCCATAGTGGATAGCACAGATATAGAACAGGTCCATCATCTTGGAAAGTTCTATAGACCGTGCTGTTTCATAGTATTCTGCCTTCACTCTTCGTATTATTTATATTTCATTGTTCACCTTCTCAAGATGCAAGTAAAATTCAAAATATTCAATTAAAAATTCATAAAATGTAATTTTATGACCAATATGCTAAAGTCAAGTTACCTATTTCCCTTTAAAAATAAGACTCTTAAATATAGATGGTAAATAATAACTAGTGAAAATACTAGTTATTACAAAATAATTTTCAGAAAATGGTCAACATTCAAATCTATTCACATTTAAGGAATCGTTACATAACAGAATGTTCTTCTTTACCTGTCTTCTGCTGATGTCTATGCTTCGCTCTAATTCCATTTTAGCAGCTGCCAATTCTTGATGATGACTATGCCGTAACAAATCAATTGCAGCTGCATGTTGATGGTTTAGTTCCGAGCGTAAGGAAGCTGGAATACAAGGGAAAAAAAAAAACCTTTTGTGTATTTTAGAAATATTATTGATACTTCACATAAAAATTATAAAAGTCACAGAATAGTATTTTTTTAAATTAGGACACTTGTGTATGCCCATTAAAATATCCTAGACTATCATATAACATCATGAATTTAGAGGTCATCTAGCTTTGTAAGGATAAGAAAATTTTCATCTGCTCAGATGGATCAAGGTATTTCCATATATGCTTTTGGTTTGCCAGTAAGGTGTGAATGGAGACAAAATGTTTTTTAACTTTTCTAATTCACTATTGGAATAGTAACATTTTAGAACTGAACAGTGCCATAACATTCTCATTTAGGAACAACTTCCCACCCAGGTAAGAATTCTTCCACAATAGTTCTGAAAGACGTTAAACACTGGCTGGTGAATGCTTTGATTTTTAAGTCATGATTTTTATTTGAATCTGAGATTATTTGATACAAACCACATTTATTGAATGCCAGGTACTACACTAAGGGAGAACAAAATATGACCCTGTCCTAATAACCACACAGGCTAGAGGGAAAGGCATCAAGCCAGGGAATTAAGTGGGATAGCAGAGATGAATATTATGAATGAAAGCACAGTGGTGGAAGCACCCAAATTTCCTAGGAGAAGGAAACTGGGAATGCTATCACAAAGGAACTGTCACAATAACTCAGTCTAACGCACTGAGTAAGGGTTCTCCCAAGTGGAGAAAGAGAAAAGCATTAATGAGGAAGGGATAACATGCAAAAGCAGAAAGAACCAAATCGATCAGGTGAACTGTAAGAAGACTGGTGTGGTGGGTGCCCACAGAGCATGTGGTCATAGTGGAAAGAAAATGGAGCCCAGTCTGAGAAAGTTTTAGCACAAAATGCTTTTGACTTTACATTTGGGTTCATGGTTCTCAATCTGGGATATGTGTGGCAGTATGTCTGAGGGACTTTTAGAGTACACACGATCATCTTCTGAAACATGAATTGTACTTGAAGATTTTGGGGAAAGCCATTACTTTCATGTTAATACAAAGGAGATATGAGTAAAATGCAAATTGTACATTTTAAAGCTAAAACATGAGACAACTTCAAAGAAATGTTGTGCTTGTAACTAGTCATTTTAGGCTCTTCCTGAGACCTCTATGTAGGGGGCATAAGTTCAGTCTCCCTGCGGTAAGGGCTACTTCTGTGGAAAAACTTGACAGGCACTGAGGTAGGACATGGGGGTCACTGAAGGATTTAAAGTTGGGAAGTTCCATGGTGAGATTTGAGTCTTACAAAGATTAGCCAGACTGGAGTCTGGAGGGTGAACTGCAGGAAAAAGATCAACGAGAAGGTTACAGCAATAACCCAGGTGAAAAATGATACGACCCTGAACTGAGTATGACAAAAGGACTAAAGAAGAGGGAACAGATGTAGGAAATATTTAAGTGAAGGAACTAACAGGATATGGAAGCAAAAGAAAAAAAGTTAAATGCATCTTCTACCTTCCTGGCTTGGGCAAATGGGTAAACAGTAATACTCTTAATTAAAATGGGAGGTACAGGAATGGCAACACATTTTGGACCTGAGGGAGATGGTGAGCTAATATTTAAAAATATAGAGTATAAGTTAGAATATCTAACTTTCTAATATGCAGTAAAAAATAGAAATCTAATTCACAAGGAAAGCAGTTTGATCTAGAAATACGTATTTGGAATCACTAGCATAATAGATGGTAGTTGAAGTCATAGTTGTGAATCCAATCAACCAGGAAAAGCCTGAAGACCGAAAAATGGACCAGAGGGCTGGGGACTAAATCCTGGGAAACAGCAATATTTAACAGATGCATGGGAAACAGGACTAGCACATGAGATTAAAGAGCAGGGATCAGAAAAGTGGGAGTGCAGTGGAATTTCAAAGTTCAATGGTGACCTCAGGGAGAGTAATTTCAATGGAATAATGGGGGCAAAATGTAGACCTGAATGATCCTGACAAAGGACTAAGTATCTAGAATACATGAAGAACTCTCAAAACTCAACAGTAAAAATACAAACAATCCAGTTAGAGAAGATATACAGATAGCAGATGAACACATGAAAACATGTTGAACGTCATTAGCCATTAGAGAAATGCAGAGTAAAATTCACAATGAGATAATACCACGCTCCTATCTGAATGGCTAAACTACAACACAGTGACATCAACTGCTGGTAAGGATGTGGCAGAAAACTGTCACTCATTCATTGCTGGTGAGGATATAAAATGGTACAGCCATTCTAGAAAATAGTTGGGCAGTTTCTTAAAAGAAAACTAAACCTACAACCATCATATGACCTGGCAACTCCACTCCCAGGCATTTATCCCAGAGAAATGAAAATTTACACTTACACAAAACTGAAAACACCGGATGTCCTTCAATGGGTGAAGGACAACAACTGACCTTCAACAACAAAAAGGGACAAACTACTGATACATACAACAACCTGGATGAATCTCTAGAGAATTATGAGGGGTGAAAAAAAGCAATCCCCAAAAGGTTACACATTATTACATTTATAACATTTTTTAAATGACAAAGTTATAGAAATGGATAACAGATTAATGGTTATCAGGAATTAAATGTGGGGAGGAAAAGGAAGTAGGTGTCGCTATAAATGGGCAACAGGGACCCACATGGTAATGGGAGTGTTCTAGGTCTTGACAGTGTCAATGTCAATATCCTGGTTGTGATATGAACTATAGTTCTGGGGAAAATGGATAAAGGGTTCAGAGGATCTCTCTGTATTATTTCTTACAAGCTCATATGAATCTACGACTATCTCAAAATAAAAAAGTTTAATTTAAAAAAATCACTAAAAGTCCTTTTGCCAATAAAGAGGTATTGAAATCAAGTTTCAATGGACTAAACAATAGTGCTAACACTTGGCCTTTTTGTTTTTTTTTAAAGATTTTATTTATTTATTTATGAGAGATAGAGAGAGAGAGAGGCAGAGGCAGAGCAGGGAGCCCGATGCGGGACTCGATCCCAGGACCCTGGGCTCATGACCTGAGCTGAAGGCAGACGCTTAACCGACTGAGCCACCCAGGCGTCCCACACTTGGCCTGTTTTTACTTCTCCTCACACAGCTGGGGAAAGTCTGTGGTCCCTTGGACCAGAATCTTACAGACTACCTCTGCATTTGACTATAAGCTCCTTCTATATAAATACAGAGCAACAGTTCATTTTTGAATTCTCCTTGCTCAGCAGTTTCTGTAGCATGTAAAGAGGTATCACACAAATGTCTGATAAATAGTCTCACTATGATTTTCACCCTAGCTATCACAGTGGCTGGTAAAGGAGGAAGAGGATAGAGTTCTGATGACTTGGCCTAGGGCTCCCAGCAATAGTAGAGACAATGAACTGGGTCAGACGGCTTTGCCTTTGGGGCCCGAAGTATCCGCAACACTTTGGTCTTCTTTGTTCCCAATTCCTACTTGGAAAGGGTATACCCCTGAAATGTGACAACATACAATAAAAACTCTTAAAAGAATTAGGGGGAAAAAAACAAAAGGAAAATGAGAAGGTAGGAATAAAAAGTTATTGAACACCACCAAAAAAACCTCCAAAAACTCTTTAAATACGTATACAGTTTTTCTTCAAATGTCAACTGATCTCCTTATAAAAAGGGCAGTGATTTGAATACTTCAAAGATTAAAATCCTGTTAAAGAAATATCTGAAAAATGCCTAGACAAAAAGTCAGACCTAAACATGAGTTTTCTCCTAAAAACAAAATCCTGAAGTGGAAAATAAACATATGACTATCAAGTCTAAGGACATGTTGGCTCCATGCCTATCTACTTCTTTTAGTCACTGGAGAGTGGAAAGTCTGAATGTCCTGACTCCATTTAGTCCCTTAGTGGTAGGTAGCAGCACCAGTGGGTGTTGTTTACATAGCCAGAGTATGGAGAAAGTTGAGGGGACCTCACCTCACTGTTTCTGTTCTATCCATTCTACTCCTCCATCCTCACCTCTTCACCTGGTAACTTTAAATATCCAAAACACTTAGATATTCATTTTGGTGTTTCAAAAATTAAAAATAAAGCTGTGATTTCATATTGAATTTTAAAGTAGAACATACAAATAAATATGACAATATTATAATCCTTTCAAAATACCAAGCATAGCCTTTCCTTCATCTTCTAATTCAAACCGAAGAGTTTGAAGTTCCTGTTCCATTTCTATCCGGAAGCCCTCCATTGACTCTCTGTGTGCATCTTTTAATGACTGAAGCTCTGCAGAATGTTTTTGTTGTAAATGATTTTCAAGAGCCTAAAACAGGAGAAACATACTCAAATTATTATGCTAGAATACAGGAAGGAAAATGCAAACAAAATAAAAAATTACTAAAACTCAGTTATTTAAGAAAAACAAGGCATTTGTAATTCATTTTCAAGAAAATTATATATAAGATTAATGACCTTTAGAAAATAAATTAGTAGGGTCACTTCAGTAGAACAATCCTTTTGAAATCAGTTTGATTCAATATAGTGTGTCTGAATTAGGATATGGGTGGGCCCTTTAAGGTAGTTTTCAAAAAAAAGTCATTGTCAAGTTGCTGAGGGGGTAAGCCACCTAAATTAATGCGTAATTTCTCTGTGTGCACAAACTTAGGAAAGAGAAGAGAGGAGAGGGGCATTAACAAGAAAAGATCTTCTGATCAGAAAGAGATGATGATGGCTTTTACAACTCCAACCTTATCAAATATTTTGTCGCAACTTTCTGCAGGCATTTTCAAACAGAAGCAAACGTGTGAGAGTAGGTAAGTGGAAAAGTAAACAAACCTCTCATGTGATTAGTTCTAAAAGCCTGACCAGAGAAAACAGACTACATGTGGCTGAGACTCAGAGAAGCTATGTGGCCATGGGAAAAGAGAGAGCTCAGGGTACTTCAAGTTTAGAGACTGAACTGTGCCAGGATGGGTTTTCCTTAGCATAATCTGCAACATGAAGGGTTTCTGAGAAAGATACCATGTTGTAATTAGGGTTATATTTCTTTAACCATTACTCTAAAATACTGTTTTTATAAATTAATATTTGGCTACTTACGCTCACTGTTTCTAAAGTGTTTTATTTCTGGGGCGCCTGGGTGGCTGAGTCGTTAAGCGTCTGCCTTCGGCTCAGGTCATGATCCCAGTGTCCTGGGATCGAGCCCCGAATCGGGCTCCCTGCTCAGTGGAAAGCCTGCTTCTCCCTCTCCCACTCCCCCCGCTTGTGTTCCCTCTCTCGCTGTGTCTCTCTCTGTCAAATAAATAAATAAAATCTTTAAAAAAAAAAAAAGCACAGGTTTCTTTAAATATAACAATATAAAGGACTTTTAGTTTAGACATTAGTTACATAGGTAGCTTGGCTACCTAATGACAACTATAAAATTGCATGCTCTGATTTCTTCTGAATAGGATTCAGGTTTCAAAGAGACTGAAAGTGTAAAATTAAAGTACTGATACAAGAGCTTATGTGTTCTAATTCACAAATGATATCAATGAATAGGTTATTTACCAGTCAGGCCTCATTGTGTGTTTATGGGCTATACTGAAGTACAGTTGACATACAATATTAGGTTCAGGTGTACAACACAGTGATTCAACACTGATGAATGCTAGGAAATAACCACCATGGTAATTCTAGTTACCATCCGTCACCAAAGTTATTACAATATTACTGACTACATCCCCATATCTTGTCTTATAACTGGAAGTTTGTACCTCTTAATCCCTGTCACCTATTTTGCCCATCCCCCTACCTCCTCCCCTCTGGCAACCACCAGTTTGTTCTCTGTATTTATAAGTCTGTTTAGGTTTTGTTTGTTCATTTGTTTTGCTTTTAAAATTTTCTACGGGTAAGTGAAATCATGCAGTATTTGCCTTTCTCTAACTTATTTCACTTAATATAATAGCCCCTAGGTCCATCCATGTTGTCACAAATGGCAGATTTCACTTCTTTTTAATGGCTGAGTAATATTCCATTACTCAGATGCCACATCTTCATTATCCATTCATCTATCGATAGACACTTAGGCTGCTTCCATATCTTGGCTGTTTTAAATAATGCTGCTACAAACACAGGGCTGCATGTATCCTTTTGAATTAGTTTTTGTATTCTTTGGGTAAATACCCAATAGTGCAACTGCTGGATTGTAGAGTAGTTCTATTTTTAACTTTTAGAGGAACTTCCATAGTGTTTTCCATAGTGGCTGTACCAGTTTGCATTCCCACCAACAGTGCAAGAGGGTTCCTTTTTCTCCACATCCTTGCCAATACCGATTGTTTCCTGTGTCACTGATTTTAGCCATTCTGATAGGTGTGAGGTGATATCTCACTGTAGTTTTGGTTTGCTTTCCCTGATAAGTGATTTTGAGCATCTTTCCATGGGTCTGTTGGCCATCTGTGTCATCTCTGCTGAAATGTCTGTGCATGTCTCCTGCCCATTTTTAATTGGATTGTGTGTTTTTTGGGTGTTGATTTATATAAGTTCTTTATATATTTTGAATATTCACCTTTTATCAGATATGTCACTTGCGGCTATCTTCTCCTATTCAGTGTTTTCTTCATTGTGCAGAAGCCTCCTTTTTTGATGTAGTCACAAGAGTTTATTTTTGCTTTTGTATCCCTTGCCTCAAGGAACCGATCTAGAAAAATTTGCTATGGCCATTGTCAGAGATATTACTGCTTGTGCTCTCTTTTAGGATTTTTATGGTTTCAGGTCTCACATTTAGGTCTTTAATCCACTTTGAATTTATTTTTGTGTATGGTGTAAGAAAGTGGTCCAGTTTTCCCAACACCATTTGTTGCAGAGACATTTTCCCATCGGATATTCTTTCCTGCTTTGTCAAAGATTAATTGACCATATAATTGTGGATTTATTTCTGGATTTTCTATTCTGTTCCATTCATCTGTGTGTCTATTTTTGTGCCAGTACTAAAATGTTCCAATCACTACAGCTTTGTAACATAACTTAAAGTCTAGAATTGTGATGCCTACAGCTTTGTTTTGTTTTGTTTTTCAAGATTGCTTTGGGTCTTTGGGGTCCTTTGTGGTTCCATACAAATTTTAGGATTATTTGTTTTGGCTCTGTGAAAAATGCTGTTGGTATTTTGATAGGGATTGCATGAAATGTGTAGTTTGTTTTGGGCAGTATAGATATTTTAACAATATTTGCTTCCAACCCATGAGCATGGAATGTTTTTCCGTTTCTTTGTGTCCTCTTCAATTTCTTTCATCAGTGTTTTAATGTTTTCAGAGTATAGATCTTTCACCTCTTTGGTTAGGTTTATTCCTAGGTATCTTATTATTTTTGGTACAATTACAAATGGGATTGTTTTCTTAATTTCACTTTCTGCTGTTTCATTATTAGTGTATAGAAATGCAAGAGATTTCTGCACATTAATTTTGTATCCTGTGACTTCACGGAATTCATTTACCAGTTCTAGCAGTTTTTTGGTGGAGTCATTTAGGTTTTCTCTATACAGTATCGGATATATTTTATCATATCATCTGCAAATAGTGCAGATGATAACTTCAATAGAAGTTTTACTTCTTCCTTCCCGATTTGGATGCCTTTTCTTTTTGTTGTCTGACTGCTGTGGCTAGGACTTCCAGTACTATGCTGAATAAAAGTGGTGAGAGCGGAGATCCTTGTCTTATTCCTGACCTTAGGGTAAAGGCTCTGTTTTTCCCCATTTTGGATGATGTTAGCTGTGGGTTTTTCATATATAGCCTTTATTATGTTGAGGTAGGTTTCCTCTAAACCAACTTTGTTGAAGGTTTTTATTGTGAATCAGTGTTGTACTCTGTCAAATGCTTTTCCTGCATCTACTGAAATGATCATACAGTTCTTATCTTTTCTCTTGATATGATGGGTTTTCTGTATAAAGTATCATGTCATCTGCAAATAGTGATAGTTTTACTTTTTCTTTATCAATTTGGATGCCATTTATTTCTTTTCCTTGTCCAACTGCTGTGGCTAGGACTTCCAATACTACATTGAATAAAAGTGGCGAGAGCGGGCTTCCTTGTCTTGTTCTTGGTCTTAGAGGAAAAGCTTTCAGCTTTTGTCAAGTATGAGGTTAACTGTGGGTTTGTCACATATGGCCTTTATTATGTTGAGGCATGTTCTATCTATACTCACTTTGTTGAGAGTTTTTATCATAAACGAATGTTGAATTTTGTCAAATGCTTTTCCTGCATCTATTGAGATGATCATGTGATTTTTATCCTTCATTTATTAATGTAGTAATTACACTGATTTGCAGATATTGAACCATCCTTGTATCCCTGGAATAAAACCCATGTGATCATGGTGTACAGATTTTTTCAGTGTATTGTTGAATTTGGCTGATACTTTAACAGTTTCTGTATCTATACTCATCAGGGATAATGGAAATAAGGCCTAATTTTTGACCAAAGAAACTTCCTTAACTTTCTGGACAAGATCAAGAGACTAAAGTAAAAAAAAAAAAAAGAAAAAAAGAAGAGACTACAACTTATTGTATAGGCAAGTTAATGGTTTTTAAAGGAATACGACTTTTTTGTTTTAACAATTTCTTTATAGCCTACCAGTTCTTAAAATAGTTGTCCACACCCAAATAAAGGATTAAAGCAACCTATATCAGTAATAACTATATATGGTAAAAATCATTGTTAGTAAAACTGCATTTTTCTATCAAATCTTTACCTTAATTATCATAAGGTTCTTAGAAGAAATTGAAAAATATGGTGTAAAGAAATAAATTGAACCAAAATTAATTACCCTAAGACTATGTCAAACTAGTGTTTTCACAGAGAAGAAAGTAATGGATATGGGGAGATTCTGGCATACAATTTGATTAACCCAATAATGTATCTATTTGATTTAAATCTCTTGTGCACGAGCCGTCTGTATCACTGATTTTCACATAGCCTTTGGGGCTGTATATAGGGAAAGGTACTATTTTAAAAATGTCTCCAAATTTCATTTCATTGTGAACTTCGTATATAAGGGGGAAAAAGTGTAAGTTAAAAAATGTGGGATAAAAAAATATAAATCCCTTGGATATATATATGTCTTTTTTAGATCCAGCCTGAAAGAGAAAAATTAAAAATTTGATGAAAGACTATTATAAAAGTTCAAAATTGTACTAAGTGATTACAGTGGTTACAGCTCAGTAGGACCATGCTAAATTTATTTAACCACTGTTAACTATATGACAAACCAGATGGTGTATTAGTCTCGTCATGAACTCGGCATTATGTTGGGAAACAGAAATAAAATGTTGGCCTTATTCTGTGTAACTGGTGTGTATGTTTAGTCATTCTGACCCCCCACAAGAAGGCAGATTCTAGAAAACACAGTGAAATAAAGCAATATATAACTTGGGAGGCAAAAAATGAATTCTTAAGAATTTGAAGGCTAGGGGCGCCTGGGTGGCTCAGTTGGTTAAGCGACTGCCTTCAGCTCAGGTCATGATCCTGGAGTCCCGGGATCGAGTCCCGCATCGGGCTCCCTGCTCAGCAGGGGGTCTGCTTCTCCCTCTGACCCTCTTCCCTCTCATGCTCTCTGTCTCTCATTCTCTCTCTCTCAAATAAATAAATAAAAAAAAAATCTTTATAAAAAAAAAAAAAAAAAAAAAGAATTTGAAGGCTAATAATTATTAGGCTATTGGATTACCTTTGAACATATATCACATTAAACTTACTCTTTGTTCCTTTTCTTTTTCTTCTTCCATAGTTTGAAATGCAAGGACATGTGCTTCTTTTAAAGATTTATGTCTCTGTTGATGTTGTTCCTCTAATTCTTCAAGCTCTTGGGTAAGTCGTTGTCGTTCTTGTGTAAACTGGGCTTGCAGTTGCTGCAAAGAAGTCTGAGACTGGGAAAGCTGCATCTCCAGATTCTGTTTCAGCAAGGAAATCTATGCCATAGAATGGTACAATGAAGAGTAAGTACAAGGCATATTTCACAAATTGCCAATCTAAGGGGAAAAAAGCATGTCAACGATATTAACTGTAGTAAAATAGTTGCCTTAACTAAGTATCCACTTAAAATGTTTTACAATATATCATAGATTATTTAATATTTATGTATCACCACTTTTAATTCTATTCTTAGTAATTATCCTAAAAAATAGACTGTTTTATTGGTATTAAGTTTGTGGACTCTCTAAAGAACACTGTAGCCCATGTTTAGAAATACACCTATTTGTTATAATGAACACCTATGTTACATTGCAATAAAAATTTATAATATGAACTAAGAACAGGACAACTAATGTTAATGTATTTATTAGGTTATGGTCACCTCAAGGAGATAGTATAAAAAGTTAAACTGCTTATTTGTAAGGTGGTAAAGTTGAGTAGTTAAGAATGTGGGCTCCGAGTTAAAATCCTAGCTCTGCCACTTGCTGTATTAGTACTTGACCAGGCTGTGTGAGCTGAAGAGTGTTACTACACATAGTTCACTTAGAACAGCCCCTGGCATGTAGTAAGTGCTCAATAAATATTAACTAAGATTATTTGAGAATTAAAAAAATTACTCTTTAACAGATTTATCTATTTATAACTTAAAATCCTTCTGTAAATAAAAAGGATTTTCACTTTTGGATTTTGATTTAATTCAAAGGATTTGCAAAACTTCAAGCTTTTTTAAAAACCACAAACATACCACAGTCCTCTATTTGTATCTTCACAATGACAGGGACTTTAACTGTGGAAAACTGATCTGTCACTCCTTTTGTACACAGACGTCACCACTAACATGTCTGCATTGTTTCTGGGTGTTTTAAAATACTTAAAATTAAGTCCTTTTTAAAGAATAAAAGCACAAAACACATGTATATGTATATATATGTTCACATATACATTTGATATAACCATTTAATTTGATCTATTTCTGTTTTCATAAACAAGAAACTGTAACTTGGAACTTATCTGTATTCTAGTAGAAGCCTGAAGCTAAAAAGAACATAGGGAGAAGCAGATAAAAGTTGTCAAATGTGTTCCAGTAAGTAATTTAAGATGCTATATGTGTTTATATACAAGTAAAACAGTTTCTGTGGCCAAGAAGGCTAAGGGAGAGAGGACACTGTAAAGTGACTTTTTGTAAATGGGAAAAGATTTTCTTTTGATTGATGGAAGGCAGATATAGGATGCCTCAGATGTCTCACAAGGAGAAGGGGCCTGGGAAAGAAAAAGGGTGGAGAATCACCAGAGATGCAAAAAATAAGAAGGAAAAATAAGGACAATGTTATAGCAACAGTTAAGGCCATACTTGTAGAGTAGGAAGACTAAGACAAATTATACTATGTGACTTCTTACCATTTTATGCAAAGAAAATCAGGATGAAATGAATATTAAGGACAACCCAGAAAGAAAAAGTAAATCATAAAAGGGTAAAAGGCAACAAAAATGTGTGTTTGTGAACACTAACGTGTAATTGGTAGAGTCATTTTCTTCCCAGCTAGCTGGTCCTTGAAATAGAAAAGGCACCTGTCTAACTACTCTCTTCCCAAGTTCAACCTTGTTGCAGACCCAGCATGGGGACCCATGTGACCGCCTTGTCTCTGGTGACAACTTGTTAGAACATATATGGGAACGTTAGGAAAAGACTATGTTACATGCAGAATAATGATTGATATATTATAATGATTGATATTGTCAAAGCTATTAATTGGCCCCTGGACAAGTAAGGACTAAAATCCATCCAGTGAACAAACTGCTCACGAATCTGCCGTGATATGTGTCTGCATTGACTCAAAGCAAAGGGTCATGGTTTTCCAATTTGCACACAGGTACCATATGCACTAGTAGTAGCCCTGGGTCCAGTACCCCAGGTAAGGGTGCACTGAGGGATGAGCCAGTCAGTTCATGGCAGTGTATCTGATTTTCTGCAATACCCACTTCAAACATTCTCTGCATCAAAAAAAGCTCTTATATGTTAATTTGACTACAAATGACTCACACTTTAACTATTTAAGGATGAAACTTATGAAGAAACATTTAAAATGAGGTACCACAGTAGTATAATAGTTACATATTTAAAATCTAAGCACACTTTCAGACCTCTCTAGCTTAAATAAAATACACTTAAATATTTTACTTAATATTTTACACTTAATATACTTTACCGTGAAAGAATTCCAAAGTATTTTTCATTTTAGGATATAAGATTAATCTTTGTAACTATGCTGGATAAAATACACGCAAAAAAGACATTATCATGCAATGTAGTGTTCAAATATACTTAGTTTAGATATTCTGTATTCTTAACTTTGAAAGCACACCAAAATAATATTAAGGCTATCTAAAATCTCTGGATTCATGCTCAAGACCATAACATGAATTATATGCAGAAAGCCTTTATCATGCAATGCAGCATCAAAACTTACTTTGTTGATTTTATAAATAAATTTGTAGCATTGCATTAAATTGTCAGCCTTTATTCAACATGAAAATTACATGGCACTTTAAAACACAGAAATAATGAGCAAAGCAATGTAAAATGAACTAATGTTTATAGCTATAATTTAAGCAGCTGAGTTTAGTATATTTATGGAAATACATACTAATATAAAACTTCATTAATTCAAAATAAAAGAACAAAGACAGACTTTGTGTCAAATAGTTTGGGCAATCTTGGTCAGAACTTTTATTACAAAATTATAGAAAGGCATTTGTTGGATAAATGAATGAAAATGGTTATTCAAATAATATGTTCAAAGTATGTAGTATAGGTATTAGTTTCTATTCATTTGTTCTAATTTTAAATTTTAATGCTTTTTATTTTGTTGTCTTTAAATAAACCAGAAAAATCCTTATTTCAAAAAAGAATTTTAGTCCTCATTTAAAAAATTCTTACCACAGGTGTTTGATATGAATTATATAAGGTATTCTACTGATCAACAGGTATGAGATACTTTGTAAACAATTTTAAAGGCCAATAGTAATTGCTACTCTCTGATCTCTACCACTTAAAACACTGATGTCTTTTTGAAAATAAAGTGTAAAATTTTCAAAAAGATGAAAATTAAAATTAAACATATGGATACATTTATCTGTAGAAAGGAAAGCTTTACCTATTTCCTCCAGGGCAGTTTCACAATGATTCTGTCCCTTCACAGTGGTGCATGAAAAAACACCCTCAAATAGAAAATGAATCAAATCTGAGGTACTGGATCTGACAGTATGTCAACATGGGACATGGAATTATGTTAAGCCAAAATATTTATCAATTTTGACAAGAAAGGTCAACGCAAATTCTTAGAAAGTCTAAACCATATGATACTCAGTTCAATACTTTCAAATATATAAGGCAATATTAAAAACTGTTAACACAGGCTTGGAGGACAGTAAGGATAATTTTTTACTATGTCAACAACTTATATAAATGTTCACATAGGGGCGCCTGGGTGGCTCAGTCGGTGAAGTGTCTGCCTTCGGCTCGGGCCATGATCCCAGAGTCCTGGCATCAAGACCCGCACCGGGCTCCCTGCTCAGCAGGAAGCCTGCTTCTCCCTCTCCCACTCCCCTGGTTTGTGTTCCCTCTCTTGCTGTCTCTCTGTCAAATAAATAAAATCATTAAAAAAAATAATTGTTCATGTAAAATGTTTGAAGGTCCCTGAATATTTTAATTCCTTTTTTCCCCCTTTTTAACCACTAATTTGCTATTTTTGAAGAGTCTAGCTAAGAAAATAAATTTAAGCTTAGGGAAATTATGACCATTCTGAGAAAATTCTGAATTGTTCATAATTTCTTGGTATTTTTCTAAGAAAACCTATAAACTGAACTTATCAATTAAGAATCACAAAAATGCCTACTTAATGTCCTTAAGCTATTTCTATAATATGTTCCCAATCACCCTCTCATTCTTCGTTGAAAAAAATTAGAGAGCTTTTATAAAGGACAAAGGTATCCATAACCACTTGTTTTTTAGAACAAGACAGTATATAGCAGAAAACTTGCATGGAAGGCTAGGAAAGAATGTGTGGAGGGGGTGGGTAGATGCTCACCCTGCTCAACAACACTGACAAGGCAATATTTTGTTTGGATGATGACAGAATAGAAGAACTGATCCTCAATGACTATAATGTTACAAAAGGAAATTAATTAATGGGGATTTCATTGTGTCACCAACCCCTTTTACTTTTTTTGTAGGAGATGAATCAAGGAGTTCCCATTTTAGTTACTAATAGATTTAACTTCAATTTAAGGTTGTTTTTTTTCATTTATAACTATTCATTTATAATTAAGAAAAGGTAACTATGTTGTCACAAGTATTTTGAAGTTCAATTAATTCTGATAATCATCTTATTTGGGTTCTTACTCCTACTCCAATTAGTATATATGGTTTATATATAGTGGTTCTGGTTTAATATACTGATCATGCCCAAATTCTTACTATGTTATATGTGAATTTCTTTTTTTTAATATGTGAATTGCTTTTAAATGTAGCCTTATTTTACCAACATTGAGAGAAATATCTTTGTTGCTTGTTATTTATATTTTTAAATGGTGTTAAATGTATTCATGTATTTATTTTTTAAAGATTTTATTTTTAAGTAATCTCTCCGCCCAATGTGGGGCTCGAACTCACAACCTCAAGGATCAAGAGTCCCATGGTCCACTGACTGAGCCAGCCAGGTGCCCCTTTTTTCATGTATTTCTAATTACTTTTTACATAGAAAACAAAGTTTAATATTAAAGGTAGATAAAATGTTCTTTTCTTGGTAGTAGAAAGAATTTAGAAAGGTATGAGGAAATAGTTTCACTCCAGAAGTATCAAAATTTCACAGAACATCTCCTCGACTCAAGCTTTGATTCCCCTAAGACAGGAGTTGGCACACTGCAGCCTGTTTTTGTAACTTAAGTTCTACTGGAACATGGCCACCCAGATTCACTCGCATGTTGTCTATGGCCACTTTCATCCTAAAATAGCAAAGTCCAATAGCTGCCAGAGAAACTGCACGGCCCCCAAGGCCAAAAGTATGTACCATCTGGCCCTTTACAGAAAATGTTTGAGGACCTCTGCCCTCGGATATCTAAGAAAAATATCCAAGGATGTTCAGCTCTGCTATTTTAAACAACATTGGGTATGGTAAAAATAAATCTCATTTTTTTCTCTTCATATTACAAAAAAATTTTAAATGAGTGTTTACATTGGAATATTACTTTGAAGCTTAATTTCTACATATTTAAGTAAGAACAATAGCTTTACCAATTCTTAGAAAAGGGATTTACTTCATTTCACTTAAATCTTTTAATAATTACAACATCAAAATGTAAAATATGTTCTGAATCTCATGAACTTCACATCTAACACTTGTTTATTGACACTACTTTCTCAAAAAATAGTTTAACAAAAGAAAAGCAAATTTACATTTATTTGCATTGTTACAACAGTCAACTAGTTAATAGTTTTCAAAAAATATTTTTCAAAGTAAACATTTAAATAATGAATTTTATGCCTGAGAGGTAAAATCTTGCTTGGCTTTATAATAAAAATATGCTCATTAATATAACGTGGTAGATGTATACACATACACAAACGAATGGCTGAAAGCTTTTGTTACCCATATACAAAACATAACTTAGTGAATGCCGAAGTGTATTTTTTATATCATAAGTTAAAAGCTTTAAAGCAGTGATGATATTTATGCAAAATTAAAAGTGCAACATGCCCTTGTGTACAAATTGTAAGTGCCGCTCACTTACATTGTTGATAGATTTATGCAAAGCTTCACCCAGAGAGTGCCGCTAGGAAGAAAAAAAATCAAAGGAATAAAAGGGAAACATTCAGAAATCAACTAAGTGAAAGAAAGAGGGATATAAAAGGGAGAGTAAAACACAGGACGTTAATTATAATATGCTCAAGAAAAAATAAATTGAAAACAGTTCTGAGAAAGGAATTAGACAAAAAAATTTAAGACACACAATCTAATTATCTGTAGTCCCTTAAAACAGTATCTGATGTTTGTGGGAATGGCAGACTTACCTATGCAAAATACTGAAGGCCAGTACATACAAATCAGAGTTCACTTGAAAAGATAATGGTTATTGAAGGACCTAGAAGAAATATTACTGTTCTAAGTTCCTCCCAGAAATCTAAAATATAATGCTTCAAAGCATTATACTCAGTACTGGTATAGTATGCTTATGACAGATTTCTCAAGACAAATGAGCAGATGAGAACTGAAACACGAACTTGATTGTCTGCATAATTTGGAGGCCAAAAATAAATGAGTTAATCATTAAAAATGTGATTTAATAATAATCTGATTTTATACTTGGGGGAAAGAAGAGGTGCCTTTGTATCTTTTCTTTTCTTTTTTAAAGATTTTATTTATTTATTTGACAGAGAGAGACATAGCGAGAGGGGGAACACAAGCAGAGGGACTGGTAGAGGGAGAAGCAGGCTTCCCGCTGAGCAGGGAGCCCAATGCAGGGCTCGATCCCAGGACCCTGGGATCATGACCTGAGCCGAAGGCAGATGCTTAATGACTGAGCCACCCAGGTGCCCCCCTTTATATCTTTTCAATCCTATTTTCTAGGATATATTTGGCAAAATTATGATCTGGGTTTATTTTTCAGAAGTTCATTCCAATTTTGAGTGACATAAAACAACTGGAAACACCCACACCCTCTCTTTCCCCAAATATGGGGGAAAATATGATTTCATTTTCAATTGCCTCATTTTTTTTTCCTTTCCAAAAATACAAAATAGTATTTTGAAGTTATATTAGTATTTTTTTTAAAGATTTTATTTATTTGACAGAGAGAGACAGTGAGAGAGGGAACACAAGCAGGGGGAGTGGGAGAGGGAGAAGCAGGCTTCCCGCTGAGCAGGGAGCCCGATGCGGGGCTCGATCCCAGGACCCTGGGATCATGACCTGAATCAAAGGCAAATTCTCAACCGACTGAGCCACCCAGGCGCCCCAGTTATATTAGTAATTTAAGTACAAAAGTGTCTGTGAAATAGTTTTTACTTTGGACATTAATCAAATTTTAGACAGAAAATTTTTTTTTCATAATGTGATTACTCCTTGGTGTGTCATAAACTAAAACTTGTTTTTATCTGGTAAATAATTTTTTACTAATAAGTTAGACTAATATATAATTTAGGATATAGTATAGTTATAAAAATAAGTTGAGAAAAAAGATTAATTTCTATCTGGTTATTCTATAAGTGCTCAATTTAATGTTTCTCATATATATATAATACATAAAATTATATATGTAATAACAATATACATTTTATATATACATACACAATTTTTCTTTTATATATATTAGTTGTGTTAATTTTATTTACTTTCTCTTTATGCTTTTTCATACTCCGTATTTTTTATATACTAATAAGACACTTCTCCAGACTTTGCAAAATTTATGAAAAGCTGAGGGATTTTTAGTTGTGTTTTTTCATTTTTGTTTTACCTCTTTGTATTTCTCAGAACTGATGTCCTAGTACTAGAAGTTAACTTAAAATGTATGGCATTTACTTATGAAGTAGATTTTATTTTTCATTCTTTAAGTAAGCTATCATCAGACAAAAATATGTATGTTACTTAGGATTCCTGAGCTAACTGATAAAACTAGGCTAATACGACAGATCATAAAGTAGCATGCCAGGTCTTCCCTTAGGAATTCTAGATTTTGGGTTTTATACAACAGAAGTATATTAGAACACTTGGAATCTAAACTCACAGGGGCACTGTCTCTGTCAACACAGTTAGTTATAAGCCATGGAAAGAGCTAAACCAAAAGGCACGGTCCTTGAGCTGTGACTTGGGGTGACTCACATCACAGACCTGGCTGTGGCAATGGGGAAATGCACTCGTGCTATTGGGTCACAACCCTTATTGGTTAATACGTAAATGAAGTAGATTTTTTTTAATTTAGAAAAATCTTTATTGGAGTATTATTAAATTCCAGGAAATACCTTAAGTACAGAGTGATACAGAGAGTTGAATAAGACAATAAAACAAATATACAAAAAAAATTAAAAAATAAAGACTTGATGATAAAAGCTATGATGAAAAAAAAGATTGCTGTGATAGAAAATGACTAGAAGTGATACTGGGTTGATCGTAAGAAAACATCTGTTGAAAGAAGTGACATTTTAACTTGGAATCAATGAAAAAGCCAGCCACGAAATGCGATGATCCTGGGGAAAGTGTACCCGGGCAAATGGATTAGCCAGCGCAAAGACCCTGAGGGGGAAGTGAGCTGGGAGTGACTGGATATACATGTGTGTATGTGTGTTGAGGGGGAAGGTTTGTGAGGATGACATGAGATGGGTGATTTTTTGCAGGGGCCAGATGGCTTATGGTCTTGTAGGACCATAAAAACAAAGAGCCTTAATTGAGTGAAGTACCTTGAGAGAATTTTAAAAGGAGGGGAATGGTAAGATCTGATTACATCATAAAAGATTACTTTGAGTGCTATGAAGAAAAGTGAAATTGGGAAGATTGGATAGGAGGCTATTACAATGGTGACTTGGCCTAGTGTTTACTAGGGGCTATAGAAGCAGACAGAGCTGGGGTGTTCTGGAGGTGGAATGAATAGGATTGACAGATTACATGAGAGATAAAGGAAAGGAAGAAATCAAGGATGACTCTTCAGTTTTTGTTTTGAGCAACAAGAAATGCCAAGAAGTAAAGATGATGGTTTGGGGGATGGTGACTGGGAACCAGTATTTCGGAGTCAGACATGTGAAATTTGAGATACCTGTTAGCCAACCATGTGATTCTGAGTTCAGGTGAAGATGTCAAGGCTAGAGATTTAACTTTGCAAGTCACTGACATATAGATGGTATTTATGCCACAACACTAGATGAGATCCCCCAAGTTAAGTGTCTGCTTGAAAGAATATTGGATGGGGGCGCCTGGGTGGCTCGGTCGTTGAGCGTCTGCCTTCGGCTCGGGTCATGATCCCAGAGTCCTGGGATTGAGCCCCGCATTAGGCTCCCTGCTCCGCGGGAAGCCTATTTCTCCCTCTCCCACTCTCCCTGCTTGTCTTCCCTCTCTCGCTGTGTCTCTCTCTGTCAAATAAATAAGTAAATAAATTCTCTGTCAAAAAAAAAAAGAAAGAATATTGGATGAACTAAAAATCTGTATGCAAAAATATTATTTGGCAAGCATTCTATATAAGCAAGATACATGTTAATAAAAACTGATACCCTATATAATAGTCAATTTGTTTTAAAACATCTTAAGCTTGTCAGTTTTTGAGATGAGTGAAAAGGGCCTCAGCGCATCCTCTTCAATAGATAGCACTCATACCTCAACATAGAAGGCTTACTGAATGTGTTTCAGGATTTCTTTTCTTGAAGGATGAATATAATCAGATTTTCAGATAAGTGAGAAAGCTAAAAATAACTAACAAAGTTGCTGCACTTAATTAGAAATTTAAAGCTTTGTTTGTAAGAAACTATGCTCTCAGGAGTCATCTCATTGTTCTAAACCTGACTTTATTCATTTAGAAAATAGCACAAGGTTTTACATGTTTGCCATTTGTAAACATATTAGTATATACATATTGAAATCCACTGAATTACCAGCTTTTGAAGGACAAAGATTATGTCTTATTCAGAGTTTGTATCCAAAGTGCCTAATGGTATGTGACAAAAAGTAAATAGGTCAATAAATACTTATTTCAAGACTAAATGAATGACACAGACTTTTATTTAGTTTTTGCTACTCCCTACCTTACTTTTCCTCTCCCCCATAATAACGGAAGCAGTAAAGAGAAAATTTCAGTTAAAAAGAAAAAATTTAGAAAAAATACATACATTGGTATCATGCAGAAATCCTGTAGTCAAGACTTAGAAATGTATCCTGAGAAATGAACTAATGAGTATACCAAGTATAGTAAATATTTGTCCAGAAAATATTAATCCGAACAAAGAAAGATTGCCAAGAGGGAAAGATATTCATTGAATGGCACCTAACTTGTCCCACTGTAGTCTATTCTCCATACTGTAGCCAGAGTTTTGAAATTATAACATTTGAATATTTCACACTACTGATTAAAATCTTTCAACAGCTCCTCATTGTCCTTTAGACAAAGTCCCAACAAAACCCCAAGTGATCCAACCTGTCTACCTCCCCAGCCTCTGGTCTCCAAGGAAAGGTATTTGGGGGCTGCCTGAGGGCCTTTGCATATACGTCCCCTTCTGCTCAGAATGCTGTCTCCTTCTCCTCTTGGCCTGACTCCTTCTCTTTCAGGTCCTAGGTAAATGATCCCACAGTCAAAGGAACCTTCCCCAAGTTCCCAGACTATGTTAGGTCCCCAGGGTACACACACTGTGTATCACAATTGTAATGAGTTAATGTGTCAAACTGTTATTTCTCTTTGCCCTCCTTTCTAGATTATAAGCAACGGGAAGGTAGAGATCATTATGACTCCATTATGGGTCTAGCACACTACATGGCCTATCAGAAACACTAAATTCTTGACAAATGTCAAAATGCCATCAAATGTCCACAGAATAAAATTCTCATTACTAATACAAGAAATGTCATTTATCAAATTTTTAATTTCCTTGAAATAATATGTACACCGATATTACACTGCAATTCAAGTAAAATGTTAAAGCTTAATAAAATGTTCTAAAATTCAATATTTAATATATAATATGGTAATTTCTTAAAGCAAATTATATAGTCTTTTTCTAATATTAATTTCAAGGTTTACTAATATCTACAGAAAAGTAACCAACAAACCTAAGTCTTAGAACTGACAATCACAATTTTAATAATTCTCCTAAAGCAAAAAAAAAGAAAAATTCATGAACAAGTGTTCAATATTTAAACTAAAGTTGTAGTAACAGGCATATAATAAATGAAATTAAGGTGAAGACAAACTAAGACGTTAGATAATTCTTAACGCTTTTCTCAGATTATCTTAAATAACTTTATAATCATATACCCATTGAACCCTTTCAGATCCCCAATGCTGTTTTTTTAGTATTTTGTCATTTGAAATTAGGAATATGCTAAGTTGATTTGTTACTACAATGCTATCTAAATGTTCATAAGTATTTTTCAGGTGTGAAGGCACAAACTGTTCTGCATTTCATCACAGGTCTTCCTATAGTATTTTGCAGAACAGATATATACTTAGTACACATTAATAATTTCCCAGTATTTTAAGCATCTCTTTTTAAAGCCAGGTGTAGATATCACTGTTCTATCTCTTCACTCTCTTCTCCTAAATATACCAATTTAAGAACTGGATAAACTTATTCTAAAAAGGGAGTTTTTGGTAGGGAAAAGAAAATTAAACATTTTTAGATTTGCAAATTAATTCAGAAAACAATTTAGTACTGTTAATCTTGAGAAAAAAGTCTCAAGAGGAAGAACACTAACAACACTAAGTCTGATAAAAGAGGATAAAATACAGTTAAAGTAAAATAATATCATTAATTTTTTGACTGAAGAGAATTTAGAAACAAGCTTCCATATTTACTAAGGAAAATACTGCATACTAATTTTGAATCCAGGAACTGAAGTATGAAGAATAATGGATGTTGGCTCGGTTTTGGTAGACTTTAATTCCATTCCACATTTTCTGGGGTCCTACCTGCTATTCACACTCTCTCTTCTATCTGGTTTCTCTATCTCTTTCTCCATATGTTCTTTCCCTTCACTCTTTCTGCTGTTTTTTTCTTTGACTTCCCTTTTCCTTACTCAAGTCATCTCTTTTCCCAGGGCTGAGGCTGGATCTCTGATGTTTGTTCTATGTAGTTTCCTGCTCTCCTAATTTCTACAGAGGATTTAGAACCTTCCAGGTCAGCTTCATTGATCTCCTATCACTGCTCGGGGCTCTGTCAAGGTCTTTGAGTTAGCTGGGAAGAGCTGATTATTTCAGCTCCCTTTCTAATATCTCTACCTCAGAATCCATCTATTCTTCCATTAAAAGGTATTATTGTTATTCTTTTAAAACAAACATAAAAACTGATATAAATATAAATATATTTTTTCAGTAGGCAGAAATGCAATTTCTAAAGAGAATGCCTTCCTTCCTAACATCAAACTTAATTTAAGAGTTAAGAGATGGAGCTAGCAGAATGAGCACTAAGCCAAATTTACTCCAAATTTTTGTGATCTAAATAGTATAGACCAGTGCTATCAAATAGAATTGTAATTGAGAGCCACGGGTGTAATCTAAAAAGTTTTTAGTAGCCATATTTTTAAAAAAGTAGATTTTTAGTCATATATTTAACCCAATATATCCAAAACATTATCATCTCAACATGTAATTATAGCTGATAAAAATATTAGTGAGACATTCCATCCACTTTTTGTACTAAGTATCTGATACCCAGCATACATTTTACGGTGACATCTCAATTTGGATGAACCTCATTTCAGGTGCTCAGCAGTCGTATGTGGCTAGTAGCTACCATCTTGGACAGCACTGGTCTAGAAATCAGAACATGGTCTGTAACAGCCTGAAGAGACTGGCTTCTCCATTGCTCTTGATCAACAGCACTTATTTTAATGCTCTATTTCTTATTCATGTCATTGCCCTTTCCAACTGAGTGTGAAAAATTCTAAAATTTCCTGTGATGTAGAATCAGTATGTCTAAAACCAAACTTACCATCTCACCACCCGACTTCCCCCCAATTAAGTAGTTCATGACCTCCCTGTCTCAGATGCTCTTCTTTTGGTTATCCTGGCTTTAAACCCTCAGTCACCTTTAACATTTCTTTCTCCTTTAGCAAAGTATTCTATCAAATTTCATGATTTGTTCCTCTATAGTTTCTCTTGTATTCTCAGTGAAACAGGTCCTAAATGGTTAGAATTATTTGTACTTCATATATTTGACAACTTCCTCTTCAGTCGCTATGCCTCAGTTTTTGTTCATTCCATTCAACAACTATTGAGTGCTTACTATATGCCAGGCAGTTTAAGTAGCTGGATATGCAATTGTGAACAGTACAGATAAAGATCCAGCTTTCATGGAACTACATTCTAATAGGGAAAAGAATCAATATGAGGCTATGTAGTAGTAAATGTTTTGAAGAAACACAAAGCAGAGTAAGAGGACACAGAGTGATGGAGGGTGCTATTTTAGAGGGAGTGGCTAGGGAAGATCTTTTTGAACACTTAGGATTGAGCAGAGAATTGAACAAAGTAAAAGAACAAGCCAGGAAGATCTGGGGAAAGTGGGTTCCATGTGGAGGGACTGGCAGGTGCAAAGGCCCCGCATGGATTAAGCTTGGGGTGTGTGTGTGTGTGTGTGTGTGTGTGTTTGTTTCCAGGAACTCCAAGTCTTCCAGTAGGACTACAGAAAAGGAAGGGAGGAGTGGCAGGAGATGATGTTGGCAGGGAACAAATCATAAGGCTACTACAGGCCACAGTAAAAGTGTGGGTTGTAATCTAAACGTAGAAGATTTGAAGCAGGAGAGTAACATGATCCAACTTAATATTTTAAGAGCATCACTCTGGCTGGTTGAGAAATAATATGTAGGTGGGCAAGAGAAGAAGCAGGAAGACCAAATGTAGGTTCCATTCGCAGTGTAGGAGAGAAATGCAAGTAGCTTGGACTAGGGTGGTAGTGGAGGAAGTGCTGGAAATGGGCAGATCCTGGGTGTACTTCGAAGGCAGAGCAGCAGGAATTGCTGACGGACTGGGTGCACAGTGTGACAGAGAGGAGTCAGAGACGGCTGAGCAGCAGTCTGGCTTAGGTTGAGGGGTGATGGTTGGGTACGTGATGTGTATTCAAGAGTTCTGTTCAGACATTTTGGATTATCTATATTGAGCTGTCTCCATTTCCTCCTCACTTCAATATCATAGCCACATTAAGCTCCCTAAAATAAAAATTTCAACATGTTATTCTCCTATCCATAAACCTTTGACAGAATCCCATAGCCTACTGAGTGAACTCTGAACTCCTATGATTGGAAGTCAAAATTTTTCACAATGACCTATCTCCCCAATTGTCCCCACCTCATTTTTCTGTATTCCTCATAGTGCCTGGAAAATAAGAGTATATTCAATAAAATGTCAAATGAATAAAAATATTTGTGTTCATCCTTTACCCTATTTGAAAGTCACACTAAAGCTGACCTCTTTAATGAAATTTTTCCCAATCACATTGGCTATGTCACTCTTTCTCTATTCTATACTCCCACCCAGTGGTTAAGTTGGTAAGTATGTAATAGCTCTCTGAAAAATAAAGCCCTGATGTGTAGCATGTGCTGGTACTGTGTTGTAAATACTCCCACCATCGATGACTGCTAGCCACCAACATGTCCCAGAATATGGAGCTGAGAAGGCCTGCACACAGTCAGGGCTATGTGAGCTGGGAGGAGCCAGATCCAGCACATCACTGCTCCTAGAGTACAAACTGTCCAGACCATTTATGGTCACTCACTGCAGTGACTTTTACTGTAGGTAAAATGCTATCAGATTGGAGGTATGTGGAGGCTAAAAACTGTGTCAGATACATGGTGGCTATAACCCCCTAAATAACCTTGGGCCTCAAAGCTCAAAATGAAGTCAGACCCAAACTACAAAGTCCCACAGTTCTTTGTCTGAATGATTGTATGTCTCACAAATTTCTCAGTCCGTGGATCTGAATGAGGGAATTGGAATATTAAGTCATCATACTGGACCTAAAATAAAATTTGCCCTGAAAAAGGTGAAATAAAGGAATATATGATGACATTTTAGGATCACACACAGATAATATGATCACAGAGCACTCTGTATACTCACTTTTCTTTAGACAGAGTTGAAGAGTAAAAATGTAGTTCTTTTGCTTTAAAGGAATTCAAATGTACACTGATTAGCCCAGGAAGTATGCCTAGTTTTTGGACTAAGGGGTAATCATTGGACAGAAAAAAAGAACACAATGAAACATTAAAAAACTAAAAATATAAAGTCAGACTCTGATCAGAGCACAGAATAAAAATAATAGCTTTGGGAAATTTTGATAAAGAATATCTGACTGAAGAAAAGTGAAACTCTTATGCCTTTCTTTGCCCATTTCTTGATAGGTAAGTTTAAATCAAATTTAACTCTCAAGAGATTAAGTTCAACATGAAAGATAAATTATTTCTTCTTGGCTCTAAGCAGAATGAAATATAGGTAAACCAAGGCACAAAAAAAGACTTGTGTTCAGTTCACTCAGAAATAGTTAAAATATGTGAAAACACAGAACCTCTGATACTTTTCACGATATATGTTTCTGCCTAAGGCCTGGCTGTTCCAATTCCATTCTCCACTCTTACTCCTTAAATGTCCCAAAGCCCAAGCCAGATCTGGTTTCCCTAAGTGCAGAAGGGTGCTGGCAGTGCTAGGAACAAGGGGATGAGTGAGGCCAGTAGTAGTAAGTAGAGTGAGATGGTTGTAGGGCTCGGAGCTGGGGGTGGACAGTATGAGGACCAGGGTTCAGTAGGAGCAGGCAAGTGGAAAGTAGGAGAGCAGGCACACCACACTGGCTCTAGGAATCCATCCACAATAACCAAGAGAACAAATCCAAAGGGCCAAGGAGGGAAGGGTCCTTTGTCCATAACAAAGTTCTATTAAAAAGACTGCTGGTCCTGCTAGAAGTTTCTGTCCTCTGACATACCTGGAAAGAGTGCAACTTTGATAACATAATACCCACTTTCACTTCAGTGTGGAATCGTCTGTTCAACTGTTTTCCTAACTTTCTTCAGGTACATAAAATCCCAAGATGTAACAGCTATTTTCCAGTTTATCTACAGGAATGTGTATGCCCTCTAGATTTTAGAAGTGGGGAGCAGGGAAGATATTATCATTTTGGAAATGGGACTGATGACATAGAGCAGCACAGAACAGCTTCATCTTTGGAGGCAAGTAATTCCTGGTTCTATTGATATTTATGGTTAATCTGATCAAAAAATTATTTCTGTAAAGTTGGCAAAATTGGAGCCATTATGTAATAAATTACTTTATGACACAGAACTAAAATAATAGGCAAAACATTATGTCCTCTCAGGAATAATCAATGCAGAACAGATATTGGTAAAAGAAAAAAAAATATCAGAGAAGCATGGATGAAATCTGACAATTTATTTTAAGAGAGATTACATGAGTAATGAAATAATCTAAGAGAAAACAGGTGGGAGAAGTGGTAGGTCCTCTTTACAATGCCAAGTTCAGCCAAAAAATGTCTGTGTCAATACTTTGTGATTAAAAAACAAGGCAGACTCTCAGGAGTATTTTTCATTTTTATCATACAATTGAACTAATCTTTTTAAGTACAGAACATCATAGAAGAGTAGTACCATTCTACCCAGGAAAATCTGTCCTTCTAGGTATCTAAATAGGAATGTAAAATAAGTATACAGAAGGTAACCAATAAACAATGCTAACCTGGTGCCCAACTTCTAGTGAGAGTTGTTTTCTTTTTATTTTTGTCTGAATTTCAAAGGTTTCAAATTTATTCACAAAAATTCATATATATATATATATATATATATATATATATATATATATATACACTCCCTTTTCAGGGTAACATTATTAATTATTATGAAAGATCTGACACAAATCGGCAGGCCCCAAGTACTCTTGAAAGATACTGCATGTATGTATCCTCTGTAATAAGTTATCTTACAGAAAGCCTATCCTGTTTATTTTGAAATTCATCATGATCACAAATAGAAAGATAATAGTAGATTTCTAGAACTAAATTATGGAGCTGCTTCTTGTCCAAGTTCTGTACTTGCTTATCAACTAGTGACTCATGCAGTCAGTCTTATTTAATAACAGGCTTTGCAGGAGAGTGCTAAGAATTCATAAATTTAGAAGTTGTGTAAATGAGTGAAAATTCATTTAATTATAGTTATAAATGGAAATAAGTGAACCTGACATAAGAAGATAGATTTAGGACATAAGATACACTTAGGGATATCACTACCTTTTGTTGATAACATTTTGAAGAGTAACAGGCAACATCCTTCTGCTGAGAAGTAAACTGCTCACTTCTGGTACGGCTTTAGGCAATCAGGATGCATTTAATAAATTTTACCTTCTGGGGCCCAAGTGATAGCTAATGGTTTGAAAAAAGATTTTATACTTTCAAAATATGGGTAACTTTTCCATTTAAAAATCTCTAATGTGGTCAGTTCAAATATTAAGCCAAAACCTGTAAATTCTTCTCAGAATTTAGGACTGCATAGATAACATTATTTAGTACAATGTTTTCACAGGTTAATGAATATATCTCCTTGATTTTATACATTTTTAAAATTTTTAATTTGCCATATGAAAAATAACAAAATACAGTGAATTAACACATAATGTTTTATAATGTTTTCCTGGCTAGAGAATGTCAAGGAAAATGAATCTTCAGAATGTAGAGACTATTAATTACCTGGTTTAGGAGATCTTCTACTTTCTTCTGCCATGAATCCCTGGCTGCATTTTTTTCTCGCTCCTTTAACTGCAAAAGTTGAGACATGGCTGACTTCTTATCCTCTTCATGTTGAAGTCTTAACTCTTCACGAAGTTTAGAACACTCCTGTCTAAAATAAAATGAATGCCTTTATTTTTAAAGAGAATTATTCCTCTCAGTAGCTATAGTATAGTTGTTCACGGTTTTTTTAAGTATTTAATTAATCCTCCTCAAAAGTCAACTCAGAATAAAAGTGGTTATTTTTTCAGCCAGGCTTACAGAACTGTAAGGTAAATTGGTAACTTACCTAAGATTATTAGTTCATCAGCTATTAATGGCAGAACAGGTATTAGAATAAATAAATCTTCTGACTTGAGGTTAGTATTTTATAAAGAAAATAAAATCAGAAAAAGTATTCAAGCAGAAAAGGAGAATAACAATTTCTCTGCATCTAATCGGGAAAAAAAATTCATTAAAAATGCTGTCACTATGATTTTAACGATAAGACAACATAAGCCTTATAACAGAAAAACATTTTTGCACATCTGTATTGATAAGATTACATTACAGAGTAAAAAATGTACCTAAGGTTTTCAGTCCATTTTATTTCTAAGTCATGGGCCATTCTGTCCACTCTGAGCTTCTCTTCCTCTTTCATGGCAGCAAGTGTTTCTTCATGCTGTTGCCTTGCTTGTTCTAGCTCACCCTGAAGAATAAAAACTTTTCAATGAAAACAAGTCTTCAAAAGCAAATTCATTGCTGGTTATTTCAAATAAGCAGAGCGCTTGTATTATAACTTAAATTCCTACAGCACAATAATTGATAGTGCTATCTATAACGATTACTGGAGATTTTCAGATAATATATGGCACATATATTTTAAGTGTCCTTGTGCAAACTATATTTCATTAAGGCTTATAATTTTACAAATCATTTTGAATAGTTTAAAGCTAGCATAATAAATAATCTTAACTTTCCATATCATGGGTATCTATTATCTTCATATAAAAATATACACATAACATAGATATGTTATTCAAATTCATTCATATTTATATTCAAAAGTCTGCTATTTATTGAAAACTGAAGCATTATAGCTCTACCTCACTGACATGATTAAAATAAGTGATAATACGATATAGATGAAATGCCTGTGGCTCTCTGGAGCCCAGTGCTAGAGGTGACCTGTTTGGACAACAAGGCAACCCTGGGGCCCTGCCGGCCGTGGAGCTGCTCTTCGGCTACAACAGACGAGGAACAGATGATGGTGCTTCCTTCTGTTGTAACAATGACCCTTTCTGGATCACCCACTTACCAAGAGCAGGTGTTGGAGCATGGCTGAAGGGCATATCCAGATTAATGGGAGAGAAGAACGTCATTGTTGAAACTGCCATTCTACATTGCTGACCTGGCTATAAACAGTAAATTCTGAAAACTGGATCCAGCCATCTTAGCCAATGGTCCTTTTCACTAAGTATTCTGCCTCTAGGAACTACTACTTTTTCCATCACAGGCAGCATTAAATGGGATAGAATACTTAAAAAGTATTTCTTTTATTGAATGCAAAGTACTTTATTAGACATCAGTGGGGTAAGGAAAGAGGTAAAGAAAATACTTGCTCTTTTTTTTCCTCAAGTGTTCCATATCCATCACCTCCTGGGATCCTCATAACAACATGGGGAGGTGATAGTGAGGAAACGGAGCCTCAGCAAGGTTTAGTAATGCCAGAAACTATAAACTCCACACTACAGATTTGCAACTGTTAAACTAATATTATCATCATTGTCATCAGCATCTTACCCCTTATTTACCAACCATGATCTAAGGTGTCTTAAGGGCAGAGTCTTGCCTTACCTGTGACTGGATCCCCCACAGGTACCAACCAACAAGTTGACATATAGTCAGGGACCAATATCCACTTGATGATGGGTTCAGTTATATAATACACAACAGAAACTCAGCAGGGAGGAGGGGAAAAAAACTCCCATCCAGACAGAACACCTGTTAAGGAGCCTTCCTAAAGTTGTGGTAAACTGTGATGCAGCACCTACATTTTCTTGATTAAAGTTGTCCAGCAGAACAAAAGATGAACAGTTGCTAAGGTTTTGCTTACAGTTTTTATTAAGTTCTACTACCTGATAGAAGAGCAATGTAAATATGTGCAAGGACCTTAAAGAAATGAAACTGATTTGAATTCCAAGCTAAAAAAATTAAATTTGAAATATTAATAAAAGGCAACATTTCCTGAGTGCTTACTATTTTACTAAGCACTGTGCTGTAAATGGTTTACCTCATTTAATTCTTACAATAGTGGTGTGAAGTGTATTATTATCCCCTGCCACTCCTGCATTGTGCAGATGAGTAAATTGAGGATTAGAATAAATAACTTGTCTGAAGTGACTAAGTGGTGGATCAAGAATTCACACCCAACCAATCTGACTTCAGGGCCCACACTCTCAGTCACCTCTCTGAAGGAAAATTAAGAACTCTCTGGATACTATCCTCTTAGTTCTTATGGATGCTTTTCTCTACTTTCTGAGGCAATGTAAATATTTGCTCTGCTTCCTGAGAATGGAAGGTCACAGAGCCTTTCAAAATTTTTAGGTCATAGAGAATTGCTTTGTTGCTATACATGAGAGTTCAGACTCTTACCAATAAAAGACTTGTGCATCCTAATTGTTATGGTTTGAATTGTGATCCCAAAGAGATACATGGAAGTCCTAACCTCCTGTACCTCAGAATGTGAACTTATTTGGAAATAGGGTCAGTGAAGATGTAATTAGTTAAGAGGAGGTCATACTGGAGTAGGGTGAGCCCCTAGTCCTAGGTGAAGGGTATCTTCTTAGGAGGACACAGGAAGAATGCCACTGACCACTGAGGAGGAAACTGAAATGTGCCACCAACCAAGGAAGGCCTGGGGCTACCAGGGGCTGGAAAAGGTGAGGAAGGATCCACCCTCCTAGGTTGAAAAGGGAGAATGGCCCTGACAACACCTTGATTTTGGACTTTCAGCCTCCAGACTGTGAGAAAGTAAATTCCTGTTGTTTTAAGCCACTTAGTTTTAGTACTTTGGTAGGAAAGCCCTGTGAAACTAATACACTCCATACAATGTGATATTTAAGCAAAGTAACTAAATATTTTTACCTTGCTAATTTTAGATTATAGCAGGTATTATAAAATTACCTCAACATTTAATAGAGCATCTTTGGTCTCCTTCAGCCTGCCTTTAGTCAAGTCGAGCTCATTCTGAAGTCTCTCCTGGGAGTCCTGAAGACTAGCAATGAGGCCTTCTGCAGAGCCAAGACCTTGTTCACTTTTCCTCACCAGATCTTGGAGGCGGCCAATCTGCAAGTACATACAGTACTTTTAATATACTTCATTGTTATTGACCAGCAAAACAGCCATTTTTTTTTTCTTAAAGTCTTTTCTTTAGTGGTAATTTTACTGAATGGATCTTTTTTGATGAATTTGGAAGAAGCACTCAAATAATCAGGATAGCTTTCATCCGTTGTTGTGTGTGTGTATGTGTGTTTTTTTGTTTTTTGTTTTGCAAAGACCTCCATATTTATGATTTCCCTCTTTCATGACAACCATGTGAATAAGTGAATAACTCAAGTCCCCATTTTAACAAAGAGAATTCCTGGTTCTATCAAATAATCAAATCCCTCCAAAATGGAACTGGAACAAGATGAAGATTATATCAAAGACAGAGGGAAAAAAGTATTTTTTTAGATAAAAATATTTTTAAAACTGCTCTTTAAAATGGAATCACTTATACTTCATTTGAGCCCAGTTCTCCTGCTGGTTATAAAAGTGACTGATTTAGATCAATACCGACAAGCTGCGAAATGCATATTAGAATAAGTTGTGATTTCTTCGTTTCCATACAAAATTTCCTCATGAAATTGTTAAGAGTTGAATTTATACACTCTTGAAATTAGGGGCTAATAAGACAATTTGTTGATTAGGCAGATCCATTTCTTCAAGTTATGAGCACTAAAACCAATAAATGAAATACTTTATCTAGGAAAGTGTTATGAAGTAAAAATCTCCTTTTTATAAAACAGCCAATTTTATCAAAACTCTATAGGAATGAAAACTGCTAATTTTAAAATAACACCTGAATATTTCCCATTGTAAATACAGGCATCACAAGGAAAACTGCAAACATTCTCTTTCAGCCTCCTCTCAATTCACCACCCCTCTTCCTGTTCCCTTTCCATGCAGATGTTTATATACTGAACAATTCTGGTGAAGGTAACATTTTATCTTGTTAGTATCTTTAAAGGGATGCCTACCTTATACAGTGAGCTGGGAAGCTTCCGTTTTTTCTGTGCTCTGAAATATTTTCACAGTTACAATTTATCTGTTTCTTAAAATTTTAATAAAATTCACTCATTAAAATCTTCTGGGCCTAGTGCCTCTCTAGATACATGTTGGGAGTATTTATTTCATGGTTATAATTGGTTCCATCAGATTGATCAACGACTTCAAGTCACTTTAGAAATTTAAAATACAAAGACATCTTTTTTCCTAATTTAAAAAATTTAATAGCATATTTGCATATAATATTCATTTACCATGTTTTAGAATTTTCTTTGTCCCTGAATTTATGCCCCCTTTCTCTAGTCTATCTGGCTTATTTGTATCTTCCCTGCTTTCTATGTTGCTCTGGCTTGCCATAAATGTGTTACAGGGGTGAATGAATAATATAAGGTGTAACAGAGTTAAACAGTATTGAACCTGGGGCATCTGCTAGCTCAGTCTGTGGACCCTTGGGGTTGTGAGTTTGAGCCCTACCTTGGGGGTAGAGTTACTTAAAAAAAAAAAAAAAAAAAAAAGAGTATTGAACTTAGTAAAAAATCTAGTTTCAAGTTCTTGGTCTGCTACTATAAAATAAGAATAATAATACCTACCTCACAGTTATTATAATATTTAAATTCAAGGATATATGGGAAAAGATTCTTTAATTAGAAAGCAACATACAAATATCAGGTACCAATCAGTAAGGAAGGGATGACCAAATTTATCAACATAGAGAAAAATTTTGTTCCAAAATCCAGATAATTTTCAAATAAGATTACATGTACAAATGGAATACATGAAAAAACTTATAAAGAACAGTATTCTAGTTATTACACAAAGAATTAAAAGAGAAAGTCTGTTCAAGAAACTAAGTAATTAGAGACAGAATGAACTTTTAAATAGACAAAAACTTTAAAATGCTGCACAATTAAACATAAGCAAATAATAAGTAACGAACACAACTAATTAAATTTTGTTTTTGTAAAATATAATAAAAGTGGATATGTAAGGAACACATCTATTGTCTCCCGATATCAAAATCTCTTTTTGTCATGTGGGGCATCTACCTTTCTTCCCTATGGGTCCATGTCAACCCAAACCCAGGAATGAACCTGGCACTCCCTTGAAGCATAAACCAGTTAGGTAATCTCATTCTGTTGGCCATGGGGACTGGTTCAGAGGCAGGCACATGGTTTAAGTTCATCTACTCACAGTGATCTCTGGACTTCTACAGGAGTTCCTAAAAAAGGTCTTTTTCCAGTAGCACATATAACCTAAGGGAATGTATTGAGAATGTATAACAAATCCAATTCGAGAAAAAGAGAAGCTGAGTTCCAGTGTAAACAATTTCAGTTCTGAATCTGGTCATGCCTGATGCTAACGTTCCCCTGGACTTTTCCAGTCAACATGATTCAATAAATGTCCATAGGCTGGTTTGAGCTGGGATTTCTGTCACTTGCAGTAGAGATCGATCCTCTGATTCCTCTTGAACACTGAGGGAATACAGTAAGTAGAAACCTCTTCCCTGGAATATTCACTCATGCGTGCTCTTCTCTGATCCAATCTCCTTGCATTGCCTGTGTCAGTTTTTTTATAAATTACAAATATGGACATGAGTATAAGCCCTGAGACCAAGCAAGCATCCACTTATTTGTACTCAGCATCTTCCAAATGCTTCATGTTCCTCTTAAGATAACATCCAAAATCTTTCAAGGGCTTACAAGGCCTCCAAAGCCAAGACCCTGCCTCACTCTCCAGCCTCAGCTTGGCAGCTCCCCTCCTCGGTCTTTAGGCTCCTTGGGAAAATAGCACTGCAGTTAAGAACTGAATTCTGAAATCACACTGCCAGGATTGGAATTCTGGTTTTACCCAGTTACTATGTGACTGGGCAAGTTCCACAGCTTTTTTGTGACTTGATAACTAGTAATTAGAGTATGGAGTTATTGAGAGAATTAAAGGAAAAAACAGTATAAAGGAGAGACTATATAAAACAATGCCTGGGACATAGTAAGAACTAAATAAATATGAATTATTATGATAGTTGCAATCACAGTTCCATCCACACTGACATCCTTCAATTCCTAGAAAATTCTTGTGCCTCAGGGCCTTTGAAGAACCTTTCATATTTTATTTATATTCATGATATGATATTACATTTCAAACTTAGCCCATCTAGAACATCTCTGGTATGAGGTTGAAGAAGAACTTCATTTTTCTCTCTTCTTCCATTTATATGGTCTTAAAAGAACAGTTTCAGATTAAACCTATTAAATCTAACTTCTGTCCTACTTTTCCACTGACGTTGTAGGAAGGTCCTCAGAGAACCCTTGATGGCATGACCTTTCCAGGTCTCACACTTTGGTTTCTAATCATTGTGTGACAGTGTGAGGCACTAGGCACTTCCAACTCTTGAAAGTATCTGTTTTCATGTTTTTCTCATTCCCATTAGTTCTCATTCTCATGCTTCTGATTTCTCCTTCTCCACCTCTTTCCCTGGCTCTGTTAACTCAGTACTGGTGCTACTGGTGCTCCTCTTTGTTACCAGCAATCTTCTGGTGAGCTCTTCGGTGTTAATGGCTTCAGTGACTGCCTAATCTTTAGCCCTAAGCCTGAACTCTCTACTTAGTTCCAGCCTAGATGTCTTACAATCCCCTCAGGTCTAAATAACTCAGTGTCTTGCCATTCCTATGTATCTGTCCTCCTGTAATACCCAGCTTCCCAGAGTGGCATAATTACCTCTCCAAACACCTGAGCTAGACACCTGAGTCTTTTTCTACCACTTACCACATCAAGTCCTGTAAATTTTATTTCTTAATAATCTCCACTCTCAGGTTTTGCTTTCCTAGTCAAGAAGCTAATCAACTCTTGCCCAGACTATAGCATCTTAAGTCATCTACCCAAGTCTAATTACCAGTCCCCTCCCCATACAACTTCATCCTCCTACTGCCACCAGAATTCTTTTCCTGGGACCATCTGAGAGAGCCAGCTGCTGGGCTGCTGCTAGCACTCGATCATCAGGATAAATTCTGAAGTCTTTGCTACAGCGCAAGAGTCACTCATAGTTTAGCTTCAGCTTCCCTTTCAATCACAGTTCTTGACAAGTGCCATATCGTCAAGTACACTAATTCTCAACCACAGTCAATTCTGCCCCCAAGGACTGTGTCTGGTTGTTACAAGGAAGGGGAAAGGTTGTGGCACACACTACTAGTATCGAGTATGTAGAGACCAGGGATACTACTAAACATCCTAAAGAATTATCTGCCCAATCAGTAGTGTTGGGGTTGAGAGACTATGGTGTAATGACACTGAACTTTCTATGGTTCACCAAGGCATTTTAACTTGAGTACCTACATGACCATACTTACACTATTCCTTGTACCCATACTGTCTTTCATCATTCGTACATCTGCAAATTTACATTTACGTTTCAAAGGCCACCTCCCATACCACATTTAAAAATTCTCCAATATCACATTCTCCAGAGCTTTTATGAATGCTTATGGTAGAGAATCACTCCCTCCTCTGGAATTTAAAAATACATTGTATTTATCACCAGTCGTAACAGCCACTTGAAGCTATGAGTTCCTTGACATTTTGTCAAAGTATCCCTACCACCTAGAAGATACCATGCAGTCAATAAATGTTTCCTAAATCATAAAAGATATGCAAATATTACTGATGTTACTGGACTCTAGTTCCAACTTTTCTGGAGACCAATTTAGTAATAAGGTATGAGACCTATAACATCATTCCTACTCTTTGGCCCAGTAATTTCATTTAGGGCAAGAGCTAGACAAAAAGGAAATAATTTTTAAAAATGAACAAAAGTATTAATAAAAGATCATATATCGACTTACCAGTAAAAGTAAGACCCTGATAAACAGGGCTGAGAGAAGTCCTCTCTAATACCCCATGCTCCTCAGGGTCTCAGGGCTCATGGCTGAAATATGCCTTGGTTGGTCACTGATAAGGACACGGAACTGCCCTTAGGACAACCCAATTTTGCTATTCTGGCCCTGGCCTTGCATGACAATCCTCCCCACTCAAGTAAGAGGGGGCAACTCCTTAAAATTATTACTATTTATAATAAAATATTTAAAACATTAAATGTTCAACAAAGAAAATGTTTAAACAACTATGGTAAAGATATATAATGGAACACTATATGAATATTTTAAATGACTAACGTAGACAAAATTAAGTGGAAATATTTATATGGACTAAAGTTTTATAAATCAAGTACAGAAAGCATTTGTGAATATAGATTGTAACCATATTAAAATGCACATATACATATTAAATACCATTAGAAAATCTGAAATTCTGAAAACATTCCTCAGGTTCTTACTTTTTTTTTTTTTTTTGGTAAAACTGCTTAAGTTCATAAAGAGCACTACTCAAAATTTTAGCACCTATCAATCAGTGTCTCTGAATGGTATATATTATAGATATTCCAGAACAGAGTTTAGAAATTCAGTCCTTGGGGTGTCTGGGTGGCTCAGTCGGTTAAGTGTCCAACTCTTGATTTTGGCTTAGGTCAGTCTCAGGGTCGTTAGATTGAGCCCCATGTTGGGCTCTGTGCTGGGTGCCTGGCTTAAGATTCTCTCTCTCTCCCCCTCTACCTCTATCCCTCCCCGCCACTTAAAAAAAAAAAAAAAGAAAGGAAGAAACTCAATCCTTGTTCTCTAAATCATAGGAATAAATAGCCTGTTTGTCCTCTATTACCTAAATGCTAGTGTACCCACTACAGGAGCCAGAGATATGAGTTATTTGTGTGTTGCAGTAGGCTGAATTCTAACATGACCCCTCTCTGACTCTCACTTTCCCCAGAACCTATGCATAAATAATGGGATATCACTCCCATAACTGTATTATGTTATTTAGCAAAAGGTATCTTGCAGATATAATTAAGATCCTTAAATTGACTTTAAGGTCATCAAAAGAGAGACTATTCTAGTTGGGCCTGACATAATCAGGTGAGCCTTAGAAGTCAGAGTAGTTCGAAGCCACAGAGGTTTTCCTGCTAGCCTTGAAAGAGTAAACTGCTATGTTAAGAGAGGAGGCAGCCAGGTTGCAAGGGCTTGAGGGGGGTTTTAGAAGTTGAGAGCAGTTTCTGGCCTGCAACAGCTAGCAAGAAAATGGGGACGTCAGTCATACAGCCAAAAAGAAATTAATTGAAAAAGGACCCTGTGCCTCACATGGGACTGCAGTGTGGCTGTCACTTTGATTTCAACCTTGTGAGATCCTGAGCAGAGGACCCAGCCAACCTATACTTGGACTCCTGACCCATAACTAAGTTGACTTAGTTTACAATGATGAGTTTTACTCATTCGACAAATATTTCATTCACAAATAATGATCTCCTACTATGTGTCAGGCAGTGTATCAACTGTGATATAACATTTTATAATAAATCCAAATGATTTTTAACAAAATACTGAACTATATATACGCTTAAAAAACTTACATCCGGAAGAAAATCTACAACTTAAATGTTATAAAAACATTTAAAAAGACCATAATAGTTAGATTTATTGACCATTCAGCCTAGTATTTTGTCCTCAAAAGGTGATCCCAAATAACAATTGATGGGATAACAGGATTATCCTCCACCTGAGATTTTAGATTCATTAGCTTCCCTTAATATCCTAATATGATTCTGGCATTCATGAATTGATCACTGAAATCCACAGTTGACCTATTTATGTTTTTGGTTTTTATCATTTGTAAGAGTATCAAGATCCATCTTATGAAGATAATACATTCTTTTTTTCTAAAACAAGCACTTTAGTCTTTATGAAGTACGCCCTAATTCTTTCCTCCTGTCTTTCCATAGATATACCTACTTTCCACCCAATAAATATAAATGGAATAAACTCAGTTTAAAAGGTAAAAACTTAAAGTGTGCCTGGGTGGCTCAATCAGTTGGGTGTCCGACTCTTGGTTTCGACACAGATCATGATCTCAGGGGCTCTGCGCTTGGTGCAGAGTCTGCTGAAGATTCTCTCCCTGACCCTCTCTTCCCTCTCTGCTCCTCCTCTCACTTGCACACTCTCTTTCTCTCAAAAAATAAATAAATAAATAAATAAATAAATAGTAAAACCTTCAGACTAGATAAAATGCAGCTACATGTGTTTGCCAAGAGGCCAAACATAAGGTTGCAGAACAACGAAAGGTCAGCAGATGGAAAAAGATATACCAGTCATATCAAACTAAAAGAAAGCTGGTTATACAATATCAAACAAAACAGACTAAACGAAAAGGTATGATTCATTACGTGGCTAAACAGTTTTATATTTGTATGCACATACAAAGCTTCTAAATATTCAAAGCAAAAATTGACAGAATGTAAGAAGAAATAAACAAATCCACCATGATAGAATCAGTTTTTAGTAAATGATGAATCAAAAAGATAAAAGTCAAAAAGAATACAGAATATTTGAAGAAAATAACTTAAAATTTTGATTTCACCGGCATACAAGACTACACTGAACAACTGGACACACCCAGAGTATTACATTTCTTTCATGTGTCACACTAGACTTAAGTTTCAAAAATTGTTTTCATACAAACCACAATTTTTAATCATGATGCAGTTAAGATTAAAAAACAATGTCAATCTCACACAACTCTCCCAGAGTACAGAAAAGGAAATAAGTCTTTTTTCACTGTGTGAGGCTAGTAGGACCTTGATTCCAAAACTAGAAAAGGATGATACAAAAAGGGAAAGGTACAAAGCAATCTTACTGAACCCAGGCCCAAAAATCCCAAAATGAATATTAGGAAACTAAATCTATTTATTATATAAAAAAGATATATATAATCTATCATGACTAGCTAGAACCTTCTTTAGAAATCCAAAGTTGATTTAATATTAGAAAATTAATATAAGGTACCACATTAACAAATTAAAGAAAAAAGTATGATCTCAATATATGCAGAAAAATCAACGTCAATTTGTGACTTTTAACTTAAGAAACCTGAATTATAAGGGAATTTCCTAAACTTGTTAAAGAGCATTTACAAAATAAAACTTTAGAGAAGCATAATATTTAACTGTAAAATGTTGACATCCTTCACTTTAAGAGCAGGAAACAAAATAAGAAAGCTTATCTCTAGAGATCCTATCCAGCAAAGTAGGACAAGTAAAAAGATGTCCAGGTTGAAGGCAGGTGCATGTGGAGGGATAAGCCAGGCAGATTCTTGAGGAGCAATTCTAATATGGCACTAAAACATCACTAGGGTGCTAAAGCATAATCGAGAATGTATCTAAAAGGAAAATCAATTACATGTTTATTAGAACTCCTCTCAGTGAAATTACAGTGTATAGAGTGGAGAAATACTTAAACCATTTCGAACTGAGAGTAGACCCTGGGGGACCTTCCTGAGAAACACAGATGGTCACTAAACTGCCTTCTAATGAAAGTGGGACACCATAACTACAAGGAACACATTCTGCTGAGAGAGGTATGCAAACCTGGGGCCAGCAGTGAATTATCTTGGACAAGAGGAGAGAGGCTGAACTAATACAAATATAGGTATATCCCTGCTTTTTCAAAGTTCATGTTATACCACTTCACTTTCATAAAAGACCTACCATAGTACTTTCTGCTAACCAAAAGTAATCTGGAGAGATTTTTCGCTTTTACAGAAAAAGGCAAAAAGTAAAAGAGCATTCAGCATTTGCTTTGCAGTGAGCCCTTCTAGAGGCAGCGCTCATCCCAAGCACTGAGAGCGGCCCCGCCAAGTCCCTGTCCTAGAACCACACTCAGCATCTCAGTATCATGCCACCATAGTTTTGAACTGTGAGCATCTGTGCATCTGTTGGCAAGATGGATCCTAAGGTATCAGAAAAGCCTAAGAGAGGTTAGTTTTGGGGTCTCAGAGTGCTCAAAATTTTTTCTGTATAAATTAATGGTAACTGCTTATTCGCTTTACACCATTTCAGCTTACAAAAGATTTCACAGGATGCTCTACTTACAGATAAGCAGGGGAAACCTGCAACAATCTTGATTCTATCATTCCCAAACGTGGTGATCGGTGCCTTCTCTGGATAAATGTTTAAAGATAATTAAAGAAGACGGAGTGCAAATTATTAGCATGCCCTGGGGCACTCATGTTTTGGTGTGGTTTCTGTGAGCAGAAGCCGAGTGATGAGAAAGTAGGACCTAAAGACTCTTGGGAGAGATGACGCTAGTAAGGGAGGAACAGCTGACAAGATGAGAAATGTCCAGACAGAGACTTGTTTTCGGAAGACCACTCTACAAGACAAGACTGTCCACATGAAGGATGAACTGGAACGGAAGGACAAGATGACAACAGGGAGGCTATTCTAGGGCATAGGTGAACCTGGGCAATAGAGAGAAAGGAACAGAACAGACAGTATTATAGTTTTTAAATTGTCTTTACATTTATTTTATTCACAACTTCTTGATTTATGACATTCTTATACTCTATTCTTAGTCTTTCCTAAGGTAAACAATACTATTTTCTTATGGCATTTAAAAATTATTTTAGATGTCACTCTCTAGAACTTATAAAGCCTCTTGCTTTTTATTTTTAAGATTTTATTTATTTATTTGACAGAGAGAGACACAGCGAGAGAGGGAACACAAGCAGGGGGAGTGGGAGAGGAAGAAGCAAGCTCCCTGCTGAGCAGAGAGCCCGATGTGGGGCTTGATCCCAGGACCTGAGCCGAAGGCAGACGCTAAAGGACTAAGCAACCCAGGCGCCCCTTTTTAAAACAAAGATACAGTGTAGAGAAGAGTAAGTCACTGTTTTACAAAAGGTAGATAACCTCTTCTGTTTTCTTTCTTACAAGGTGATGTTATCCTTTGTTTTGTTTTTTCCCACAAAGGCACCTTGGTCTGATGTTTTGGGTAGTAAATTTTTACCTGGTGAGATATAACCAATGTATTATGAAAAACTCAGCATCAGTGCAAGTGTGTGATTATTTTTACTCTAGATATTTTACCATCAGTGAGGCTCACCTACATATACGACGTTACCAAATAAGATGTTACCAATAAGACATAACACAGGTGACAAGCCTAAAGAATTCTTGCCTCTTGATTGGCTGTATTTAGCTTGTCTTCCAGCTCTTCCTTCAGGTTTTCCAGCTCTTGTTGAAGTTGACTTTTATCCTCTTCCAGGTTTAGTTTCTCCTTTTTATATTGCTCCTCCAATTCCTTAGGAAAAGACATTTTTAAAAATTAACAAAACTGTCAATATTATATACTTCAAAGACTCCAAGACAAAGGCCATTCTGTTTTATATTTTGATACTTAGCTTTTCAAATTAGCTTTATCCTTAAACAATATTGGAGTTATTAGTCTAATTAATCCTACGGGCTTAGATTCTATCATTCTGAATCACTTAGGATGTGGTTAAATAATTACTTTAAATGGTTAGAATATTTGGTCTAGATCAAGCTAAGCCAACAACAGAAATGTATGACATAAGTGATAATTTGGGGAGATAAAGAAAAAATTCTAACTATCTCTTGAATACAGAATTCTTTTATATTTACATAAAAAAAAAAACAAAATCCAGAACAGTTCTGGAACACTGGAACATAGTCAAGAATTACTAAGTACAAAATTAAGGCATCAAAAGAAGCAATACCAGTAAAATTGATACTTACTGAAGATCGCCTACTATTTGTCATGCTACTTAATAATACTTGGGATACACAGGCAGTAAGACATGGGGTCTGCCCTTAACAAGCTAAAGGTCAACAAGCAATTAAAGAATATGTGATGAAAATTAAAATGACCATAGGGACTACAGGGATATGTGGATGGAGAACTGATAAGTTCTAGCTTGGTGAGGAAACCTGCACAGAGAACACAATTCCTAAGTCAAGTCTGAAGGAGTGCATCAGTAAGAAAAGGTGATGAAGAAAGAGGGAAAGAGAAGACAGAAGAAACCTGTGCAAAAACCACGGCGGTGCAAAGAGCCTGGTATGTTACAAGCAATTCAATGTTTCTACAGTGTAAGGTAGGAAGAGGAATAAACAGGGTTCTATGGAATTCCCAAGGCAAAGTCCAGGTTTGATGATTTGCTGGGAGGACACACGGGATTCAGCATCTAGTCATACTCACAGCTATAATTTATCATACAGCAAAAGGATACTAAGCAAAGGGAAAATGTGTATGGGGCGAAGTCTGCAGGAAACCAGGCACAAGTTTTCAAGAGTCCTCTCACACAGGACTCTCCAGAAAGTTGTGCAATGATGTGAAATGCTGTCTACCAGGAAAACTCATGAGTGACTCAGTGCCCACGTTTTTCATTGGGAGCTAATGACGTAGTACCCTCTGACTAGCATGTGCCAAACTTCCAGACTTCAAGAAGGAAAGCAGATGTTCAGCACAAACCATATTGTTTGCATAAACCCTTTAGGCACATGAGCCATTCTTATTAGGGAATGGTGGAAACCTTCCTGAAATTCAAGTTCCCAGATACTAGCAAGGGCCAACCTTGCCCCCTGCCTTTCTAAGGACAGCAGCTTCAGGCCTGCTATGTTAACTCTTTTCTGCATGGATTCTCTATATATTCACTTTCAAATACGGTGGGTAAACTAGATTTATGAAAGAAAATATAATCCCTTTTGATAACTAATAAGGAATGGAGAAGTCACCTTTCGGTAAATATTCTTTAAAAGATAATTTCAGGGGCACCTGGGTGGCTCAGTCATTAAGCATCTGCCTCTGGCTCACTTCATGATCCCAGGGTCCTGGGATCCAGCCCCACATCAGGAAGCCTGCTTCTCCCTCTCCCACTCCCCCTGCTTGTGTTCCCTCTCTAGCTGTCTCTCTCCCTCTGTCAAATAAATAAATAAAATCTTAAAAAAAAAAAGATAATTTGACATTGGAGAAAGACTATTCTAAAAGGAGGGTGGTTTGAGCTTAGGCTCAGACATGAGCTAGCTAGGCAAGAGAGGAATGAAGCAGCAAGTGATAAGTTATTTTGAGAAAAGAGAAGGGTACAGATAAAGCTATCATGAGTTTTGACTATGTTCACACACAGGAAATTCATGTCATCTGTTTTATAGCAAGCACATTTTAAAGAAAGATTGCAAGAAATGTAAATAGCGTAAAGCAGATTTTTAGGTGGCTCAGAAATTGAAATTCAACAGGCAGGGGGATAATTAGGAGGGAAGTAAGGAGGCAAAAATGATATTGATGACAGATGCCTTGATTCTAGGACTTAGAACTTAATACAGGTGTCTGACAGATGTGGGCCCTACACTGAGCTCTTTGCTTACTAGCTGCCTAATCTTGGCTCTCAAAAGCCACACCTCAAGCTCCTCATCTGACAGAGGAAGATAAAATCCATCTTGTAATGTTCCTGTGAAGGTTAAGTGAGATAAAGTGTTGAGAACTCAGACATGTCCTAGCATATAGTGATAAATAAATGTTAGTTCTTGGGGCATCTGGGTGGTTCTAGTACTTAGATTCTAGTCTAAGATTCTAGTACTTAGAACTTAATACAGAGGAATAAAGAGAGACAAAAGGTAGACACCTGCAAGTTAAATACTGTGAAAAGAGAGGAAAAGGCTAAGGTGAATAAGGGATGTAGAAATGAAAAAATAGTAACAAAAAATAGCTATGGAAGAGCTAACTGAAGCAGCAGTTACCACTAAATACTTCCCTCTAAATCCCTGAGCTCTTGGCACATACGTATAGTCAGTAAGCATGCACATGTACCACATAATTAAAGCTGTACAAATTTGTTCTGGAATAGTGAGCTGGCACAGAGAAACCAACAACCACAATTTTGAGAAACAACATGTCATTAAGTTTTGTCTCCAGCTACATAAACATAAAATAGTAAGTTTAGATAGAAATAACATTCTAACTGGAAGTTTTATTTGAATTTTTAATTAAGTTCAGGTGTTGAATATTTTTTCCAACTAGTTTTCACAAAAGGAAGAGACATAGAGGCAAAGGTCTCAATTCAGATACAGCCTCTACTATTTACTAGGTTAGTGGTACTGAATAAATCATTTAGGTTTACTAAACCTATTTCACCATCTATATAATAAAACGACATTAATCTCCAAGTCTTAAGTAATAAAGAATATACAAGAACGCTTAGTAAACTGTAAAATGCTATTACATAAAACATATAACAACCATCATGAATACATGCCTATGTGTGGTGGTTAAATGTCTTAGGATTTGATATCTGAGACCTGAGTTCAAGACCTGACTGATTCTTACTAGTTGCATGTGTTTGTGCAAGTGTTTAACCTCTCCATCCTCCATCATCTACCCTCCTTCAGGAAGAAGGGTATAGCAATTAAACCTATGAGAGTGTTGTGAGGATTAAATAAAACAGAAGGAAAACATCACTGCAGTGCCTGGCACACAGTAAGAAATACTAATAACTAACATTTATTTTTTTAAAGGTTTTATTTATTTGGGAGAGAGAGCACAAGCAGGGAGAGCAGCAGAGGGAGAGGGAGAAGCAGGCTCCCTACTGAGCAGGGAGCCTGATATGGGACTCGATCGCAGGATCCTGGGATCATGACCTAAGCCGAAGGCAGACGCTTAACCGACTGAGCCACCCAGGTGCCCCAATAACTAACATTTATTTATCACTATATGCTAGGACATGTCTGAGTTCTCAACACTTTATCTCACTTAACCCTCACAGGAACATTACAAGATGGATTTTATCTTCCTCTGTCAGATGAGGAGCTTGAGGTGTGGCTTTTGAGAGCCAAGATTAGGCAGCTAGTAAGCAAAGAGCTCAGTGTAGGGCCCACATCTGTCAGACACTTGCTTTTTCTACATCTACAGGAGAAAGTGCTTCAACTAGTTGAGGCTTCCTGAGGAGCACATCTAAGATGCTGTCTCATGAAGAGACAGCTCAAGATCAAGGGAGTGTTTCTACTATGGCTTACACAAAGTAGGAATGCTTCATATCAATTTACCAAACTACATCTCTTGTCAGCAGTTTTTAAGTACGTTACTCTTTGAATCATGATTTACAAAGTGATTATGAGAGAGCAGCCATCAGAATGAAGCAACTCATTTACTCCACAATATGGGTCACACTGGATCATTACAGAAACCCCTCCAGTTTAACAATGCAAGGCTACGTTGAATTTGTACTCACCACTTGCAGTTTTTTCTTATCCCTAGTTGCATTACTGTGGACAGCCTCAATTGCCACGTGGTGCTTCCAAGCTAATTCTTCCAAAGTCTTAGAATGAGCCTCATTTAATTGAGCTACCTCCCCTTCCAATCTATTTTGCAGGTTTTTCAGCTCCATCTCATAATATTCTTGCTGAGTTTTCTTTGCTTCATTTACTTTCTAAAATTAAAGCAAATAAAGATCAATAACTGTACCTGCTTTTTTCATTACTGATATTAGTATTTTGAATACTCAATAAATACATAAACTTGAATGAACTGAGCACTACAGGATTTACACTTTGGACATGAGATTACCTCATTGGTGTTCTCAGAAAATGACAGGGTAGCACAGGCAAAATGAATACTTTCAACACAAGTGATAAAGTAGAGTATTATTAGGTTAGAACCAAGTGCAAGTTAGCACATCTGTGAGCTTACGAGAAAGGCTTCCTGTATGTCAAAGCTGTACACAAAATGGCTTACCAATTTACCCACTCAGATGATGTTATTCAACCTAATTTTATTGAGTGCCAGTTATATGCCTTTTAAGCGGCCCCAGTTTAATGATGGGAAAAAGGCAAAAGACAGTGGCAATATAATTTTATAAATTCTATGAAAGGAGTGTACATAATGTGTTGTAAGAGTATACAGTAAAGGAGTCTAAGCTGGAACAGGTGGGAAAGGGTGTGTGTGTGTGCGTGTGAGAGAGAGAGAGGGAGAACCTGTATGGGGTGGGAAAGGATGTGTGTATGAGAGAGAGAGAGAGACACCCACACCCACCCATACATACATATATACATCAGGGAAAGCTTTCCAGAAGAAAAAACATGTGAGCTGCTGATGACACATTCTCTCATTTAATTCTCACAAGCCCATCAGGAAATGAGAGATGAGAATATTTCAAACCTAGATTTGATGTCAAAAGCCTGAATTCACAACCATTTCCAGCATTTTGAAAGATGAGCGGTAGTCTGCGGTGGTGAAGTTCAGGTAAGACAGGAAGACCATGCAGCTGAGCAGTACGGACAGAACAGAAGATACGAGGCTGAGTGGTGAGGGATAAGGCTCAGCAGGAGGCAGGAGTCAAATGATGAGAAAGGGTCTTTTCTGCTAAGGACTCTGGATTTCATTATGATAGGAATGAGAAATCATTGCAATTACACAATTGACATATTTTTCACAACAATCATGTTGGCAGTAGGCTGGTGAGTTGACTGAGGCAGGGGGAGTGTTTAGGAAGTTGTAACTGAAATCCAGGCCACAATTACCTAAACCTAAATCTAGAATCTGTGAAAGGGTATGAAGACAGACGATGAAATAAAACATACATTAAGGGAGTAGAAAACCAATAGGACTTGGTAACAGATAAAAGCGTTAAGGAAACAGTCAATAATGACTGAAATTACCAAACTAGATGGACTTTAGTGCTACCGGTTGAAAAAAAGGAGTAAGATTTGGGAGCGATCACTGAACAAGTTTTATGCTTCTAGAATGGATGAGCCTGTAGAATGAGGTGAAAATGCTGGGGAGCATCAAGGATAGGGAACAGATTGAAGAAGGAAGCTCTGAAATAAGACTTCAAGGCCGGGGAGACAGGAGGAAAACGTGCGAGAATGTGAAACACCAAAACAGAGACGCTGTAAATCAGAGACGAGTAAGTACCACAGTTGGACAAGATTCACCAAGTCCAGCAACCAGAATGTCACTGGAGGCTGGGACAAACATAGATTCTGTGGAGTGGTGCTAAGAGAAACCACACGATACTTGGGTATGCTTGGTTCTTGAGGGAAAGAAAAAGAAGTATCCAAAACTCCCACTCAGTATTGTGAATATCTGAAAAATTGCAATAAATATTTAGCAATTACTCTACAAATGATAGGTCTTATTTGTTTAATCTAGAAATTCAATATGTTGGTGTATGAATTTTCAGATCTTGATGCTTATTGTTCTTTTTAGTTTTATAGAAATTTCCTAGGTGTATATGCAATAATATATTTCATTAATACAAAAACATATACGATTAACCACAAATGTACATTCCACCGGAATAAAAGTTTATTCAGTTTCTGGTTGAAATAGGTTGAAATGTCTTAAGTTTCTACATTATAAATTGTTAGTAATATTCTGAACATATACACAATATGGGATAGTACAGCTATATACCATTTTTCCTCAAAAACAAAAACTTAACTAGAATTAAGAGATAGACTGTTACCGTGAAGAAGTAAACACTTTAAATCAAATTTGAAAAAGATAAAAACTGAACTTTTTTTTCTTTTCCTTTCTTTGGTGGCGGGGAGAGAGGACATGGATTCCACTGCTTTTTACCTTCTCCAGTTCCAAAATCTGCTGCTTCTGCTCTTCATCCAGACTCTGAGTTTTGCTTTGCAAAAAAGCTCTTTCTTCTTCAAGCTGAGATAATCTCTCATTGGCCCTTGATTTTTCTGATTCTAGATCTTTAATTGTAACCTCCTGGGTCATTTGAGTTGCTTGAAGCATTCCAATATGACCTATGCCCCAAAAAGAAAACCTTCACTTTAAAATCTATTGCATTGTGGTATAAAACAGTTTATATTTAATGACACAGTTGTACTTACTATCTGAGTGAAATAAATAGTCTGCATGTACAAATAGTACTTTGATTTCTTCAGAAATCTGTATAAAATAGAAATACCATGGGAATACTTATCCAAGTAGAATAATTTAAACTAGAAAGAAGTCCATTTTTCCCATATAATGTATTATTTGTTCCAGAAGTACAGGTCTGTGATTCAACAGTCTTACACATTTCACAGCGCTCACCATAGCACATACCCTCCCCAAGGGGGGGAATCGGAGGGGGAAATGAACCATGAGAGACTATGGACTCTGAGAAACAAACTGAGGGTTCTAGAGGGGAGAGGGGTGGGGGGAATGGGTTAGTCTGGTGATGGGTATTAAAGAGGGCACATATTGAATGGAGCACTGGGTGTTATACACAAACAATGAATCATGGAACACTACATCAAAAACTAATGATGTACAAAAACTAATGATGTAATGTATGGTGATTAACATAATAAAATAAAAAAAACCATATGGTTAAAAAAAAATAAAGTTGAAAGAACCTAAAAAAAAAAAAAGAACTCCATTTTCACATTGCTGATGTTGCCCCCAATACCCAGGAATCATTTTTTTTTTTTTTAAGATTTCCAACTAAACAAGTTGAAGGAGAAGCAACTCCTCAGGGATGTATATAATATCCTTGGGAGTAAAACAGAGGATGTACTGACTAGTACTATGGCACCAAAATGAGTAATCTGTTCTTTTCTAATCTCTTCTTTTTTCAAATTCTCATAAAAGACAAAGAAATCTGTATGTAGGCAGTAAATATGGCAGGCAGCTATTTGGCTGAAACTGAATTGTTTTAGACAAGAGATGTGATAAAGAACCAAGGTGGATTAAGAGACAGATAAGGACAGCGAGGTTATCAAAGAAAAACTAAATGACAACAACAAAAAAGGGAAGGGGCGATGAGAGAGAAAGAGAGATGAACAATGAGTATGAGAAAAAGGGTCTCAGAAAGCTTGTGTCAGGGCAGTGATTCTCAATGTGCTCTGGACCAGCAGACCTGGAGCCCTCACTGGCAATGAAGAACATCCCAGACCTACTGTCTCAGAAGCTCTGAAGCTGGAACCTAGCACCTGTGGTTGCACAAGCCCTTTGGGGTGATTTTCATACACATTAAAGTTGAAAAACTCCTACTTAGGGGAAAGGTTATATGGGATTTGCTGATGAGCCAATCAAATGACATCCTCAGAGAACGAGTTCAAATGGCTTTACCTGGCACAATAAACACTTGGGTATATGACATGGGTCACCACCTCCTCTAGTATGGGCTATGAAATGAGCACATCAGCCATAGCAGGATGGGCAACTCAGCTTTAGTGTGTAAAATGACCCCTATTAATAAACCAAATGAAATGAAACATTGTAATTCACATAAAGTTCCAATAATTTAAATACTTTAAAACATATGGGTTTTTTTAAACATATGTTTTTAAAGAACAAAAAACCTTTTAGAAAGAATGCTTCATTGTTCTTTTAGTGAATGATTTATTGCTATCTCTTAATTTTTCTATAAATATATATTCCTAAAAATAAGTTATCATTTGCTTATCTAACTTATGATTAAGAAGAAATTAGAATCCTTTAACATGTTTAGAGTCTAAATAATTTTAAAGTATGAGAAGAAAAAGCAAATTTTGTCTTGAATTAACATTTTAGTGTTGGTTTTAGCTGAGGAATATACCAAGAACTGTGGTCACACATACTAGCTTTGAGGACAAGGTCTGAAGCTTGTTGTTGTAAATGTTCTCTGGCTGCAGCTAGCTCACTCTCCACTTCTTTGTGCTTGCTCAACAAGGCCATCTCTCCCTCCTTGGCATCATCAAGCTGTTTCTGAAGAACCTAAGAATGATCAAATAGCCATTATTAAAATGCAAGAATGATGCTGAGCTAATTAGCTAAGCTAATGATGCTAATTCACTTAAATTACAAGCATCAACTTTCTCTTATTCAAAAGTCACAGTTAATAATACCTACTTTTAAATCTGTTTTGATAACACTTATATCTTCATAAATCGTATGACTCAATCATGAAAGACCATTCTACCCCTTCTAATCCACTCAATACTGCACAGATATTAAAAACAGCCTTGAAATTTTCTATGCCAATAAAACAAAATTTGTAGGGACTTCGTGGCTTTTTTTTTCAAACACATGCCATATGCCTATTTAATTAAGGTTTATAAAGCAATCAATTTTTTGTTCATTGTCTGGGCAGATCATTATTAATGAAGGTAAAGGAGAAAACACAATTAAACCCAAAGCCCAATATTTTGACTCTCCCAAGCCACTTGTGAAAAATATTAACATGTTATTTCAATAAAATCCTTTCATAATCAGTAAGATTTTAAGTTATCTTTATGGGCCTTTAATATCTGAAGTTAGAGTTGGAAATAATAACTACAGAGTAGTAAAAATTACCCCTTTATGGATTTTCTCACAAAGGAAAAGTAGGAGAAAGCAAAATGGAAAAAAAAAAAAAGTTAAAGTAGTCTAATTGGAAAGAGAAAGACAAAACTGGGGAGGGGGGGGAAATCTGTATGTTGACTGTGACATTCTCTACTTACCTGAACGCTGTTCTCTGCTGTACCAAGTGCTATCTGAAGCTTCTGGCACTTGTCACGAAGACTTCCAGCTTCATCCTGCACCATCTGTAACTCTGTCTTTAATTTTCCTATGGTTTTTCGTAAAATTGCTTCTTGTCCCTGAAATTCTTTTCTAAGATCAGCTTCCTTTTCTTTGCTAGCTTGTAGGCTTTCTGCTGTAAAAAGCTGTGACCTTTTCAAAGTATCAAGCTCATGCTCATAAAAGGACTGAGCTTTATTCAACTTGCCTTGATAATCCTCAATGAGCTTTTTCTGTTCAAGTCTTAGCTCGTCCAGTGTTTGGTTTAAAGTCTCCACCTCCATCCTGTGCAGCTCCTCTGCCTTCTCCTGCCCTTTACTGACCGAGGCGCTGTGATCCTGCTGTGACTTCAACAGCTCCTGGATCTCCCGTCTGTGAGCAGTTCGCAAATCTTCCAATGCCAAGCGTTTGTCTTTTTCGAACTGTACCTGGAGTTGTCCAAAACTCCGTAATCTTTCCTCAAATTTCCTTCTAATCTCTTCAACCTCTCTAGACATGGTTACTATGCGTTGGACATGCTGGGCTTCTGCACAAAGTTGCATGTCCTCAACTCTGTGCTTATAAGCTTCAAATTCTGTCAAAGCCTGCTGCTTCATTTTTATGTGATCTTCTAATGATGCTTCTAAAACCTGAATCTTTCTCTTAAGGTCTAACTCCTCTGTCACTTTGCTTTTATACTGCAGTATTTTTTCTCTTGTTTCGGCAAGAATCTGTTGGATTTCTTCTTCATGAGCATCTTTGAGGGCTTGGATTGCAGATTCATGCTCATCATTTTTAGTGTTTAAAGCATATATTACCTGCATGATTTTGAAAAAGGGAGAAGCAATTCAGCAAACCACGTTCTTTTCTTACTGGAAGTTAATTCTTTCATTTGGACTGATATTATTCAACACACATAATATTGGCTATGGTAAATACTAAATACTGAAGCTTCATGCATTGTTTTGGATTCATAGATTGATTTACTTGGCTAGTTTTACCTTAGTCCAACCTTAAAAGTTGCACCGGAAGACTTCACTACAAATCAAACAGTGAGGAGAAAAGACACAAAGGAGGCCCCGTGGCCTAGAAGAAAGGAGTTTTCCATATGGCCCAGTCTAGCTTGGGGGTGAGGGTCAGGAGAAAAGCCTCAGAATAAGTATCTGCCCTACGCAAGTGTCCCAGAGGAAGAGACGCTTTGCATCTAGGCCCTAACTCTTCCTAAAGGCCTCTTTCAACTGTTTAATGTCTGGTAGGTTCTAAATTTAGAGATTTTCTTTTCTAATTCCCCTATGGTCTGTTTTTAAGGCTAATCCTCTTATCTTCAAGTTCCTAGTCGTCTCCTTACAAAATCCAATTCATACTTTTCTGCTCACAAATCAAACACTGTAGTTTTACTCCCTCCCTAATTTTTCCTGTCTCCAGGCAAGCCAGGTCCCTAGAGCCAGAGTGTCCTGGGTACAGGTCTTTATTTTCATTTTAGTCCTTGGATTTTAGTGATTCCATTAAGATTTCCCCAACCTTAATTCCAAATGACAACATAGTCCCTTTATAGTAATGCTCCCATTCTTGCATGTTCTTTGATACCCTCCATCATACCACTGTAGTCAAATATTCATGACTATTACTTAAGGCTTAGAGATGCACCCACTTTCTTCTGAAGTAAAAAGAAATGAACACTATACAATCCAACTATCCAGAAGCTAAAAATCAGTGTCCTGGAGCTTTGCTCATTTTAATGTGATCTTATTCTGGCTTTAGAAATGTATTCCAGCACCAAGAGCCAGAAACTGCCATGAAGATGCAAAAGCATTGCCATTTGTGTAGAGAATTTGTTTACGTAGTCTGAGGCAATGGAGACAGACTCCCTGGCTCTTCACATAACCTGATAAGGCTAGATCCCACTGCTAAATCTAGGCAGGCACCTGCCTGGCTTACAGCTGTACTTATGCAAGGAGAAGACACATTGGAGACTTACCCCACTGCAGGGGCTTCACTCTTTCCACACAGGGCCCTGTCTTCCAGAATCAATTCCCTACCCATATATTCACTTGGTCTGCTCTATTTTGTGAGATGTAATCATAACAAAGGCGAAAAGACTGAGAGATGGCAAGACCCCATTATTCTTGCCAGCTACTTCTCCTGCTAGCTACCTCCAAAGGAAAATATGTGCAACAGAGGGAAATAAATGCTTATTTATAGTTTCTCTTTTTTTTTTTTAAATAACTCTAATTCCAAATCTCAGGTTATGTCCCTAATGAGCTAGCAAAGATCCCCATGGAAGACTCCTTTCATTTACACATTTAAGCTTAAAGGTAGCTTATAACCCAAGAAAGTTGGTGGTCTCCTACAACCCTCCCCCAGGGTCATACCTGCCTAGCATGTGGATGCCCAGAAAAGGCTAAAAGAGGCACTAGGGAAAAACACACCAACCAGCTGGAAAGAAGTCCATTTGCTAGAGTGCTACAGGCCACAGGTCTCAGACCTTCCCAGGGCAGTCTGTGTGCATCCCTTATCTATCATATGAAGCATGTGGAAGGAAAAGAGATAATGCAAAGAGAAGGAATCCCTAGAGAAAAACAAGTCACACTTTCATCATTTTATCCCAGGAAATGATCTTGAAAAGGACCACTCTTGGTGGGATTCCACATAACTGGGGATGAAACTGGGGAGGAAACTCCCTCAGCCTACCACTCCCCCCCCGCTTGTGTGCTCTGTCAAATGAATAAATAAAATCTTCTAAAAATATAATAAACTTCTTTTTTAAAAAGATTTTATTTATTTATTTATTTATTTATTTATTTATTTATTTATTTATTTATAGAAAGTGAGAGAGAGAGTGAGAGCACAAGCAGGGAGGGAGGAAGAGGGAGAAGCAGGCTTCCTGCTGAGCAGGGAGCCCAATGCAGGGCACGATCCCAGGACCCCGGGATCATGACCTGAACCAGAGGCAGATGCTTAACTGACTGAGCCACCCAGGTGCCTCTAAATACTCTTCTCTTTTTTCTAATACTTCATTTCCTTGCAGTTTTTGAAGGGTCACCTCAAGTCCTGTATCCTTTAATAAGTCTTCCAAGACCACCCAAATCCATGGGAGTCTGTCTCTCTTTAAATCCAGTACCTCCATTTCCTTACCACCACTCAGTCCTGAAACTCAGTAAACGTTCAATTGATTAAATTTGGGGGTCTTGACAACAGTGTCGGAAAGCTGTGCAAGTACGTTAGAGAGCCTAGAAAAATAGCTGACAATATAAAAGCACAGTAGCATACAAAATGAAAGCATTAAGTTAAAAAGAATAGAATTTAAGTAAATAAAACAGCTAACAATAGGGAAATAGTATGGTGAAAAGCTCTATTTCACTTGATATTCTAATCCAGGGGTCAGCAAACTGGGACCTGCAGGCCCAATATGGCTGTTGCCTGTCTCTGTAAATAGTTTTATTGGAGCACAGCTATTCCCCTTTGCATATGGATAGCCTACAGTTGCTTTCCCACTACAACAGCAAAGTTGAGGAGTTGTAAAAAAGAGACCTTACTACTGACTCCTGTTCTGATGATATACACATGCCATCTTATCAGCCAAAAATAAAAAATATCTGAATTTGCAGTAGCTTTGTTTAGTCTCAAATAGTCCAGGGTTCCAACCACAACAACTCACACATTAAGAAAACCAATTATTTGATTCTGAAACTATATTATATAAAAGAAATACAATATTCTACTGGCCATATAACAATATCTTCAGGACAACAATGTTAAAATAAAGTTTCTAAAAACTTAAAAAGGAACAATAAAAGGATGCCAAGCATAATAACAAATTAATAGTGCTTTTATTTTATTTTTTTTAAAGATTTTATGTATTTATTTGAGAGAGAGAGGGAGAGCACAGAGGGAGAGTGAGAAGGAGAAGCAGGCTCCCTGCTAAGCAGGGAGCCCGATGTGGGGCTCGATCCCAGGACCCTGAGATCATGACGTGAGCCGAAGGCAGACGCTTAACCGACTGAGCCACCCAGGCGCCCCGATAGTGCTTTTATTTTTTAAAAAAGATTTTATTTATTTATTTGAAAGAGAGAGAGAGAACACAAGAGGGGGAGAGGGAGAAGCAGGCTTTCCGCTGAGCAGGGAGCCCAGTGCGGGGCTCGGTCCCAGGACCCTGGGATCATGACCTGAGCCAAAGGCAGACGCTTAACTTACTGAGCCACCCAGGGGCCCCAATAGTGCTCTTAAATGACCATTTAAAATATACCACTATTTAATGATATTATTTTTAAATGAGAATGCTATATATGAATTTTCGAGTTAACATTAACAAAATGTAGTATCCTCTAACTGTTCACTTTTCTACATAATTACAAAGGTAACCATTTTAAAGTATCTTTCTCTGATTAATTACTATTTCTCAGACCAAAGAAACAGAAATGTTGTAGATTCTTTGAACACATAGAAGATATGACTTGAAGTAATAGAATTGATCCAAACCGGATTTTTGACCCTAGGTAAGATAACTTAATTTCTCCAAGCTTCAAGTTTCTCAAATATTAAATAGAGATATTTATTCTATTCTAGTGACATTGTTATAAGATCTATCACTGACATTTAAAAAATGATGTTATACAAAGATTTTTCAAAAAATATAAAGCACTATAAGATGGTAAACCGTTTTTATTAGTTGTATCATTTATGGACAGAATGAGACTAATTTTAGAAGAAACTTTGGTAAGTGATAATAATCACCCATAAAATTGGCTATTATTTTCCACACAGGAAAAGGAAACTCTCTAATGTCTCTTTTCATAAACTATTTTAAAAGACATTAAGAGCCACCTGTAGTTTTTCTGGAACTATGAACATTCAGAGAATGGGACAGTACAATCATTTCAGCAATTTCATGTAACTTCACAGTGCCATTTTATGCCAATAATGCATAATTTACCTATATATTCCATGATGAATAAGGAATAGTTAGAATTTTTACTTCTTCTATGAAGATTTTCAGATAATCTTACCCATGGATAAAATAAAAACAATTCTATGTCCTAGTTTTTAAAATGCTACTTGGGGAACAACAAATTGTTTCTGAAATAGTTCTCACTGTTGACTGCTACGGACCGAATTGTGTCCATCTCCCTCCCCAAACATAATTCATCTATTGAAGCCTGAGCTGCCGTTATGACGGTATTTGGAGATGGGGCCTTTGGGACATAATTAAATTTAGACAAGATTGTGAGGGTGGTGTCCTCATGATGGGATCAGTGCCTTCATAAGAGACACTGGAGAGCTTGCTTCCTTTCTCTTTCAGCCATGTGAAGATACAGTGGGAAGGTTTATGGTTCTTTGTCATGGCAGACTGAACTAATACATTGGCAATATATAAATATGTTCCCACTAAAATCTAACTCATTAGTAATAAAGTACTTTCATTGAAAAGTGTGTGTATATTAGCTTAAAATGTTAAGCTAAATTGTTGCATGTTATACCAACAGTTTTAACACTGTTAAAGTAACAGAATCATTGAATAAATGATGGTAAATTCATACAATGTAGTATCGTGAAGCCATTAAAATGCACATCTTATTTAGAAGAATATTTCATAATATAAGAAAAAGCCTATAAGAGACCATAATGCTGTATCAATAAGATCCAATCTTATAGAGGGAAAAATGTGTGTATGTGTGTGCAGATACATATTAAAGGTATGTAAAGAAATAAACCAAATTTTAATTGGAGATATTCAGTATTTCTGAACCTTCAATAATGAATATATGTTACTATTACAGTTAGAAAACATTAAACCCTTTTCAAAGATTAACATTAATTATGCTAAAATAATAATCAATACTCAAAATGCTTTCATTTTAGAAAAACCTAACAATCAAACTGAAAGGGAAAATTAAAGAAACATTCATTAATTACCAACAGATACCCTGAAAATTTCCTTAAAAATCACCCACTGAAATAAAACATTTATAAAAGTCATTCTTAAATTTTTTAAAGAATATTGAATGTTAATCATTTTACTTACAAAAAAGAACATGTATTTTGAGAAAATTTTTAAAAATCCAATTACGTAGTTAAAATTTGATAACATACTGGCAAATCTTTAACGGTCAATTCCTACTTCATTTATTCTTCCCTTCAGCAAAAATATATTGCACACCTGCTATGTGCCAAGACCTATAACTGGCACAGTAAACACAACTGTGAACTGAATGCACATATGTGGTATTTGCTCTCATGCTGCTTGGTAGAGACAACCTTAAAGAAATATTTACTCCATTAGTCAAAGTAAAATTTCAGTAAGTTATACAAAGGAGAATACAAAATGAGTCTTTGCAAGGGGTGGGAGTGACAATGGTAATGTAGGAGTTTCCCCTTATTCTGAGTGAAATGCTTACTTTATCTTAACCAGGATCTCTTCATTTAGTGAGAATTTTAAGCGGGAAGCTATAGAGAGAGAATCCTGGGCCAAAGGCTCAGTAAGAGCAGAAGGCACAGAGATGGAAAAAGCACAGGACTCTGTGAAGGGAAAAATGGGTTCCAGAGCTGGAAGGGTGGACATGCTCACACTGCAGAAGTACTTGTAGCTGTTGGGCTGAATGGGATCCAGAGGGGAGAAACTACTGAGAAAGAGTGAAAAAGACTGAGGACCAGGCCTTGGACAGGTTCAGCGGTGGCAGGGAGGATGAGGACCCACAGATAGAGGCAACGTCCTGGAGAGATGAGGACCTTTAGACGGAGGACCAAGGTCTAAGAAGCAAGGGATGGACAGTAGATCTTGTCGAAGGCTGCACAAAAATCAAGAAAAATGAGGACTCAAAGCCCCTGCATTCAGAACCTAAATCTCAGAAGTAGGTCTTTGAGAGCACATTTGGTAGAATGGGGCGGGAAGAGCTGGAGGATAAGTGGCAAAAGTGGGTGAGTGGATGGTAAGTGAATGGAGGCAGTCCACTAGTAGAGAAAAAACTCCAAGAAATTGTGGGTAAGAAACAACTAGGGACAACTAGGAGGCAGCAGAATCCAGGGAGAGTGCTTTTTTTAAAAGAGGGACTGAAAATGGGAACCAGGAAGGGTCAACTATGGAACCGAAGTCATGGAGAAAGGCTGAGGTCAGGCTTCCCCAGCACAGGTGGAAAGACTGGTGTTGGCTCAGAGTAGGAAAAAGTCCTCCAAGAGAGCAAAGCTGAAGACTGAGGTTTTAGGTAGAGAGAGCGGGAAGATGGACAACTACTTTCTGATGGCTTCACACTCCTCCATAATTGGGAGATGAAATCATCCTCATAGAGCACAGGAGCCGTCAGCACCTTCTCCCCACTGGCCGTAGACAATGCTACTAATGTTACTAGTGAGGCCAGTCCCAGTCTTCCCAGTACGTCTCACTGAAGACAGACTCAGACGCACAGCAACCATGAGTAGATCCTCCTCCTCACTGCTCCTCCAAATGTTTTCCTGCCAGTCTCAATCTTGATTTTTTGCTTATTTGAAAATTCTGGAAACTTGTTCACTTTCCCTTTCTTATCAATGTCAGAGACAGAAAACGTACCAACAGGAGAGAGAGAGAGAGAGAGAGAGAGAGGAGGGAGGGAGAAAGGATTTACCCTCAAGTACATAAGCACTATATGAAGCACAAGGAAACTTATGAAGTAATAAAAGAGCAATCTCAGATTAATTAAAAAAAGATCCTGTACATTTTAAACGAACGAAGAATATGCTTTTATTATTAAACACTCAGTTCTTCTAATTGAGCTACTCACCAAAAAGCTACTTTGAGCCTTAAGAAAACTTCTTAGAAATAGTGGATTCTTGAACTCTGCCATGCAGCGTCTATCCTATCTGTTCCAGAGCAATAACACGGACCATTGCTCTATACCACCGTTTATATTCAAAAGTACTCCCAGACCAGCTGTATAAGTAAAATTTTCACAAATTATCAAATATTACCAATGAACTCTATGTGGCTTATTAGGGAATCTAATGTTTCTGTGAAATGGTTCATCTTTTGAAGCTGGCATATTATTAGCATACTTAGCTATATAAGGGCATGTTAATAAAATGTGTTTAAGACTTCTCAGGATCTTGAGCTCACCTTCTCCCATGGACACTCTGATGTAACAACTACATATATGCAACTAACTCTGAAAATGACCTGAAGACTGGCAGAACAGATCTTCCACAACTAATCATAGAGAGGAAGCCACATCGAAAAGGGTAGGAGGGGCATAGGCGTGGCTGAGAACCAAACCCCTCTGTGAAACTAACCACAAACAGGAGGGACACCACAAGCACAAAGAAGCGAGAGGATCAGACCCCACACCAGGCACTCTAGGCACTAGGGACCCGTACTAGGAATACAAGTCCCTATAACACCTGGCTTTGAAAACCGATGAGCCTTAACTTTGGGAGTTTTAAAATTCAGTGAGCTAAGGGTGGCTCAGTTGGTTGAGCACTGACTCTTGGCTTTGACACAGATCATGATCTCGTGGTTATGGGATCAAGCCTTGCGTCAGGCTCTGCGCTCAGCGCAGTCTGCTTCAGATTCTCTCTCCGTCTCCCTCCTGCTCTCTAATAAATGAATAAAATCTTAGAAAAAAAAAAGAAAAAAGGAAAAAAATCAGCGGGCTTAACTCCAGGAGAGCTGAAGGGCAATAGGAAACTGGGTCCCCATCCTTAAAGAGCCAGTATAATAACTAACTCAACCAGAGACACAGACCTATGCTATACATGAAGGTTTATTTACTAATCTCAGAACGGGCACTGGAGGGGCAGGGATGTTCAGATTTCTCCAGGAATAATAGTGCTGACAGGCACCATTTCTCTTCCCTTCCCCCAGCCTAGATAACTGGACACTTGCTGGAGCCAGACTAACACTCTCCATCGATGTTGTTAGCACTGCATTCCCTGGGAACCCACCTCAGCAGGCATCCTCCAAAGTAGCTTCTGCCCCATCACTCCCTACAAGCAGCCCTAGCAGGGACATGTGCCACCCTAAAGTTTTACTCCTACTCGGAGGAGAGGGGGAGATGGAACCCAACACATCAGCATGTCTGCAGATCCAGCAGCTGAGCCTCTTAGCTGCCCACACAGGGAGCAAGCCCTGTTATCCTCTATGCCTGTAGTTATGGCAGAGAGGCTAACTGTAGATAAATAGCCTGACCCCAACCTCACCCACCAATGAGCTCTAGGCAACCTGAGAGAGGCCTTTCAACTGTGTGGGGACCAAACCCTGCCCAATATGCCCACAGTAGGAAAAGCAGGTCAGTGAAGCCATCTGGGCTACAGGCAAACACGGCTCAGTCACAACAGTAGGGGACACACAGCCCACACAGGAGACACTCAGTGGAAAACCTCATTCTGGTACCAGGGGGTACTGCATTACAGGACACCACAGACCTCTTTTACACAAAGTCACTACTTTCAAGACCAGGAGACATAGCTGACCTCCCTAATACATAGAAACAAACACAGAGAGTTAGACAAAATGAGAAGACAGAGGAATACTTCCCAAATAAAAGAATGAGACAAAACCACAATAAAAGAGCTAAGTGAAATGGAGATAGGCAATATGACTGATAAAGAATTCCGAGTAATGGTCATAAAGATACTCAGTGGACTTGAGAAAAGAGTGGAGGGTCTCAGTGAGAACTTCAACAAAGAGATAGAAAATATAAAAAGGAACCAGTCAGAGAAGAAGCATTAAGTAACTGAAAAAAATCACTGGAGAATGAACAGCAGACTAGAGGAAGCACAAGAACGGATCCACACTCTGGAAGACAGTGTATGGGAAACAACCAAGTTGAACAACAAAAACAAAAAAAAATAATAAAGAATGAAAACAGGTTAAAGCAACTCAGTGACAACATCAAGCATAATAACATTCACTTGACAGGGATCCCAAAAGGAGAAGAGAGAAAGAAGGGGGCAAAAAACTTATTTGAAGAAACAGTAGCTGAAAATTTCCTTAATCTGGGGAAGGAAACAGACATTCAGGTCCAGGAAGTACAGACAGTCCCTAACAAGATGAACCAAAGGAGGTCCACTCAAAGACACATAATAATTAAAATGGCAAGCTGTAATGATAAAGAGAGAATTTTAAAGCAATAAAAGATAACAATTACATACAAGAGAAACCCCATAAGGCTACCAGTTGATTTTTCAGCAGAAATTTTGCAGGCCAGGAAGGAGTAGGATATTCAAAGTACTGAAAGAGAAAAACCTGCAACCAAGAATACTCTACCCAGCAAGGTTAAATGTAAATAGAGGAAATGCTCCAAAAGACACAGGGTGACTGAATGGATTAAAAAAAAAAAAAAAGGACCCAGCTATATGCTGCCTACAAGAGGCTTATTTCAGACCTGAAGAAACAAACAGACTAAAAGTGAAGGGGTAGAAAAATGGAAGCAAAAAAACCCCAACACACAAAAAAACACAAAAGTCAGGGTGGTAATATTTGTATCAGACAAAATAGACTTTAAGACAAAGACTGTAAGCCAGAGACAAAGAGAGGCACTACATAATGATAAAGGGATCAATCTAACAAGAGGATATGATAACTGTAAATGTCTATGGACCCAAGATAGGAGCACCTAAATAGAAAACAACAGACATAAAAGGAGAAATTGACAGCAATAAAATAATAGTAAGGGATGGTATATTTACATCAATGGATAGCTCATCTAGACAGAAAATCAATAAGGAAACAGTGCTTTAAATGATACATTACACCAGATGGACCTAACAGATACATTCAGAACTTTCCATACCCAAACAGCAAAATACACATTCTTTTCAAGTGTGCATGGAATATTCTCCACGTTAGGCAACAAAACAAGCTTCAATAAATTTAAGAAGACTGAAATCATATCAAGCATCTTTTCCAACCACAAAAGTATGAAACTAGAAATCAATTACCAAAAACAAAACAAAACAAAAAAAAAACCTGGAAAGAACACAAACACACGAAGGCTAAACAACATGCTACTAAACAACCAATGGGTCAACCAACAAATCAAAGAGGAGACCAAAAATACATGGAAACAGATGAAAATGAAAACACAATGGTCCAAAATCTTTGGGATGCAGCAAAAGCAGTTCTAAGAAGGAAGTTTATAACATAAACTTGAGGCCTACCTCAAGAAACAAATCTCAAATAAATAACCTAACCTTACACCTGAGGTAGCAAGAAAAAGAAGAAAAACAAAGCCCAAAGGTAGTAGAAAGTAGGAAATAATAAAGATTAGATCAGAAATAAATGAAATAGAGACTAAAAAAACAATTGAAAAGATCAATGAAACCAAGAGCCAGTTCTTCAAAAAGATCAACAAAATTGATAAACCCGTGGCCAGCCTCATCAAGAAAAAAAGATAAATAGATAAATAAATCAGATACAAAACAGGAAACTGACAGCACAGAAATACAAAGGATGGTAAAAGAATATTATAAAAAAAACTATATGCCAAGAAATTGGACAATCTAGAAGAAATAGATAAATTCCTAGAAACATACAATCTTCCGAAACCAAATCAGGAAGAAATAGAAAATCTGAACAGACCAATTACTTTTAACAAAATTGACTTGGTAATTAAAAAATTCCCAACAAACAAAAGTCCAGGACCAAATGGCTTCAGAGGTAAATTCTACCAAACATTTACGGAAGAGTTAATACCTATTCTTCTCAAACTATTCCAAAAAAATAGAAAAGGACAGAAAAGTTCCAAATTTATTCTAAGAAGACTGCATTATTCTGATAGCAACACCAGACAGACACTACAAAAGAAGAGAACTACAGGCTAATATCTCTGATGAACACAGATACAAATATCCTCAAGAAAGTATTAGCAAATCAAATTCAACAATACACTAAAAAAAAAAAAAATCATACACCATGATCAAGTGGGATTTATTCCAGGGATGTAAGAGTGGTTCAGTATTTGCAAAATCAATGTTATATATCATATTAACATGAAGAAGGATAAAAATCTCAATAGATGCATCTCAATTGATGCAGAAAAAGCATTTAACAAAATTTAACACCCATTCATGATTAAAAAAAAAAAAAAAAACTCTCAACAAACCAGGCTTAGAGGGAATATACCTCAACAGAATAAAGGCCACATATGACATCTACAGCTAACATCATACTCAGTGGTGAAAAACTGAAAACTTTTCCTCCAAGATCAGTAACAAGACATGGATGTCCACTCTCACTGCTTTTATTCAACATAGTACTAGAAGCCCTAGTCACAGCAATCAGATGAGAAAAAGAACTAAAAGGAATCCCAAATGATAAGGAAGAAATAAAACTGTCACTATCTGCAGATGACATACTATATATGGAAAGCCCTAGAGACTCCACCAAAAACCTATTAGAACAAATATATGCATTCAGTAAAGTTTTCAGCTACAAAATTAATACACAAAAATCTGTTGCATTTCTACATACTAAAAACGAAATAGCTGAAACAGAAATTAAGAAAAGAATCCCATTTACCATTGTGCCAACAAGAATAAAATATCTAGGAGTAAATTTAACCAAGGAGGTAAAAGACCTATACTCTGAAAACTGTAAGACACTGATGAATAAAAATGAAGATGATACAAATGGGAAGGTATACTATGCTCATAGACTGGAAGATTATCATTAAAATGTCCATCGTATCCAAAACAATCCACAGATTCAATGCAACCCCTATCAAAATACCAGTAAGTATTTTCACAGAATCAGAACAAATACTACTAAAATTTGTAAAGAACAACAAAAGATCCCAAATAGCCGGGGCAATCTTGAGAATGAAGAACAAAGTTGGAGGTATCACAATCCCAGATTTCATGATACACTCAAAGCTACAATAATCAAACTAGTATGGTACTGGCACAAAAACAGACACACAGAATAATGGTACAGGAGAGAGAGCGAAGAAATAAACCCATACCTATATGATCAATTAGTACAGGACAAAGGAGGCAAGAATATACAAAGGGAAAACACAGTCTCTTCAGTAAATGGTGCTAGGAAAACTGGACAGCCATATGTAAAAGAATGAAATGAGACCACTTTCTTACACCATATACAAAAATAAACTCAAAATGGATTAAAGAGTTAAATATAAGACTGAAACCATAACACTCCTAAAAGAAAACAGACAGTAATCTCTTGGACATTGACCTTAGCAATGTATTTATAGATATGTCTCCTTAGGTAAGGGAAACAAAAGCAAAAATAAACTATTGGGATTACACCAAAATTAACAACTTTTGCACAGCAAAGGAAACCATAAAACGAAAAGGCAACCCAGTGACTGGGAGAAGATATTTGCAAATGACATATCCCATAAGGGGTTAATAACCAAAATATATAAAGAATTCATACAATTCAGCAACAACAACAACAACAAAAAAACCGAACAATCCAATTAAAAAATGAGGAGAGGACCTGAATAGACATTTCTCCAAATAAGACATACAGATGCCCAGTAGACACAGGAAAAGATGCTCAACATCACTAATCACCAGGAAAATGCAAATAATCAAACCACTATGAGATATTGAGTCCGAATGACTAGTATTAAAAAGACAAGAAATAAGTATTGGTGAGGATGTGGAAAAGGAATCTTTGTGCACTGTTGGTGGGAATATAAATTGGTGCAGCCACTGTGGAAAACAGTATAGAGGTTCCTTAAAAATTTAAAAATAGGAGGTTGGAGGGGGATGAGGTAACTGGGTGATAGGCATTAAGGAGGGCACTTGATGGAATGAGCTCTGGGTGTTATATGCAACTGATAAATCACTAAATTCTACCTCTGAAACTAATAATATACTATATGTTAATTAAATTGAATTTAAATTAAAAATTAAAAAAAATGAAAAACAGAACTATCATACAATCTTTTAATTCCACTACTGGGTATTTACCTGAAGAAAACAAAAACACAAATTCAAAAAGATATATGTACCCCTATGTATATCGCAGCATTATTTACAATAGCCAACATATAGAAGCAACCCAAGTATCCATGATAGATGAATGGATAAATAAGATATGATACATACACAAAATGGAATTTTACTCAGCCATAAAAACAAATGAGATATGAGAAACAAACTGAGGGTTCTAGAGGGGATGGGGGTGGGGGGATTGTTAGCCTGGTGATGGGTATTAAAGAGGGCACATACTGCATGGAGCACTGGGTGTTGTACTCAAACAATGAATCATGGAACACTACATCAAAAACTAATGATGTAATGTATGGTGATTAACACAACATAATAATAAAAAAAAATTAAAACAAAACAAAACAAAAAAACAAATGAGATCTTGCCATTTGTGACACAAATGGACCTAATGGGTATTATGGTAAGCAACATAAGTCCGACAAAAAAAGACAATTACCATATGATTTCACTTAAATGTGCAATCTAAAAAACAAAACAGGGGCGCCTGGGTGGCTCAGTGGTTAAGCGTCTGCTTTCGGCTCAGGTCATGATCCCGGGGTCCTGGGATCGAGCCCCACATCAGGCTCCCTGCTCGGCGGGAAGCCTGCTTCTCCCTCTCTCACTCCCCCCTGCTTGTGTTCCTTCTCTCGCTGTGTCTCTCTCTGTCAAATAAATAAAATAAAATCTTTAAAAAAATAAATAAAAATAAAAAATAAAAAATAAAACAAATGGGGGCACCTGGCTGGTTCAGCTGGTAGAGCATGCGACTCTTGATCTCGGGGTTGTGGGTTCGAGCCCCACATTGGGTGCAGAGATCCCTTAAAAAAATAAAATCTTAAAAAATAATTTAAAAAAATAAAAAACAAAACAAATGAATGAACAAACACACAAAAACAGACTCTTGGGGTGCCTGGGTGGCTCAGTGGGGTGAGCTACCAACTCTTGATTTTGCAACCCTGATTGCGATCTCAGGGTCATGAGATGGAGCCCCATGTTGGGCTCTGCGCTGACTGTGGGGTCTGCTTGAGATTCTCTTCTTCTTCCTCTCTCCCTTGCCCCACTCACACACATGCTCTCGTGCTATATCTCTAAAATAAATAAGTAAAATCTTAAGAAGAAAAAAAAAACCAGATTTTTAATACAGAGAACAAGCTGGTTGCTGCCAGAGGGTAGAGTATTAGGTGGGTGGGCAAAATAAAGGGGATTAAGAGGTACAAACTTACACTTATAAAATAAATAAGCCCTAGAGATGTAAAGTACAGTAAAGGGAATACAGTCAGTAATATAAAAACACTGTATGGTAACAGACGGTAACTACACTTGTGTGAGCACTGAGTAATGTATAGAATTGTCAAATCAATATGTTTGTATACCTGTAACTAATTAACATATTAATTATACTTCAATTTTAAAAACACTTTCTTTTAGGGGCACCTGGCTGGCTCAGTCAGTTAAGCGTCTGCCTTCAGAATCGAGTCCCACATCAGGGTCCCTGCTCAGTCGGGAGCTTGCTTCTCTCTCTCCCTGTGCCCCTCCTCCCTGCTTGTATTCTCTCTCTCTCAAATAAATAAATAAAATCTTTAAAACAAAAAACTTTTTCTTTTAGAGGTGATTAAATTGCACAAATCCCTCCATATTTTCTTACCTATTCTATCAGTAATAATAGCATGTATTTTCGCAACCTAGATTACAGGCTTAATCATTGCAGTGTAAGAAAAGAAACAGTTTAAAAATAAACTATAGGTTTATAGAACTCAATTCAAGAACTAGTCCCAAGTAGGGGTGCCTGGGTGGCTCAGTCGTTAAGCGTCTGCCTTTGGCTCAGGTCATGATCCCAGAGTCCTGGGATAGAGCCCCGCATCGGGTTCCCTGCTCCGCGGGAAGCCTGCTTCCCCCTCTCCCACTCCCCCTGCTTATGTTCCTGCTCTTGCTGTGTCTCTCTCTGTCAAATAAATAAATAAAATCTTAAAAAAAAAAAACTAGTCCCAAGTAGCCCATGTAGCAGAATGGATACAAGGAAAAAATAAAAACTAGGAAGTCACAAATGAGCGTGCATCCTAAAGAAAAAAAAGCAAGAAGCAAAACACACAGAACATCACTTAGTGTGAAATAAATGTCTGAAAGAGAAAACCCCTAACTCAGCACCAAACATGTGCACTCACATGCACGTGCATGCATGCATGTGCGCATGCACACACACACACATACACACCACACATTTTGTCTGAACCATCTCAAAATAAATTGCAGATATCAGGACTAATGACCTCTAAGTACTTTAGTATATATTTACCAAGATCAAAGACAACTGCATTATCACACCCAAGAAATTTAACCCAATGGAGTATTATCTAATACACAGCCTGTATTCAAGTTTACAAATTATTCCAATAGTGAAATTTATAGAGCTTTTCTCTACTGATGCAAATTCAATCAAGGATCCCATATTGTACTGAGCTGTCATATTACTTCAGTCTCCTTTACTGTACTGAAGACAAGAAGCAAAACTAAGCCTTTTTGCCATGACATTGACATTTTTTAACAGACCAGGCTAAGGTTGTCTTGTAGAATGCATATGATAAAGATTTTTATAGAATTATGTCAGGTTCCTCTTTGTGGAAATTTTATGTTGTGTTTTCTCAACCCATCCTATTAGTTTTTGGGTATTAGTACCACAATATGAAGGCACATTTATCAGTCTGCTTTTCCAATATAACTCTCCCCCCAACTCCGCCCTCTTCCAACCCACTGTCCCTTCTTTATGATGTCCTACTCAGTTTAAAGCCATTTAGAAATGAGGACAAAAATTACAAAATTAATTTAATTTTGTTTACAAAAAGTTTAGTCCCTAAGATAAAGCATCCTACCTATGTGTGGCAAGCCCTTCAAGAGGGATTGTCTGAATAATAATCATTCCTGTGGGCTACTTGTCCTTTCTTTTCCTGAGTGGAGTTTGTAAGCCAAAGGCCAGGCTTGAACTGCTCATTAGTATGGAGGGGATTTTTCTAAGAGTCTTTGAGAGTGGTGAGGAGACAAGCAGGCTGGGTATTTAGAGAGGATCCTAACACTCCTTTATAATATGACGTGAGATGTAAGCCCTCTTAACCCATATTCTCACAAAATATTCAGCCACATCGCATCGCCACTAATGACTGCAGAACTAGGGAGATACACTGAAGATGTGGAGTTTAAGGTGAGTAGAAAGGGAACAATAGAGTAGTTTAGTCCTGGCAATGAATCGCTTCCATATTTTTTCTTTTCTTAGTCCAGGTTCTTTTGTTTTAAGTTAGATAGAAAAATAAAAAAACAAAGGCTGTTCTTCATACATTATGTAATCAAATTAATTCCATCAATAGACTTATGTCCAAATGAAACATTTACAAGGCAGTTAACACAAAAAGCTCATTTGGATTTATTTAAGCCAAGGGCACTATAAAACCCTAATTTAAAAAGAGCTTTAAAGCCCAATTGCTTTGAGAAAGAATTACCTTTAGAGATATGTTTGTTCTCTATGCTATCTATAATTATTGTTGGAAAAGTCTTTTGAAAAATATTCATAAAATCTAGAAACATTGGATGTATCTTCCCCTATGGTAATGTAGAATACATCTGTTTCCCCAGAAGATTTAACTTGACTTCTGAAATAGCAAACAAAAATCTTATTATAAGGTTTATTATTTAGGGTTTGAGCAACAGGATCTGTGCTACTGAACTTTAACCAAAAAAACTTAAAAATCAACAGACTTTTACTGAATACCATCTTATGTGCTCAGTACATTTTTATATGCATTCTGGCAAAGAAAAGTATACATGTTCCTACTTAATCTTACTTAAATAGAACTACTTAAAACATACATAAAATAATGGCAGACAATTTTAGATAATATATATTCAGTGTCAAGCTATAGAGCACAAAACACCACATACAGCATGAGAAGTTTTCAGTGGAGTTTCATTAGATGAAGATTGCAGTAACTGTGAAGAAAGCAGCCTGAGTTAAGGTATAAGACAAGAATGATTCTGGTGGTTGGTATGGTCAGATAATCCTGAACAGACAGAATGGTGAGTGCTAGGGTAAGTCAGTTAAAGTTAAAAATAAAAAGTTCCCAGTGATTAATTTTGTCCCTGTAATTTAATTGGGAAACAGGTCTCTCCAGTAATTTTAGATTTAGATCTATACATATTTTCCTGTTTGTATGCTTACTATGGTACTGGACAATGATTCTTTTTTTTTAAGATGCTATTTATTTGAGAGAGAGAGAGCACACGAGCAGGGGCAGAGAGAGAGAGAGAAGCAGACTCCCCTGCTGAGCAGGGAGCCTGAAGCAGGGCTCAATCCCAGGACCCTGGCATCGTGACCGGAGCCGAAGGCAGATGTTTAACTGACTGAGCTACCCAAGCACTCCTGGACAATGATTCTAAGACATACTTTGTTTTTTTCCACACTTAAACATCTCTTAAATTTGGATGAATCTTGCAATAAATTGTGTATCATATTTGGACAGCAACTTTTCTCCCCCTTAGTGGTACATAAAACAATGATGCATCTTAAAAATCAACCACTATGAATCAAGAGTGCTATGAAGTCATTAGGAAGAGTAGATGAGGGAAAAAAAGTGTTTTATGTTTAAGGTAGAACATAGTCAATTTGTAACTCTCCAAAAAACTGCCTGAACCTCTTGCTCACAAGAAACAGAAACGATCAGATGGTCTACAGCAGGAAGGGGCAGGAACACATCGAAATTGAGTCCTCACAGAAAGTGAAGAGTTGAGACCAGAGGATAGAAATCAGATGTGGAAATCGTAAATTATTTTTCAGAGTAGAAGTTGTAAAACCTGAGTTGAGAGAGAGATATGCCATTTCCAGCAGAGCTCTGGAAAGCAGTGGGTAAAATCAGGGTATGATGATAGGGAGGTTGTTCCCAAGTTTGTCAAGAGCAGTTAAGCTCCCAAGTTTGTCAAGAGCAGTTAAGCCCCCAAGTCATCTCTTGGATCAAGTAGACAAACAGTTAAGTCTTCTCTACACTGATAAAAATTAGAAGGAAAGTGAACTGGGAAAAGTCAGCTGGAACATCTCCAGGCTGGATAACACTGGGCACAAAAGAGGGCAGGGATGAGGCATGGGACTAGGAGCAGAGGATTTGGTGAAAAATCTAACAAGCCGCCAACGTGGGGACAGTATTTGCAAAAGACATACCCGATAAAGGATGGTTATCCAAAATATACAAAGAACTCAAACAAACAATAAGAAAATGAATAACCTGATTTTAAAAATGGGCAAAAGATCTGAACAGACACCTCAGCAAAGAAGATATGAGGGAAATAAATAAGCATATGAAAAGATGCTCAACATCACATGACATTTGGCAACTGCAAATTAAACAAGGAGATATCACTACACACCTGTTAAAATGGCCAAAATCCAAAACACCAATAACACCAAACACTGGTGAGAATGAGGATCAACAGGAACTCTTATTCACTGCTGGTAGGAATGCAATGTGGAATAGCTACTTTATAGGCAGTATAGACTTAGTAAACACTTAGTGTAAACTTAACATAGTTTACTATAAACTTAGTATAACTAAGTTTAGTATAGACCTGTGGAAATCACTATGTTGCACACCTGAAACTAATATAACATTGTAGGTCAACTATATTTTTAAAAAGTTCAGCAGTTTCTCAAAAAACTAAATGTGCTCTTACCATATGATCCAGCAACTTGCTCTTCAGTATTTACCCAAATGAGTTGGAAATATGTCCACACAAAAACTTGCATACATTATGCTTACAGCAGCTTTATTCATAACTGCCAAAACTTGGAAGCAATCAAGTTATACTGCTGTAGGTAAAGGGATAAACCGTAGTACATCTAGACAGTGGGATATTACTCAGTGTTAAAAGGAATGAGCTATACCTACAAAATCGTAAGTTTTGTTGAACTTTTCAGAGAGCTGGGGTCATTTTAACAATGCTCTAATAGTTTTTCATCACACAAATACAAAAAAAAAAAAATCCTTTTTTTGTGACCTTCAAAATTGTACCTGATCTGGTCCCCATTCCTGACCTAAGCCATTTTCCCCAAATGATTCAACAAACATAACACCAGAGACAAGGGAGGAAACAGCACTAGCTGAGAGAGACCAGTACTACACAGGCTGTGTTGAGAAGCAATGTGTGTAAAACTCATGAGGAACTTGAATTTCTAGATACTGAGTTTTCTTAAAGAAAGTACTCCAATATAATGAATCAATCAAAAGTCAAGGTGCCAGCACCTTTTAAGAAATTCAATAAATAGGGCACCTGGGTGGCTCAGATGGTTAAGCGTCTGCCTTCGGCTCAGGTCATGATCCCAGGGTCCTGGGATCGAGTCCCGCATCGGGCTCCCTGCTCCTTGGGAGCCTGCTTCTCTCTCTCTCTCTCTCTCTGTTTCTCATGAATAAATAAATAAAATCTTAAAAAAAAAGAAAAAGAAATTCAATAAATACACCTTTTTTTTTTTAAATAAGTAATGGGAGAATCAGTGAGGGGTTTTAAGCAGAAAAATAACTTGATCTGACTTGCATTTTAGAAAGTAAATTCTGACTGCACTGTGGAGGATACATTAGATGGGGTAAGACTAAAAAACAGTCAAAATGCATTAAATTAACTCAGGAAACCTCATGAGGTTCCTAACACAAACCCTTGGCAGGGAGAGATGATAACCTGATTGTTCAGAGCTATTTAGGAAGTCATACACAGCAAGGGAATCAAAGTGGGAGGAGAGAGAGCTTCTCCCAGTTGTTCGGTCTGTCAGGGAGGTTATGTACCTCTACAAATTTCATTCTGTCTTCAACCAGGGCTCATACCTGATGAGTTACAGGGGACTTGTTCAGCGCCTACTAAATGATATTACTCACATGTCCCACCCCTCTGCCACCTACCCCCACCTCCAGAGTGTCTTTGTTCAGACAGACCTGGGCTGGAATGGGACAGAACTCAGGAGCCTCTGGCTCCCAGGTCTACAGTTCTGTCTTTAGCTTCTACCTTCCCAGCAGAGCAGGCACTTGTAAAAACACATCATCCCAAATTTCTCTAGCCTTTCTAAGGCTACTTGTCCTTAACCATTTTTCTGCCCAACAACCAAGGGGATATTTCACTCCCATTAAACTTTTGATCACTGTGGCAGACATTCTTACTTTGATCTAGGGATAGGTTGCAGTATAAGAATCACCAAGTGGCCTTTTAAAACTACACACTCATTCCCCTCTCCCTTTCTGATGGCTACCAACACACCCACAGAGGGAAGGGATTAAAGTGGAAAAAAGATTGAGAACCACCTACTGCTTTACTAACCTATTTTATAAGAATAAGAATTCAGATATGTAGCAGCAGTGTTCCAAATTGAATTCTAAGAGAAGTTACTCTGTATGTTTGATATATTTTTTCTGTTGTTTCCTATGGTGATAAACATTTTCAGGTCTCAATCTACTTCTCAGCAGGAACTACACAGAGTTTAATGAGACCAATATTATGATGCTCTCCCTACTGAGAAAATTTCAGTACCATTCTGAAAGGATCTGAAGTTAAGAAAGGTAATGAAATTCTAGGAAAGAGCTTTAAAGTTGTCAATATTCAAATTCTTTACAGAAAAAAATTCATATTTAATTTGGTGACCCAAAACAAACAAAACACATATTCCTTTACTGACTCATCTCTACTTTTTTTAACAGGATTTTTTTAAAGATTTTATTTATTTATTTGAGAGACAGAGAGAGCACAAGCAGGGGGAGCAGCAGAGGGAGAGGGAGAAGTAGGCTCCCTGCTGAGCAGGGAGCTCAAGGTGAGGCTCAATCCCAGGACCCTGGGATCATGACCTGAGCAGAAGACAGACGCTTAACTGACTGAGCCACCCAGGCACCGCTTTAACAGAATTTTTTTAAAGAAAATATTATATGTAACTCTGAAAGGGAAGCTAAGGTAAATGAGTGAATTACAATAAAATAAAGCATCCTAGCTTGGCAACCGCGTGCAATGACCCAGATTTTCCCAAAGTGTGGCACAGGAGATGACTTTAAGGAATCAATACATTTACCTTAACAGTCACTAAAATAGCTCATCAAATCTGTGAAATCACCCATTATTTTTTAGGGAAAGATGAAAGCAGGAGGAATTCACAGATTTCTTATCTTACAGGCCCTATGCTCAAAAAATGCTTTTGTTGAGCCTTAAACATTGCGATTTTTTTTTAAATAAGTTTTGAGATATAATTCACATACCATAAAATTCACTCTTTTAAAGTATGCAATTCAATTGTTTTGAGTAAATTCACAAGGTTGTATGACCATTACCACTATCTAATTCCAGAACATCTTCATCACCCTAAAAGAAACTATAACCATTAGTAGTTACTCCCATTCCCCTCTGACCCCTGGCAATAGCTAATCTACTTTCTGTCTCTATGGATTTGCCCATTCTGGACACTTGAGAGAGATGAAATCAACAATATGTGGCTGCTTTCACTTAACTGTTTTCAAGGTTCATCTGTGTTTTAGCATGGATCAGTACTTCCCTCCTTTTTATGACCAAATAATATTCCATTATATGGACATGCCGCATTTTGTTCACCCACATCAGTTGATGGACATTTGGGCTGTTCCACTTTTTATTTTTTTTATTTATTTTTTTTTAAAGATTTTATTTATTTATTTGACAGAGAGAGACACAGCAAGAGAGGGAACACAGGCAGGGGGAGTGGGAGAGGGAGAAGCAGGCTTCCCGCCGAGCAGGGAGCCCGATGCGGGGCTTGATCCCAGGACCCTGGGATCATGACCTGAGCCGAAAGCAGACGCTTAACGACTGAGCCACCCAGGCGCCCCTGTTTCCACTTTTTAGCTATTATAAGTAATGCTGCTATGAACATCCATGTACAAGTGTTTGTGTGGACATATTTTCAATTTTCTTGGGTATATACCTAAGAGTAGAATTGATGGGTCATGTGGTAACTCTACGTTACCTTACTGAGAAACTGAAAAACTATTTTCCAAAGTGGTTGCATTATCTTTCAATCCCATAAGCAATATATAAGGTTCCAATTTCTCCACATCTTTGCCAACACTTTACTGTCTAGTTTTTAAAAATTATTATACCTGTCTTAGTGGGTGATCTCATTGTAGTTTTGATTTGCATTTCCCTAATGACTAGTGATGGCAACTAATTATTTGTATGTCTTGGTTACCTCCCCAAAAGCCATGGTCCTTGTCTATTAGCCTACTCTCTTCTTCCTCCTGCAAAGCCTGAAGTCTCCACTTCAACTCTGAGACCTACTCCCCATCATGTTCCTGCTCCCACCTGGGCAACCCATACTGAGCTTTCCTTCATACAGCCTTGCCCTCATCCCAGCAGCCTCTCTCAGGCCTACTTCTGTAGACTTTAACTTTTCCCTTTCTCTCAATTCCCTCTTCTGCTTCCCAGTCTCATGTTCCACATTTCCAAAGTCCTTCTTAATTTTTCCACATTCTAAACCACCTCTCCCTTTGACTCCAGGCTCCTCTCTCTTCCTCCACGTCCTTCTTTCTTAATATGCATAGGCGACAAGCCCTACAGACTTAGTCCTTCACCTACCCTTTGTCCTTGGTACTATTAAATGTTATCCCATTCTCTTTCTCTATTCCTGTTATTCACTAGTCGGCAGTCTGTCTGCCATTTGATTTGTGAGTAAAAGCAATGATGGGAAAAAAAAACCTTTCCAACTGAAGAGCTGTGATGGTGAATTTTATGTGTCAACTTGACTGGAACATGGGGTTCCCAGGTATATGGTCAAACATTATTCTGGGTGTGTTTGTGAGGATGTTTCTGCATGAGATTAACATTTGAATTCGTAGGCTGGGTAAAGCAGATTGCCTCATCAATCAAAACAGGCTACTGGTTCTATTTGACCCAAATAGAACAAAAAAGGCTGAGAGATAACTAACTTCTTTGTCCTGTTTGAGCTGGACATTGGTTTCTCCTGCCCTGGAACTAGAACTATATCATCAGCTCCCCTGAGTCCCCAGCTTGTGGAGTACAGATCCTGGGACTTCTCAGCCTGCATAATCATGTGAACCAATACTTCATAATAAATCATATTTATATTTCCTAACAGATTGCTAAAAGATAAGCGGAGGCATATTTAAAATTTGAAGTTTATTTCAGCAAAACTCAATTCAAATTGGGCGGTACCAAACCAAAAGTGATTAGGAACATTCCACTGACAGGAGCTAGGGGAGAGACTTTTATAGTGAAGACGTGGAAGCAAAGCAAGGAAATTATCTGATTGGCTATAGCATAAACCCTAGTTGGCTCTTTGTGAATGGTTATCCTTAGGGTTAGATTTCATAACCCTGAGACATTTACAGGCTTAGATTTTGGTTTGCTTACATAGGGCATATACACATACACATACTCTATTGGCTCTGTTTCTCTGGAGAACCCTGACTAATACAGGTGCTTGAGCCTTAGAAGCCCCTTACCCCACAAACAAATAAGCAAATAAGCAAAATTCACGCAAAGGAATTTAGATTTGCTCCAGTGAACAAAAAAGAGACAATGAGTACTTGTGTAGGGCTTATGTTTGTTAATAGTACAACATCACTAAGCAAGACAAATTGAAATAGGGAGAGTACAAAAGTCAGGAGACTACAAAAACAAGGCCTACATGGATTCCTGCCTGGGGCAAATGCAAATGAAATTGAAAATCTAAAAAAAAATCAGAGAAACAAAAGTGCAAGAAAAAAGAAGAAAATTTAATTCCAAAGTTCCACTCTAAAAGGAGAGTAGGGTCAGACAGAAATGCTACAGTTGAGAAAGGAAACTAGGTTTTTTGGTTTATTTCTTTATTCTTTGGCATATGGGAGAGGTCTGATGGAGAAGATGATTAATTCAATTTTGGACATGTGGCATTTGAGGTGATGGCAGACATCCAGGTACAGATGACGGTCTTAAAAGATGAAATGGACAGAAGCTTCCTAAAATTAATTTAGGGTTCTACTATCCCACAGCAACATTTTATGCTCACCAGAATGTATCCCTTGTCTTACTGAAGGGCATCACTTGGCATTGGGCATCAAAGTAACTGGCTACTGAACCAGGGTTCTACTGTGCAGTTAGTTTATCAGCTCCATCACTAAAATCTTCAAACATTTCCCAAACTGATGCTCTTCATATGATCTACGAAGAACTTCCTTCCTTTCCAAAGCGATGTAAACTTGGGCACTCACACATGCTGAGCACTTACATAGTGATAAAAGGAAACCAAGAGACAAGAATTATCATAAATATTCAGCATTCAAACCACAAGATCATTAACCCTCTTAAGTCCTCCTAGATAGGACTATGTCCTGTGTGACTCTGGTCTGGGAGGCCCTCACCAGTGTGCTAAAGATTTGGCTTTCTTTCTTCCTGACACAGCCACTACTTGTGTCACCATCTGCCCCTTTCTCAAAGGGGCTAGGAGGATAGAAAAAAGAGCTTAGTCAGATTGAGAACTTCATTCCACAATATGGTTAAAAATTAATGTAGCATAACTTGAAACCGGTAAAGGCTGCTGCCCAAATACATACACATGCACTATTACCACTGAGGCAAAGATCCAAAATCTCAAAGATCTCAAGTCCAACATCTCAAAAAGTCTTCAATTATGGTCCTCTTGCTTACTGTCCCAATAGGTAGAAAACTGACAAGTGGTTAAGGAGTGACAATACCCAAAGTGCACGCAATTATATAGTGTAAGCTCTAACTCTCTGCTATGCTTATAATAAAAAAGTCCTTCTTATTCCATATATTATCATAAATCTAATAATGCCTTTATTAAATGCTGCTGGAAAGTGTTTCTGCTAATCTGAGGATTCTACATTTGTGTTCAAATGGCAGGAAGAGCTTTTTCCTAATAATTTATATTACGTTACCATCTCTCTCATTTTTTTATTCTCTTAAAAGTCTATGGCTAGGGGCACCTGGGTGGCTCAGATGGTTAAGCGTCTGCCTTCGGCTCGGGTCGGGATCTCAGGGTCCTGGGATTGAGCCCCATGTCGGGCTCCCTCCTCAGCAGGGAGTCTGCTTCTCCCTCTGCCTCTGCTGCTCCCCCTGCTCATGTTCTCTCCATCTCTCCTTCTCAAGTGAATAAATAAAATCTTTAAAAAAAAAAAAGTCTGTGGCTAATCCCTGAAAAAGCTATAATTGTGGGTTAATTTTTCCCCCATTCCCAGAAAGTATACATTTTAGCAGACTGTGTTTTCCCAAAAGGGTCACAATATTTCCCTCCCACATGCTCTTCTGCAATATGACCTTGCCAATCCCCCGACAAGGAGTTCAAGTCTCTCAACTCTAGGCTGGCCTTAATGATTCACTTGTAACCAACAAAATGTGGCAAAAATGATACTGAATGGTTTCCAAGCCCAGATCAGTAGAAGTCTTGCCGCTTCCTTCTCAGTCTCTGGAAGACTCAGTCTCCAGATGCTGCCATGCTGTGAAAGACGAAAGCTACATGAGAGGGCATGAGGTCCTCTAGTCAACTGCCCCAGCTGAGCCCAGCCTTCAAGTCACCAGAGGAAGAAAGAAGTCATCTTGCAAGTAGATTCTCCAACCCCAGTCGTTTCAACTGCCCGCGGAGCAAATCACACCCATCCATTCCAGTCTTCCCATCTGAAAACACAGACATCATTGAGCAGACAAACCAGACCCTCTGTCTCTGAATTCTTGACCCAAGAATTTGTGAGAATAAAGTGGTGGCTGTTTTTGCAAGACTTTTGGGTGGTGTGAAGGCAGCACTGGAAACCCAGAGCAGCAACAGCTAACTGGAATGTGTATGGTGGGTAACATGCCCGTCCCCACTCACTTTAGTGACTGAACTTCACATTTTTGTTCCCCTTCACTTTACTGAAACTTCCATTCCCAAAGAAATTCTTTTTTGCCAGTTTTGTTAATTTCCCCATTTATTTTGACAATTCAACTTTAGAAACCATCATATCCAATAAAATCATTTCCTAGGGTTTGATTTCCAGCTTATTTGTTTTAAAAGCTTGTTTCTAACATTCTCTCCACTTACTGGAATTATTTCAGTCTTTTTCACCCTTTTATTGCAATCTATGTTTGAATTAGGTCATGACTAAAGACATAATTACTTGAAGCAAGATGTTGTGCACCCAACTATAACCATGATAAGTAAACATTCTGTCAGGCATAAGAATTATTCAGCACTTATTGTAAACAAAGCACTATACCAGTACTTCACATTTTATCATTATAAACGCTTTATTATTGAGTTAGCTATATTGAATTCTATATATCTACTCTCATCACAAGTCATATTTTGCCAGAAAAAGCTCATTTTACTGTTTAACAAAAAGACTATTCTTGTTTAATATGTAATCTTAATACAAACTCTTCAAACCATTGCATTTTTATAAATAGTCTATTTTATAACTTGTTATTATATTTAACAAGGACAAATTGGTCACTCACAAATCATAGCATAAAAAATCAAGCTCTTCATTTTCCTGAGAGAACTTCATTTTCTTTTTTTTTTTTTTTTTAAAGATTTTATTTATTTATTTGAGAGAGAGAGAACGAGAGACAGAGAGCATGAGAGGGAGGAGGGTCAGAGGGAGAAGCAGACCCCCTGCCGAGCAGGGAGCCCGATGTGGGACTTGATCCCGGGACTCCAGGATCATGACCTGAGCCGAAGGCAGTCGCTTAACCAACTGAGCCACCCAGGCGCCCGAGAACTTCATTTTCTTTATGAATCTTTGTAACTACTTGGCAGAGAAAAACTTAGTCCTGTTGTTTCTCTAAGTGTTTAGTCACTTCTAATTAAAGTTTAGACTTTTCAGAAGATATTCAGTTAAAACCAGGTGTTATCATCCCAGTTACATCCCACCCCTGGAACTCACTCACTTCTAAGCACCCCTACCAGTGTCCCTTCTGCTTTCACCCCACTCAGCTGGGCCCTTCTAGAGGTGTCTGCAAGGACATTACGCTTTCTTACTGACAGGGTGAACAAGCTGCACATCTGGCCACTATTATCCTCTTGCTGGTTTGGAAAGTGTGGTGGAAAAACACTGGGCACGACAGTGGCTGCAGTAATAGTGCAAGCAGTCTAGGACAGATGAAGAGCGAAGTGAAGAAAGGAAGGGCTCATGAATAGGAAGAAAAAGAACCAGAGGGGCTGGAGAATGGGTAAAATGTGAAAAAGGAAGGGAGAAGTTCATTGATTTAATCAACAGATATTTAGAGCATCTTCCATACGGGTATTCTGAGATTGAGAATTAAGAATCAATTAAGATTGAGAGGAAAATGTGTACGAGTAGCTTGAGTAAAGGTAAAGATCACAGAATCTGCAAAGGTCAAGAACCGTGAGACTAGGATGTTAGATGGGCCACCCATAGACAGCAACTCTCTGCTGAGCATGGGAAGCAACAAAGAGAGGTGCAGGAGGAAGAGATAGTTGGCCTAAATCTCAAGAACTGTATTTACAGAAGAGTCTAGCAGTAATGGTTTACAGGTTACAATGAGAGCTAGAAGAAAAATGTTGTCTCCAGGACCTTTGATTGATGCAATGTGTGAAAATGAGTAGTGGTCACCTGCAAAGGCAGCAGAAAAAGCAGTAACCTGGGGAGAGAGCAGGTTTTCAATTACAATGAGCAGATAGAGTATTTGATGAAGAGATGTGGCTACAGAGAAGTCTGTTCAGCAGGGAGCAAGAGCTCTAGAGAGCAAGTATCTAGTTTATGAAGTTATGATGGTGAAACAACATAATGCATGTAAAGTGCTTAACACAGTGTCCAACACACAGTATTGCACAGTACACTTTTTGGTTTAATTGTTTTTGCTTATTGATATGGTCCTTCCAAGAAACTGTAACCAAGTATGCACGAGACAGCCTGCTGTAAACCCTCGGCCTCTGGGCATTATCTACATTCACCCCAATGGTCCTCTCAGTTCCTCTCTCCCATCTTGTGGTAGAAGCAGTCGTGCTCAGTAGAGGGAATGAAAGGACTCAGAAGGCGCTTACTGATCTGGCCAGAGTTTCACTCAGATAACATAAAACATTAAGAGCATTGCCAAATGTTGCTTTGTCTCAGGTATGTTCTGTCTTGTACATCTGTTAAATTGCAAGCTCCTGAAGGATGAGCTCCAGGACTTACTTGTTCCCCCCACCCCCGGTGTCTAGCATTTATTAGACACTCAAAATGGCTACTGAACGACTATCCATATAGGAATAAAGTAAAACAGCCAAAGTTCCATACCTCAGACATGTTAATTCCAGAGGCTGTATTTGGCACAATACCTCTTCTTTTGTTAAACAGCTTCTATGCTAGTTTTCTAAAAGATGTTTAGATTTTATAAAATGTGACTTTCAGATTTAAGTATCAACCAACAAAAGGTAAAACCTAAAAATATACCCATATATCTAATAAATAGAATATTGGTATATTTATTCATGCTATTATTTTAAGGATGACAAACTATGCAGAAATTTTATATAAACATTAATAATCAAGTTAGAAAAGACCATTTGATCAAATAATTCACAAATATATATTTTTCTTAAAAGTTCTAAAACATTAATCAGTTAGAAAAGACAGTTTGATCAAATAATTCACAAATACATCATGTTTTTCTTAAAAATTCTATTTTCTTCTTTTTTAAGATTCTATTTATTTCTGAGAGAAAGAGAGAGAGAGATCACAAGTAGGCGGAGCGGCAGACAGAGGGAGAGGGAGAAGCAGGCTCCCCACTAAGCAGGGAGCCCGATGCAGGACTCGAGCCCAGGTCCCTGGGATCATGACCTGAGCCGAAGGCAGATGCTTAACTGACTGAGCCACCCAGGCGCCCTGTAGTTTCTTGTTTAATATGAATTGAAGATTTACGATTTTCTAGTTGCTAATTAAAAAAAAAACTTAAGCAAAATAAGATTCTGCATTTTAAGACAATATATTCCACCTTACTTAGCCATATGACTGCAGAACGGCTGCAAGCTAAATTCTGGTATCCATCTTCATCCCCTGGTTCCTCCACAGCTGGTCCCCCACCCTCTTCTTATTGTACTCTTTTCAATCTCTGAGCCCATATTTAAGTATTAGATCAAACACCCACCACCCACCCACATAAATAAAACTAACTTCTTACATCTTCAGAACCTCATTTTTGCCCCTCTCGGCCAAAGACACGGATTCCCTTCCACCAGAAGCCATACTCTATGTTGCACCTAACTCATCATGGGATTTGGAAGTGACTTGGGCATTTACCTAGCTACCCAGTGCTGCCTTCTAAAAGGCACAATATGGCACAGTCAGACAAATCGTTCTATTATTTAGCTTTATCACTCCACCTGCCTCATGATAGTAATAAACCAGACTCAATCTTTTTTTTTTTTCTTTTTGGCTATAGGGCATTTATTACAAAAGAATATCTGAGGTATAAGAAGCTGACCTGGAACCCACGCCTGCCCTGGCTACAATGGGGCAGTCTCACTCACCCCACGCCAGGTCCCCGGCACTATGGATGCAAAGCAGCCCGCCAAGGGCAGGGTCCCACGCACTGAGGTAGCTGCATCTTAAGCCCACACAAGTACAACTCCCCAGGCTTGTCCAACTCTCACGCAGATCCTGGCCTGGGGGGGCTGGGGGCGGAAGGCAGGCCCCCGACAAACACTGCAGCCTCTGAGGAAAGGCACCTTCCCGCCTGCCCATCCCAGGGAAGCCCAGCCGGCAGCATGGGGAGAGGGTGGCTGGCTGCCAGCCGGAGGCGGGTGGAGATGGGGCTGGTCAGGCTGGGGGTCACTGCTGCTCCAGGCAGTCCTCGGTCACCCCCAGGCACCAGCTCTGCCAGCACATTCTGCAGGTAGTTGGGGTCAGGGTAGCCATGGCCTGTCACATTGCCTACATTCAGTGTAAACCTAGGCATTGGGACTCACAAATTTCCCTCCTATCCCAACTGTCATTACCTTTGGAGATTTCAAAAATGCATGTAGAATCTAAAAGACCAGACTTACAGTTCTTTGGGATTCCTAACTCCAACAACTGTCACTCCCCTATACAACAACTGTCACTCCCCTATAAACATTCTCAAGACTGTACCCTGCATCTCATTTTAACTTACTCCACCTCAGAAACAGCCCCCCTCTCATGTTAAAACTCCTTGCTGTAAACCCTCAGCCTCTGAGCATTATCTACATTCACACCAATGGTCCTCTCAATTCCTAACGTTTCCGTAATCTGTCAACTCTGTCCTAACCTCACTTCCTTCCCCATGCAGCCTGAAGGTAGATTAACAGAACTGTCTATCGAAGTTCTTTAGCTCTCTTACCCCAGTCCTTCTGCTATACCCATCAGGCAAAACTCAGACTCTGGAATAATCCTTTAATAACTGCCCTCTTCTCTCCTACATTTGGTGAACAATGATCCTCTCCATAGGACTTTCCAGAAAACTGTGAAGCATTTAAATTAAGACCAAATACCACATCTAATTTCCTCTTGGGACAACAACACATCTCCCTGGATTTTTTCTTTGAAAAGATCTGGCCATTGATTTTCTCTTCTTTCCCCTAGCAACTATACTAAATAATTTCTACTCTGTTTGAGGCCCCAGCCACTCATGATTTTAATTATCACTTATATGCTAATGACTTTTAAATTTTTATTTCTAGTATTGATCTCTCTTTTTGACTTAAAATGAATATCCAAACGTTTGCTAACTATTTCTACCTGGATATACACAGCCATCTCAGACTCTGAACTCATTCTCTCTCTCCCATTAATTCTGCTTCTCTCTTGGGATAACCAGCCTCTAAAATGGCCTACACTGATTTTTGTCTCTTGATAGTCAAATCTTTGTGTAGTCACTACCTCTAGTATACCATGGTTGGTTTGTGTAAGAACATGGCAAAAGTGATAATATGTCACTCTACGATTATATTACAAAAAGACCACAGCTTGCATTTTGGTCTCTTTCTCCCCCAATCCCCTAGGATCACTTGATGTAGAGAGAGGTCAATGTGGTGAAGGACTAAAGTCTTCTGCTAACAGCAGAGGAGTTAACTAAAAAAAATGGAGCATCCAGAGCCAGTCAAATCTTCTGCTTGACTGTAACCTCATGAGAAACCCTGGGCCAAAACCACCAAGCTAACTGACACCTACATTCCTGAACCTCAGAAATAGCGAGATAATAAATGTTTGTTGTATTAACCTGCTAAATTTGGGAGTAACTTGTTATACAGAAATAGATGTCCTTCCTATATTCCTATCTCAGTTGACATTAATATCCATCTAGTCACTCATCCATTAACATTCATTCATGAGTATCTACCATGTGACAAAAGATCTGTTATCCTCAATCTTCCACTACAACAGATTGTTGCAAAGACCTGACAAGTTTACTTCCTAAATGTTTCTTAAATCTGCCCCTCAAGATTTCCCACATCTCTTTCTCTCTCCTACCAGAGTCCTAATCTAGGCCCTCATAATCTCTCATCAATACTGTATTCCAATACCCTCCCAATTAGTTTCCTTGATTCCCATCTGTCCCTGCCAAGAGTGAGCTATTTAAGACATAGAGAAGCAGCATATACGTTAAGAGTTAAGGTGGCAGGACCAGGAGAAAGTTCTCTCAAGGAATGAATGACCCCAGTATCTTTGTAGACAAGTAACTGAAGCTTGATAGTCTTCACAGTTTTAGTAAAATAGAGAGCAGCTTATCTACATGATGTGTATGAGAGGAAGCAACAGGAGGCAATTCGGAGAGACAGCAACATTATGCACCAACACTACATGATCAAGCAGAATTGGGTCACATGATGTTGCAGAGAGCTATCAATGTGCAAGCATTAGTTTCCTCTTGTTGCTGTAACAATTTGTCACAAAGCTAGCGGTGTAAAGCAACACAGATTTATTAATCTTACAATTCTGGAGGTCTCAAACCACTTTCATTGGGCTAAAATCTGGAGGCTCTCGGGGAGAATTCATTTCCTTGCCTTTTCCAGTTCCTAGAGGCCACCTACCTTCCTTGGCTCATGGCCACAATCCATCTTCAAAGTCAGTAATGGCTAGTCAAGTCCTTCTCACATCCCATCACTCTGGCACTGACTTACCTTCCTCCCTCCCTCCCTCCCTCCCTCTTTCACTCAGGAGGATTCTTGTAATTACACTGGCCCCATCCAAATAATCAAGGACAATCTCTCCATCTCAAAATCCTTCACTTAGTCATATTTGCAAATGTAAAGTAAATGTTCAAAGATTCCAGGGATTGGGATGTAGAATCCTTTGGGGGTAAGGAAGTGAGGGGTAGCATTTTTCTGCCAGAGTCCAGTTCCATAATTTTCTCTGACAATGCTCCACAATCCAGAAACAGAAAAAATAAATAGCAAGAGAGACTCAGGATTGAAATTAAAGATATGCAGGGTCCTAAAGAGAGCAATATCAAAGTGACAGGCTTGGCTTCAGATCAAAGTCTTTTTCTAGGCCAGTTAACCTTACTAACTCCTTGAAGACCACAGAGTGCTCTTATCCAGGCTCCTTTTCACCTGCATTTTCTGATAATCACCGGGGGACTAGGATAAGAAGGTATTGACAGATACGAACATTCTCTACTATTAACAACATTGAAAATACACATTCTTCTAAGTCATTTAAAAAAGGTATAGGTCAAGCCTAATTATCTGCCAAAATATTCTCTATTTAAATATTTTAAGTTTCCTGTATGTTGCATAAAGTTACTACAGAGACTTCCAACCAAATGCACTGAACCCAGAAAATATAAGATTCCTAGTTATCTTTAGATACCTAGACAAAGGCTTTTAACAAAAACAACTCCCACACTGACAGTTTGTATTGGGAAGGAACCACAAACATATTTTAAGCAAATGATGAATATAAAAAAATAAGACTTTATTTTAATTAAGTCAACATTATACTTCCAAAGGTTTCACTCCATGCTGTGGAATAATTTATATATTTTATTCCTTCTGACCTAGGGCAATGTAGTAGATCCAAGTTCAGATTATGAAGATCACAGTTTATACACAAGGAGAGAATCGTGTAATTCTGTCCCCTATTTATGATTGTAGGGTAGCTGCTTGGTGACTGGCAACTCACACAAAAGATGAGTATTCCTGCCCCCACTATCCCATCCACACCCTTTCATCTGTGGGAACTTAGCAAGATAATAAGAGTCAAAGTCACACTCATGTGAGGGTGTTCAGGGTATTAATAAGAGTCGTAGTCACACAGGTCCATGGCAACAGCTGAAAAACCAGAGCAGGGGCTAAGTAAACAGCAGATGCAAAGTTCTGTATCCATTTTTAGATACAGTAGATCCTCATTATTGTGGATTCCATATTTCCAAGTTTGCCTACTTGCTAAAATTTATATATAACCTCACAATCTAACACTCACAGAATGTTAGATAAGCTTCATTCACGCATGAGCTATAATGCTATTGCCTATAAGTTTACTTTTTTTTTTAAGATTTTATTTATTTATTTATTTGACAGAGAGAGAGAGGCTGCACATAAGCACAAGCAGGAGGAGCAGCAGGCAGAGGGAGAGGGAGAAGCAGGCTCCCCGCAGAGCAGGTAGCTTGATGCAGGGCTTGATCCCAGGACTCTGGGATCATGACCTCAGCTGAAGGCAGATGCTTAACCGACTGAGCCACCCAGGTGCCCTCTATGAGTTCACTCTTAATGAATAGATAATATGTATTAAATAAGGTGCCATTAAACAGAAACACACATAAAACAAGGTTATATATTTACTGGTTGATAAAAACGTGACCAGAGGGTGTCAGGAACATAACCCTGTATTACCCCTAGAACATAACTTGATAGAATATAACCATCTCAGTGAGAATCAACAGTATTTTATTTGCTGTTAAACCTTTACTTTTGATAGCTGTGGTCCCTAATAATATAGAATATATCTCCATCAAAAGAGAAAATATATACAAAAACATACTTGTTTGTTTGTTTATTTATTTATTTATTTGCGAGAGAGCGAGAAAGACAATGTGCCTGAGCAGGGGGAGGGGCAGATGGGGAGAGTGAGAGGGGAAGCAGACTCCCTGCTGAGCACGGAGCCTGACATGGGCTCGATCCCAGGACCCCAAGACCATGACCTGAGCCGAAACCAAGAGTCAGACACTCAACTGATTGAGCCACCCAGGTACCCCAACATACTTAATTGCTAAAGACTGTTAACTGTTAAAGGCTGAACCAAGGGGTAGGGGCCCAGAAAATGGGTAGAAATTGACATTTACTGACCTTCTTTCCTACACAAATTATCTTATTTAAGCTCTACAATAATTCTATGAGGTAGGCTTCGCTATTCTCATTTTATAGATGAGAAGACTGAGGCTCTCACAGGTTAAAATTTATTAAAGGTCAAACACTAATAAGTGGTGAACCTGAAATTCAAACTGGGGTCTGTCTAACCCACTGACCCCATACCTCTGACCTACATGATAGACACTGCTGCCTCACTGGGCCATATGGCTCTGGGACTGTGGCTCTCTGGCCTGCCCATGAGACACCTAAACCTAATACAGACCCATTAACTCCTGGGTTTCAGAAGACTGAAGTTTCCCTTACCTCCTTTATCCCCTGGACAAATACATTACAGATTCGTAACCAGAGAATGTGTCAACCTTATTCTTTAAATTATTATTAAAAACCTTATTGAAGAAGACACCAGAAGGCACTAGCTTCTTTATCTAAGAAAATTAGATATATAAATTCTACCCAAAACAAACCAACCAAAAAGTTGCCAATAATTAAGCATTTAAAATTTGTCAGATTAGGGGCGCCTGGGTGGCTCAGTCAGTTAAGTGTCTGCCTTCAGCTCAGGTCATGATCTCAGGGTCCTGGGATCAAGCCCTGCATCCGGCTCCTTGCTCAGCGGGGAGTCTGCTTCTCCCTCTCCCTGCTGCTCCCCCTGCTTGTGCTCTCTCTCTAATAAATAAAATCTTTAAAAAATTTTTTGTCAGATTAATCTGTTGATTAAAATGTTCACCTGCTTTGTTCTGATATTTTCTCACAAGTCTACTGAAAAGAATGAAAAATAAATATAGTCCAGAAGTGGAATGATAAATTACTAGTATTAAATAATCAATAGTGCCTAACACAGCATCTTTCATGGACTAGGCATTCAACAAAAGTTTACCAACCATATGGATCTATATGCTCTATTTTAGTCATATTTAAGTATACCTTCTTTTGTTACTCTGGGTAGACCAGTATATCAAACACATGTATATACACGCACACACGCGCATGCGCGCGCACACACACACACACACACACACACACACACAAAACTTCCCCTCAAAATTACATGCATTTTGGTACTATTTAGGGTTTCAGTTATGAAATGTTTTCTGAGAGAGATGAAATTCTGTTATGAAGTGTTTCAGAAGGAACAGGATGAAAAATGCAAATACCTGTGAGTACACAGACACACATTCAGCAGAATAAACTAAATCTTCCCAACCAGAAAGTCAATGTCTAGAATTTGTGCATATTCAAACTTTGCACTTCACTTTATAAGAGAGACAGGGCAAATAAAAAAAGAAGTAACAGAATTTATTCAGAAATAAAATATCAGCATTTGCCATAGGATTAGTATAGGTTTGGCCTAATCTTCAATGCATATACTGATGATTCTAACAATGATCTAGAGATAATAAAGGACTCCATGTAACTTATGAATGGTATGGTTTAAATGTAAGTATATTATTTTGGAAGGTAGAAAATTATCAGTACTTATGGTAATTTCTCATCAACTAAAATAACTCATTCTCCAATAATTTTGAATAGGGTTTATCCTAATATTTTACTAAAATTGTCAGTTTTAGAGATAAATATTAGCAATGTATTTTGTAAACCAAATTTTCATTTTCAAACCTTTTTAAACCTCAAAATAGAAATGGTACATATAAATTAGAAAATACTGATTCGTAATTTTTAGAAGTCATTAAAAATAGTATCTCCTTTGTAATAAATTAGGTGGCACATTAGGACCTGAGTCTAAACTGTTCAAATCCCAAGTATTCTGGTTGATCACTAAACCTTTTGCTTTTCCATCTACTATAGGTCCTTTGGTAGTTTTAACCTCCCTTTACATCTCAAGATGAAGGTAAAAGATGTAGGATAAAAAATTTACATATTTGGGGCGCCTGGGTGGCTCAGTTGGTTGAGCGACTGCCTTCGGCTCAAGTCATGATCCTCGAGGCCCAGGATCGAGTCCCACATCAGGCTCCCTGCTCGGCGGGGAGTCTGCTTCTCCCTCTGACTCTCTTCCCTCTCGTGCTCTCTATCTCTCATTCTCTCTCTCTCAAATAAATAAATAAAATCTTCAAAAAAAAAAAAATTTACATATTCAACTTCACTAATTTTGTACATTTTGTCAAAGCTTTAGTAGGAAAGAAAGATGTAATCAATAATGAAGCTTGAGACCTACAAATGACAGTGCACACTGTTGTAGTTTAATAGAAAGCTAAGAATAAAAGCTTATCTTCTAAAATATTTTCTTCGGTCTCAAATGTTAAGTATACCAAAATACTGACTATAAGTGGCAATCCCCAACCTGCGAAGACTGGTGTTCCCAAAATTCACTTTTGTATATTAACACTGATTGGCAGTCAGAAGCTATTCTCCAGTAATACTTAAATAACTGTAAGTTTCCAGGTCAATCTAAAAAAGCCTTTGTGGCTCAGGTCACACTTGCAATACAAAATAAAACTTGATAGTAATATTTCCCCCACATCAAACTACCATTTATAACATCACTTTTATTTACCAAAAAAAAAATTCTGAATTCAATTAGCAATTGTCTCCCACCTTTCCTCAGGTGTTTATCTCCAAAAAGGACTGGGGAGTAACAATTCTGACAGACTTACTTAATGTCCTTCTCACCCATTAAGTGGTCTACAAAATAGAAACTTCCTGTACTGAAAAAACAAGTATGGCTTTAACAAATTTCTATTACTCACATCAGTCCCATTTCATGGCATAATATCCAAGTTTATTTGAATGCTCAAGGATTAGAAACTTTTTAGATCTCATAAGATAAACTGAAAGGACAGAATATCATTTTTAAAATTCCTCCTCCCTTCCCCACCCCAATTACTTCCTATTGCCATTCAGAATTAAAGTGACCAGATTGCAGGGTGCCTGGGTGGCTCAGTCAGTCGAGTGGCTGACTCTTGATTTCTGCTCAGGTCATGATCTCCAGGTCCTGGGATGGAGCCCCAAGGTCAGGCTCCTCGCACAGCAGGGAGTCTGCTTGAAGATTCTCTCTCTCCTTCTCCCTCTGCCCCTCCCCATGCACGCATGCGCGCGCGCTCTCTCTCTCTCTCTCTCAAATAAATAAATAAATCTTAAAAAAATTTACCAGATTGCTTCACTCGCATTTTGCTGAACCTTTATCCTTCTTAACCACTTTTTAAGAGGTTGGCAATTAGAAGACCGCAAAGGATTTTCATGAACAACACAGAGAGAGGGATGGAAGGAGAAAAACAGGAAAACTTCCAACTTCCTGTCTTTGGGAATGAGACCTAAGCAATAATCCAATTAAGCAAGCAAGCAGTCAAAGGAAAAATATTTAAAATACCATCCAGTAGTAACTTTGACACCAAGCATGACAGTCTCCAAATCAAAGTAATTAAAACATTTTTTTAGTCTGGAATGACTAAAGCTGTTAATAAAAACATAAAAATATTATGACATTTATCTGAGAATACATAAAAATAGCTGTTACAAATTTACCAAAGCCAGTTACATATTGTACAACCTATAAATCCAGAGGTTGTTCAGTGTATGGGAGGGGCGGCACATGGTTCACTGTCACCAGAAGTCTGTGATTCAGACAGTAAACAAAACATGGTTCCAGTGTGAGAAAACCACCATCAAGACAACTCTGGCTTCTCAGGAAATGAATGAGTAGTATTAGAAAGAAGGCAGACACAGGGAAAAGAGACCTGCTAGCATAGCTGCCCTTCTCTTAGACCAATCCAGAGGCCTGGGTTCGTGTTCAGGTTCTGCTAGTGACGAACTGTGTAATCTTCAATGACTCTGGGCCCTCAACTTCCACACCTATAAAATCAGAGGGTTAGGCTGGTCAGAATCTGTGGTTTCTTCCAGCTCTAAACCTTTTAACTCTAAAGGGAGTCCCTTTATAAGCATTTGGACAATTGATAAACCATACATCACATTTTTGTGCCCATTGGTAAAATATAAGAAATTAATTCAAACCACTCAACTATGACTAAAAGATTACATCCAAGCTACTACATAAGAGAATGGCAAAGCTGCAGTGAAACAAAGGAGGGGAAAAAAGATGCAGTATCTGATATGTGCTAAACCGAAACAACCCAGGTCATAACTAAAACTGAATAGTATGATCAAACAATATCTAGGTAATTCAAACTAGTGAAAAATGGGTTGTATTTAATGAACAGAAAACACAATTGTTTGAAAATTTCACTAGTATATTAACATAGTCTGATTTGGGATATAGTAAAAGCAGTTAGTATTAAATGACTGATCACAAGACTATTTTTTTTTATTTGCTAAGAATCTGGTATCAATTACCTAACTTTTACAATGACAAATATTTATATTTTAAACAGAGTGCTTTATATTTTTTATTTTTGCATCAAAAATATTAAGTATATTATGAAATAATATAGCTTTTGAAACAGTTTAAGAGGAAACCAATAAACATTTAAATATTTAAAAGTAATTTAATTCAGCTGACATGATCTAACATTAACCCAGAAGAATAGCAGATATGGTCCTCAGAAATATTTACTAAACCAACTGTATAACAAAATTACTTGGTACAGCATCATTACCATCAACACCACCACCATCACTTTCAATAAATATCTATTAAGCTTTTATACTACGTGCAAAGTATTCAAATTAAAGTTACATGAAAAATAGTCTCTATAGCTGAAGAAATTACATTCAAATTACAGAAACAAGATATATTTATAAACAAAATAAACATTTCACAAATCTGTATTAAGTACCAATAAGTACAACAGACAATAAATGTTATAGTAATTCAGAGTAAGGCAAGCCTAACAAGGCCTAGGTTGGACAGGGCAATTTTCAGGAGGGGTTGGGGTGGGGGGAGACATAAGCTGAGTATTAAAAGAAGACTTTTTTTTTTTTTTTAAAGATTTTATTTATTTCACAGAGAAAGACACAGTGAGAGAGGGAACACAAGCAGGGGGAGTGGGAGAGGGAGAAGCAGACTCCCCGCTGAGCAGGGAGCCCGATGTGGGGCTCGATCCCAGGACCCTGGGACCATGACCTGAGCCGAAGGCAGACGCTTAACGACTGAGCCACCCAGGCGCCCCTAAAAGAAGACTTTTAAGAATGATTGATCCTGAGCACAGAGAACACAAAGAGACTACTCCTGCTCTTTGGAACCATATACCCTACCTTATACTAGTTATGTCAGTTAGTGATATCTAGACTGAACTGTATTAAAAAAGTACAATCAACTAAGGAGTCACTTATGAGCAGCTAACATAACAAGATATTAAAAGGGAAGTTTCTATTGAGAACCAAAGGCAACTGACATGTCAAAGCAGGTGACAGAATATTCTCAAAATTAAAAAAAAAAAAAAGGCAGTCTAAAGAGAGCAGTCTTGAGATGTGCTACTTCCTACACCCAGTATTAGTGAGAAAAGCCTCAAAGAGGTTACAGAGCAGGGTTTTGGAGAAGGTTTCCTTGGGGAGAGCTACAGGAACAAGTGTCCTTGCCTTTAAGAGAAAGGATGGATGCTTGTCACTCACCTAAAGCCTAGAGGAAAAGGCTTTGATGGGACCACTTGAAGATCTTGATATGTGTCTCAAGCACTTAGAAGAGCATACTGAAGTGGCATCTGATTCATTCTTGGAAAATCGAAAGGATGAGAAACTGGATGAAGAGGTATGTGAGACTGAATGAGAGATGCTGAATTGAGACCACTATCAGAGTCTCTCTGGACATAGAATGAATGCTCCCTATGGACCAAGATGGGCCCTATGGGAAAGAAACAGAGTAAGCTGGGGTGGGGTCATCTGGGTCTATCCAAGAGAGTTACATGAAGCTTGAACAGACCTTGGCAAAATAAACATGAAGGTCCTGCCAGATCTAAGAGGCTGAGGAAGGATTAAGCAACCAGCCAGAATACACATGCATTCTCACTGTCAAGCAACCTGAGCTGAGGAATCCTGAGCAATGGAGGTAGGAGGTGGAAGATGCAGGAGTGAAAGAATGAGCTTTAAATGTGTGCCAAGTCTACAACAGCACTGAAGCTAGATTACCATGAACTATTCAAATAAATTTTACTGCTAGTCTTTCCCCTCTTTCCTTCTTCTTTGCCCAGTGAGGGAGGGGAGGGTGTTAAACTAGGACTGGCAAGACAAAGCAAGAAGAATAGAAAAGCCGAGTCAGAAGAAAAAAGTCAATGATGTCCCCCTTCCCCGATTATTGGCTGGGAATGGGCATGGGGGAGAAGCTTCATCCTTAATTTAGGTTTGGTTTAGGGTTTTTATTTGTTGGCACTGTACATTTTATTTTTATTTTTTTAAAGATTTTTTTATTTTTAAGTAATCTCTACACCCAACATGGGGCTCGAACTCACAACACCAAGATCAAGAGTCACATGCTCTTCCAAAAGAGCCAGCCAGGTGCCTGAACATTTTAATAATCAAATTGAGACTTCTGCAATTTAGTTACTGAAGGACAATTTATATTTTCTAAAAGCAACCAGAAAAGCCAAGTTTATCTATGGGCAGAGGATGAGCCAGCCTCACAGAGTAAACTGAAAGGGACAGTGAGTAACACAAAAAAAGCTGTTTTATAATTACTTTCCACAATTCTTGCTTTTCACCCTAATGCACTAAAGAGGCAACACAGTGGAGAGTAGAGAAGTACACAAATGTGATCCTACTAAACATAACTCAGCCCATCCAGCTTCTCTGCTATCCTGAGATGGTTCAGCCATTAACAGTCCCAGAAATTTGCCATTACATGACTCAAAAATCTAACAGTAATTCTTAAAATTTACTAAGAGTAGCCTAAATATAATAGATTCACTTTAAAGGCAGAGACTATGTCCTGCTCCCTACTGTATCTCTTAACACTTAGCAAAGCATTCCTTACATAAAAAGGTACTTTAAAAACTACTGTTCTCCTTTCTAAGAGATGGCTATGTTAGGTTCTAAGGAAATAGAATCTGAACAAATATGTCTGCAGCTGAATGGCTTTTTAGTTAAACATCTATTGAGTCTTACTATGTACAAAATTGTAATACAGATTACTTTCATCCTTATCCTTTCATAGCCAGCCAAGTATCTGGAAAATGCATGTATTTTCAATACTGTACTATAACAATGCAGGATACATGTGAAAAATTTAAACTTTGCTATTCAAATAGAACAATTACCGTATATATTTTTAAAGAGTTTCATAGAAAACTCTCAAAAGAAATACAATAACAATGCTATTAAATGCAGACTAGTTTAAAAAGAGAGGAACATTTAAAAAAATATATTATCCAGTATTTCACTAATACTTTGTTGGCACAGATTCTCTCTTTTCAGTGACAGCCTGAATTAAGAGCCTACTATCTTAGTTGTAGTATCATCACCCCTCTTTTAAAGATTAGGAAACGGAGGCTCAGAATTTAGTGACTTGCCCAAGGTCATATTACTAGTAAGCAGTAGAATAGGAGTTTTAAATCAAGACAGTCAGATTCCCAAGCCATGCTAACTATAATGCTGAAGAGTTGAGTACTACTGACCCATTACCAAAAGAAATAAAATCCTATTTTAATGATTATAATGTCTAATTTTGAAATATAAGCTAAGCTTCCAACCTACCTCTACTGATGTGAATTCATTAATAAACTCCTGATGAATGAAAATTCTATATAGTAGATACCAGTAAAGTTTCTAACAGTTGAAATATTATTCATGATATCATTTTTATGGTATAGTATTTACATGAAGTATATGTGACTGTAAAATTTGACAGTTTCCAAAATGATACATAAGGGAAGCATGTCTTATTGTATGTTTCAGAAACTAAAGGGTGTTGGCTGCAACACAGTCCTATTATCTGATTATTTCATTCTCACATCTTATCTTAGTAATAAATGCAAGAGAAACCCTAGATATTCCAGTATGTCAGTGCTTCTCAACATGGGACGAGTCCTCACACCTCCCAGGGAACATATGGCAATGTCTAGAGACATGTTTATTGTCATGATGGTGTGTCATGCAGGTGTGGGGTGCCACTGGAATCTACTAGGTAGCACCAGGAATCCAGGAATGCTGTTAAACATTCTATAATACAAAGGACAGCCCTGCCTGCTTCCAAGGAATTAGCCAAATCAAAATGCTCAAGTGCTAAGGCTGAGAAACTCTAGTATAAGGGATTAAATGTCCAAGGCACTTAGCAGAGGAGGTGGCATGAGTGTTTAGAGATTGTAACTATAAACACTAAATCAGAGAGTCCGGATAGCACTCAAGCCTTGACGAACACTGGTCTGGGGGCAGCTTCCCGCCTCATTAGATTTAAAGTGGGTAAACAGAACGTGATAGCAGCTTCTATCAATACTCTCACCTTTAACAGTTGTGAATTATTTTTCTGATAAAAGAACAGATAATTGAAAAAGCATAAGTAAAAAGAAAAGCAGTTTACTGGAGAGATGAGAAACCTCATTAAACTGCACACAGTTCCACTACCAACTTACTGAGTGTTTCTATTACTTACAGTAGGAACCTAGAGGGTTATAATCTAAAATCAGAACAATGGGTGTTGTGGACACACCATAAGAAAGTCAGAATAGGGCTCCTGGGTGGCTCAGTCGTTAAGTGTCTGTCTTCGGCTCAGGTCATGATCCCAGGGTCCTGGGATCGAGCCCCGCATCGGGCTCCCCACTCCGCGGGAAGCCTGCTTCTCCCTCTCCCACTCCCCCTGCTTGTGTTCCTGCTCTCGCTATCTCTCTGTCAAATAAATAAATAAAATCTTAAAAAAAAAAAAAAAGAAAGAATACATAAACATCCATGTGCTTCATTCTGAACATCATTATTCTGAAGAACAAACATGATTTCAGGAAACCTGGCTTTGGGCTCCCAAATGTATAAATGCCCTGATGATATACTATTGTTTCTTCTTGGGCCTTCCTTTCTCTGAATATGGGGACTGTCAGAAGAGGAAACAGTAAAAACCGGGCACAGAGCAAACTCTGAGACAGCACGGACCTAAAACAAAAATCAGAAAACAAAATTTCCCCCAGTGTTGCCTTGCTCTGCATGGCTGAGTTTTAACTCTTAGGTACTTGCTCCTTTTCCTTTACTTTTCTGTTGGAGCCCTCACTCTTCAGTCCTTTCATGTTACTTCTCTTTCTACCGTCAATCATATTTCTTCACCTAAATCTTCTTTTTACCCTCTTTTCATCCCCATTTTCACTACCATTTCCTTTTTTCCAGCTCTGTTTTACTTTACCCTCTCAATAGTGTCAACTAGTACTGGAATTATATAATGGGAATTTTGGAGTTGAAAAGAGTCAGACTTCAGGGCTTACCTATTAGTAAACGCCCAGGATGCCCACCTCTCTTCATCATAGCCACGCCACTAACAAGTGGTTAGCTGACTCAGCTTAAACACATTAAGATCACCTCTATTAACTTTCGACACCAGGAATCACCTGTTCGCAATTAAGGGGTATTGAAAGACTGCTGGTGAGATGTAAACAGAGCAACAGAATCAATCGATCTGAATTGCTCTTGCTTCACAGATACCAACTACTTATCATCAACATTAACTAGAAAAAAGCTCACCATCCTAAACTACAGTTGACCAAATCTGCAGGCTTAAGCTCTGAAAATTTATCTTTTGATAGACTGAAACATCTATATGCAGACACATGATTCATCTAAGAAGCCTTGTTTGACATTTTGTCAGAATAAGGAATGACTCATTAAATCCCCCAAACGGCACGCAAAGTATGTTTTACCCTCCTACATTGCTCAGGTTTATTCTCCCCTTAAGTACATAAACAATAGAAGATACTGATTAATTGAGAAGATTCCGGGTCATGTTAGGTAAATACGGTACAGTACTTCATACAGTAGTGTAAAGGCTCGTGGAGTCTGGGCAGATGCATGCGACCAAAACTAAAGTGATTTATTATCGTGCAATAAAGGAAGTAGATCCCAATTTGTTCTGTGCTGGCTTGCCCCTAAAGGGCAGCGGGGTGCAAGTCCCGTAAACCCGGCCGTGCCGTTGAGTTGTCTAGTTTAAATGAACATCTCCAGCGTTCCACCGAAGTTTGAACGGTTCCTGGAGCTTAGTCTCCGGCTGTTGCTTTCCCAGAGAAGCCCCCTTCAACTGCCCCGGGCGGAGGGCGCGCAGCCTCCCAGCCCCGCCGCTGCGCGGCCCGCACGGGGTCCCCGCCGTGCCGACCCCGCCGCCGCGCCCTTACCTTAGTGAGCTGGGCGATTTTCTTGCTCATTTTCAGGTGCAGGTCCTGGCTATAGTCCATGCTGTGCCCCGCCTGCTGCGCGGCGGCCGGCGAGGGCGCGAATTTGGCCGCTCCGGCCGCAGAGCCGCCGTAATAGTGCTGCTGCCAGCTCATGCCCGGGGTCGCCATCTTCCCGACAGACCCCGGCCGGGGCACCTGTCCTCGCGCTCTGGGGGCGGCCCGCGGAGCAACGGCGTCTGGGAGGCAAAACCCGGGGCGGCCGCTTCCGGACCCGATCCCGGGTGTCTGTCAGGTGCGGCCGCAGGCGCCCTCCGGTCCACGACCCTCCAGTCACCCCTGTCCAGGGACGGGGCAGCCCCGCCGGATCGAGGCCGCAGGCGACACCCACGCGGGACAGACGCCAGGGGTCCAGCAGCGCGGTCCCGGGCCCGGCCCGCTCTCTCCCGCTCTTCAGCTGACGTCTGGCGGAGGCGTCGTGGGCAGCGTGGCCCCGCGGGTCCTGCTCCCACCCGGCACCAGGGACCTAGCGAGACGGCCGCCGCCGGGGCTGCGGAAGGAGGAGGAGTCGGGGCGGGCTGGTGCGGGGAGAGGCGGGGACATGGAGGAGGACTCGGTAGCCGCGGAGCTGCCGTTACCAGGGCGCGCGGCCCGCCGAGCTCGCGGGGACGGCGACGTCATTTCTCCGCAGCCAAGCCCCGCCCCGCGCCGCCGCCGCCGCCAGCCCCGCATTCTCGCCGGTTACAGGCGCTTCGGGAGGGCCTGCCGGGACCTTGCCGCCAGGTGCTTCCCCCTGCGGTGGGGATCCCCAAAGCCCCACCTGGGCGGTGAGCCCCGTGTGCCGCGCGTGCTGTTCTACGTAAAAAAAATCAGCGAAAGAGGACGGGGCTATCTGTGGTCTTTTCGGTTTGCAGAACGCGTGCCGAATTACTGAGGCTTTCCACGCGCAACGTCGCGTGCACTGGGGCCAAGTGGCTCTTCCCCAAAAAGAGCGTCAAGCTCACATCCAATTCCCTCCCAAGGCCGGCCTCAGCACCTCGGACATGGTAATGAAATAGCCCGGAATACAATAATCCCTGCCTTGACCCTTTCAAACTCATACAGATATGACGGTCACAATGTACTAGGCCGATCACTGTCCTAAATTCAACGCCAGTATCTGTGTGTGGAGAGAGTACAACTCATCAGTCAGTTAGTATGGCGCTACACTCCTACTTTTTCCCAGTCTTAATGGAGACCGAGACAATTATATATGAAATCTCGTTGGCTGGAAGTTAAGGGGAAAAACAGAAGATGGAAGAAGATGCCAGCTCCTTAAGGATTTGGGGCTGGGCCAAAGTGTGTCATTACTTGTGCATTTTCACCTTTCTAAATGTGTTATTTCTTACTGATTGTCTCCTAACATCTCTACTCCTGTAGGTCAAATGATTTTTTTTTAAAGTGTATCCTGTGTTGAAGTAAATCAGTTGTTTTAGGACAATCTTAACACAAACTTTAAAAATGTAGAATTGTACCTATTTTAAAAACTCTTTTCTCCAGGCAGTTTTGCAGAACTGAATTCCCCCATGTTATAATATGTGATTTCTCTTTAGCATGCAACTAACAATCATAAAATCTGACATTATTAACAAATCCAATTGGCAGCCAAATTATCATAAAGTGTCTGTTACAAAATCTAAAACAACAAGGTGAAGATTGAATAGCATCATGAAATACTTCCAGAATTGTTGGAATTCCAGAAAGGAAGACTGAAATTGGCTACATCTTTTCCCAGATGCTAGGTACTCAGTCCCCCTCCCCCCCCACCCCGATTCCTCCATCCCCCATAGACCTCCCAGAAAATAAGTTGTCTAGTTCCAAGGTTCTGAATGGAGCAGATGGCCAGAAACAAATATGCAAATTTTGCTCTGTTCTTAAGCTCTAATAATTCAATGAAATTAAAGAGAATTAGGAGTTAGTGTTATTCCATCAAATTCTAGGCATAGAAGATTCACAATCATTTTAGAATTCTTAGATCCTTTACATTCTAGGCGGAAACGTATGCTCTAAAGACTCCCTGTTTCCTTAAATTTTTATAACTAAGTCTTGCTAGGGCAAAGAAGGTGTTTCTGGTTTTGTCTCTATGATATAGTGGAAAGAGCATAATACTGGAAATAAGGAGACCAATGTATAGCCTCAGCTGAGTCACTGAGGCTATTTGCCCCTCAAATGTGTCCTCTGAAATGAGACAATATTTACCAGTCTCTTCCCACTCTAACTTGGCAGTTAGAGATTGAGGCCCTGGTTTACACTGAACCCTATCACATGAGTTCCTGCCATCACTATACAGCATAGCCTGAGAGGACCCTTTTCCTCAACATTATGCTCACAATACACCCAGTGTCATTCCATGAATTTAATATTTTTTGCCCTACCACAAAAGGATAACACAGGTCATCTGGTGTAGAGTTCTATTCAATTATAAATAATAAATGGAAACATAATAATATAATACACCCATAATCCTATTACCTAGAATCTCACTTTTTAAAAATCCAGTAAAGGAGGTGTGCAATATGAGAGAAACAGGAAAAGATAGCTAGGCAAGATATCTTTATTTAGCACCTGTTTCTCTCACAAGATGGTTTATGCAGAAATATTTATCAAATGCCTATTGTGTGCCAGGTGCTGCGTTAGGTGCTGAGGCTGCAGTAATGACTAAGGATCAGTCTCTGTTCTCAAAAAGTTAGTAATCTAGTGGAAGAGACCGGCAAAGAATAAGGTGCAATGCAATGTGGTGTTAAAGGAAGAGGGACACTTAACCTCGCTTGAGGTGTCAGAGAAGACTTCACACACACACACACACACACACATACACACACAAAGGCAATAATTGAACAGATTTCTGAAGGATGAGTTTTTCGGACAAAAAGGGGTGGTAGGAGAGTGGACTACAAGCTCTGAGGATAGCAAGGGCAAAGCCCTGAAGATGAGAGATAACACAATCTACTTAGGGAACAGCAAGAGGTACAATATAGCTGGAGCAAAGAGTTTGATGGGATGTCAAAATATGAGATAAAGCAGGTATCAAGATTATTCGTGGGGGGAGGGCTTATTTGCCTTGATAAGGAGTTGGGTCTTTATCTTGAAAGTAATAATGAGCCACTGAAGAGCTTTATGCAGGAGAATGAAATAATCAGATTTGCACTTTAGTAACAATTCTTGTGACTATGGAAAATGGATTTCAGAGGCAACTTTATAGGCAAGGAGACTAGTTATGAGGCTATTGCACTTATTGAAGTGAGAGAGGATAAAACATTGACTTAAACTATAGCAGTGAGAATAAAAAGAAATGGATGTATTTGAAACATCCATAAGGTAAAACAGACAGGACTTTGAGGCTGAGGAAGAGAGAGTGGTCAAGGGTGCCCCCTGAGATGGGCTAGAGGAGGGACAGGTGGGAAAAGTAATAAGTTCAGAGTAGAACATGTTACCTTTGAGGTGCCTGTGGGACATCCAAATGGAGATGTTCAGGTGCAATGCAATATAGAATAGGAGAGGTAATATAGTAATTAAATTTGAATATAACAGGAGAAAGTAAATATTGCTTACAAGAGACCGGAAGCTATTGGTATATGAAAAGAAACATCTGTCTAGGCAGGTTGTCATCTATGACATCCTAGAACTTCTCTATGAAGAGGAGTCATAACCCATGGATGGTCATAACCCATGGCCAAAGGGAACAATACCGGAGACATGGGCTTATAGTAAAGCAGGAGTAGAGGCTGGTGCAGGGGAACAGTCACTGAAAGCAGGTAGAAGAATAAGCTGGAAGTAAGAAGAATTATTGCCTATAAGAGCTGAAAGAGAACTTCAAATCCAAATCCATTATTTTATACATATTGAATATCAGAAAGTTTGAGTTGCACAGATTTTCAAAACCAATTAGTAATAGAGCTAGAATTATGACCTAGATATTTTAAACCCCAGTTCTTTCCAGTTTACTAAACAATAGTTTAAAGCTATTTATAGGAGAATCTCTTCTGATATTCTTTGACTGCAAATTTCTTATTCTAAAACTTCCATGCACTGATATTTCAATTATGATTTATACTTGGAATGATGTCTCCCAGACTCTCAAATTCCCTACACACTCTCTGAATTGTTAGAGGTGTTTTGGGGAGGGAAGAAGAAAGTGGTAGTGGTGGCAGTAAAGGCCGGTTAATAATAAAGCTAATGAAGCTTCCATGACTCCTTCCAGAAGGGGTCCTAACTAGTGATAACATGGTTACAAGATTTAGTAAAAAATTATGAAAATCACTTCCGTGTATTTTTCTCTCAAGTCTCCCGAATTGTATATACTTCAGACTCTAGAAAACCTAGGTTAACCCAACCAGCAGTATCTGAAGTTAAGAATTAATATTAGCATTAAAATGTGAGCTTATAAGTTAGTAGACCAAGGGCATCTAGGTGGCTCAGTCAGTTAAGCGTCTGCCTTCAGCTCAGGTCATGATCCCAGGATCCTAGGATCAAGACCCACATTGGGATCCATGCTCAGCAAGGAGCCTGCTTCTCCCTCTCCCTCTGCTGCTCCCCCTGCTTGTGCTCTCTGTCTCTGTGTCAAATAAATGAATAAAATCTTTAAAAAAAAGTTAGTAGACCAAAGCACAGGCAACAAAAGAAAAAATAGCTACATTGGACTTCATCAAAACTAAAAAATTTTGTGCATCAAAGGACATTATCAACAGAGTAAAAAAGGATCCCACAGAATGGGAGAAGATATTTGCAAATTATATATTGGATAAGGGAATAATATTCAGAATTTTTCTAAAAACTCCTATAACTCAATAACAACAACAAAACAATCAGATTTAAAAATAGGCACAGGCTTAGTCAATGAAGCATGCAACTCTTGATCTGGGGTCGTAAGTTCGAGTCCCACGTTGGGTGTGGAGATTACTTTTAAAAAATGGGCAAAAGACTTAAATACACATATATTTCTCCAAAGAACATATACAAATGGCCAATAAACACAAGAAACAATGCTGAAGATCACTAATAATTAGGGAAATGAGAATCAAAATCAAAATCAAAATGAAATACTACTACACACCCATTAGAATGACAGTTGTAAAAACAAAACAGAAAATAAGTTTTATGAAGAGAAATTGGACCCCTTGTACATTGATGGTAGGAATTAAAAATGGTACAGCTGCTGTGTTAAACTGTGTGGCAGTTCCTCAAAAAATTAAACATAGCATTACCATATGATCTAGCAATTCCACTTCTGGGTATGTACCCAAAAGAATTAAAAGCAAAGAGTCAAAGAGAAATTTGTACACCAGTATTCATAGGAGCATTATTAACTTAGCCAAAATGTGGAAGCCCAAGTGTCCATCAGCAAAAGAATGGATAAACAATATGTTATATATATAATGGCTTATTATTCAGCCTTAAAAAGGAAGGAAATTCAGGCATATGCTACAGTATGGACAAACCTTGAAGCTATTATGCTAAATGAAATAAACCAGTCACAAAAGGATAAAAGGACAAATACTGTATGATTCCACTTATTCCACTTATTCCACTTATATGGGTTCTTATATGAGGTTCTTAGAGTAGTCAAATTCAGAGATAGAGAAAAGAGAAGGCTGGTTGCAAGAGGCTGGAGGGAGATGAGAATGGGAAGTTATTATTTAATGGGCACAGAGTTTCAGTTTGGGAAAATAAGAAAGCTCTGGAAGTGGATGGTAGTGATAGTTGCACAGCAATGTGAACACTTAATGCACTGAATTGTACTTTTAAAAATGGATAAAATAGTAAATTTTATGTTATGTATATTTCACCACAATAAAAAAATGGACATTGATTTCTTCAATGAAAGTTTCCCTCACTACCTTTGGGATATCCATTCCAGAGAACAGATAATTAGAAAATACTGTTCCCATCAACCAACAAGTATCTATTGAATGCTTCCTTTATGGAGTAAAATAGTCATTTCCCATCCCAGGTCATGGTTAGCTATAGAGGACATCTAGATATGAAGTTGGAAAGAAGAAAGAGGTTGGAAAATGATCTTCTTTCTCTGTTTTTATTTTCCCATCCTTCCCATTTGGGCCAGAAGAGTCATAGAATTCAAATCAGTGAATTGAGAATGGAACTAAATATCTACAAAATTGCCTGACAGGTGGGGTTGGGCAGGTGATCTCCAAGGAACCTACTAACTCGCTTCTCTTCTGCATTGCATTGTTAAGCCTCTTAGGAACATTAAGTACTGGAATGAAACTTAATTTAAGGTCATGCAACAAGGCTTAATAGCATAAGGGACTCACAGTCAATAGAAACTGTGTACAAGAAACTGAACTCTAGTGGAATCAATAAACACACCATATCTCTGTAAAACTTCACATAAGTACAGAACATTTTTTTGTATTAAACATTTTCCAATTGATAACCATTCCTGTGGTGCCAGTCTCTAAGTATAATGGTGAGTATCAGAATCCTTATATTCCAGGACTGATTGTGCCACTAAGCCAACTCTTTTTCTTCATCTGTGAAGCTAGGACATTGGACTAAATGATCTTAGGATTCCCTGTATTTCCCACATACTACAGGTTGAATTATTTCATATTTTTAGAACACATAATTTTATTATACTTACTTGGATATACTACAGTCAGTCATGTATCAATTCTCAACTTCACCTCTTAACACACCTAAAGCATAGTACACAGTATAATCCCAAAAAAGTTTGTAGCTCTATCTAGATAAGTGGTAGACATTACTATAAAGGAGTTTGACTCTCATTCACTGATGTCTTGGTCTGTGTTCTTTTCTCTTTCTCTCTCTTTTTTCTGTTCCTTCCCCATGAGCTTAGAAAACTCATCCCAGTCACATCAATTAATTGAAAGTGGTATAATACTTCTAAAATGTTTGATGCATAAAAAGTGTTCAATAAATGTTTGTTTCCAAATTTTAATTAATTTCACTTTCTCCACCAAAATAATTATTAGCTTTTTCTTTATGAACAAAGCCAACCCTTTCTATAAACATAATCAATCAGCAACTAACTGGCTTATCTATCTACTTTGGGTTCCTCAGAAAGCAGACTGAATGAGGTAGCTTATTTGATAGGTAATCTTGGGAAGCAGAGAAACTGAGAGAGATAAGAAAGAAGAGCCATTCGAGAACACATTATTGAGCTGGCTACCACATCGATCAACTGGAACTCAATTTTACTGAGGACTCTCCAAGAAACTATATAGAATCCATCTTAGAATTTTCCCGCCCAAGGACAAAGGCTGATGCATTTATCAACTGACTCCCTTCACTTATTAATTGAGGGCAGCTTTCAGGGGAATTAGTCCCCTCATATGTCTGGTCATTCAGTGTAGGCTTAGTGAGCTTCTGTGGCTTTGGAGAGAGTGGTGAGTCAGGAAGGTAGATGCCCCAGGCACTCGGGGGGAGAACTGTGGCTTGTGTGGGAACTGTCCAACACCTCTGCAGCTGAAATCAAAGGAAGTGCCACAGGACACCAAAAGTATCTGCTACCATCTATCATTTAAACTTTTCAGATCCATTTTTGCCCTATATAAAATCATTCAGTCATCAATTCTTTAAGATCATGACCAGTTGCTAATTCTCAAAAGGACTTAAGGCAAGAGAGTTAGTGTAGCAAGCAGATGTCCCATGCTGCAACTGGTCCAAAGACCATAATTTATATTCATCAGGTCCCTTCTCTACCACCCACTATAGATTTTCCTCACCCTTGGCAAGCACTTTAGCTGGGCTGAATTGTTTGTTTGATGGGGAGATCCAGGTTTTCATCCTTGAGGTTAAGACCTTGGATGACTTGCTCCTGTAAGGCTGAGGTTGCTACAGCTTTTCATTCACTGCTATCACCAGGCATGAAAAAACAAGGGGAATCCCTGTGAATCTTTTGAGATATAGAAATGCTCCTCCTGTTCCCATTATTTAGCAGCAATCCCAGGTGCTGATGATAATCAGATCAATTAACCTGCCAGTATAAAAAATGTCCTTCTTTATCTACTAGTACCCTGGTGTAAAGAACCAAAGTGAGAGGGTGGTAGTTGTAGCTATAGGTTTTGTGAGACTCTTGTTGTACCCCTCAGTAGTAGAAATTTTCTTCTTCCCACCAACAGTAACCAAGATCTATAATTTAACAGAGCCTAGGGATGTGATAATAGGAAGCACAAATTTTGCAATAGGTTCACTGGATATTATGGTGAGAGGAGCCATTCCTACTTCCCCACTTTGGTTTCCAGGCCCATGTATTATAATTATTGAGTACACAGCACCATATATTGATCATTGGCTCAGTGCATATACCTCATCAGGTAGAACAACTCCCAACCATACAGGGTGTTGTCCCCAAACTAACTGAACCCTTACTAGTCCATTGTCACACTCCATCAGATCAACTTTGTCTAGATAACATGGTGTGTGGTGGGAACAGTGGATCCTATGGTCTTGTACTCATTGTTGTCGTGTTGTTGTATCTCCTTCACTATGGTTCTTTTAGTCCAAAGTGATGTTATTTAGGATACCATGTCCGTAAATAAATCATTCTCTAAGCCCTCAGGTAATAATCCTGAAAGAGATGCTAGGGGCAAGGAAGCCAAGAACATATCCAGAATAGGAGATGCTTCCTGTAAGGATGAATCACTTCTTCCTCCGGAAGGGGGTGAGGGATCTGATGTAATCAACTTGCCATTAAGTGCCTGGCTGTGTCCTTGAGGATTGGTACTTCATTGAATGCTCAGTATTGGTCTTTGCTGCTGGCAAGTCAGAACTTCTGCAGAAGCAGTAGCTATTTCAGTTTGCTAAGAAAGAGCCAATATTATTGGGGCCATGCATGGCCTCCATACCTACTAACAAAGCTACTGTGTGCATGGGTCCATTGTACTAGCATTGGGGTATTAAGAACAGAGGCTGGCTAACATTTGCTTGAGGAGACTCCTGGTTGTTGGGGGTCATAGATACTCTCTGGTAGACATTAGTGTAAGACACAAGGATGTGCATGTTTGTTTCTATTCCTATACTCCATATACCTCTCTCCCACTTTATACTCAATATTAAAATCTTATTCATCCTAGGCCTCTGACCAATCAGCCAAGTAATTCGCCACTGCACAGGAGAGCGTATATATCCTTATATTAGGCTAGTTTTTCTTCCATACACGAAGTGTCTATTCCAACCTCTGCCCGCAATGAGACTTTCTTTTTACCACTGTCTTTTAGTGGCAGTAGTGCTATGGATGGGATATAGCACAACAGCAGATCATTTTCACTTGTACCAATATATGGAGCCAAGCCATATTTAAAATAGGCTTGGATTTTTTTTTCTCCTCTGTCAGTTGGTCACAGGGAACATCTCATGAGACCATAGGTGTGGAATGATAGAGAATCACTGGTGCAACAGAGGGTGGTGACATGGGAGTCTAGTCATCCGTTTGTGAAATTTACTTGTGCCCTCTGGACTTTCTTAGACCTGATCCTGTATGTATCATTTCCAACATATGATAGATCACTGCTGTCCAAGCTCACCTTATAACTTAGATGATTTGACAATATACTTACATTTTCAATCACTTGATGTCCAATAGTCAGGTGCTCAGTCTCTACTAGGACCCTGTAGTATAACAGAAATTGCTTTTCAAATAGTGGGTGGTTCTCTGTGGCAGGAAGCAGACCTTGACTCAGAATTTTAGAGCTCTGAATTGCCACTCTCCATTGGATACCTCTACCAATCACTGAATCTATTGGGTCATATAGTCTAGCAACAAGGAAACTTGTACCATTGCCTGAACTGCTGCAGAGCCTTTGCTTCTTTGAGTCTCACTTGAAACTGGAAAATTTCCATGTCCCTCAATAAATGGTTTGGGGCAGTATCAGCTGCCTCTAAAATTAAAAGAGACCAAACTGGTGCTGTATTTCTTGCTAAGTGTTAGGAATGCAAATTTTAATAACTAAGGATATCTATCCTAGTTATACATTTGGGGCTTGGAAGAGTGACCACAGGATGGCCTGCAAACCCATTGGAGATGCCTTGTACCAGGACTCCATTTATCCCCTGGCCTCTTGAAGCCTCCACTTAATTGAGGGGGGCATAATGGCATTTGGGTCCCCTGTTATGAGTGGCATCTTAGATTCTGTATCTAAAAGCCCTTGAAAAGTCTGAGTAAATGAATACAGGTTCCTTTGTGGGAAAAATTGAAGAGTTAATGTATATATTTATGAGGGAGCTGCATGGTCCTTCCTTGAGCGGATCAGGCTTCCTTTTCAGCCATTGGGCTCTGGGTCTGGGAACTACCTCAGATATGGAAACTCAACAAAAAATTATGATTTTCTATCATCAGGATGCTGATCCTAGTCTGCTGCTCACCTGCTTTTGATTTTTTTTTAATTATGAAAGTCAAGTCAAGTAATAGTTTCACAGGTTGCCTATCTATCTTACCTCTAAGAATACAAAGGTCTGTTAGCCATTACCCCAAATCTCTGAGGTCCAGGAAACCTGGGTTACCCCTCTAGTTTTATTGTCTATTACAGTAACTATGTCTTTGATGTTTAAGTGCAGTTACCTGGCCTCTAATATCATGGAATTCTTTCATTCCCATTGACCCTTGGGAACCCAATTCTATGGCAGTATTTTCTTCCATGAGCCCTGGTTCATAGAGTACACTGCCACTGAGCTTTTAAAAAAAATGCTCCCACATTTTTTATTACCCCAGTGAAGGGAATAGTCTAGGAAATGTTGTCAGGCAGTGGGTCTCACATAAAAACCTCATTCTAATATGTCTACCTCTTTGAGTCTTCTGATCTGTTCCTTAGTACTCTGATGGGCAGTCTGGCATCTCTACACCATTCTCACGTCCCAACTTAAAGGCACCATCTCAGCAGTGTGTTGGGACAATCGAGGTGTCCTTGACAGGATGTTAAACCCTAAGTCATGTTATATGTTCCAACAAACACTTCCCTATTCTGCTTTATATCCCACTCATCCTATTTTATTTAACACCTTCAAATCTATTCCCATAGATCTTTCCCTCGTTCCTGTCAGTACATATTAGCCAGATTCTCTAATTATTTCAGTAAGTTATTTCTTCCCGTAGCAGAGACTGTACCTTCCCTCATATGGTACTCTGGAACCTGACTCTCATTATTAATCTGCAGAGCATTTGGAAGAGTCAGTAAAGAAGATCCCAAGGAGGATAATCATCATGTTGCAAGACATTCAACCCAGGGAGGTGCTCGTCCTCTCCAAGCAAGGGAAGAAGGCTGTTTTCTAGTGAGGGGGCAAGACAGGTTTCTTCAGCCTCCATTATTCAAGGGCATTCAGGGTTTAAGGCCCTCACACATATCCTTCATCCCAAGTCTCAGGGTCCCAGTCTTTCTCTGTCAAAGCCATGATGTGAACATTTATCTTTAACATAGGAGACCCACATGTTCAATCTCCTTTGCTATTCTGCTACTCCTAAGATTAAATTCTGAACCTGATTTTTAGCACAGTCTGCCATATTGCTATAGGGTCTGTTTACTTTCTGTCATGGAGGACATCTGACTTTCATAGAATTCCTTGAGTTGATAATTGGCTGAACTGAACTTGTCTTTCTTTCTTTAAGGCATTCTTTTAAGACTTCTAAGGCAGTTTACAAAAGCTAGCCAATATTACTACTTGTATAATTATCATAGCCTCTTTTCATTCCAGTATTAGAGATACTAGATAAGCAAAGCTTATGGTAGTTATGTCAGAGGTATGGACATCACAATTACCACCAGCAATGGAGTTTTTGTCTCCATCTTTCTGGTGAGTAAACCATCTCCAGAATACTAGCCAGAGGGTCTACTTTTTAGAGTTATATCTAGTACTACTCTCTTAGTTTGGGTCCCCTCAAGAGCAGAGCCTGAAGTAAGGACTTGAGTTTAGGTAATTTATTTCAGACATGAATCCAGAAGATTGGAAGAAGGAAGTGAGCTTATCAAAAAAAAGGAAGATGGAAAATCTAGCAAAGGGTATGTTATTGAGCTAACTACCATGGAGGACAATGGGGCTCAAGTCTTCTGAGGATCCTTTGAGGAATCATGTAGGATGTACCTCAGAATTGTCCCTCCAAAGACTGGGAAACTAAACAATCCCCTGGCTTCCATACTACATTGTTTGAGGCATGCCTAGAGGTATTTCTTCTCTACAATTTGGGCTTGCCCTGCACACAGCTGTGTAAGTTCCCATTGTTTAAAAGAGAGACTTGGGAAAGAAAGTCAGAGAGATGAGATGATGGGATTCTGTCATCATGCATGGGAAAGTACACTACAGCTATAGCAGAACGCAAAGGTGGGCTAAGTGGATGTAGGTTACCAAGGTTACCAAGGTTACCAGGTTACCAAGAGCATCTGCTTCATCACCAAAGCCAATCCCGTATACCAGTAAATGGTCCCCTAGTCTTCTTTAATTAAATGTTCCCATCTCTTCCTTGTTAAGAAATCCTACTTATAGGCCCCATCCATAACCTTTATCTCTTCATAGACACTGAGTGAGAGAAGAAACAATCTACTTTATAAAGTTAGTGCTAAAGTTAGGAAAGATCCTAGCAGTAAGAGTTACATGATTGTGATTTCCTATCAGGTGTGTGTGTGTGTGTGTGTGTGTGTGTTTTACCTGTGTCAAGTTATTGGGGGAAGACCTCTAAGCAAATTAGCAGTTGTTCAATCCCTTTACTCTTGGCTCCAAAATCTAGTGCCCAAGAGATAGAACTTTGCTTTACTTTTCATGGCACTCTCTGGGAGGGCTCTCCAAGAGAAGATATTAAAACATCTAGATGAGTAATAATATAGGTTCTTCTATTCTTTTGTGAATTTCTGGTACATCCTTCCAGATAACAGGAAAACAAGGAAGAAAGAAAAGGGTACTGTTTAAGAGTATTATTAGTACTGTTATCCTTTGCTCGACTGAGATTCAGTGTGGGAGGGATAGCACTTTGGGTAAATGGGTACATGTCTATCTCTCCCCTTCCTTCTTCAGTCTCATTCACCCCCTCCAACTTGCTCCTCTCAGGTCCTGGCATGTCCTTGGCATTGGTTGATATGGGCTGGTCTCCAGGCAGCCCATCCAAGTCCAGAACTTAGAAACAAAGCAGTGCATTTTGGCACCATCCTGCTTGAAGCTCCCTCTCTTTTCTCATTTGAAGATTTTATTGTGTCACCCTGGGGAAAGAAAAATGGGGTTAAGAAGCAAGAATTCTGGGAGAACAAAGAGGGGGGGCCAGAAGAGGCAATAATGAGAAGAGTCCAGATTTAGAAAAATTATATCTAAAGGAATATTGGGGTCAGAACAATGACGACATTATTTTCTATCCTTTCCATCTAGTGGTTCACACTGTTTTCTCTCACCTCTGCCTCATGATTGGTTTTATTCACAACTTGAAAAGCGCTACTTCCTTTTTCAAAAAATGCTTATTCACTTAAGTAAATGAGCTTAGCTTTCAATTCTCCACCTCTTTTCCTCTTTCTTCTTCCTGTCCTACTCTTTAATTTCTCATGCTATCTTTATAAAAAGAACAATGAAAAGCAAAAACTGAAACAAAATATGAGCCACCACAAACATACACCTGTAAAACAAATTTTACATATCCACATAACTGAACTAAGAAAATGAATCACTGAGATGTCTTCCTTTGGGTTTCACTCAAAAGTGAATTCTGGGGGCACCTGGGTGGCTCAGTTGTTAAGCGTCTGCCTTCGGCTCAGGTCATGATCTCAGGGTCCTGGGATCGAGCCCCGCATCAGGCTCCCCGCTCAGCGGGAAGCCTGCTTCTCCCTCTTCCACTCCCTCTGCATGTGTTCCCTCTCTCGCTGTATCTCTCTCTGTCAAATAAATAAATAAAATCTTTAAAAAAAAGCGTTAAAAAAAGTGAATTCTGCCACAAGAATTTGTGTACAAGTAGTTCATTTGGGAAGTGATCACAGGAAGCACAGTGGAGGAGGGGGAAGGACAAGAAATGGAGGGAGACGTGGCAAAAGATGGTGCATTATCACTAGGCAGGTTATCACCATGAGCAACTAGGGTCACTACCACTGTGGACCCTCTAAGAGACTGTGTAAAACACATCCGAAATGGTCCCAACAAGGGACGAAGAAGCAGGAGTATTTACCCATCAGTCTTCACCCATTACAGTAGCCCCCTCCTTAGCTGTAGGGGGTATGTTCTAAGACCCCCAGTGGATGCCTGAAACCAAGGATAGCACCAAACCCTAGATATACTATATTTTTTCCTATACATACATACATGTTGATAACATTCAATTTATAAGTTAGGCACAGTAAGAGATTAACAATAGTAACTACTAATAAAATAGAACAACTGTAACAATATACCATAATAAAAGTTATGTGAATGTGGTCTTTCTCTCTCTCAAAATATCTTATTGTACTGTATTGACGTTTCTTCTTGTGATGATGGGTCGTCTGCTTTACCGTGGTTGACTGCAAGTAACTGAAGCCAGGGAAAGTTAAACTGTGGTTAAGGGGTGGGGCTACTATATTGGTTGAAGTTTCTCCCAAGACATTAACTCCCCAGGGGCCCAAAGGCAGAGAAATCCTTAAGGTGAGGAGTCATTGGAGTAAGCACATTTTCTACCCAAATGCAGCTGACCTCCAAATGGGCTGAGGGGATGTGAGCAGGGCATTGATGTCAAAGTTGCATATTTTTGTCTGAAAAAGCCATCTGCTAATTTAGCTTGTTTTTTCTCTATATTGACTAATTGTTTCAGTTTTCTTAAAACATTAAAAATACTTTTCAATATCTCTATCATGTTTTTGTAGGCTGCATGATAATAGTAATACCCTATAATTTCTCATGTTTCTCACAATACACTTTCAATGATCTTTTTTAATCTCAAAATAGTCCTTGAAATGAATATTATTAGCTTCACTTTATTATAAAAGAACTGTGGCTAAGAGAAGTTAAATATTCCCCCATAAGGCCATAAAGTAAGTTGCTGATGCTCAAACTTGGCTCATTTTATTCTCACTTTGCTACTTTTCCCACCATACCCACATTTGTTTCCTATAATAGCGAAGAATTTCTTAAGTATGTGCACGGGATGTGATATACTAATAATGCCTAAATATTAAGTAAAAATCATGTTAACATTCTTTATATGACTCTCTCATACTCATATCCCTAGCTGGTGCACCTGGAATACATAATAGAAGATAAGGAACCACCATAAAGATACAAATGAAGTTAAAGAATAAAGGGTATGAATGGAAGCAATACAAGTGCCCATAGGTAGATGAATGGATAAAGAACACACACACACACACTGAAATATTAGCCATACAAAAGAATGACATCTTGCCATCTGCAGCAACATGGATAGATCTAGAGGGTATAATGCTAAGTGAAATAAGTCAGAGAAAGACAAATACCATATGATTTCACTCATATGTGGAATTTGAAAAAACAAAACGAACAAAGAAAAACGAAACAAAAAAACAGACTCTTAACTATAGAGAACAGACTGGTGGTCGCCAGAGGGGAGGAAGATGGGGGTGGGTGGGTGAAATAACAGAAGGGGATTAAGAGTACTCTTATCATGTATCAATTACTGAGTAATGTATGGAATTGTTGAATCACTATGTTGTACATCACAGACTAGTATGACATTCTATGTTAATTATACTGGAATTAAAAAATGCAAACTAAAAAAAGAATAAAGGGTATGAATCCATTATAAATAGAGAAGTACTAGGAAGAAACTGAACAAGCTTCTAACATGGATTGGGTATTAGGGCACAGGAAGGAAGCTGCACATAATTTTTCTTCCCACGTCAGAAGATCAAGAGCGTAATTTTCATGAAAAGAGTGAAGTTGATTATAATCATAAGGTATCAGTCACTTAGAATTGGCTGTAGACCAACAGCTAGTGGAACTCTTAATTCCTCCAAAGTATTACTGACAAGCTGGGTAGAGAATTTCTGGGGTAAGGATTGTTGAGGATGAGTAGACTTAATAGGTGACAGTGTCATTTCTGTTCTCAAGATGACTCGATTGATTACATCGAATGCCCAAGGCAATGTTAAGAAAGTATATAAATTTAAGAAGGTATATAGAGTGGTCTCTGAAAGTATGTAACATAAAGGGTTTTACATTTCACTGTTGAATATCTCACCCCAGACTGGAAATGCCCAATGCATCTTTATCTATCAATTCTGATCACAGTAGCAGACTTTGCAGAAAACAGAACACAGAGGGGGTGGGTCTCATCTGTGATAAGTTAAAGAGAGCTGGCTCGTAGGGTAGGTATTATTATTTTTTTTTTTTTTGAGCTGAGATAAAGGGGAAAAACTATCCAAGAAATTATCAAAGACCTAGAAGGCATAAGAAAGCAAGCCTGTGCCTAAAATAATCTCTATTTGGATGGAATCAGGCTTACAAAGTAAAAGGAATTATAGCAAAATTGAGCTTCAGTATGTATCAAGAAAGCAGAGAGCTATTACGCTGGGAAAAAACTTGATTTAGCAATGTCAGAGAAAAACAATATGAGCTCTAAAAGCAGGCTTAAATCAACACACCTGCCAGGAGATACCAGGAAGAGGGTATAGCAGGCCGTGGTTTGCTGCAAAAGATCCATGCCCCTTATTCTCTGTTAATAGGACCCCAGTTTTGTTTAGATATGCATCTATGCCACATGTGATTCTGGAGTAATCCTCAGCTCAGGGGTCAATGCTAATTGATCTGAGTCAGTTATGATATCCCTATTCCCATGCCAGGAACTGCTTTATGAGCATGTGGTCCAGGGATTTGGTTCTTACCCATGAAGAGGATGGGTGAGGGCTTCTGGGTTAAGGTTTCCTATTCTGCCCCTTTTCTGCCTCTGTGTCTATATGTGATGCCTGGAACTGCTACACCAATCTAGTTACCAGCCTGAGCATGAAGCCAAGATACTTATCACCATGGTGGAGTGGAGAGATGAAAAGAAACTGGGTCAATGATGACATTGGTGAGTAGCTGCATCAATCTCCTGAAACCGTTTACTGAGTGCTTCAGGACTTTCTGATACATGAATTGGTGAATTTCTATTATTTAAGTCAATTTGGGATTTTTGTAACTTACAACCAAAGACACCTCAGCTGATGTAAAAGTGAGAGCAGTGGTAAGTATATCTTCAATCCCAGCATGCAGACTTTGCCCTTTCAATTATAGAAGAGGAGCAGGACAAAACTAGGAAGCAGTATAAATATTACATGTCCAGTTAATTTGTTAGAAAAGATTCAGGGAAAGTCTACTTCCAAGGAATCATATCCATGTTTTCCTGAAGTAGAAAAAAATATTTTTAATTTAAATTCTAGTTAGTTAACATATAGTGTAGTATTGGTTTCAGGAGTAGAATTTAGTGATTCATCATTTACATATAACACCTAGTGCTCTTCCCAACAAGTGCCCTCCTTAATGCCCATCACCCATTTAACCCATCCCCCCACCCAGGAAAAAATATTTTTTAAAAAGAGAGGGAGAAATGTTAATTCTTTTCCCCAACAGTAATGCCTTATTGTATCATATATTTGAAAATGAGGATCTTTTTCTTTTCTTTTTTTTTTTTTTTTAAAGATTTTATTTATTTATTCATGAGAGACAGAGAGAGGCAGAGGGAGAAGCAGGCTCCCAAGGAGCAGGGAGCCCGATGCGGGACTCGATCCCAGGACCCTGGGATCATGACCTGAGCTGAAGGCAGATGCTTAACCATCTGAGCCACCCAGGTGCCCCTGAGGATCTTTTTCTTATCAGATTTATTGAGATATCATTGACCTATAATTTGGTATAAGTTTTATAAGGTGTATAACATAGTGATTTTATATATGTATATATTGTTAAATGATTACTAAAAAGGCGTTAGTTAACACAGCAATCACCACATAGTTAAAATTTTTTGTGCATGCAATAACTTTAAAAATCTATTCTCTTAGCAGTTTTCAAATATACAATACAATATTGTTAACCATAGTCACCATGCTGTACACTACATCCCCAGGACTTATTTATCTTGTAGCTGGAAGTTTGTACATTTTGATCACCTTCACCCTTTCCCCTACTCGCAACCCCCTTCCCCTGGCAACCACCAATTGGCACTCTTTCTATGAGTTTGGTTTTTTTTTAGATTCCACATATAAGTAAGATCATTCAGTATTTGTCCTTTTCTGTCTGACTTATTTCACTTTGCATTATGCCCTCAAGATTCATCCATGTTGTCACAAATGGCAGGATTTTATTAGTTTTAATGGCTGAATAATATTCCATTATGTATATTTTTCTTTCTTTCTTTCTTTCTTTCTTTCTTTCTTTCTTTCTTTCTTTCTTTCTTTCTTCTCTTTCTTTATTGTCTTTATCAATTCATCCTTTGATGGACACTTAGGTTGTTTCCATAACTTAGCTAATGTAAATAATGTTGCAATGAACATGGGGATGCATATATCTCTTCAAGATAGTGATTTCATTTCCTTGGGATATATACCCAAGAAATGGGATTGCTGGATCATATGGTAGTTCTATTTTTAATTTTTTTGAGGAAACTCCATACTATTTTCCACAGTGGCTGTACCAGTTTATGTTCTCATCAGTAGTGTAGAAGGGTTTCCTTTCTTCACATCCTCACCAACACTTGTTATTTCTTGTCTTTTCATAATAGCCATTCTAACAGCTGTGAGGTGATAGCTCATTGTGGTTTTGATTTGTATTTCCTTAATGATTAGTGGTGCTGAGCACCTTTTCATGTACCTATTGACCATTTCAAGTCTTTGTCCATTTTTAATCAGATTATTTTTTTTGTGATTGACTTGTAAGAGTTTCTTGTATATTTTGAATATTAACCTTTATTGGATATGTGGTTTGCAAATATTTTTTATCTTCCATAGGTTGCCTTTTCATTTTGTTGATAGTTTCTTTAGCTGTATAGGAACTTTTTAGTTTGATGTAGTAACACTTGTTTATTTTTGCTTTTGTTGCTTGTGCTTTGGGTGTCATATCCATATCCACTGTAAACACTAACATCAAGGAGCTTTACCCCTATGTTTTCTTCTAGGAGGTTTATGGTCTCAGGCCTTATAATTAAGTCTTTAATCCATTTTGAGTTAATTTTTGTGAATGGCATAAGATTTAGTTTTATTCTTTTGCACATGAATATCCAGTTTTCTCAGCACCATTTGTTGAAGAGTATCTTCTCCAGTGAGTATTCTTGGCTCCCTTGTCAAATATTAGTTGACAATAGATGCATGGGTTTATTTCTGAGCTTTTGATTCTGTTTCATTGGTCTATGCATCTGTATTTATACCAATACCATATTGTTTTAATTACTATACCTTTGTAATATAGTTTGAAATCAGTAAGTGTGACGCCAGCTTTGTTCTTTCTCAGGATTGCTTTTGCTGGCTATTTGGTCTTTTCTGACTCCATATGAATTTAAGATTTTTTTTTCTATTTCTGTAAAAAATATTATTGGAATCTTGGTTAGGATTACATGGAATTTACAGATTACTTTGAGTAATATGCACATTTTAACAATATTAATTTTTCCAAGTCATAAATATGGGCTATCTTTCCATTTATTTCTGCCTTCTTCAATTTCTTTCATCAAGACATTATAGTTTTTGGTGTACAGATCTTTTACTTCCTTGGTTAAATTTATTCCTAAGTATTTTATTGTTTTTGATGCTATTGTAAATGGGACTGTTTTCTTTATTTCTTTTTGAGATAATTTGCTATTAGTGTATAGAAACACAACCGATTTTTGTGTATTGATTTTGTATCATGCAACTTTACTGAATTTATTCATTAGTTCTAACAGTTTTTTGGTTGAGTCTTTAGGATTTGCTATATATAAGATCATGTCATCTGCCAACAGAAACAAACTGACATCTTCATTTCTGATTCAGACACTTTTATTTCTTATTTTTTACCTAATCACTCTGGATAGGACTTCTAGTACCATGTTGAATAGGAGTGGTGATAGTGAGCATTCTTCTGTTCCTAATCTTAAAGGAAAAGCTTTCAACCTTTCACCATTGAGTATAACATTAGCTGGGGGCTTAAGGATAATTAGTTTTTAAAAATATTTGAATTTGTGAATATTCCAGATATCATAGCAAGAGAAATGAGGAAAGTATTTGCTTTCAGGATATGGAATCTTTAGGATGGGAACTTAAACCTCTTGAAGGCAAGGATGATGACTCAGATTTGTATTCCCAGAGTCCAGCATAGTGCCTGATAAATAAAAGTTTGTCAAATTAGTAATCTGAAAAACTGGGAAAATTTGGTAACAGAAGATCCAAATAGTATCACTCAGAAAATATCCCTACAAAGATTCCAAGAATAAAATCCTAAACTGTACAGTTTTAAGATGCCAAAACTCACCATGACTTCATTATTTCATTTTTTAAAAAATGGTGCATGCTTTCAAAATTATAAATTCTATCTTATTTACACGTAAAAAGTACATAGCTGTCTACACCTTAAGTGTCAACACCATATTTCTTTCCAAAGAGCTCTATGGAAAGAAGGAAAAAGAGTAACTTTGGAGTGCAAAAACTGAAAAACAACATCTTAGCCGGGTGATCAAGGTCAATAGTGATAAGTTATTTTGATAGTATGTACTTTTGATATGATATGATGAAGTTGCACTTCAGCTCTGGGTCTTCCTCCCCCGAGCTCATAAACCCGGTCTGATTGTGAGAAACACAGAAGGCAAATCTCAGTTGAGATGTTCTATAAAATACTGACCAGTACTCTTCAAAACTGTCAGGGTCATCAAAAACAAGAAAACCTAAGAAACTGTCACAGCCAAGAGGAACCTAAGGAGACTTGGCTATTCAGTGTAATGTCGTATCCTGGATAGGCTCTTGGAATACAATAAGTACATTAAGGAAAACTGAGTAAGTATGGTAATAATAATGTATCATACATTAATATAAAATGTCAATAATAGGGGATAATAGTTGATCATAATGTATCATACATTAATATAAAATGTCAATAATAGGGGAAACTGGATGTGGGATATTGGGAACTCTCTGTACTATCTTCATTTTCATGTAAATCTAAAATCGTTCAAAAATAAAATTTATTTAAAAAACATAAAGGCTATAAATAGTTAAAACAAAAATATTAACTTTCTAGCTATGTTTCCTGTTTTTCTAATAATTTACACCTAATACGAAGCTGTCTTACCCTTTTAATAATAGAAATACACATAAAAGCATATTTATATCACAGAAATTCATTATAATCTATACTCTGACAGCAAATATCAAGTACATTTATTGCCAAGATGCATAATAAGGTAGTTGGCAAGCATTAATTTTAATTAATTAACTATGTGTAACTAACCTAAAGACATCAGTCATGAACAGCCAAGTGTCAGTAAGTTACCAATTCTATACTTAAACAAATTGCATCACTAGCCAAGGTCAGAGAATTGTCTTGGATTTTTGGCATGTTTTTTATAAATTGTCATTTTGGAATTGGGTATCACCAGGAAGAGAAATGCTATTAGAGATCAAACTGATTTATTTAAAAAGAGAACATATCAAATGGTAATTTGTATAGCTATTACTCAGAGGGAGACCTTTTGTCTTCTCATCTTTTTTTGCAGTCTTACGATTTTGAAAAAAAAGTAAGCCAAGTACTGACTATGCCATTAGGTTCTTTTACTAATTTAACTTTTATAATTAGAGGTCATATGATTCATTCAGAGCAAACTCAATATATCTCTTTAATTGCTTGGCTCTCACTTTAGTTTTGAAACTAATTATCTGGATAGACTTTGGTAAATTACTTAACCTTTTTGTGTCTCAGTTTCTTGTCTCTCAAAATGACAAAGAGTAATTATCTCATCTGACACAAAGTTGTCATAATGATAATAACTAAAGTAATAAGGCATAAAAAGTACTTGATAGGTATATTTCAGAGTACTAAACATTCTTTGTAAATACAAACATACACTGAAAAAATATTTGAGAAGTTATGATGAATGGGGGGAGATTCTGTAAGAACAGAGATTCATAATTGAGAGTGCTGTTTTCCAGAAATGAGAAAAAAAAAACCCTCATATACATTTGATATACTCATTTATCCAGGTTACTTACTTTATGGAATATTTCTGTAGGCCCTATATCTCTCTTTCCTAGCTCTCATGGGAATATCAAAATTTGTGGGTAAATCTATTATCCTGAAGTTGTGATAGAAGTTAATTACTAGAAGGGGCACCTGGGTGGCTTAGTCGGTTAAGTGGCTGCCTTCGGCTCAGGTCATGATCCCGGGGTCCTAGGATTGAGCCCTGCATCAGGCTCCCTGCTGGGTGGGGAGTCTTCTTCTCCCTCTCCCCCTGCTTGTGCTCTCTCTTTCTCTCTCTCAAATAAATAAAATCTTTTTAAAAAAAGTTAATTACTAGAGGGAGCCTGGGTGGCTCAGATGGTTAAGCGTCTGCCTTCGGCTCAGGTCATGATCCCAGGGTCCTGGGATTGAGTCCCGCATCAGGCTCCCTGCTAGGCGGGGAGCCTGCTTCTCCCTCTGCCTCTGCCTCTCTGTCTCTCTGACTCTCATGAATAAAAAAAAAAAAAAAAAAATTTATAAAAAAATGTTAATTACTAGAAAATACTACTTAACATACAGTAAACATTAAATGTATAAATTGCATATGGAAAATAACTTCTGCATGATTTTAGTCTGCCAAAGCCAGTAACCTCTCTGACAGATATTTATGTTCATACTGCTTTCCTATGTTGTCATGGGATTATAAAGTTTTTATTTTTTTAATTTTTTTTAAAGATTTTATTTATTTATTTGAGACAGAATGAGAGAGAGAGAGAGCACATGAGAGGGGGGAGGGTCAGAGGGAGAAGCAGGCTCCCTGCCCAGCAGGGAGCCCGATGCGGGACTCGATCCAGGGACTCCAGGATCATGACCTGAGCTGAAGGCAGTCGCTTAACCAACTGAGCCACCCACGCGCCCCGGGATTATAAAGTTTTTAAAAACTCATATTTATCAATATTATCCTGAATGTGAACTCAAGGTTTCTGAGGCAGAGCAGATTATTATTTGTTTATAGAAAATAAGTGTGTTAGTTTCCCTTTGCTCCAATTGTCCCTATGGCAACACAAGAAGAGGTAGATCCACATTATATGCATCAGGGTTTGTAATGTGGGAGAAGAATCTGGCAAATATAAATCTGGGTGTTTATATAAGAAGGAACAGCTGTCTCCTCTCCCCTCCTGAAAGATGGGGACAAAAACCTTTGTTCTTTGAGAAGGATCCTAGGTTCTTACTCTTCTTACCCTTTGAAATATAAATAAATCCCTCCAGGGGAAGATAAGACTAGTATCTCCAAAAAGGGTTTTATAGCAATTTTATGGCTGGCCCAAAAGTGTTGGGCTAAAATGTGAAATGGTAAGCACTCCATCACTGCAGACTACAAGGAGAAATTTGAAGGGCATATCTTTAAAAGGATGTCATAGATGGAATTTCTATAACAGGAAGGATGATGGAATAGAGAATCTCCAAACTTTCTTCTTTTGAGTTTGTGATATAAATAAAAATGGTATTGATTTTTTTTTTTTTTTTTGCTGCTATTAGTAATCCGAGGAAATTTAAGACATATTCATTAGGTAGCAACCTTCTTTACAAATATCAACTGAATTGGAATAAATGGTCAGTCAAGATTTCTGGGACTAAGGTCCAGAATCTGTGTTTTAATGAGCTCTCCACATAATTCTTGTGTACTCTGAAGTCTGAGGAGCACTAATGATGATAATGATTTTGTAGAGTTCTTGCATGACTGCCATGACATTCCTTTTCTTCTTATTTATGATTAATATAGGCTAGCTCATCCAGACCGTTGATGCCTTGAGGTAGGGTGGGTGAATTGCCCTTGACACTCTTACCAAACAGTTCCTTTTTTGTTAAATGAGTATGTGGAGGAACTGGAGAACTTGCTTAGGGAAGAGTGGAACCATCACCAGGGACCTAGGGTCTCTTTTCTCTTCTGAAACACTGTTAAATGCCCTTCACTCCATCCTGGCTCTATTGAACTCCTCTGGACTTCAGCTTCCTTTCTCTAATCAGTGGCTCTAGAATGTGGCAAGCCCTGGTGGCTACTTTTGCCTCTAGCGGTGTTCCATAGTGGTATTCTGGGGCTAATACTCTTGCAAATAATTTCTTGACTTTTTTTTTTTTTTTTTTTTAGTGCTCTCTATCTACCTTTTCAAATTGTATACTTCAAATTGCAGAAATCGGCTGATATCCCAGCCCCTCTCCATGGATTCAAAGTGACAATACCTCTAGAGGTTGGGTTCACCACTTTGGAAGGAGTTACCCGGGTCTTGATGAATAGTTTGGTGGAGAGTGAAGAGAGCTGCTGGTCCATGAGCTGAGACTCAGTACAAGTTTGGCACCCTGGGACACTGCTGGGTTTTCTAACCATCAAGGGTCTGAGTGGAGTTGGGAATGCTAGAACCGATACTCCCTATTCTCCAGAAAATAGGATTGACCTCTCCTAGTAAGCTTTAAAACTTTTTTTCCCTAGGTATTTGAGGGCACCCATGAGTTGACCCAGTACTACAAATCTAAATCTGTTCCCCACTATTTTCCTGAACAGGCTGTCCTTCCCCTCCCACAAATAAGTCAATTGTGTTCTTACTTCCTTGCCTTTCCTTCCTTTCTACTTGAAAAGTTGTTCTTCCTTTTTTACCCTTCTCCCTTCATAAAGTCTTCCTCTTCCCATCTCCTCCACAAAACCTTTCTCAACTATTCTATGTCTTATATTCTCAATTTCTATAGCACTTATCATCTGAACCACATAATTTAGCCATTAATTACATATGGTGCCATATGATTTGTGCTAGTGTTAATGTGTCTTAGTTTTTTATTCTCCAACTAAATTATAAGTATCATGAGACATTTCACATCTCTCACTTGACAAATGCAAAAACCTACTCTTAGTATAGAGAAGAAGCGAAGGTCACAGATTTAGAACTGGTTTTAGCACTCGAGCCCCTACCCCCCTTCCCCACTCTCTCTTCCTATTTAGTTCTATTCCATTGTGTGCTCTGATTCTGGAACATTTTCTTTGAACCCTCTCATTTTGTTTTTTAAATTAATCCTTTTCTTTCTCTCTTGGATGTTGATAAATGGTCATTTCACAGGATGAATATATTAGCTATGTACACAGACCACCAAATATTCTCATAAAATATAATAGGATATGGATGGGAACAGGATTATCTTGATCTTGTGGCATTTCACAAATGAGTGAATTGAACTCTTTAAAGAATAGGTATTCCCACATTCCTGAGGATTTTTATGAGAAGTTTAAGGAAACTCAGCTCTATTTTTATTATTTAAAAAGTCATTCCCTTCCGGTATTTCCACTCCTAAATGCCATTCCTTTGTTTACCTAAAGGCCTATTAATTCCTTATTTCAAATGTTGCACAATAGCAGCCTTAGCTAATTATTTTTAGATGCACATCTGATTATAATGCAGTTCTGCTCTACATTTCAGGCACATTTCTCAATTAAAAAAGCAAATATATTAATTATCTCTATATTTAAACATACTTTTAACTCATCTCTCCGTCTCAGAGAATGTCCATCCGTCTCACTTAGGGATTGGGCTTTGCTTCACCTGACAAAAACCTGACTGTGATGAGTTAGCCAAATAGGGGGAGATTTTCCTCATGTAACAGGAAGTAGGAGGTCCTGCCAGAAAGTAAGTAGTCCAGCTAGAGGTGGGTTGCCCAGGAACATTTAGCACCTCACCAAGTCATCTTTCCCAGGCTGCTTTTTCTACTCTGCGATGTTGGACATGCGGTTTTTATTGTCCTGGGTCTGATGTTACAGTATAGCTGCCCCACATTTTGTTTCCCATCCAAGTTTTAGGTAGGAAACAAACAAATCAAACAAAAAGAAAACAACAACAATAAAAATAAGGAAGGAGGATGAGCCTATACCAGGAAAGTAAAACTTGATCCACATCGGACTTGAGCTTACATTTCAAGGGCAGAGCTATGTCACATGGTCACCTCCGGCTACAGTGGAAGAGAGGAAATACAGTTTTTGTTGTTGTTGGGTACACTGTGGGCCTAATAAAAACTGGAGTTTTTATTATTAGAGAAGAAAGTGAGAAGGATATTGGCTGAACAACTAGCAGTGTCTATCAAAGAAAAACCAGAGGTAGGTTTAAACAATTAAAACCTACTCTCAAAGTTCCAAGATGTGGCAAAAAGATTATAATGTATGTATGGTTCACTGAGACATTTCAGGCAAGATTGTTGAAAGCTCTGAGCAGAATTTCAAGCAGCCAGATACTACTTCCACTGATGATTTAGACTCTTATATTTGACAATAGAGTTCTCTTTATTAGTTAAACTCCGATAAATACTTCAAGGGTTCCTTACAATGAATGTAGGACACCTAGAGAAAAATGTTGATTCTACTTTGTGTATAGGGATGAAATTTAACACAGTACAAAACATCTGTGCTTTTGTGAAGCACTATGTCTAGTTTATGGATATTTGCTGCCACCTGCAGTTTAAACTTGATATTCATTCTGCTTGTCACCTGTAACTGGAGCATAATAACCCAGGAAGTAGAAAGGAAGAAAATTGCATTAAGAGTACCTTTGCCATTGCTGGAGCTGTATGCTTACTCAGAATTGAATTCCCTGTTTGCACGCCCATGCTCATATGCAACATTACATACAATAGCCAAAAGCTGGAAGCACCCCAGGTGTCCATTGAGGAATGGATTAACACAATGTGGTGTATATATACACAACAGAATGTTATTCAGCCTTAAAAAGGAAATTTTAACATATGTTACAATGTAGACGAATGTCTTTGAAGACATTATGCAAAGTGAAATAAGCCGGTCACAAGAGGACAAACACTGTGTGAGTCTGGTTATATGAGGTTCCTGGAGCAGTCAACTTCACAGAGACAAAGTAGAAGGGATGTGGCTGGGCAGTGGGAGAAGGAGGGTTGGGGAGTTAATGTTTAATATGTAAGAACTTCAGTTGGGAGGAAGATCAGAAAGTTCTGGATATAAATGGTGGTGATGGCTGCACAACAGTGTGAATGTCCTTAATGCTACAGAACTGTAGATATAAAAATGGTTAAAATGTTACATTTTAAGTTATGTTTACTTTACCATGATACTCTTCAAAAAATACTGCATTTCCAAGAAAGTGAGTAAGCCAGTTCTGTAGAATACACAAACCAGGCAGACTCTAATTTGTATTACCATATAGTAACAAACTAGCACTAAGTCTTTTTGGCTTCTCCACTCCTGAAACAGTCGGTCCCTTGCCTGCTGATGAAGAGACTGTCATGTTCCAATCACCATGCAAATTGTTTTGGTCGTGTTAGGGATGCAGCAATTTCCTGTACTAATGTACTACAAAAAAGCAAGTAGCAGATTCAGCTTCAGGTAAGAAGGCAAATAAGGGTAATTTGGGCGATTCATATTGCTCGAAAAAAGCAATTTTTAGGTATATAGAGCCGAATATTTTCATTACATGGAATAGTTTTTGGACCGTTTAACAGTCCTAGAGAAATCATTTCTATGGTCTTCTGATAATTTTAGAATATAGCAAAATAACATAGCAAAATTACAAGACCATGTATAGGTATATATTATTTTAACAGTTTAAAACCGTATAATCCCTGAACTTTATTTATTCTGGAAAGTAAGCAGGTGGGGACCTCCTAATATCCACGAAATTATTAAAAAAATCTTTTAAGGTAATATTTTTAGTTTTCTGGTCATTGAAAGTTTAATGGGTTTTACATAAAGCAGTCTCCTTCCTCCTTCTCTCAGTTTAATGGACTTCCCCTCCAGCACTATTGAAGCAGAACACAGAAGCTGTTCCCTCTTACACCCCTGAAGAGCGGCCCTCTGACAGGCCTCACTCTAAAGAGAAATGGAATTTTATTCTTTTAGGAATAAAATAAGGAAATTGACTACAGTCCTTTTTCATGACTTGAGATAGTCACTATATATATATTAAAGGAAACAGGTATAGAAAAGATAGAAACTGAATTGAGAAAGCTATTTGAAATATCAGAAAGGACAAAAAAGGACAGATGCCAAGTCCAGGACATCCGTGGAAGATTTCTGTGTGTGGGATAGAGGAAGAATGACTTCTGCAAAGAACAGCAACGGCATTCCTAACTGCCATAAAGGCTCTTTGAAAGACACATTTCCTCATTCGAGATGCTGTGTGCAGCTGTTTGAAAAAGGACAGGAGGAAATTTTATGACTTGTCTATCACAACAGAGGGGGGTATAGTTGACTCACAGCCCCCTGCTGCCCCTCTGGGCCCGTATACTTCTTCAGGTTTGCTGCAGCCAAGGACCTGGTGGGGCCAAGGTGCCGCTCCTGTGGGAGGGGGTACGGCTCTCAGGGGCCACATTGGCTAGCGATTCCCCACCAGCCTGATGGGGACTTTCTTACGACTGTGCTCCTGCAGGATGCCGGTTCTTTCCCCTTCTCCTTCCATAGGTGGGGGGGCCTGCCTCTTCCCTTCCACTACTGCCTCTCCCTGTTATCCTTAACAGGCACCTCCCCTAATAAACCATGCAAACATGTCTAATCCATCTGGGCGTCAACTTCTCAGGAGTCCCAGTTCACATGCCAATAAACACACCAATTTAGCAAGCTAAGTGTTCAGGACAATAACCCTGGGGTCTGCTCTTCCTCTGAGAGAACAGACCCAGTCATCAGGCCTTGCTACCCTACTCTCCTCAGGCCGCCTCAAAGCCCCACTCCCAGAGCATCACTTTCAGCTTATTTCCCCCAACTCTTTCTTCTTAAACACACTCACTGTATCCGCTGACATTCTAGAACTGTGATCAACAAACTCTTGCACATGTTCAGCCTGCCATGCATCCCTCCCAAATCTCTCTGGACTCTCAATATCCTTCCCCTTCCTTACTAAATTGAGGCCTGAGGCCACTGTCCTGAGGCAGTTCTCCTTCAGCCTTCCTGAGTACCCATTGTGCCTCAGTGGCAGGACACAGGTTAAGAGTCCTCCTCACTTCCCACTCACACTTCTGAAGTCATTTTTCCTTTCTTTCCTCCACCCGCTTCATGGTCCTTTGACGTTCATGCCACATAGCTAGGCCGTGTTGCTATCACCTCTTATTCACAGAATAAGAGTTTTGGCTCCGGTCACGATCTCAGGTCATGGGATTGAACCCTGGGCCAGGCTCTGCGCTCCCTCCCCGTCTCCCCCTCCCCCTGCTTGTAAGAGCACACTCTCAAATAAGTAAATAAAATCTTAAAAAAAAAAAAAGTAAGTCAGATCACATCAATTACCTGCTTAAAACTCTCAATGGCTTTAATTTCACTTAGTATATAATCCAAGTACCTCACATGTGTTATGATTCTAAAACTGTTTATGAGCCTATATTATGTGGTAGATATGGTTTTTAAACACTTGGAGGTACAAAAGCAAACAGAACAGGAAATAATCCCTGCCTCATGGAATTTATATTCTGGTGACAGGAGAACACTAATAAGCAATACATTTAGGGGTGTCTGGCTGGCTCAGTTGGTGGACAATGCAGCTCTTGGTTTCAGGGTTGTGAGTTTGAGCCCCATGTTCAGTGTAGAGATTACTTAAAAATAAAAATCTTAAGAAAAACCAATACATTTAATAATAGGTTCAAATAAGTGCAATGGTGCCAATAAAAAGGAGACCAGAGTAGAGGGGTTTGGGAGTGCTAGGGAGATGAGTGATGATTCTAAATTTGGTCATTCAGTTTAGAAGAAGGTGACACTTGATTAATTAGAGGAGGTGAGAGGGCGTACAGAAATCTGGAAGGGAAAACACCTAGGAAGGTCAAATGCTTTAAGGCAGAAATGTGTCTGTGTTTTCAAGATCCTGCAAGGATTTTAGTACAGGTAGAGCCTGGTGAATGAGGTTGGCTGGTTACTGGGTGCCAGGTCACCTAGAGCTAAGTAGGCTAATATATGGACTTGGGCTTTTTCTCAGGGGAAATGGAAAGCCATGACAGTGATTTGGGCAGCTGAGTATCACTAAGTTACATTTTGAAAGCATCATGGTAGGAAGTTTAAAAGCAGGGACTCCTACTGGGAGGCTGTTGGAGAAATCCAGGTGAGAGAGGATGGTAGCCAGCAGCCTCGAAGTGGTGGCCTGTGTCTGTTCTGGATGACACATTTGAAGGCAGGGGTAACAGCATTTCTTAGCGGATTGGCCTGAGAGACAGAGTGGGTTAATGGTGACATCAAAGATTTCAGCTGGAGAAACTGGAAGGTTGGAGTTGCCATCAACTGAGATGGGCAAGGATGCGGGTGGACTAGGTTTGGGGAAGAGTGAATGACAGTAAGCAAGGGACTAAGATCATTGAAAAATAGGAGGGAGGACAGCTACACTGACAGGTAGTGGGTGATGTTATCTGATGGCATGAGATTCGAAGTAGGGGGAAGTTCAGGCAGAAGGAAGGAAAATCGGTCTGAACACAACAATAAGAACCCCTGTCCCACCCCCAGGTCCCGTGGTCTGTGGGGTGTGGGAGAAAAGAGTCTCCAACTGCAAGCATTGCAGGCAGGCAGGGTCTTCACAGGAGAGCCAGATTTCCATCACAGCAAGAAAAGGAAGAGAAATATTCAGAGACCAGCTTGAGCACGTATGGGATTTTGCTGATGAGGGACTGAGAAACCCAGAGGCAAGGTAGGAGGATTTCAGGAACTAGGGAGGTGTGGAGAAAGGGGCAGAAGAGGGACACGGGGGCCTGTGGGAAGTGGAGTGCAGCATATAAGGTGGGGGTCGTAGGCTGCTCATGAATGACAGACAAACAGAGATAGGAACCATAATGATGGAGTCAAGGCTGAGAGTGACGGCGAGGCTATACGTGCTGAGGAACAGGGAAGTCTGGGGAAGCATGGTCTTGGTCTTAGTGTACAGACCTCCCTTCACCCCAATGATGTTGGTAGGTCTAATGCAGTGTAACCTTGGGTCCTGTGCAGGCCCCTGCCCACCTCATTTACCTCATCCTGTATCAGTCTCCTCTTCAACACCGTGGTATAGCCATCCTGGCTTTCTGGGAGTTCCCACAACTGAGCTCATTGCAGCCCCAGGGCCTCTGCACTTGCAATTTCCTCTGCCTGAAATATTCTCCTGTCAGCTATTTGCATGGCTGGCTCTGCTTCCTCAGCATTTACCTAAAATATAACTTCCACAGTGACACCAAAGGTAGACACCTCCTGCTATTCTTGATCATAGCACCCTTTTAATTCCTATCATAACGTTCATCAAACCAGATGTTCTTTTAATTTATGTGTTTTGCTTGTATGTTTATTCAGATTAAAGATCCACGAGGACACTTGGCTATGTCTCTTACGTTCCCCATTGCATCCCCACTGACCAGCGCAATGTCTGGTATGGTAAGTGCTTAGTAAGTAATTATTGCATAAATGAAACTCGGCCAGGGCAACAAGAACCCAGAGGGGGAAGGTTATTTCTACAGAGGAATAAAGCAATTAACTGCCCATCTTAACCTCAGCTGGTCAGTTCTGTAGAGCGGTTATTAAAACCTGCCACCTTTGGGAGGAAGGAGTGGCCAACCAGACTAGGAAATGGCCTATCCTTGGGCTGGTTTGTTGGTTCCTTTTGCTGTTGGCTGGAAGGAGCTCTTGGAAATGGTGGCCCCACTCTCCAGAATGTCACAGAGCAGACGGTGAAGAACCACACCTCTTGAGGGCAACATTTGCTCATTGCCCCTGTGTTTCCCTTCTTCTTATTGGCTTAAGGAGGGTTTGGTGGTGGCTGCAGTGAACTCTAGGTGTGACACTTGCTTCGCATTGGCTCTGAGAGTATTAGTGAGGTGGTTCTTGGCTCAAATAAACATAATTAGAGGTTTAGAGGAAGAAGACAAAAGTTCCCACTTTTGTCACATATCTCTGGGTTGAGATGTCTCACTCATGGGAAGAATGCAACAGAATCACAAGCAAAAACAAAATAAAATAAAAAATACAAATCATTTTCTATCTCCCTTCCGGCAATTGTCTAACATTAGAAAATAAGGATACATGAACGTAATGGAATATTATAGATTCCTTAAAATTATCAGTGTGTGGATTAGATATAAAAATGGACTAATGCTTATGATCTGATATGTGAAAACAGAATATATGATTAATATAATGTATATATATTATAGTGTAAAGTTAAATATACACTGTAATTTCTAACATATAAATATTTATTAGTATGAATAAGGATTTAAAATAACATGCAAAATGAAAATAATTATGTTGGAGTGGTAGATACAGGAATTTTCTTTTTTTTAACTATCCTTTTATACTATTGTATTTTTAAAAAGAATTTTATTAATTTATTTGACAAAGAGAGAAAGAGAGACAAGCAGGGGGAGTGAGAGAGGGAGAAGCAGGCTCCCCACTGAGCGGGGAGCTCGATGTGGGACTTGATCCCAGGGTCCTGGGATCATGACCGGAGCCGAATCAGACACCCGATTGACTGAGCCACCCAGGCGCCCCTCTACTATTGTATTTTTTTTTTTGCATTTTTAAAAATTTTCTTATGTTATGTTAATCACCATACATTACATCATTAGTTTTTGATGTAGTGTTCCATGATTCATTGTTTGCGTATAACACCCAGTGCTCCATGCAGTACGTGCCCCCCTTGATACCCATCACCAGGCTAACCCATTCCCCCACCCCCTCCCCTCTAGAACCCTCAGTTTGTTTCTCAGAGTCCATAGTCTATTGTATTTTTAAATTGAAAAGCCCTCAAATCCCTGTGGAAAGAGCCTGTATGTACAAGAGCAGCATTATGAACAATGTCTTTGGTTGTATTTTCTGTTCAGCTTAAAGAATCCTATGTTAAAGAATCACATGTCTGGACCTGGGTCAATAGAAGCTCCTTTTATAGCACATTCTCATGGCAATTTGTTCATTTTCAACATGATGCTATCCTAGTTTTGCAAAGAATGTCTCTGAATTTACACCTACATTTCTGTCAGTGTTTATATAGGTGTAACCTCTGAGATTACTTGGAGAGTCAGGATAGAATGATGCATGTATTTTAGTTTCAAAGATCTCTATATTAATTATACTGAAGCAAAGAGCTGGGGAAGAGGTTCCTGCAAAAGAAAAGAGCCATCTCCATTTCTAAACAAAGGGGGTAGAGCAAGGGCCTGGACAGCTCGCTAGAGTTCTCACTCTTAGGATCAGCGCTGTCTTCTGAGAGTTCTGCCATTCTTCTGCTCATGCATTGCTGTTTCCCTTAAAGTAGTTTAGTCATTCATTGCTTATTCAATATCCACTTCATACCAGAAAGATCTGGTAGGTGCTGGGAATACAAATAAGAAAATAGATGGCTTCTCCCTGCAATGAGCTCATCATCTAGCAGTTTTTTTCCTATAGCCTCTCTTACGCGGGTGTGATTGACATCTCCTACTGCCCAAGAGTGGAAGTGATCTGTTGGCCAAAGAACTGAGTTTCACTTGTTTTTGTAGGGCTGGGAATTTTTTTTTAAAAATTAAAGTTATATAATTAATTCAGTTGATGAAAGACAGTTTACTAGGATACCTTTAGGATCTATCCATAAAGGCTGAGGAAGTATGATTTTCAGCATTCAGGAACAATCCTTATTGTTTATAATAGTGAAAAACTGAAAAGAACTTACATGTAAAACAATATGGAAAATAGTGAAGGAAACAATGAGTAGGAGCTCATTATTATTCAAGATTTGGGGCTCTGGAACAGAGCTGCCTCGGTTTGAATGCTGGCCCCACCACTCACTAGCCACAAAATTAATTAAACCTTGATTTCTTCCTATATACCATAAAATTTCTATGTGAGAATAAAATCTATTCCACAAACTTGTTGTCAGTATTAAATTAGATAATGTATATAAATGGCTTAGAACAATGCTTAGCTCACATTAAGCACTTGATAATAGTTTTCTTTATTATTGTGGTAAATGATCTTCATAGAATATTGTGCAGCCATTAAAATTATATTTCTGATGAATTTGTAATAAGAAGGAGCAATTTAAAAATTATCAGTGACTGCAGTATGATCACAACTATAAAGGATAAGAAAAAAGAGACTGGAAGAAATTTCCATATATCATCAGTTTTTCATTTTTTTTTTAAGTTTAAAGTTCCTGTTTTTATTTTGATTCATAAGTCTGTCTGTGGTTTCCCTTTCTAGCTTTCTTGAGTTATAATTGGCAAATGAAATCATAATATGTCGTGACTTGTTATATGTATACATCCATCAACAATAGTCACCATGTTCTACATTAGATCCTCAGACTTTATTCATCTTATAACTGAAAGTTTGTGTCCTTTTACTAATCTCTATTTCTCCCACTATTCAGCTCTGGCAGCCACAATCCTACTCTCCGTTTCTAGGAGTTGCACATTTTTTTTAGATTCCATGCATAAGTGATATCATGTAGTTATTTGTCTTTCTCTGTCTAGCTTATTTCACTTAGCATAATGCCCAGGAGGTCCATCTATGTTGTTGCAAATGGCAGAACGCTCTTCTTTTTTAAGGTTGAATAATATTCCATACCACATCTTCTTTCTCCACTCATCCATTGATGGACACTTAGGCTGTTTCCATATCACGGCTATTGTGAGTAATGCTGCAATGAATATGGGAGTACAGATATCTCTTTGAGATAATGATTTTGTTTCCTTTGGATACATACCCAGAGATGGGATTGCTGGATCATAGGGTAGTTCTATTTTTAATTCAAACAATATGAGGAAGCTGTTTTAAATTAAACAGTATGAGGAAACTCCATACTGTTTTCCAGAGTGTCTGTACTAGTTTACATTCCCACTAATTGTACAAGTCTTCCCTTTTCTCCACATCCTTGCCAACATTTATCTCTTGTCTTTTTGATAATAGACATCTTAACAGGTGTGAAGTGAATCTCACTGTGGTTTTGATTTGCATTTCCCTGATGAGTGATGTTGAGTACATTTTCATGTGACTGTTGGCCATTTGTGCGTCTTCTTTGGAAAAATGTCTTTGCCAATTTTTAAGGTTTTTGTTTGTTTGTTTTACTTTTGAGTTGTAGGAGTTCCTTGTAAAAGGCGAAAGATTTATGCAATCTGAAGAGAAACCAGAGTATGAGTTCCTTGTATATTTTGGATATTAACCCCTTATCAGATATGTGGTTTGTGAATATTTTCTCCCATTTGGTAGGCTGCCTTTTCATTTTGTTGATTGATTCCTTTGCTGTGCAGCAGCTTTATAATTTGATGTAGTGCCACTTGTTTATTTTTGAATTTGTTGCTTTTGTCATTGGTGTCAAATAAAAAAAAAATTTTTTTGCCAAGACCATTGTCAAGGACTTTATCCCCTGTTTTCTTCTAGGAGTTTTCTGGTTTCAGGTCTTAAGTTCAAATCTTTAATCCATTTTGAGTTGATTTTGTGTATGGTATAAGAAAGGGGTCCAATTTCATTCTTTGCATGTGGATATCCAGTTTCCCCAACACCATTTATTGAAGGGATTATCCTTTTTCCATTATAATATTCTTGGCTTCTTCGTTGAAAATTAGTTGGCTGTGTATGTATGGGTTTATTTCCGGGTTTTGATTCTATCCCATTGGTCTATGTGTTTGTTTTTATGCCAATACTATATTGTTTAGATTATAGCTTTACAATATAGTTTGAAATTAGGAAGTGTGATACTTCCAGCTTTGTTCTGTCTCAAGATTGCTTTGGCTATTTGAAGTCTTTTGTGGTTCCATATGAATTTGTAGACTGTTGTTTCTATGTCTGTGAAAAATGCCATTGGAATTTTGATAGGGATTGCATTGAATCAATAGATCACTTTGGTCATTATCAACATTTTAACAATATTAATTTTTCCAATCCATGAACATAGAATATCTTTCAATTTATTTGTTTCCTCTTTGATTTTTTTGTAACAATGTTTTATAGTTTTTAGTATACAGATCTTTTCCCTCCTTGGTTAAATATATTCCTAAGTATTTTATTCTTTTTGATTCTATTGTAAATGGGATTGTTTTCTTAATTTCTCCTTCTGGTAGTTCATTGTTAGTGTATATAAACGACTGATTTTACGTATTGATTTTGTATCTTATAACTTTACTGATTTTTTAAATTAGTTTTAACATTATTGTGGTGAGATTGTTGCTATTTTAAAATAACTTCAATGAGATATAATTCTCATGTCCTAAAGTTCACCCTTCTAAAGTGTACACTTCAGTGGTTTTTAGTGTATTCAGAGTTGGGCAAACATCAACACTGATTTTAGAATGTTTCATTACTGCAAAAAGAAACTGTACCCATTAGTTATAATACTCCTCATTCCTTTGCTTCTCCCAGCCCCTGGACAGCCATTAATCTACTTTCTGTCTCTCTGGGTTTGCCTGGACATTTCATAGAAATGGAATCATAATATGTAGCCTTCTGTGTTTGGTTCCTTTTGCTTAACATAGTGTTTTCAAAGTTCATGCATGTTTCAGCATGGATCAGTACTTCATTCTTTTTATGACCAAATAATGTTCCAGTGTATGAATATACTACATTTTGTTTGTTCATTCATCACTTGATGGACATTTGGGCTTCTTCTACTTTTTGGGTATTATGCTGCTATGTACATTCATGTTCAAGTGTGTTTTCAGTTCTCTTGGGTATATACCTAGGAATGGAATTGCTGTGTCATATGGTAACTCCACGTTTAACATTTTAAGAACTTCCAAATTGTTTTCTAAAGTGGCTGCACTATTTTACATCCCACCTATGAGGATTCAAATTTCTTCATATCATTGTCTAGCTTTTTGATTATAGTCATCTCAGTAGGTGTGATGTGGTATCTCATTGCAGAATTGTTTCTATTTGACTGGAGAAATGTATTACATTTTTAATAAAAATGCACTTTTAAAAAAGAGAACTTTAGATATAAGAAGAGTATAGGTGTTTCAGTTTGAGTGCCATTTCTATTAATTTTAAATAGTTCTTAAAATTACCTGATCCAGAATTTACAAAACTCAGTGATGTTAGAAAATCTGGAGGGGCATTTATACTTATTAATATTTTAGCAGTACCAACATTCTAGTGCAGACCTCTAAGATACTTGCTCTCAGTTGAGTGATTATTTGATGATATCACTTACGCCTGGCTTCATGCTAACTAGTTTAGAAGGCTAATTGGAGTGAAAATAAGGCAAAGTGATTTCTCAAAAAGGCATGAAGATCTGAACTCTCAGTGAAACAAAACAGTGTGGTACTGTGCTTTGCCAAGAAAGTGATGCAGTACCTAGCAGAATTTGGCTGTATGTATTATCCTTCCTAAGTAGACTATTTGTCACTTTTTAGTACAACTTTTTCCTTTGAGGGTGAAGTAATTGACCCATCCCCTAGGAGGACTAGTGCTCTTTCTGTGTAGGGTTGTGGATGTTTATAGAGGCACCAAATGGTCAGCCCTCTGACTTTCCAGCCTCAGTCACGAGAGAGAAGTGGGAAAAGGACTCTGAAAGGCTTATCTTACATAGCGGAATTCAGGTATTGCTGGGCCAACAAGATCCAGCTCCTTTCTTAAACCTCTGCTGTTTATGATAACAAGTTCATTGCTATTTACACTATTTGCAGTATGTATAGATGTTTTGGTCACAGAATCTTTGGTGAGACATATAGGTATTTAGGAAATAAATATAGGCAGTAATTTTTTTAAGCTGTAGAGAAATATAGCTAGAAACATTTGTTTCTTCCCTACTCTATTTTTAATTCCATCTAAGTTACTCCTTTGCTAATTGTGGGATTATATTGCAGTTGTAACATGCAGGTTTAAATAAATCTTCAGACACAAACATCTATAAAGCACACTCCAAAATCATATTCACCATCAATTACTATGTATGGAACCCTGTGTTACTGATTATAAGTAAAATTGGCCTTGAAAATTCTCATTTTATTTCTTTGATAAAATTTTAAATGTTCTTGGCTATTCATAGTCTTAGTTAATCTGTGTTTATGGAGTTATAGGTTATAGTCAAAGAAATTTTTTAATTCAAAGGATTTTTATCTTTTCCTTTCATTAAGCTTAACTACCTGGCCTATAAATAACTTAAATTCTGTCAGAGTTACTACTACTCTAGTTCTTAGGCACTGCATTGAAGAGTTCTTATATATGTTAACAATGCAAAGAGCTTTATAGTATCAAAGTTCATCTGACAAGTGTAATGACTTATTGACTGGCAATATTTTATGTAATGTTTTAGAATAAACTAGTTTAGAATAAAATAGTTTAGAATAAACTATATAGCATCTCTTAAATTTTTAAATCAAGACAATAATGATTATAACTAGTCCATTGGCTTTAACTTTATGCCTGCTATTATAATTACAATTTAAAAAATCTACATCTATTTATAAAATTTTACCTGTGGGTGTAAAATCCTCATACTCTATTAAAAAGATGATAGTTTTATACACCATTAAAATGAGTCCTGCTGAAATCATTGCTTATGAGGGGTTCATCTAATGATAATTGTTACAAAAAGTAAGTTACACCCTGGTAGTAGAGGTTTTTTTTTTTTTTTTTTTCCCGTCTGGCAAATCTAAGAATACTTGAAAAGATGTGAAATTATGAACAAACTAAGAGCTCAATTAAAAGGCCAAATAAACCCTGCCCCAGTGGTTTATTTTATTTCACATCTTTAAAGTACTTTCGGTAACAATTACTAACCTGTATATTCCAAATAGGTACAACCTCAGAACCTTTACTGTATAGCAGTTGTTTTTAGCTTTCTTGGGGTTATGTGTCTGATGAAAGCGATGAGCACTTTGGCCTAGGAAAATGCATGTGTGTATACCTAATTATTCATAAAAATTCCTGGGATCCATAGAACCTTAGAACTCCTATTCATTTAGGCTCAGAAATTATTAATTGTAAGTAAGCTTATTTTACTAATGCTTTGAAAGTGCTTTGAAAGGTGTTATTTATAAATTATTTTTTATAAACATTGTTGTGGCTTGATAATTTTGATTCATTTCCAGGCCATGGCATTTATTAATAGTTTTCTTAGGATAAGCTTTCAGAAAATTTATATGTAAGTCTGGTCTCAGCTGGCTTTATTAATCAATCAATCAATCAATCAATCTATGGTTAACAATGACTACTGTGGCCATCTTTAAGCAAGTCTAATAATGAAATATTGCCTTTTACTTCAGATTTATTTCCTTACCTTCATTGAAAAGCTAGTTATAAACTAGATGGTCACACCAATTTGCTAACAATGTTGGAGATTTTGCATATTCTGACATATAAATTACATGTCCACAACTTTGCATCCACAACTGGCAAACTACATTGAATTCCGAAAAGAGTTGGTCTAATGCCACAGTGGGTCCATAGGTCAACATCCTGTGAGGAAAAGTTTTTAGAGTCTGGCTCATCATGTGCACCTCAGGGAGGTTGTTAGAGGCAACTAGCGAGCCAGCAAGGGGAGATTTTCGATTTTCCCAGGAGCACACCAAGCAGGGGGAAGTTTGGATGTTACCTTGAAAGAAGAGCTTCTGAAGAGTGGATGCATCAGTCAGAGTCCCAACAAAAGACAGATGGCATATTCAAGTTAGGATAATTTGAGAGAGGTCCATCTATAAAGAGATAATTACAAAAATGGGGGTGAAGTAGGGAAATTATTACAGTAGTGCAGGAATCTAGTGGGGTTGTCACCACCCGTATATCTGAAGGGCCACAATAAGAGAATAAGAGAGGGGTTACCAAAAGCTGAAGGTTACTAGTGGTAGAGAGCAGGTCACCTCCTGTCCAGGGACATGGCAGCCCAGGGTGGCCTCCCTGGAAGGGAGCCAAGAGGGAAAATGTTTCTGTCACTTTTCTCCCACCTCTGATCGCTTGTTGGGCTCTCTTTTGGCAAGAACCCAACAAGAATATGCACTGGTCAGCCTCCTGTGGCAGAAAGTGATAACAAGTAACAGGTAGAGAGGGTCCTTCTGGACAACTCTCAACCCAGAAGTTAGATGTTTGAAATCCCTCCTTTTTCAATCATGGTTACATTTTTAAAAATTGCAGTAAAAGGTAAAGGTAGAAAAATTATCCCTCCTTCCCTTCTAGATTTTTGTCTGGTCTAATAATTTAGTTGACATAAGATAGATAAACGGGAAAAACAGATTTAATTTTGTACATAGAGGAGCCCCATAAAAAATATGAGGTTCAAAGAAGTAACCTTTCAGACAAAGAATAACTTGTGAAGAATTGATGAGACAGAGGGATTTGGCTTTGGGGTAGTAAGTTGGTGAAGAAGTAACAAGGTTTGTTTATACGGACTTCTCAATCCTAAATTCCCTGCCTCTGGTGATAAGGATACCTTCTCTCCTCCTGGTATAGGGAAGTCATCTTCTGCTTTCAGGGAGACAAAGAAGGCTCAGAGTATCCTTCTTGTCCCAGTTCTTTCTCAAGTACGCTTAATTCAAAATAATCAATATGCCAAAGTGGTATATTTTGGGGTGACATACTCTAAACCCCTACAATATACATCTTCTACAATTTATCATTTTAATCATTTTTAAGTGTAGGGTTCAGTAGTGTTAAGTATATTCACGTTGTTACACAACCAGTCTCCAGAACTCTTTTCATCTTGCAAAGCCGAAACTCTATACCCATTAAACAACTCCCCATTCTCCCCTCCCCTTAGCTCCTGGCAACCACCATTCCACTTTCTGTCTGAATGAATTTGATTACTCTAGATATCTTATATAATGAAATCATACAATATTTATTTTTTGTATGGGTGGTATTTTTTAGGATAGTGTTCATAGGTATTTTGTAGACAGGTTTAGATTAATTGAGCATTTTCATTTTGAAAGAATGTCCCACTTCCTGGAGATTCCAAATGTCACAGATCTGTGGCATAACAAATAATAACAGAAATGGGGCATTAGAAATACAGCTGACAAAAATCAGTGTACTTTAAGGGTAGAGAAAAAAAATTAATATGTCAAATTTGAAACAAGGCTGTGACAACCAAATCTTAAAAGGTATGGATCAGGGGTGCCTGGGTGGCTCAGTCGGTTAAGGGTCTGCCTTTGGCTCAGATCATGATCCCAGGGTCCTGGGATCAAGCCTCACATGGAGCTCCTTGCTCGGTGGGGAGCCTGCTTCTCCCTCTCCTTCTACTGCTCCCCCTGCTTGTGCTCTCTCACTCTCTCTGTCAAATAAATAAATAAAATCTTAAAAAAAAAAAGGTATAGATCACAGTGTAGAATAAAAAGTGGATCAGTGGAGAATGTATAGTTTGCATACCAAAGGAGGAGGTGGGTCTGTGATTCTGGTCCTGAGAACTATTTTGATGACTTCCTGCTCTGGGTTTCACCAGTGTCCTCATGGGGAAGAGAGGACTTTCAGGTAAGAGTCTCAATCTAGTGATGCTTTAGATAGCTGTAATTTATTGTAGAAAGTAACAGATTACTACACTGCATGTAATTTACACTATAATGTGAGACTAGTGCTTCTTTTTGTGCTTTTATAGTTTCTAATTTCAAAACCTTTGTGCATTTGTAAAGAACCCACTAAGTATTGCTCCTGATCATTCCCAACCCCTTTCCCCAGGTGTAAGACAATTTCAGTCCCTGAAGATCTTTCTACACTGTGCATAGCCCTCTGTTGTAGACATGTAGCCAGGGGTGGGGGAACACACATGTGTGTGTCTTACTACTTCCCCTACCAGCCCAAGGCAAGGACTCTGCTTTCTCATTCCTACCTTCTCTATACCTCTTAGCACTTAGTGCAATGCACAAAGCATAGGAAATGATAAGTACATTCTTGTTGAAAGAAAGGAAAAAGTGATATAAATATTTAAAGTAATCATTGAAAGAAATCAGAATATGTCACCCCAAAAGATGCCTCTTTGACTTAAAAATTATTTTGAACTGGAGGCAATTAAGCAGCAAACATAGAAAAAGCTCCCCCTTTTCTGCCTACAGGCAAAATATAAATTCTCCTTTTATTGACTCTTATTGGCCCCAAGAAGGCGCCAGAAAAATCTGCAAACAAACCTTACTCCAGTAGTTCTCTCCCATATATTTACCTTTCCACAATTTGCTGTCCTTAGAAGCCTGACTCCGTTGTCAAAATCAGCAATGGAGAATCACCATTGCATCAAATCTCCCTCATGCTTTGAGTCTCTTTCCAGGGAGAGCCCAGTCCCTTTAATGGCTCATCTGATTAGGTCTGGCTCACCAAGGATAATCTCCCTATCTGAAAGTCAACTGATTTGGGACCTGCAAAATCCATTCACTGCAGCACCTAGATTAGGGTTCCATTGAATAACTGGGAAAAGATCTGTGTACACGGGTGGTGGTGGGGAATCTTGGATTTCTGCCTACCATGGGATAAGAGTGAAAGGACAGGATCTAGGGTCTGACAAGGGAAACAGGTAGCGGAGACTATTCTCTGCTCTTCAGAAAAAAATAACGCATGTAGGCTACGCGAGGGCATAGTCTGAGTATCTGGTGATGCCATTGAACAACCTCACAGAAAAAGACTTAGCCCAGCAATTAGGAGGCCTGCCCCTGCCATTAAGTAGCCAAGTTGTCTTAGATCCTTTAACTTCTCTGGGTCTGGAACTGAGGGGATTGAATAGATCAGGAATTCCCAACCAGGGAGGAAAGCTGGAGTAAGACAACTACACTGAAGTCACCTGGGGTGCTTTTTAAAATTAAACGTTTCCTCTTCTTTCCCCAGATGTAACAGTGTTGGGATTGGAAGAGAAAGGCTGACAAGGAAGGGGGACGAGCATATGCAGTATGGAATTGTTCCTTAGGTCATCGGTTCATTCCACAAATATTCATTCAAGACCAGCTACTTTGTGCTAAACACGTGCCGGGCCCTGGGGAGGTTAGAATAAAGCACACAGTCTCTCTGCTTACCCAACCGTCTAGCCAGGGAGATGGAGGCAAATGAGTACAAGATGGTGAATGTTACTGAGTGGGGACCCCAGGGGGCTGAAAGCAGGGATCCTCCTTGAGGATGCTTAAGGAATAGGCATTATCTAAGAGAAGAGGTTGGAAATGCAACTCAGTGAGGAAGGTGGAGAGTTTGAGGCAAGGAAAAGCATTTATGAAGGGGCAGAAGCTTAACGGACTCAGGCATGTGTAAGGCATTAGGATTAGCCCACTAGGACCTGAGTTGGTACAGGTCATAACTAGCCTTATAAATCATGTTAATGAGTTTGGATTTTATCCTAAGCACAATGGGAAAACATCAATGGGCTTTAAGCAAGAGTGACTTAAAGAGATTGATGCTTTGGGCGCCTGGGTGGCTCAGTTGGTTAAGCGACTGCCTTCGGCTCAGGTCATGATCCTGGAGTCCCAGGATCGAGTCCCGCATCGGGCTCCCTGCTTGGCAGGGAGTCTGCTTCTCCCTCTGACCCTCCTCCCTCTCATGCTCTCTGTCTCTCATTCTCTCTCAAATAAATAAATAAAATCTTTAAAAAAAAATAAAAAAAAAGAGATTGATGCTTTACAAATAGCACCCTGGCTAGAATTTGAAAAAGATAGAGGGTGGCTGTAGCAGTCAGGAAAACCAGTGCAAACGGGCAGGACCAGGGTGGTGTCAGGGGGCTTAGAGAGAAGAAGGCAGAGAGGAAAGAGATGCAGCGAGTAGTTTGTTAGATTCGAGGAGTGATCTGTGTATCGCCAGATATAGGAGCTGTAGGATTAAATGTGGTTGCATGTATTTTAACTCACAATTGCCCCTTTATACTACTCAAGCTGTCTTCTCCATTTGCAAGACGTTTAGTTACAATCAGACAGCACTTCTTCTGTATCCTTTTGGACTATTTATTCCATTGGTTTGGAATATTCCACTGGGAATAAGAATTTAAGCAGGATACAGAAGATCTGGATTCCAGTGCCTTGTTTCCTTATCTGGTCAGTGAGGGGGTTGAATTGAAAACCTCAAAGACTCATTCTAGGGTTAACCCTCCTGAACCCATAAAATCTGCTTAAAGACGCTGGGCAGACTCCCGTTTCTCCCCAGGCTGGCCTGAGTTGCTGCCTGCCATCATAGAGGAATCAGCAGAACCCCTGGGGGCAGCACACATTTGGATCAAGGGCTACCCCAAAGGAAGAACTTTTGTAGCGCTCTCACCCCAGGAATATTGCAAAGTTCAGAGCCAGAGATAGCTGTGCACATAAATTTAGCTCCACAGCCTGGTATCTCTGGAATTTGCCCAATGTGCCGCATAGTAGGTTATCTACCTTAAGCACACAGAGTAATCAACCAGATTCAATTTCCCTTTGATTTCTCCTCTCAGTGAAAGAAGATGCACTGAGTACAGCGAGTGACATAAATTCAACATAAAATGTACGGAGTTCTAAAACTTCATTTTGCTCTGTAATCAGAAATTCCAATCAGCAGTGGAGCTATATGCCTGGGCAGACACTTGACTACAATTTGCAGGGGATGGCGATGAGAAAGCTCTTCCTGCGGCTTACCTACTGGGGACAACCCGGGCTCCCTCCCCTCCCCTCCCCCCAGCAAAACCAGCCAAGAAGCAGATATGGTGGGGCTTTTCCACCCTGTTAGGGCCCGGACCCATTTCACTCGGTACATACTGCCTTTTTCTGAATATATTTCAAAATTTCTCTTTATGTGCATTTTAATCTAATTTCTTTCTCATGTTTGCTTAGATGATTTGTAGAAAGTGCATTTTATCTTAGTCCACTAGAGGGAACCAGAGGGATTTAGACATTGGAGCCAACAAGACTATCTCAAGTTCTGTTTTTTTTTCCTTTATTGATTGATTGATTGATTGATTGATGTAGTGTTCTATGATCCATTGTTTGCGTATAACACCCAGTGCTCCATTCAGTACGTGCCCTCTTTAATACCCATCACCAGGCTAACCCATTCCCCCCACCCCCCTCCCCTCTAGAACCCTCAGTTTGTTTCTCAGAGTCCATAGTCTCTCATGGTTCTTAATGTCAGTATTAGAGAAATTTCCAGGGGTTCTTAAATTGGGCTTACTGTCAGAATCAGGAGAGAGTCTTTTTTTTTTTTTCTTTTTAACTTATCTGCATTAAAAATCGGCTTTATTTTTTAAGAACACTTTTAGGTTCACAGCAAAACTGAAGAGAAAGGGAGCTTTAAAATTATAAAATTATATAGGTTTCTAGGTCCTGCTCTAGATCTATGAATTCAGAAGCTTTGGGGGTGAGGTCTGGGAATCTCTACTGAAAGGGTTGGTGGAACCCCTGCTTTAAAAAAATTATATACATATATACATAGCTACCTATATATATATATTATATATATATAGTTTATATATTTATATAAAATTTGTATATAGTTACCTACATAAATTTAAAACCAAGAATGGGGCAAGAATGCACTGAACATTATGTAGCATACATAGCAAGACATAAAAATAGAGGCTCACAAGGATTAAAAAAATATAGAAGGGTTAAACACTTAGAGATTGTCAATATTTAGAATATGAGTCATATTTTTCCAAATAATTTCACTTGTTAAATAGAATTCATGTGATTTACTTAGAGCTAGAGGAAAATCTGAAAACCACCACTATAGCAAGGCTTCCAGTGCCAGAAATAAGATTTCAGGGAACCCCCAAATCAGGAAACATTATTTCTGAAATAAGCATTTTATGACAGACCGCCAGATTCCTGTGGATTTTATCCAGGGAATAGAAATAAATGCCCAAGATCCAATTGCCATCCGACACAGATGTTCCCATAGTTTCCAACACATTCTGGCGAACTGGCCCAAAGACGCAAGCTGCTTAAAAAATTACAGGAAGAAAAGAGGGCACATGGATCATCATAGGAGAAGATTGAAATTTTTTTCCCCATGAAAAACAATTTAAAATAAAACGAAAGTAATCTTATTGACTTATAGGAAAATGTGTTACAAAACCCAAATGATATAAAGAAAATTAGCAATCTAGTTTAAGAAACACTGGTCTGCCAGCTCCTATGGATGCTAATAGCCCTGTGCAAATTTACAAATTTGTTTAAATCAACGTCAAACAGCCAGATTCCTTGTGATATGAGCTGGGCCTTATAAAAGGTCTCTGAAACCTAGCTTGAATATCAAATAAAAACCACAATAGTGTTCTTATGCACTGCCCTCTGCCCAGGTCCACCCTAACTGGTATTTGCTACAATCTCATGATCAGAGTTGTATTTACTGATGCCAGTATATTTCCTAAACCAAAGGGAAAAGGAAATGCCTCCTGATTTATTGCTCCATCTAAAGACATAAAGATTCTGAGCGCACACTTGAAATATTTCTCCTAAAATTTTTTTCTCGGTCAATTAAATAAAACAAAATTTTAAAAAGTTGCCTGACCCATAAGGCCCAACAGACCCTGATCAGTATGGAAACAAGATTCCTCAGTTTAAGTGTTTACCTGAGGAATCTGGGCAGATTGGCAGCAATTTTAGAGTTCTTTCTTATTCTTTCTTCAAAGGTTCGTTTACTATGCATGAAGGGCCCTTACATACTTCTATAATCTAATCTACTCAGTCATAAAACACAGTCCTGTACGACGTTTTATGGTTATAGATATATTTCAATACAGAAAAACAGAGTATTGATGGGGGTGTGTGTGTTTAGGGGGGGGAGTTGTAGGGGTAAATCTATTCTTCATTATTTTATTTTCAAACTAGCATTTGAAATGGAAATTATGTGAAGGAGAACAATATGGTAATTTACACTTACCTCTTCCAAGTAAAGCATAATGAATAAAATGAATAAAATTCCATTTCTAGCTAAATTGATTATATCCTTCCTACATAACCACGTCCCATTGTGAGAATGAAATTTTAAAGTTTTTTCCCCATTAAAATATTCCCTTTTTTTTCTGTTTTGAAATAAATGCTAAGTTCCTTGTAGTTTTAATGATCCTAAGTATCAGAATATACAACATTATTCTCATAATAAAGGATAAATTTACACCGCTCGCCAGTCCCTAATAACTACAGGATCAAATGCAGTTTTTTGCTTGCCCCTATCTGCTAGATAATTTTCCTCCTATCGGCCTATGGTTGCAAATGCAATACAATTTGCAGTAAGTTGGCAGCAAACCCTGGTAACTCCTACTAGTCTGGCTTGGCTAGAGGACAAGAGTTCTTGTTTGAGGTTCTGATACAGCTCCAAGCCCAGGAGACCATTACGATTGTCAGCTGGCGCTACAACAGCTGCCTGGACCCCAGTCTGCAGAAATCGTGTACACTCCAAACCGACATTTTTGAAGAGAAAGGTAATTCCAACTGTAAATGCCACTTCTTGATCACTTGCAAATTTCTTATTTACGCAATCTCTTATTTTTTTTCCCCACATTAACCACTCCCTAGTTTTCTACCCTGCCTATCTCACTGGTCAGAGATATCTCTGATGGATTACAGCTTGCATTTCCTTAGAATGGGATGGAGCCCTCTAATTCTTTACAGCACAGTGATCCAAACAGTTCCTACCAATTGTTGGAAGTTGGCACTTGAGGTGAAATCTGTTTACTACCGTGGCTTTAAATTATACCTTTCAGAAACATTGGATTTCAATTAACTTTCCCCTTGGTAGTAAGGAGCTTAAAGGATGGGTAGAACTGGGACCTAGATGTTCACATTATGCTTCCTTCATTTTAATCAACCCTTAGAGTTGAAAATATTAGGGGATAAAGAGCCAAACCAGGCAATTAAGACAGGCTTTGTTCATAAATATTACTGGTCTGAGACTTCTCAGTGAGTTGAAAAACTGACTCATAATAAACCTTGTTTGATTGTGCTTGTTTATCCTCAGTTGTTGGTATGTTTGTGTGACCAGTGAGTGATAATCTAATCAGAGGTTTGAGAATTAGTAAACTCTCAGGAGGAAGCATGTATTCAGAGGAGAAAGCTTGGCAAAGTGTTTGGCACATAAGAAAACTCTACTAACTGATTGTTGTCAACTGCATTCGACAGCTCAGTTTCTATAAGGCTTTTTCATGTGGGTTTTTAATTTATTCTGGATTGTTTTACTAATTTATTCCAAAATATCTTTTTTTAAATTTTATTTTATTATGTTATGTTAGTAACCATACAATACATCATTAGTTTTTGATGTAGTGATCCACGAAATGTCTTGATTACAAAATGCTAGAGAGATAATTTGTATTTTCACTTCTGGTAGTACAATAGACTAGCAATCCAGAATGAGATTCCAATTTGAAGTACTAAAATCTTAGATAAATAACTTCTTTAAAGCCTTCCTTCATTTCTTCCTTCATGCATTGGAAAGCAGACATGAAAGTAAGGAAACCAAAGCCCTCCCAAACAGAACTGAAAGCAGGAATTATGGAAGGGAAGATATTAACTGTAGTTTTAAGTATGTATATTAAAAAATACCTTGGGTTGCCATTAAAAGTCTAGAAATAGTATAACTTCCAAATAAGTAGAGGAGGAAAAATGGAACGGGAAAAACAAGTCATAGTCAATCTAAAAGGCAGCAAGAAAAGTCATCCATATTGGTGAGGAAAAAGTTAAACTGTCAGTATTTGCAGATGACATAATACTATATATAGAAAACCCTGAAGACTGTACCAAAAATTATTAGAATAAATGAATTCAGTACAGTTTCAGGATACAAAATTAATACACAGAAATTGGTTGCTTTTCTATACACTAATAATAAAGTAGCAGAAACAGAAATAAGAAAACAATTCCATATATAGTTACACCCAAAAGAATAAAATACCTAGGAATAAACTTAATCGAGAAGGTGAAAGGCTGAAAACTATAAAACACTTGTGAAAGAAATTAAAGATGACACAAACAAATGGAAGGAAATTCCATGCTTATGAATTGGAAGAACCAATATTGTTAAAATGTCCATACTACCCAAAGTAGTCTACCGAGGCAATGTAATTCTGGTCAAAATACCAAAGCATTTTCCACAGAACTAGAATTTGTATGGAACCACAAAAGACCCCAAATAGCCAAAGTAATCTTGAGAGACAAAAACACAGTTTGAGGCATCACAATTCTAGATTTCAAGATACACTACAAAGCTGTAGTAATCAAAACCATATGGTACTAGCACAAAAATGGATACACAGATCAATGGAACAGAATAGAAAGCCCGGAAATAAACCCATGCTTATATGGTCAATTAATCTACAAAAATGGAGGCAAGAATATACAATGGGAGAAAGATGGTCTCTTCAATAAATGGTGCTGGGAAAACTGGACAGCTACATACATACAAAAGAATGAAGCTGGACCACATTCTTACACCATACATGAAAATAAACTCAAAATGAATTAAATACTTGAATGTAAGACCTGAAACCATAAAACTCCTAGAAGAAAACACTAGGCAGTAATGTCTGTGACATCAGGCTTAGGAACATTTTTCCAGATATGTTTCCTTAGGCAAGAAAAAGAAAAGCAAAAATAAACTATTGGGACTACATCAAAATAGAAAGCTTTTGCACAGCAAAGGAAACTATCAACAAAATGAAAAGGCAACATCTATTTGAATGGGAGAAGATATTTGCAAATGATATATCTAATAAGGAGTTAATATCTAAAATATATAAAGAACTTATATAACTCAGCTCCAAAAAACCAAGTAATCCAATTAAAAATGGGCAAAGGACCTAAATAGATATTTTTACAAAATAGACATATGGCAGGCCAGCAGATACATGAAAAGATGCTCAACATCACTAATCGTCAGGGAAATGCAAATCAAAACCACAATGAGGTATCACTTTATATCTGTCAGAATGTCTAGAATCAGACAGAGAAGAAATAACAAATGTTTGTGAAGATGTGGAGAAAAAGGAACCCTCATACACTGTTGGGAATGCAAACTGGTGCAGCCACTATAGAAAACAGTATGGAGGTTCCTCAAAAAATTAAAAATAGAATTACCACATGATCTAATAATTACATTACTGGGTATTTACTCAAAGAAAATGAGAACACTAATTTGAAGATATATGCATCCCTATGTTTATTGCAGCATTATTTACAATAGCCCAAAATATGGGAGCAACCAAATGTCCATCCATAGATGAATGGATAAAGAAGATGTGGTTATGTGTATACACAGACACAGAGACAGACTCACATGTGCACACACATACACACACAAACACACGCAGGAATATTACTCAGCCATAAAAAAGAATGAGATTTTGCCATTCGTGACAACATGGATAGACCTAGAAGTTATTAAGCTAAGTGTCACAGGAATGAAAGGTACAGCATAGGGAATATAGTCAGTGGTATCGGAATAGCGTTTAATGGTGACAGACGGAGCTACACTTGTGGTGAGCACAGCATAACATACTAACTTGTCAAATCACTATGTTGTACACCTGAAACTAACGTAACAGTGTGCCAACTATACTTCAATGGAAAAATAAATAAAAGAAGGCAAGAAAGCTGAAAGAAAAAGGAGAAAGTAAGACAAATAGAAATCACATGATACAGATCTAGAGATAAACCCAAATGTATAATCGTAATAACGCTCTAGCTAAAGGCAGATTTTGTCAAACTAAATAAAATTCTGCACTATGCTCTTTGTAGGAGATATACATAAACATAAAAACACAAAAAATATTGAAAGTCAAAGGACTGAAAAGACACACAGGAAACATCTAAAGGAAAACTGGTATCCCTAAATTAATATTAGACAAAATATAATTTAAGGGTCAAATATGAAGTCCCTTCATGATGGACAGAGTTAAATTCATTAGGAGGATATAAGAAATCAAAACTTATGTGTATTTAATTAAGTCTCAAAATATAGAAAGCAAAATGGACAGAACTACAAAGATAAATCCATAAGCATAGTGAGAGATAGTAAATATCTCTCATAGTAAATGACAGATAAGGAAGACAAAATATCTGTCTAGATAGAAAAGATTTAAAGAGCAAAATCAAGAAACTTAATCCCTCAATTTGGAGTATACACATTTTTTTTTGGAAGCACACATAAAACATTTTGAAAACTGACATTGTGCTAGGTCATAATCAGAGCTTCCACACCCACTGTGTATAAAGTCTCAAGTCAAAGAAACAGTATCACATAGATCACTTCTCTAACATAGTGCAACTAACTTAGAAATCATTAAACATAACTTAGAAAAGCCTCTATATTTAGATATTTAAAAAAAACCATGTATGTGTAAGGTTCAAAAAAATTGGAAAATATGGAGATCTGAACAAATAAAAATACTACCCATCAAATCTTTGGGGATTCAAATGAAGTGGATTCAAATACAGAAAATTTATTTTAAAAAAGAAGAAAGGCTTAAAATTAATGAGCTAAACATCTAACTTAACAAGTTAACTAACTTAACAGTGTAGCCTCTGTGAAAGCCTCAGCCAACCCTAGAGAGAGCTCTGAAATAGGCTGGTGCTTTGGAATTGTCCGGAACTGGAATGAGTAGGTGGCGCCTTATCTCAGGTCAGCCTGCGGTGGGCTGCCCAGGAAGTAGGTGTGACATTGGCAAAGGGACTCTTCAGCTGAAGAAGGCAGACAGTTGAGGGCTGTCTGTGAGCAGGACTCCCAGCTACTGGGAGAATTACTTCAGCTCAGAAGGGAGCCTCAGAAGCCCAATACAGTGTCCTTTCCAGGCATGGGCAGAGAGCCTACAGCAGATCATATTTAACGTTAAAAGGTTGAAAGCATTCCCTTTAAGATTAGAAACAAGGCAAGGAGGCCCGTTATCACCATTTCTATTTGGCATTGTGTGGGAAGGCATAAAAAAGCAAAGGTTTAAGGATTAAAAGGGAAACAAAATGAATGTGATTTGCAGGTGGTATTTAGTTTTTTCATAGACAATCTACAAATAATTGTAATGAAGAGTTTGTCAGAGTTGCTGGATGCAAAGTCAGTATATATAGGTCTGTGTATATATGTGTGCCAATTGCATTTCTATAGTCAAGTAATAATTTAGAAAATCTTATTTAAAAATATTATGAACAATGGCATAAAAATATAACTGGAAATAAATTTAACAAAAAATATGTAAAACCTTTATGGAGAAAATGATAAAACTTTATCAAGAGTTGTTAGAAAATATCTAAATAAATGGAAAGATATATAATGTTTATGGATAGAAGACTCTGAAATAAATATATTAGTTCTCTCTAAGTTGATTTACAGATTTGATGAAATTCTAATAAAACAGAAGTGCCAGTTGTGGTTTTTGTGAAATTTGACAAGCTGATGTGAAAATTTATATGGAAGAATATACTGGGGAGGAAGAAGAAATGTGGGAAAGCTTGCATTACTGGATATGACTTATTATTAGACTATATAACTAAGAATATGATGTTGATACAGGATGAGATAGACAAATGGAACAGAATAGGAAATAGAGTCCAGAAAGAAATCTGTACATTTATAGAAACTTGATTTGTATAGATCACTGGGAAAGAACAGATTATTTCATAAATGGCTTAAGGACAATTTGGTTTCCAAATACTTTTAAAAACCTGAAAATAGATCTTTATCTTATATCATAAACAAAAATCAATCTAGGTGGTTAAAAACTTAATATGAAAGGCACAACATACAATTTCAGAAGAGCATATAGGGAATATCTTCAAATTCTTGAATAAGGAAGGGTTTCTTAACACAAAAGTGCAAATTATATAGGAAAAGATTAACATACTCATCTACATTAAAATTAAGCATCCAGGGGCACCTGGGTGGCTCAGTCGTTAAGCATCTGCCTTCGGCTCGGGTCATGATCTCAGGGTCCTGGGATCGAGCCCCACCTCGGGCTCCCTGCTCGGCGGGAAGCCTGCTTCTCCCTCTCCCACTCCCCCTGCTTGTGTTCCCTCTCTCACTGTGCCTCTCTCTATCAAATAAATAAATAAAATTTAAAATTAAGCATCCAGGTGATAAAAGACACAGTAAAGAGAGTAAAAAAGCAACCCCCAAATTGGGAGAAATTGTTTGCAGCTCATATTATGAACAACAGATTAATATCTAGAATATAAAAACTTAGAAGAATCAATATAGAAAAGACACAGAAACCAATATAAAAATGGAGAAAACATATGAGCCAGATATTTACAAGGAAGGAGCACGGTCTATAACCAGAGGAAAAGATGTCAACCTCACAAGTGATCAGGGAAATGCAAACTAAACTCAAACTGAGCAGTGTTAAATTATTAGTTATCTTTTTCTCCAAAACTTAACAGCTTAAAACAACAACAAATATTTATCACCTCACATAGTTTTTGTGGGTCTGGCATTTGAGAGTGGCTTAGCTGCGTAATTCTTGACCAGCGTATCGCATGAGATTGCAGTCAAGAAGTTAGCTGGGCTATAGTCTTCTAGAAGTTTTACTGGGACTGGAAGATCTGCTTCCAGTATGGCAGTAACCAATATCAGCTTGTTAGCCATGCAAGTGAGCTTTGTAGAGAAACTGCTTAAGTGTCCTTATTACATGGCAGCTGGCTTCTCTTTGAGCAAATGGTCCAAAAGAAAGTCTGGCAAAGCTGTGATGTCCTTTATGATCTCACTTCAGAAGTCCTAGCCTATCATTTATGCAATATCTTATTGTTTAGGTAGATCAGCTGTATTTATTGTGGGAGCACAGTACGGAAGGAGATGAAGATCAAGAGGCAAGATTCATTGAGAACCATCTTGGATGCTGGCTACCACAAGTGTAATTGCACATCTAACAGAATGCAAACATTTAGAAGCCAGCCACTCCCTGTCATGAGAGGGGACGAAATTTCACTCACTTAGGACCACATGGGGAAAACTCAAGGCAGAAGAGTTACCATGTTGTATGGGCCCCCTATCTTCTTACCATTTTTCTGGCAAGAGAGCCACCAGGACCATTAAACCACATTGTTTCTCCTTAACCCAAGAGGATAGAGCAATGGAAACTGTCATCTCCATGTGCAAATATAAGCTGGCACAACCATGTTAAGAAATATTTGCATTTCCTAGGAGATTTGAACTTGTACATAACCTGCGATCCAAGAAACTTCACCCCAGATATGTACATTAAAAATAGTTTTGCATATGTGCTCTAGAAAATATGTTCACAGAAGCCTTACTCTAAATAGCAAAAATTCATAAATAATCCATAAACAAACTAATTATGGCATATTTCCTCAAGTGAAATACTATAGTGTAATGCAAAATGAATGAACTAAAGTATATGCATCAATCTTAGTTAATCTAAAAAACAATTGTTGAACAAAACATACAAGTGACAAAGGAAAATGCACAATTTATTCTTTAGAGATCTATACACATGAGATAAAACTAGAAAGAAAAGAGAACGATCAAGACAAAATATAAGATGGTTGCTACTTCTGTGGGAGAGGGATCGGGAAGTAAGAGAAGGCCACTGGTAATGTTCTATTTCTCAATGCCATACAAGTTTATTATGATTCTTTAAACTCGACAGAACATTTTATACAGTCTCTTTGTAAAAATGATATGCTTCACAACAAAAAATTGCAAATTAAAGCGTTCTTAAAAAGAGACATAATTTAAAATGTCAGGGCTATTTCAGTGAGAGAACAAATTGTTCTCAAATATTCATCATTACACATCAAGTATCGCTTCATCCTCCATTCTTTTTCATCAAAACAGAAAAGCGTAAATACATCAAGCCTGAAAAAGGGAGCTGAGTTTCCTCAATTCACAAGTGTTAACAAAAAAGTCATGGTAATTTGTCCTCAGAGCTACTTCTGATTCATTGTCTGGCTCCAGATCTTTGTTAACGTATTTTCAGGAGAGCGGTTAAAATAGACTGAGAATAGTAAGCCCAAATCTAAATTTCTGCAAAAGAAAGATTAGAATTTCAGTGAAATTGATTCACTAGGTGAATTCTGCTCTTTTTCAGGTCCTTGGTATCCATGCCATTTTAATATTAAAATATGTATTACTCTATTCTCCTTAATGTTCTGCAAATGTTTCAGAATAGAAACCTCATCAACTCCAGATGAGTTACGCAGACGGTCCTAAATACTGGGGTTCTCCTGTTGATAAAAGATTCAACAGAAAGAGTACTTCCAGAAAAACAGTACAATTTTTCTAATGTGTGTACTAATCACTAAAAATATTTTTAAATGAAATGCCTTCTAAGGTGCAGATAGCTTTCAATAATGTATATGCATTTTAGCTGCATAATAATATCAAAACAATTCATTGTCATTAAAAAAAAAAATTGACACAGACTTGATAGACCTGAGTATCAACATAGTTCTTTGGATTCTTTTTCTTTTGACAGTTTGTATGTCACTTGATTTGTCCATTGGCAATGATACGCAGAGCAGAGCTACAGATCACCAGCCAGGGTGGCTCCACACAGGCTTCTGTTTTCTGATCTGTTGGTGGGGGCGGTGCCCCTGGACAGGTGTGTGGGAACTCACGTTTCGCCCCTGGCTCTTCCATTTAACTACTTCCAGAGTTGTGGCGAGAAAACTGGGACTGCAGAAAACCCAAGTGTTGCAAGGTAGCTTCTTACCTCTGATTCGGGCAGTAAGTGCCCCAGGCACAGTAACGTACGAGCCCTGGCACATCTAAGGTTGGCTGCGGGCACTTGTCAGTGTGGGTGTCCTGCAAAAGCAAAGGCCCTTCGTCATGGAGCTAAGTACCCACCCCTGGCCCAGGAGTCTGAGAAGCTGAGGGATCCTGGGAAGGTGGAATAGTGGCAGGCCTGGAACAGTGGCTATTGCCTTACACGCAGCAGGTGAGCTAGCAAATGAGCAACAATGGGTGTGAGCTACCCAAACCGAATCCGACCGGTTAAAACTATAAAAGGCTTTGCTGGAAGGATATGGGGTACCTCATTGAAGTGAAGAAACAACAGACGAACTAGACTTTTGGAAAGGGCAGGAATTAGGGTAGATCCAGGAGTCTAGGTCATGAGACTTAGAGAGTATTTTTTTCCTAGGTACTATCATCGAAATAAATTTACCTCAGTATTTTTTCAGTTCTTGTATCACTGTGCTTAACTTTCAAATTCCTGCTATAGTTTGGCCTGGTTTGGGAGATGTGACTACTTCTTGACAAAGGAAGTTATGGTGTGATGGACAATGTGACCCAGACTGCTAGAGTGGGAGGTTTGTGGTGGGATGAGAAGAGATCCCATGTTTTTCAAAAGAAAATCAGGGGTTGTTATTAAAGAATGTCGACATTGATGTTGGGCTGCCAAAATGGCAGATATCCATTATAACCCTTTTATCAGAAATTAATTTTGCTGTATTCTTACCTAAAACCATTGTACAGTTTAAATGAATGCTATAAATATTTGGACCCTAGTCTGCTTGGGCTGCCATAACAAGATCCCAAAATTGGATGGTTTACATAACCGAAATTTATTTTCTCACGGTTTTGGAGTTGGAAGTCTAAGATAAGGGCGCCAGCACGGTTGAGTTCTGGTGGGAGCTCTCTTCCTGCTTATAGATGGCCACCTTCTCCTTGTGCCCTCACATGGCATTTCCTGTCTCTCTCTTCCTCTTAGAAGGCCACCAATCCTACAGGATCAGGAGCCCAAACCCATGACTTCATTTAACCTTAATAAGGTCTTAAAAGTCCCATCTCCAGATACAGGTGTATTGAGGGTTAGGGCTTCAACCTATGAATTTTGTGGGGATGCAATTCAGTTCTTGGCAGGTACCTACTAAGGGGCTCATAATTTGCTAAATAACTCACTTTTGATGGTCTTCTTGTCCTCATGCACAAATTTGATTGCAATGTCTGGTGACTGAGCGCCATTTCCTGTCAGGGTTTGTCAAGCTCTATGGAGAGTCTTGCCTTTCCTCTTCCTGGACCAAGAGACCCTGTGCCCAAAGTGAGAGACCCTGCCTCTGAGGGCTTGTCCGTCTCTACTATTTTTCTGCAGTTCAGCTCTACAGCAGTCCCTGCTCCAGTCTTGGTGGCATCTCCTCTTCTATTTTTCTGACACCCCAACAGGAATTACTAAGAGAGGCCATGTGGAATTGTGGAAAGATGTGGAAGTCAGAACACCTGTGTTCTATTCCTAGCTCTAGCACTTACAAGCTGTGTGACTTTAGGGAAATCACTTCACTTTTCAGTAAGTTCATTTATGCCACAAAAGTGGGTTGCTTTCTTACTTACAAATTTGGGGCTAGGCATTGAGAAGTCAGTGGTACATGCTGTGAAGGAGAAGTGTAGGATGCTATAGAACATGTGGGGAGGGTGAGGAGCCACCAACTAATCTGGCAGTGTCGGTCACAGAAGGCTTTCCGGGGGAAATGACCTCAGATAAGAGAAGTGAAGAGTGAGCAGGAGTTGCCTGGGAGCAATGGAGGGGGCAGGGTGAGGGAGGGGAGACACACAGGCAGAGGGAAGAGCGTGAGGCCAGGCCCTGAGGTAGGAGGGACCTGGCACACTGAGCTTTTGCCTGGATCAAAGAGAGGCATGGCAAGAGTCATTCATGTAAAGCAAAGGTGGGCAGGAAGGCAGCGGTAAAAGCATGCAGCCCTCAGCCCTGCCAGAGATTTTGTTCTGTGTCCCAGGACCTAAGGCGAGAGTAGGGGAGAGGCATCTCCAATATGTGTTTTCAAAAAATCGCTCAGGCTAGAATGTGGAGGACTGGAGAGGGGGAGGGGTGGCTATGGCTCGGTCAGCGGTTAGGGAGAGGATGGGGAGAGAAGAGATACATAAATGTGTTAGTCATTTCTAACCAAGATTACTATGTCTGCATGTTGTATTCTCTCTACCTGATTGGCCCAGAGTGGGCTTTACTGAGTCACGCAGTCAACAACATCAGTCGAACTGGGCGCTTTTCTACGTGCTGAGGATACAGCAGTGAACAAAACACAGAGTCTGCCCTCACGAAGCTTCTTTCTAGTAAAATAGTTTACATTCTAGTGGGGTCGCTGTAGGGGCAAATGACATATATAAGCTACCCATGCGTGAATAGTGACTTGGGATCCCTAGCTCACTGATTTCTAGAGAATACTGGTTTTCAGCTTCCTTCCTGTATTAGTTTCCTACGGCTGCTATAATAAATAGCCATAAACTTAGGACACCACAAATGTATTACCTTTAGTTCTGGAAGTCAGAAGTCCACAGTGGGTCTCACCGGGCTAAAACCAAGGTGCTGGCAGGGCTGTGTTCCCTCTGGAGGATCTTGGGGAGAATCTGTTTCCTTGCCTTTTCCAGCTTCTAGGGGCCACCTGCATTCTTGGCTCATGGCCTTTCCATCTCCAAAGCCAGGAACGTCCAGTCAAACCTGCCTCACATCCTGTCACTCCGACATTCACCCTCCTCCATCTCTCACTTAGGATTCCTGTGATTACATTGGGCCCATCTGCGGAACCCAGGAAACTCTCCCCATTTGAAGATCCTTCACTTCATCACGTTGGCAAAGTCCCTTTTGTCATATAAGGTAACACACCCATAGATTCTGGGGGTTAGGACATGGACACCTGGGGGGTGGGGGGCATTATTTTGCCTACCACTCCCTAGTGCAGCTTTAATGTTTCAAATCATGATCGAATCAAGTTTCCTCTCCCATCTTTTCGGTTTTGTTCTCATGTGTTACTGAGCAGTAAAGGGAAACACAGCGACATCCAAAGTTGGACCAGTCTTTTTTTTTCCCCGTGTCTGAGAGATTTCAAGAGAATCCCAGAGAGCTTCCTCTTTATGAGAGGGTCAGGTGTCAAACCCACAGGCCTCTCCCAGTGCTGCTAGGGAGAAGAGCTCAGCAAGTCATTTCTGGTTATCACAGCTGACTCACTGTTCTCAGAATATTCCAGCCAGTATCTACAAATCTTCAACTATGAGTGCTCTGTTGAGCAAGATTTCCTCCCTACAGGGTTACTCGTGGCCAGGGTGGTGAGTGGGGGGAGAACACTTTAAAGAATATCCCCTGACACATTTTACAGCACAAAGGTAGGAAAAGATTCAGGTGAATAAGAGAAGATATGGAACTTTGTGTCCTTATGGGGGAAAAGAGACAAACCAATTCCTTAAAGTATTATACTTTGCCAAAATGCTGCTATTAAGGTATGAGGAAAAAACACCGCTGGGGATTGTTAGTGACCCATTTAAAAGGAAATTAATTGGCAGGATATAGTTGTAGAAATCTCTCCAGTGGCCGCTCTGGAGGAACAGCTCTGATAAGGAAATAAAGGGTTGTGTTCAAGTTCTCTTTTTCCCTTGAAGCAAATGACTAGGGTTTCCTGATTCCAGGTAAAAAAACCAACAACTTAGGAACAGTGAGTGAAAACTTACCCCCTTCAGAGGCGCGATTGTGTGAGACGTGAGCGTGCAGCAGCCGCGGGGTGCTGGGGCCTCCAGGTCCAGTGAGTGAGACAGTTTAAGGCCTGGGGGTGCGGGGGCTTTAAACTGTGTGGTGGACATGGGCTTGAGGAGGAGGATGGGTACTAGAATGTTCAAGAAGACAAGGCCATCTGAAAGGAAAATGGTACAATCTGCCCTCAGCAGTTTCCTCCCGTGTGACAGGGACAGGACTTGGCCACAGAAAGGATGCTAACAAAGGGGACAGGAGAATGGACTTTCTGGCCAAGTGTCTTTCTTGTTTGCCATCCGCCACACTACTGGGTCATCTGATCAGAATTGCTTCTTCAGTGAATATGATTCTCCATTTTCCCCGGCCTGGTGAGAAGGCCCTTGGGAGAAGCCACCAATGAACTTTAGGCGGGACGGGCCTCATCTTTGAAGAACAAATGCACCAGGGGAACCCAATAGGCAATATCCACTTTGCTACACTCACAGGGCATTTCTTTCTTCCTTTCTCAGCCATTTTCAGAACTCTGCTCTCCGTTTTCCGTCAGTGCTTGTAATCAGCCCCATCTCCTCCGCACCTTTCTGCTGTTTGCCACACAATACCTGCAACCCTCTTTGCTCCCCTTAGTTCTCTGCATCGCGGTCTCAAGTCTCAAGGGCACCAGCTGAAGAACAGAGGCTGCTTCTGCCAGAAGTTGAGCCTCCTTTCCCACACTCCAAGCAGGAACATGGGAGAAAGGGGCCGGGGGGTGGGGTGGGGTGGGGAGGTGTCTTTCTTTCCTTTTCAGAATCCTGGCATCAAAACCCTGCTAGGATTTATGCGCATTGTGCATTGCAGTCTACAGCCCATGTCTTTCTATTAAAGCTAGAATTGATTCACTAGGTAATAAATTGGAGAATCCTCCCCAGGCTTTCCAGCAAAATTACTTATGCTCTTAGTAGCATTAAGCAGCCTTTTACAAGTGGAGATAAGCTACCCTGAAGTTCTGTCTGTCTGGATGTGTGAAATGCAGGGCTACCTTACATGGCTGCGAGGACGTGGCAGGACCAGACGGGAATGTGGACATTTGCGCCTTGAGTCCCTTACTTAGGTTTGTTCCTATGATGAATCCATCTTTAATGCTTTCATTAGAAAGCCAGCGCTCATTAAGACTGACTAGACACAGAGGGCAAAACATAACAACACATATACACTCTGACTTTGCCGTAGGGTTTGGTGACCTGCGTACCCAAATTGCCCTCGTGTTGATCTTAAAGCAAAGCTGCCTCTGTAAATAAATCACCGGGTGGCCCCGTCCAAGCGTCTGAAAGGTCTGTGTCACCCCGTCTGTCACTTCTCCCTCGGGCAGCCTGCAGTTTCGACAGCTGGGTGCAGGGCTGGCACAAACCTGAGCAGCCTGGCTGCGCAGCTGCTGAGCCGCTGACTACCGGGGATCAGCTGAGCTCCTTTAAAAGTCCATCTCCGGGCCCCAGAGGGGCGAGTCCCGGAAAGCGGCTGTGTGATAGAGAATTAATAGCACCTTGTCCAGTAGACGAGCTCAGAAAAATTTTAAGTAAAATCTTACATTATTGTTATTATGGTCATCTCCTTTAAAGAATCACAACGAACCCTTTTTAAATGCAATCATCCCTTAATTTTGTCTCTTCTGGAAGTGCTGATTTTCGTATGTTGGAAAATGGTTCTTCCTTGGGAGAATAGGGCACATGGGTGAGTGAGCCATTTAGCAGCAATATAGTTAAAGTGTTGAGAGTTAATCATTTCTATTCCTACTCCCAGTAAATCTATTTTGTGTGTCCCAGCTTGGAACGTTCTAGAGGACACGGAGGAACATCTGAAGACAATATATGAGCGAGGCAGCCTGGGCCTCCCTAGGGTGCGGTATTTGTGGATGTTGGGACTATTGAATGGGCCGGGGAAGGACGAGGTGACCTTGCAGGTCTGATGGTTTCACATCGTTTCTTCCTGTCCTCCGGGAGAAGAGGGGTAATGAAAAGCAGCAGAGAACGTGTTCTTCAGAGACCAGAAGCAACAAAAAATAGAAAGGGTAAGGAGCTGACTTTATCTACTGCAGCCCACACTTAATGTTCTTCCTTTTCTCAGGGATGGAAATGACACTGAACATTTAACAACACACAGGGAATGCAGTTCCTGCTGGAACCAGAGGGGCACTCCGTAGACAGGAATGGACTGAACACTCTAAACCAAGCAGCACAGAGAGGAGTTCGTTGCGGTTATAAGACACACAAATGAACTGTCAGCCTAGCCGTAATCGTTTCTCCTATCCAGCGCGATGCTTTAGCATTTACAAAATACAACTGCTCACAGAGATCCTGCAGGGTGGGTGTTATGGGTTGAATTCTGTCTCCCTGAAAGTAATGTTGAAATCTTAACCCTGGTGCCTGTGAATGTGACCTTATTTGGAAGTAGGGTCTTCGCAGATGGGATCAAGTTGAGATGAGGTCAGACTGAACAGGATGGGCTCTCATCCAATGACTGGTGTCCTTACAAAATGAGGACAATTTAGATGAACATAGAGAGAAGAATGCCTTGTGAAGATATAGATACAGAAGGGGAGACAGCCGTGTAACAATGGAGGCAGATGTGGGAGTTATGCAGCTGCAAGCTGAAGAGGCGAGGGTTACCAGAGACCACCAGAAGCTAGGAGAGAAGCACCGAACAGATTCTCCCTCTGAGCTGCCAGGAAGGAACTGATCTGGCTGGCATTTTGATTTGGGACTTTTATCCTCCAGGATTGTTACAGAATATACCTCTTTTGTTTCAAGCCACCTAGTTTGCAGGATTTTGTTACAGCATCCCCAGGAAACTAATACTGTGGGTATTATATTTTTATTTTATAGAAGAAGAACACAGGTTTCAGAGATGGTAAGAAAGTTGCCCAAGATTACACAGCACAAAGAAGGTTAATAGGGAGACTTAAAACCCAGAGCTGTGACTTCAAGTCCCAGTGCCCCCCTCCCCCCATGAGCTCTGAAAACACCTAGCATGGAGGTGAATAAAATAGGGATATGCAGCAATTTCCATCTGGATATATACTCAAGAGAATTAAATCAGAGATATGTGTACCCCCATATTTATAAAATCATTATTCACAATGGCCAAAAGGTGGAAGCCACCCAAATGTCCACGGATGGATGAATGGATGAACAAAATGTGGAATATCTATGCAATGGAATATTATGCAGCCTTAAAGAGGAAAGAAATTATGACAAATGCTACAACATGGGATGAACCCGGAGGACACTTTGGTAACTGTAATAAGCCAGTTACAAAAAGACAAATACTGTATGATTCCATTTACATGAGGTATCCAGAGTAGTCAAATCTGCAGAGACAGAAAGTTGAGGGTGGTTGCCGGGGACGGAGGAGAGGGGGCAATGGGGAATTGTTCAATGGGGATAGAGTTCAGCTTTATAAGATGTAACCAATCTCCAGAACTCTTTTCAACAACATTAAGTGTACTTAATACTACACTATACCCTTAAAATGATTAAATGGTAAATATTATGTGTATTTTTGCCACAATTTTAGAAAGAGAGAGATGTGGCTGGGACTTGTTCTGCTAATAGGATGGTTAGCTTGGCCTAGCTATGAGAAGGCAGCCAGGTTGCACAGGATGGTTTCCTCACACAAGAAAATAGTGTGCTGTCTGCCTGTGACTTGCCCCCGGTGGAAGCCTTCAAAGAAGGGAGGTTCACCTGCCTCTCTGCAGGGGGCCTGAAAGCCCACCTTCTGACAGTTGTCAGGTTTTCCCTTCACACCAGCACACACTCTGCCGCTGTTACTCCAAATGCTGTGAGAGGCAGCGTGGCATCTGCCCTGGAGACTTAGAGAGCTATGTTCTCTCAAAAGATTTGAGGAAAATGCCCTTTACTTGTTGGTGGAAGAGTGATTTTAATTGCACCGCTTCCTGATTTTGCTGGCTTGTGGTGAAGAGGAGTCATGAGGGGCCCTTTCATGGACTATTCCCTTCACCGCCGGTCCCATGCTCCTCGGTAGCGCAGCTCTGGCCCACCGACTAAGAGATGGCTTCCACCCTCTGGTTCCTGGATGGGACCTGAGCGCTGAGCTGCTCTGAGTTCCTGGGCTCCTCAGCACTCTAGGCGAGTGGTATGTGACTCCATTTTGTTTGCACCTTCACTTGTCTTTGTGTTGCTGACACACAGTTACAGTCTGATTCACTTGCCATTTACAACCCATTCTACTGAGAGTTTCAGGGGTGCAAGGGGCTCCCTAGATACATAAACATCATACTGTTATATGAATGTGTTGGTTACTCTCCATCTGGCCCTTTAGATCGACTCCCTGCCCTTCCCTGCTGACCTCTGAAAGTGACATGTCCAGGGCTCCCCATGCTCTCTGGCTTCCAGTGGGGTTCAGCCTCTGGGAGACCCTGGTGGGCGACAGCAGGCATCCATGGTCGGTACGGCCTCTGCCCCCTCCCTGTGGCCTGTGGCTGCATTCCTCCGGTGAGGCCATGTGTCTGTGGGTGTAGAGCAGGGCGGCCTCTGGTGGCTTTGGCTTTCCCAGAGTTCCAGCGGTAGCTGCCTCCTGACAAAATGAAAACAATTTAGTAATGAGTCTGATGTTATTTATTCAAGGGAAAACAATCCATGGATTGGGGGAGCACCATGGAGCACTCTTCCAAAGGACTCTGGGCCAGGGTGAGTATTATAGAGCGTTGGAAGTGGCAACGTGGAAATAGGGCAGGACTGACTGGGGCTGCATAGCTGACCTTGTTTAGAAAGATCAAGGAACAAGGAAATAAATGTTGATCGGCTGACTGGATATACTGGGTTTCTGGTCAAGTGGAACATTTATTACAACACAAAAGATCTGTTTGCTGACATAGCACCCTGGACAGGAGTGGCTCCATCTTGGGCCTAGAAATTTATGTCAACACTCCTTTTGCCGTTTAGGCTTTGGGGTGTAACAGCTTACTGTGGGTGCTAGGCCCTGGCTGTTTCATTATCGTTTGCTGGTTCTTTAATTCTGGCCCACACCTCTATAAATAGCTCTATTATTAAACTCTTCCATTACTCCTTTGAGTACCATCTGAGTCCTGCTGAGACGCTGACTGATATATAGTGAATGCCAGGAGAAGAAAATATTATCACAGGGAACCAAGGGGCTGGGAAAGGATAGGTAATATAAAAAAAATACAAGTCAAAAGTTGACTGATATACTGAGGTTCTCTGACTCAGTGACTGGAATTTTCAACGTGGAAGGCCCAACAGTTCTACAGACTTGATTCTGTGGCTTTTTATTTTTGGTCGTCTTAAAACCTTTTAAGTCTTCCATATATTCTGACCATGATTCCTGTCCACAGGTAAGTGTGAATGTTTCAAGGACGAGCTGTTAGGAGGAGCTACACACTGGTGACCTAGTCCAAAAGGATAATATTAGTAACAATAATAATGACAGCAAGAGAGACAGCTAACCTTTATTGTTTATCATATGCTGGGAATTGTGCTCAGTTTCTTATATAGCATCTCATGGAATCCCCACATCAGCTCCATGAAGCAAGCACCCACATTTTACAGATGAGGAAACCAAACTCAGAGAAGCTAAGCATTTGCTTTAGATTTTACAGTTAGATTTCCACCCCAGGCAGCCTGGTACAAGAGCCAGGGTTGTTACCGACCACGTGATTTTCCCCAAACGTGGCTCTTGATCCACTGGTGGTGTAGGAAGCAATTTGAAGCCAATGTATGGGGAAGAGTTTGATTTGGTTAATTCAGTGCTTATATTTAGGATGACCTTCTATTTTTGACAAGTGATATTGGTTTCCCCTTTTCAATACTGATTTAGTTTCCCTTTCCAAATATTGTAAAGAGAAAGACTGCATACAAGAAAAATATTAGGGAATTATGTAGGCTGAGTGTGGATGTGGCCAAAATTATGACTGAAGCTTGGGGGAACACTGTATCACTCCACACTAGCCCTCAGTGAGGTCCACGTATCGACACAGAACAAGACTCTGCTAGAAACTAAAAAATTAAATATCTATCTGTCTGCTCCCAAATGCCTTTCTGATTAATATACCCATATTTTGCCTATTTCTAGAGACTGTTTGAATAAAGCTTTGCCACAGCTAAGGGTTCTCTGCCACCAATTGGCTCATGGAGAGTTGACAATGAAGGGAATAATGTCAGTAGGACATGGGAGTTGTGTTGGTTCATGTGTAACTTCCTACCCGAGGGAGGCTGGACAAGTGGGAGTAGGGTTATAATCACTGACAGGAGAGGAAATGTCCTCAGCTCCCCTGTTGCATAGATCGGAGTTCCTCTTGTTCTCCTGGAACCACACGGGGGTGCCCGTGACCAGGCTCCCCAGCCTTGCATCTGCAGCATCCCTGCCCTCTCCACAGCTTGGCTGCTGCATTTCAAGGAAATCAAATACAGTTTCTCACCAGGGTAAGGCAAAGGCCACAAACCCTAATTAGAGGCACTAAGACACCCTGTAAGACAATGGCAATCTATGATTCATGGTTCTTACCTGCCCTGGGTGCCCCCAGAATGTGCCACCTTACTGCTGCCACTGCCATCGCCGCCACCAACATGACCCCCGCCATTACCCCCACTGCCGCCATTACCACCCCCACCCCCCAACTCCCACCCCCACATGCCCCTCCTCCTGAAGCTTAAGTCTCTTCCAAGTTCCTCATCCAATCCTGACTCAGCCAGCGAAAATAATCAGGCCACACATTAGTGGCTACATAATAGAGGCAGGAAGGGAGGTATTCAGCATGAGCCCAACTGTGCTGTTGGTCAGAGCCATCATACACCCCAGTACTGACCACTGGGCTTCCAACTAGTTCTGTCCCTGGAAGACTTGATTCTGACTGGGGGTGGGGGTGGGGTGAGGTTTTTGGTTTTGTTTTTTTTTCCTTCCAATTCCAAGTCCTCATTATGTGACTCAGAGGAGGCCTCCAGCATGGATTTTTTACTCCTAGGCTGATCCTTGGGTCATAGCCCTTCAGAGCTGAGAGATTGAATTATAGCAACAGGCCAGACCACATATAAAAATCTGCAGCAACCTGCCCAGGAAACCAATCCCCTTATCTACAATAAACAACGCAGAAAGCCAGTCTGCTCTAAGTCAGATTTCTAGGAAACCAGATGGCTGTCTCTACTGACAATCCAGGAAGGTGAACAAAGCCTCTATAACAACTGGCCCCAGAAAACCAGGACTTGATGCATAACTGACAGCTTCCCTAATTTTTGTCCTTGTTTTTAACTTAGGACCAACCACAGAAAGCCAAATATGTACCCCATACCAGTCATGTAGGACGCCCCACTTCTAGTGATCCTGCCTACAGCTTTCCCGGACCAACAGCCTCCAGTCAGGGCACACCTGAAGTCCTCACTTTCTTCCACTCTAAAGCCTCCCAACCTCTGTCTGGAGTCTCTGGCGAAAGGCAAGTGATGGTGGCTGACTCCCTTGCTGTAGCCAGCTCAGAACACACAGCCTTTGCTTTTCTCATTTGGTTGGTCTTTATTTCTACAGAGCCCAATGCATGCTTACGCTCTCGTGCCCTGCCTGATGATGAGACTCCAGACCTTAGATTCTCCTCTGTGGACAAGATTTCCATCCTCTTCTGGGGAGAAGAGTGTGGCCAGCAGAGTGTGTCACATTTGCACTTTTCTGGAGAAGGGCCCAGGCAGGGCTCGGCCGGACTCCCGAGTACCAGATGGGGGTTGCCTGGCTTCTTTTAAGAGCCAGCAACCAGGTAAGACTGCAAAGACTGGGGTTTAGCTCTGGTTCTTTATTTCCCAGTTCTACCTACCCCTTGAGGGTTGGGGCCTAGCCTTACCACTGCCAATTCCTCCTCAAGGATTAAAGCCTGTCTTATAAACCCAAGCCCGCTAGAGTGGCCCTAATCCCCAGTGGACACATTTCCTCTCTGCCACTTGTCTCTGGGGCCAAGTCCAGCTGCGTGGATTCTCCTCATCCCTCCCACCCCGCTCTGCCTCCAGGGATCCTCGAAGCCCTTTCTTTCACCTTCTACCAGCGCACACACTGTTGCTGCCTGCATCCGATTCAGGACTAGCCAGCTCTGTTCTCACAAGCTGCCCAACACAATCCTATCTGAATCACTCAGTCTCCCGGCCAGGCTTGGCTCGGGCCACGTTTTGGAACAGATTGAGAAGTGACCACAGGATGGCACTATCAAGCCACCGATGCTCTGAGAGAGCCGGCAAATCATGAGGTCTCCAGGGAGCCCAGATCTGTATTTTTCTGTTTTTGTGAATGTCAGGAAACTGAAAAATGATAAGGGTCAACAACCTCCAGAAAATCTTAATATTATTTTGCCAGGAACTCTTCCTAATCAATGGCCATTGGTGTTTGACACTGGGCAAACTTCTATCAGCTAGCCTTCCTCTGCACACAGCCCCTTGCCCAAGGCCCTCTTCGCTTTCCACCAACACACGCATGTTCTGTCCAAAATAGTCTGCCAGTTGCTGTGAACCCAAAAGTACACACACAGAGATTTAAGAAAGATTAAAATGTCTTACCTAAGCATGAGTGAAATGATTTCTCCTTTTGTTTCGGTCTATCATTATGCTAAGTAAATAGAAGCCTTTTCCCTTTCCATATATGTAGCTGGACAAATCACATGCCAGAATGAAAACTGCCCACATCTAGAAAAATCCCTCAGCTTGCTCTGGCCGATTAGTCATTACATAGTTACATAGCACGGGCAAGGTTGCCCAGGTAATCACACAAACATTTGATATTTTCCCACACCTTCCCGGGCTGATTCAGATTCTTAGGAATTGAGGTTTGTTTTGTGCACGCTTTTAAAAACAGCCCTGGTAAGATTTTCTTGGACTTCTTATTTTTTAATGTGACGAGTGATAGCCTGATACTCTCTGAGCTCTGTGTGAAAGACAGCAAAGCACAGTGGAGAGAAATACATCTTTAGGATCAAGGTGGGGAAGGAGGGGTGACCTGAATCCTGGCTCAACCGTTAGGTTATTTGTGACCTTGGCCAAATGTTCTTAACTTCTTTGCCCTTTAATATGCTTATCTGTGAACTGAAGTAAAGAGTTTTTGACCTCTAAAGTTGTTTGGGGGGATTAAATAAGATAATGCAAGTCTGAGGGTGCCTGGGTGGCTCAGTCCTTAAGCGTCTGCCTTCGGCTCAGGTCATGATCCCGGGGTCCTGGGATCGGGCACCACATCGGGCTCCCTGCTCCGCGGGGAGCCTGCTTCTCCCTCTCCCACTCCCCCTGCTTGTGTTCCCTCTCTCGCTGTGTGTCTCTCTGTCAAATAAATAAATAAAATCTTTTAAAAAAAAAGATAATGCAAGTTTGCATAGTGGATGCTCAATCATTCGTAAGTAGTATTCCTCTGTGTAGATTGGGTGATCACAGAGCATAACGTAGGGTTGAACAACCGAAAGATCAGGAAGATTCCTGGTGCTCCTTCGGAAACCCCACGTGGTGATTAAGAGCATGGCCTTTGAGTCAAACTGTCTGGATTCAAACCCTTGTTTTGCCACTTTTGTGGCAGACAAATTCGGAAAAGGTTAAGATAAGCTTCCCAAGCTTCAGTCTCCCAGTTCGTAATGGTGATAACCATATTCCCTGCCTCAACACTGAGAAAATGCAGGTGTTAAGGGTGGACTTTTGTCCCGCCTCCAAAAGATGTCAAAGCCCTGATCACCAGTACCCCGCCAGGGTGACCTTCTGTAGCAACAGGCTCTTTGCAGATGGTCAAGTTAGCATGAGGTCATTAGGGTGGGCCTTAATACAATGCAACTCGTGTCCTTATAAAGGAGGAAATTTGGACACAGAGAGACACTCACGCAGGGAGCACACCATATGAAGGTGAAGGCAGAGATCGGGTTGATGCATGGACAAGCCAAGGGATACCAAAGATTGCCAACAAATCACCAGGAGCTACGAAACGGATTCTCCCTCACAGACCTCAGAAGCAACCAACCCTGCCGACACCTTGATCTCAGACTTCTAGCCTCCGGAGCTGTGAGACACTACATTTTTGTTAAGCCACCCCAGGTCGTGGCACTTCGTTCCAGCAACCCCAGGAAACGAGCACACGGATGCGCTAACCCAGTGCTTGGCCCCTGGGAGGCACTCAATACCTGTTAGCTATCAATGCTCTTGCTGTTGGTTGCTGAGACCTCTCCCCCTTCCCAGCATCGGCTCCTTTGCACAGGAATATTCCCAGCTGCTTTCTCCTGCCTGGTGACTAGAACCTGCATTTTATTGTGATGCTTAAATACAAGCTGAAAGGAATATATAAAAGCAGATTTCAATCAAGCTGCTGTGTAGATGTTTTAAAAACTCTGGACACTTGGAGCAGAGCATCACTAAACAGAAAGCCCGGTCCATAAAGAATGATTTTAGGCAAGGTGAGGGTGGAACCGAACGACTTCTGTAATTGAATCGTGAGGTGTTCTGGCAGGTGTCGCGCCCGTGGCCAGCAGGAGACAACTAGCAGTACGGAGGGAGGGAAATGCCGTCCTGATTTGCTGTTCGCGTATCTCCAGGGAGTGGAGGTTCACCTCATGAAAAACACAGGACTCCTTGCACGGCTCTGTGCTGGCAGCTTCATTTTACACTTATGCTGTGACCACACAAGGAAGGTAGTTTTATTCTCTCATTTCTTGATGTGACCTGTCGCGCTGGTGACAACGAGGCAGAAATCTTGACTGATCTGCTCTGTGACTTGATTTTGGATCTTGGCTCTAGAATGACCTACACATCAGAGAAGTTCACACAGCTTCGGACTCCCAGGAGGGGTTCAATAATAACCATGTGTTGTAAGACTAAATGAATGGCAAAAATAAACATGTATTTTCTTAATACTTGATACTGGGCCTTAAAGATCCTTAGGGCACCCCCACAGGAAAATGTGCTTTAAAAGTTTGAGGTAGAAAGCACTGGTGGTCTTACTTTCTGGAGAAATTAAAATTACAAGCATTTCCTTCCTCCCATACATGCTGTGTACAAACAATCCCTAGAAATGAACTGTCTGGAGTATTTTATTTCTTAATTAATACAGTTTTGCTATTTGGTATAAATAGGATGATGTTCAGGCTGAATGAAAGAACAGGAAAGTTTAGGGGATACAATCCAAGAAGGAGTTTCAACTCCCTCCACATCTGCTGCTCTATTTTGCTTTAAATTAGATTTTAAAATTAATTTAATTTTTCATTTGAAGTGGCTCAGCTTTCTCTCACCCCTTTCTCTTCTCTTCCAGCAGCTGGCTCTCCTGTCTGTGTCCCTGGTCCCTCCCTTGGAGACCAAACACCACTTTCTACATCACCTGATAATTCTTTTTCCATTTTATATATATACACATATTTTTTATCACCTAGCTAAGACAGCGAATGTTTCAGTAAGAAGAGCATGACATCGGTTGACAGGACTAGGCTTATTGGTATATGAAAAAGATAAGCTCTCCTCCATTGATGTTAGAAATTCCACCCTGTGATTCACCTCTTTCTGAAAGTACCACCCTCTTTCAACATGCACATACTCGAGGTACACAACACGCAGCTTGACATATCCTCACCTTAGTTCTTCATCTGGGAAACTGAGACACAGCATGGGGCTAACTATTGCACAAGGCCATTGTTGAGAATCAAATTTTCATGTATTTATTAATAGTCAGCTTCTTGCCAAGCAAGATTTTTATCTGCTGACCACAGATACCACGCAAGAAAATAATGGTAAAATAAAATTAGGAAATTAGGAATAAGAAAATTATACACAAAAACAGAAAGTAAAGACTAAGTTAGGAAAAACATGTGTAGGTGTTGGGGAGTGGGGTGGGCTACATAGTTTCTATAATTAAGCTTTGAATATGACTCTGAGATTCTTAAAAGTTCAAGGGTCAAAGGTCAGTTACATGGCTTTTTTGTTTGTTTGTTTGTTTTTTGTTTTTTTGTATTTTTTCATGATCAGAGAGAACAGTAAGGCCTCTAAGAGATGACATGTGGGACTTGAAAGTTTTTAGCCCCATCAGCATGTGGGTACAATGAACAAACATTTTCATTAATAATATACTTTCCTCTAACTTCTGGCCCCCACTTGTCAATCTTGGCATATGTTTCTTATCTTTCACTTACTGCTCTCTTCCATTTCCCTATCTCGCCATATGTCCTCCAGTCGTCCTCACAAACGGCAGCACCGGCAACCACCAAACAAGACATCCGTTTGTGCAGACAGACCTGGGGGATGGTAGTCACCCATCTCCTGCTAATTAGATGAAATGAGATTTGGGAATCCCATTGAGGATCTCCTATGAAAAGTGCAGGATTGCATCTGTGGGTCACTAGTAAATTTTGAAGCCATTTGAAAGGTGGAAAGGAAAGACTGAAGACAAATGTGGCCCCTTCCCCAGCTTTGCCTTGGCCCTAAGCTTTTTTGTCATTGTGAAACCAAGCGTTCCTTAATGTTCTTAACAAATAAAGGTGGCTGTCCTGGTCCACTCAGGCTGCTTAACAGAATACCACAGATTGGGTGACTTGTAAATGACAAACATGTATTTCTCCCAGTTCTGGAGGCTGGGAAGTCCAAAGTCCAGGCACCGGCAGATCTGGTGTCTGGTGAGAACCCAACTCCTGGTTCATTGACTGCCATCTTGCTGTGTCCTCATATGGTGGAAGGAACGAGGGAGCTCCCTGGGGTCTCTTATAAGGACACGAATCCCATTTATGAAGTCTCTACCCTCATGACCTAAGCACCTCCCAAAGGCCCCACCTCCAAACACCATCACATAGATTTCAACACATGAATTTTGGGGGACACATTCAGTCTGCAGCTGTGGCAGACTGCTCTGTTAAGCAGTGGGGTGGGTATAGACATGGAGAACTCAGATCTTTTTTTGTTTTCAATTAAAAATGGACTCTTTTTTAAGTTGCCTATTTTGAACACAGCTGAAATTACTTGAGTAGGAAGAATAATGTAAAGTTAGGGAGCTAATCCAAGACAAAAGAAAGAAACCATGACTTCACGTGCATTTGGGCTGAGGACTGGGCTCCTGACCAATACGGCTTCTTCCCTCCTTCCTTTGCAGACCTCCTCAGATGCACCCCATGGATCCTCAGCAGGGTATTAACCCTCATGCTAGGCATCATCATCTTTTATTAACTTGTCCGTCTCTTTTTCTGGGTTCTGCAGTTGCTTGAGGGAAGGGATTTTTGTTTTTTATCTCAGTATCACCAATTCCTAGCAGATTCCTAGTTCCAAAAGGGCAGAAAATCCATTTTGTTATTTTCGGTACCTCCTGCTCAGTAGGTAATACCAATGAATACTGGTCACAGAAATACACAACCAGCAGATTGTAGGCACTGAGTAAGTATTTATTCAGTTAATGAACTGCACGTGGAAATTAAATCTTATTTTTATGCAATTGGGGAGTTAACTATCTTGAGAAACATTATATATTGTGTAAAGTGATTATCTTATCACTTAAAATCTCTAGTTCTGTCTTCAGGTTTCTCTGATTATACAAGTAATGCACGTTCTTTGAAGAAAATCTGGAAAACACAGCAGAAAATAAAAATGAGATTATGAACTGTTAATATAGACCCACTCATACTGCACATGCAATTTTTATCTGCTTTTTACTTAATCATGAATATTTTCCCACATCATTAAATCTTTTTGGCTAACATCCTTTTTAATGGCAATGCAATATTCTGACTTATCGATGTGCCTTAATTTTATTAGCTATTTCTCTTATTACTCCTAATGTAGGTTGGTTTTGATTCTTCACTATTATAAATAATATTGCAGTGCTAACGGAATATAAATTTCTGCCTGTGTTTCTGATTGTGTGCTTAGAATAGATTTCTAAAAACCTTCTTTTTCTCCCCAGTTGTTCAGGGCAGTGTACTGGTACATTCTGCCTTTCATTAGTGACCCTGGGTAAAGGTAAACATGGGTACCAGGTATTAGTTTGCCAATTGTCCTTTTTTGAAGATAGTGAGCCAATGATTTTTATTACTCTAGCCTTGTGACCTCCTGTGTTGTGTTGTTTTCTCAGCCAGGCTTGCAATGCCACTCCCCTACCCGCGGGATAGTTTGGGTGCTCTGGACATTTCTTTGACATCCAAAGAAGGGTTTTGAGAAGGGAAATTGATGGGATCTATTCAGGAGTGTGCTCTTTAGGTGGAAAGAATAAAAGGTAAGTGCATTTTTATGATAGCTTTCAGTCATCCTGAACACCTATCGACCTAACTAACCCCCTGAGTTTATGCCCCTTGTAACCCTCTGAAGACTACTCTGGACTCACATAAACTCAAGGACATGCTGAGTCTATAAACGCAGCATGTGGCAGTAGATCATCCTTTCTTCTTTCTGTCTAAAATACCTCCTTAGAGGAGGAGATGGGTATACTTTAGCCCAGTACCTTAGCTAATGAATACCAGTTTCCACAGCAGGAGGGACAGCTTATCTGGACTGTCCAGAGGCAGTTCTTCCCTGGCTAGGACCAAAGTGGCTACAGTAGACTTTAAACTGGGCTGGGTGGAAATTATGAGGCCAAGGACACAGAACTGGTCCTGGTCCTGAGTCTACACTAGGGAGGCTCCTGTGTAAGTCCTTGCTGCTCCTGCTGCCCCAGGATCTCCGGCGGCCCCTGGGACAGAGGCTGAGCGGCTGCATAATAAGCCACAGCTAATGGCTCAGGATGGCACTCAACATGGTCATGTGGCTCAGAAGAGGGTCAACAGGGTCAGAATGCCAAGGACCCACTTCTGCTTTTAGAAATTTTATGGGTTACAGTTCTCTAAGAGGCTGGCTGGTCCAGGAGAAAGAAAATCTTTAGGAAGCCAGGGGAATTGGAGTCATGTGCTTGGAAGCTGCATATCCCAGGAATGAGATGAGCACAGAGCCAAGGACAGGGTAAGAATGGTGGCAGAGGGAGGGTCTAGGTCACTGGTAACATGCCCGAGTTCATAGCCAACTCGTAGTTCATGCTGCTACTCCGAGATTTTTTGTTTGAAAACACACAACAATGCCCCCATCCAGCCCTTTCTGGAAGCAAATGACAGGCAGGGTTAAAGCAGACATTTATTAATTAATAGCATGAACTTTAAATAAATGATACACACACTTAACTCTAGTCCAAACACTGTGGTTGAAAAAAATTATCACATGGCCAACAACCCTTGCCAATATATCTTTACAAGGCTGTTAAGTACTGCCAACACTCTGCAATATTGAGCCAAATTACCCTGGAATATTGTGGTACAGGCACAACACCATGTTTTTGTGAAAGACGGGAGATGCCAGGGGAACAATCTATATGGGTCACCAGCGTGGCAGCGGGAGGCTGAGTTCGGTAGTGGGAGCCAGCTTCACAGCGTTGAGGCCCTCTCCTCCGTGCGTCTGATGGCATGTGGACAAACGGTTCGGCTGAGGGGGACATCTCATTGGGAGGCAGGAAAACCCAGATCTGGGGTTTGTCTTTTAGAACCCCAAGAATACATCTCATAACTAGAGCTGGGAACTTCCCCCAGCTTAACCTTTGCCTCAGTGTACTTTGTCCTGTAAAGTGCCAGTGATCTTTTCCAAGAGCTGATCTCACCCCCGGCTGGAGCTCAGCTTTCGGGAGCCTGGTGCAGGTCTCCTTGAGATCATCAACCTTCAAACAGGCCCAGCATCCACCAAATGCTTAGCGCATCTGTGCCAGGCCAGGCTGCCGCCTGCCTTCAAGATGCGCCCCCGTCCCCTTCCGGAGCCGCACGGCTTCCCAGCACTCCCAGTGGGGCTTCCTTCCTGCCTCCCCGAGGCTCCTCTTGATTCCCTGACATTTCGCCAAATTGCACGAGTAGTCAGCTGTGCTTCAGTCTGTACTTCAGTACCGGGAGATGCAGAGGCCCTGGAGTTTGGCTGAGATTTGACTGGTAACCAAACCAGATCAGAGCTGAGAGGCTGCCATCTGGGCAGACGGGTTACTCACATCTGGCTTTTTCCAGAGGTTCTCCACACAGCTGGCCCTTGCCGAGCGTCGCGCAGCATCTGGCACGGTGCCCGCGGAGGTGTGCAGGGACTGCTGGCTGAGGGTCTTGGCAGTTGCTGGGGGCCCGCAGCTACGCGGACCATCAACGTAAGCGTATGACACTCACCACGGAGCATGAGCAGTGTGCCCTAACAGTTGACCGAATGAAGAGATCAAGGAATTCAACCAGGGGAAACACTGTGAGAGAGGGAAAGAGGAACTATTTTTGATACTAGAAAATGTAGATCACTAGTCCTTTTCCTGGCAGCAAGTACTCTCCCCAGCCCAACCTCCACCCCCTGAAGGAGGGATGACCGGGAATATGTAATGGGGATACATTTGCCTTTTCCTTTCCTCCCCTGCGGTTTTTCGGCCATTAGACGAAGTTATGAGGCCTGAGTAGGGAAGGAAGAGGACTTGACCCAAGGGAAGGACTTGACCTAAGGGAAGTCCTTGGCAGATGGGAAAGGGAGAGAATGCTCCTTCCTTCATAGGTGGGTATCATAATGAGAGGGGACACGAAATGGAAGGCAAGGGGTCAGCTGTGCATGTCCTGGTGACCATCTGCTGTGGCGAGGTGAGGACTTGGCCACAGCCAGGGCGGGGTGTGGTGGTAGTAATGGAACCTGAAGCCCCTTCTCGCTTTCTGTCTCCCCTCACCCAACCCAGCTCTCTGTCATGAAACGTTTCCCCGACCACTGTGGTTGGAACCTGGAAATGCAAAATAAAAGAACAAAAAAAAGGATGGTGCCAAAACAGTGCAGTCTGGGCTTGCCATCTGTGAGTTTTCAGAGTGCTTTTGCTTCCAACCTCCCCTCCAGAGGCGACTGACATTATTTTCATATGCAGAGCTTCCCATACCCTGGCAGCCTTCTTTGGCTGCCAGAAATAGAGTATCAGGGTCGACAAGCTTCCCCAGAGATCCAATCCATTCAAGAGGAACCTTCTCTGTGGCTGCCCACTCACTGGGACCTGAGCAGCGTTTGCTCCCGGCCATGAATCGGGGGTGTGACTCGCTGTCTGGAGGAGGCTCCTGCGTGATGAGAAGCGGGGAGGGCTGTGCAGCTGTGCTCCCATCAGCAGCAGCAGCCCAGCATGGGAAATCTGCAATGACCCTGGGTTTCTTCTGGAGAATTCTAAACTTTTCCCCTGGCTTTCAACACCCGACTTAGTCTGGCTCCACCCTGCTTATGCAACTTGTTTTTAACTTGTCCTCAACATCCCATCGTGAGTCTGGTTGCCCTGTTGGCCTTATTCTTAAATTTCTTACCTTCCATAGAATCTTCCAGGTCCCCTGGCTCTCTTCCTTTCTGATCACCAGTGGCGCCTATCGTGCATTAATTCTCTCTCTCCCAAAGCTCACCCTGGTCTCTTATAGCAGTTTTGTTTCCCCCAACTCATTTAAAAATGCACTGAGGTCAAAGTCACTGCCTAAGTCTTCTCTCGAAGCCCTCTCTTGGTAAATACAGGCAAGGGTGGCACTTTCCCTGGGGTTCGGAAATTGGGTCTCCTCCCTGGGACCCAACACTTTTAGCGGCAACCAGCTGTGGAACAGGTCCCTCCCAACAGCTAGTTCCTGGAAGGGGAAGAGGAATGGGGAGCTGCTGGGCCGCAACCTGGATGAATAACTCCTGAGATTCATTTACATGCAAGTGGAACAGATCCTGGGATGGCCAGTAGGGCCCCTGCCCCTTTTTGTCATTGCTCATCTTCTCTTCTCCCTCTAGGCTGAAGGGTAGGACTGGAAAGGAAAGCACAGTGTATGGTCTGAGGGGAAGGAATCCACACTACCTCACTGTGCTGGGCTCCTCCCTGGGTGGGGAGGTCCGTGTGAAGGAATGAGACCTGCTTTTGGAAATCTGGCTGCAATAGATGCCCATCTAAGCGTCTGCACCTCTGAAGTAGGGGGAGACTTCTCCCTCTTGATGCTATCATTCTACTTCCTCTCACTGGCCATAAGAGAGGTGGGAGAAGCCCCAGCCAGAAGAGTTGCAACTTGCTTCTCCTACCTGCAAGGAATTCCAGAGAGGGGCAGCACTCCAGCTTCCCTGGTGCTAAGCAGTCCTCTCCTGGGAAGGCCCGCACCTGCTCTCTGTCCCTTCTCCAGTGTGCCCCCTTCCTTCCCAAGAATCTGCTGGTCCACAGGCACTTCATGCCCCCTCCTGCTTCTCATGCTCTCACACACTTCACTCCTGCCCTGTCTCCTTGTTGTTCCTTGACCTTCCATGCCCCATCCCCTTGCTCCATTGTATTTTTTTTTGAAGATTTATTTATTTATTTGAGAGAGAGAGAGAGAGTTAGCAAGGGTGCACAAGTGGGGGGAGGGACAGAGGGAGAGAATCTTCAAGGAGACTCCCTGCTGAGTGCAGGGCCCGATGCAGGGCTCGATCTCACGACCCCGAGATCACGACCTGAGCTGAAATCAAGAGTCAGATGCTTAACCGACTGAGCCACCCAGGCATTGGCCCCATTGTATCTTACGTCCTTTGCTCTAGCCAGTCCCTCTGCCTGGAACACTCTTTCCCTGGATAACACAAATAGCTCCTTGGCTAATTCTTCATATGCTTCTTGCCTTTGTTCCAATCTCTGGTTCTCACTGAGGTCCACCCTGACCACCTGCTCTTCATGCTGCAACATGTACAGCATGTACTATCCCTACGTCTCTGATTGTCTTACCCTGCTCCACTTCTACATTTTCCCATAGTTCTCGTCTCCTAATGTTCAATAGTTACCTTATTTATGAAGTTTGTTGTCTTCTGCTGGAATGTCAGCCGCCCAGGAACAGGAAGCTTCATCTCTTTGTCCGCTGATGTCTCCCAAGCCCCTGGAATAATGACTGGCACGTGGTAGGCATTCACTCAACCAACAGCTGAAGAATCAGTTAAAGGAAGGCCCCCCTAGCTTCGAGCTAGCAAGAAGCAGAGCTGGATTCAAACTCCAAAACTGGTCATCTTGCTTTCCTATCTCAGAATCCGTGGCCTGTCCTGGTGGACAGCACATTATTGGCTACTCAAGAGATGCCTGTTAATTAGATTTCCCCATCCGACGGCTCTCTTGTAGTAAGGAGACCAGACTTAGTCTGTGAACACAGGGCTTTGCTTTGTTTTTCCTGGGCGACAGGCTTGTTGGCAGCCTGCGTGTTCTGATGAAGTGGCATGCTCCTGGTCATAGGGCACCAAGCTCTGCGGTCCTTGGCAGTGTCCTGAATGGGCTTTCTGGAAACAGCACAAGCTGTTGGGCCCACGCTGAGTGCTCAAGAAACATGCTTGAGATCTCTCCAAGTCAGACACCTGTCAAATCCAGAATTGGCTCCTGGCCTTGCTTGAAGGATTTGCTCTCTAGGAAATGATGGAGGGAAGCAGCTGGGGCTTGTAAGGCATGAGCTGGAGGTGCTGGGGCAGGACAGGGCCTGAGAGGGTGCGAGGAAGAGCCAGGGGAGCAGGGACACCAGGCATTATCTAGGTGGCTGTTCTCTGGGCAGAAAAGCAGCTGAGGCCCTGAGTGTTGGGTTGCTTCGGTGATTTTGTCTTTTGCTGCTTTTAATTAGGGTCTAGGGATGGAGGTGGTTTACTATGAAGAAACTCTGTAATGTCAAGGCAGAACTGGGCCAACCCTTCATCAATTTCCTTAGAACAGATCCTCTCCTGAACTCCCATTCACCTGATCCTTATACTTGTTATGCTTAGGATTCTGGTTTCCATTTTGTTTTTCTTGTTTTTGTTCCTGTTGTTATTATGTTGGTATTAAGGACAATTTTCATCATAATCTCAATAGCTTGGCAATAAAAAGCTACACATGGTATGGATTGTGGGTGAAAGGAAACATCTATATTTATTTTCCTACTTAGAGGCTCAGTGTTAGTGTTTCTAGGATAGCCCAGGAATTAATGTTTTAATGAACACCCCTACTGCTCAGGAATCCCATTCTGGAACATATTAATCCAGGCAGAGAGCAGCCAGTTAGGCTGGTATTTGGTCAACAACAAGCATTTCTTTCCCACAAAAGAGAGTAATGGGATTAATTTAGCATTTCCTAGCTTGTGGCATCTATTTTGACATAAATCTCTATATAGAGATCGATTGCACATATAACTATAAAACAGAGTATTTGGGGAAATATTATGATGAGGAAAATTGGAACACAAACACAAATCAGGCCTTGGCTTATGATGTACAGGAAACCAATGCATGTTCTCAGGAACAGCACTTAGAAAATGGACTTAATGAAAATAAATCACTTCTATATAATTTCCCATTGCAGGAAGTTGACATGTGTAGCTATCTCAGTATTTGGAATGACCGTGGCATTGTTTTAATTAATTCTGGATGATGCTGGCTGATTCAGTTTTGCTCCCAGTGGATGTACATTTTCTCCCCATGAGTTGCTTTGTAACAGAATTTTTCAAAGTCTGTCTCAGGATTTAGATTGTCACTTTTTGATTACCTAACAAATGAATAAAACACATCTTTTAAAGAGCACCCCAGTGACTTGAGAGACTATACTTAGCTTTCCAAAGTGTATCAGGATGCACTTTGCCCCTGGCCGAGCTTACCTGGTCTAGCAGAAAATACATAGAGTGTCACACACAGTGGCAACTTCCTTTTCCACATGTGCATCTCTTCCTTGGTATTCTAATAGAAGCTCCCAAATGGATAAAAAAAAAAAGGCTCACCTTCTTCACCATATGTTAACCAGAATCATGGAAGAAAAATGAGCAACTTCAGTAAAATTCTCCAGGTACAAATAAAGCAAAGAACCTACATTTGGGGAGCTCCTGGGTTAACTGGACCAACTATATTTACTTGGTGACTGTAGCATCTATCTAGAATAGCGGTTTCCAACATTTCTCATCTTCTTTCCCCTTTGAGGGTCTGATTAAAATTTCAGATCCACATCCCTGAAAAATGCGCATACCCTCCCAGGCCCCATCCGTGCATGGACTCTAGGTCAAAAATTGCTCATCTGACACCATACTAGCAGTTTCTTGTCTTTATGCTCTTTGGTGTGTACTCTGGATATGTGCCAAAATGTGCTGTTTACATTGAAACTTGTATACATACTACATACATACATGAATGACATTTTCTCCATTAAAATGATTAAAGGAAATAATGTATGTGAAGGTATGCCATAAAAAGCCAAATATGAGAATGTTGATATTATTATTATTATTTGCATTGGGCATTTAAAAATTCAGCACTAAACCTGATGGTTGATGTTGCAGCAAATAATTTATTTTATGGAAACTGCTCTGAAATATGACCTTTCCGTTCTCATAATCCAAATGCCTCATTCTTCTTCTTCTTCTTTTAAGATTTTATTTATTTATTTGACAGAGACAGCTCAGGAGAGCACAAGCAGGGGGAGTGGCAGGCAGAGGGAGAGGGAGAAGCAGGCTCCCTGTGGAACAAGGAGCCCGAGGCAGGGCTCGATCTCAGGACCCCCGGGATCATGACCTGAGCTGAAGGCAGACGCTTAACCCACTGAGCCATCCAGGCGCCCCCAAATGCCCCATTATTCTTGTTTCATTTTAGCGCTTCATTTAAAAAAAAAAAAAACCGCAGCATGCCTATTCCCCACCGTTTGTGGGATGGGTACTTTTGGGTGCATACCATATGTAAGGCCGTTTGTGTTCTGTAAAAAGACCACTTCTCTGCAGTACTCTGATGGGCTTGCAACTTAATGTAAGTCCAACAAAAGTCTTGCCAAAAGCAATTAAATCCTGACCTGAGTTAGTAATTTTATTAATTACATTTTAAGCAAGCTAATTACTTCTTTGTTTAACTGATTTCTTGTTATAAACTGATTATAGACCATTAATGTTCATTAATATACCACATTAGATTTCACATCTCCTGTATCATAAACTGGAAATAAAACCAGTCAACACTTTGCTAGGATCGGTTATAAAGGATGTCTGTTGTAATCACCCTCTCATTCGGGCTTTGGAAGCAGATAACCACTCAAAAACAATTTATGAGCTTTCTAATTCTCTTTTTCCCCCTGTGCCTTTAGCGGTAATAAACTCTGTTATGGAGAGCCCTCAGGAGTGTGGTCTAAATGAAATTCTTAGAGTTGGGTGGAAAATAACTTATGAAAGGAATAACTTTGTCCCAGCATTATGGTTTATGGATAGTGAGACTTTTGCTTAACATTTGGGGAGGAGGAGTAAGGAATGGAGAAGCTGGGAATGAGAGAAACAGACTGTCTGAGGGAAGAGTAGGGAGAGAAACAATGTTTATTCCCCATTTCAAAAAATAGCATCTTAACTCAGTAGAATCACATTTGAAGGAGCGCATTCATGCAAAATCTTTGATAAAGAAAGACCTTTGAATATACACATATTTGTTGAATGCCTGAAAGAATGAGTGCCATCTATTGATATGGATTGAACTCAGAGAAAAAAGAAGAAAAATTATATCCATGCTGTTTTAGTCCATTCAGCTTGCTATAACAAAGTACCATAGACTGGGTGGCTTATAAATATTTATTTCTCACAGTTCTGGAGGCTGGGAAGTCTGAGATCAGGGTGCCAGAAGATTTGTGTGAGGTGTCGTGTGAGGGCCTGATTCCTGGTTCCTCATGTGGTGAAGGGGGTGAAAGAGCTCTCTGGGTTCTCTTTCATAAGGGAACTCATCCCATTCATGAGGGCTCCATTCTCATGACCTATCACCTCCCAAAAGCTACACCTCCAAATACCATCACACTGAGAATTAGTTTTCAACATGTGACTCTTGGAGGAACACATTTAGTCTACAGCACACACTCATTTATTAGGCACTTATTATATACTATGAGCTAGCGTCAAGGATGAATAAGCATCATTATAATATTTTTCTACATTTTTCTTACACATTGTCTTCTAGCCAATCGATTTTGGACTTCGAAGTTGTTCCAGTTTGGCTCCTAATACTGCAAATTTGTTTCAACCAATCTCCTAAATTGGATATTTTGGTTGTTTCAACTTTTACAAATAACACAGAGAAGCAACAACTAGCTGAAAATACATTAGCAAAAATAAGAAAAGCTCCAGTCCTGGTTCTGAAAAAAATGACAAAAAAATGCTTAAATTCGGGACACACAAAGCACTACCCAAAACAACCCCATTCTGCAACAAAATGATCAAGCTTGGCAACAGAGACTGGGGGTTTTAATTTTTGACCAAATTATAGTGCAAACTGGACTTATATTTGTCCAATTTGTGAAGTTAAATTGCTTTTGAAAGGTTGTTTTGATCTAAATTACTGGTAGAGAGAGTTAGACAGGCAACAAATACTTCCAATATAATATTATAAGTACAACCATTTAGGCTTGTACAAGGTGCTATCAGAACAAAAAGGAGCAAGACAGAGAAAGGTTCAGAGGTGACATTTGAACTGGGTTTGGAAGAGAAGGTGTTGCCATCGAAACGAAGTGAGGAATGCAGAACAGAATGCTCCAAAGCGTCTTTTCTTTAAGTACTTTTTTTTTTTTTTTTTTTAAATCACAGGATTCTGTGCTCATGAGTACTATTAAACTAATGGAGTCAGTGTCTTAAAAAAAAAAATCTAAGTTCTCTCTCTTGCATGATCATTTAGCTTTCATCATTTTTATGCTCCACTAAGTAGGATATAAAACTAGACTGATGTATTTGGTTTGGCAGATAAAGGCTTAAAAAAGTGTTACAATCAGTCATATGAAAATTTGGAGTTAAGATCAATTGTGATCCAAAGCAGGGTGGCCAAAGTTTAATCACTGACTCCTTAGACAATCATTTTGATGGCCATGCTTTCTGCAGGTTTTATTTTAAGCCAATCTGCTCTTCTATTCTCTGAGAACAAACACTTCATGGATTCACAGATTTTCTTCCCTGAGTCTGTTCTTGGACTGAAAGCACTTGTTAAACTTTTTTGAACTTTCATGGATGGGCAGATGTGGCTATTAACTAGCAAATTGACTAGTGAGATATGAAGACTCGAAAATATGTCCAATATTTTTGTTGTGTAGCTCAGGGAGGATGCATGGGTACATAGATCATTGTAATCAAAGCTCTCAATCTATCAGTTTCTAGCAGCTGGAAGTCGTGGGTTTTTTTGTTGTTGTTGTTGTTGTTTTGTTTTGTTTTTTGAGGGGGTGCAGGGGGAGAGGCAGAGGGAGAGGGAGAGAGGGAATCTTAAGCAGGCTCCATGCCCAGCATGGAGCCGGGTGGAGGGCGTCTTCGATCTTACAACCCTGAGTCATGACCTGAGCCAAAATCGAGTCAGAGGCTTAACCAACTGAGCCACCCAGGAGCCTCATCTAGCAGCTGGTAGTCTTAAGGCTTGTTTTTTCAATGAAGACTCCTCAAGCTAAACAGAGATCCCAAATGGTGAGTCTAGCTATAGTCATTTTTGCCAGACATTTACCTGTTTTCTCTCATATCTATTTCCCAAACATTCTCAGTTTGGCTCTGCATTTCAGTGAACTACATTTCCCAGATTCCCTTGCCCTATTTTCCTAGTAGTTTTGACCAATGGAAGGCATTGGTAGAGACTGGAAGGTAGGAGACAGGGAGAAGCCAGGGTATTTCTTCCATTCATTGCATTTCTAGTGGTGCCTTAGCAGTTGCTAAGTCACCTTCACGATTCTAATTCCTGTTGGGACTATTGTTTCCCTCTACAGTTTCAGTTCCTGCTGGAAAGCCCTCCATTGTGGGTCTAGCTCATGCTTTGACCATTTCTGATCTTTGATGACATCACCTCCACCTTGTGTCTTTCCATTTCCTGCCCAAGATAGTGGCATCCTGCCACTGCTAATTCCTGACTTGAAATTAGAATTCATCATCCCATTTGGCTTCTCAGCTCTCCTATTATCTATGCAACTAATTCCCTGTGTTAAATTTCTTCTTTTTGAAGAAAAGACAGAGTGGTTTCTGTTTTCCTAGCTGATACACCACTTGTAATAATTACAAAGATAACGACCATAAAAGAACACTGGAGGAATTCTCACTTTAAATGATCTCTTAACAATGTGATGTCTGCTCCTGAGATTTCTCTCTAGGAATTTTGTATCTTAACCATCAGAATCACAGAAGATGGAAGTTCTCCCTGATGCCTACTGAGGTGTGGGGCACATCAGTAGCTTAACCAAAGGTCTTAGGGCATTTCCTAATGTGTAGTGGGGAGCCACTTGCCACGTGACTTCTGCCCAGTAGAGTAGTAATTAGCACTTGATCTTGGATTTTTCTCATCGTCAAATGGATTTTTTTCCTTCTGCCTCTAGCTTTTTATAGAAATACCATGGGCAAAAATGTAAAGTAACGAATATTTGCAGGGCGGGGGAAGGGCACATATGTCTCATTTTTCCCTTTACACCTTTTACTCCAAAATAGAGTAACACTTATTTTAGAGAGTATTCAAGATTCATTTTAAACAGAATATCCTCTACAGATAATCAATAGATAAAGACTCAGGAGAAGTCTTTTCTCCTGCCTGGACGTGCTGAAACTCCTATTTAAAGATTGAGCTGTGTACAGGAGCCAAGAATGCTTTTTGGTTTGGCAGCCTTTATCTGATCTTTGGGAGAGGTTAAAAGCCCAGATATACAATGTGGAAATTTTGAAACTTCTCCTTAATGTAATCATCATTGTATGAAGGAGACCAAAGGAAAAAAACAATCTATCCTATCCTTTCTTAAAGTGGCAAAATAAATCCAAGATCTTGTTAAAGTCATCATATTTATTTACCTTCTAATCATGGTTTTGACATATGGTTTTTTATCCAGCATTTAAAGAGATCCTGCATATTGATTTATAATAGTGACAAAAGTCACTTTCAGATTTTCAGGGATCGATTAATCCCTCTAAGATCCTTTGTTTTTTTTTTCCCCCTCTCTGTTATTTGCTCATTTATATTAACACTTCCCCTAGAAGTGAGAGACAAGAAGATAAGGTGGATGAGGGTGAAAATTCTAATCAGTTAGTCACTGTTAGAACCATTGATGAAAAGACCAGCTTGGGAAAAAGAAGCTGAACTTGTTAGAAAAAATATGATCATATAATTATTAATGGATATACTTCAGACCTAGAATCCTTTGTCCTATTATTAAAGAGGACTACAAAAAGGCTGCAGACATTAGCGAGGGAGTTCTTTATCGTTGACATCACTGCTAGTGCCTCTCGAGTGTTTCACTGACCTGAGGAAGCCGGCCCCAGATTTGTGGGCATGCCGTTGAGCAGCCTTTATCTATGATGACTGAAATGACAAACAGCCCCTTAGCTCCAAAACAAACCAAACAAGCCAAACCCTAATGGAACTGAGACTATGTGATGTGTCTACTCATCTTAATGACGGCGAGTATTCCAGAAGCAATTGAAATGGAGAAACACAGCTTGGACTCCTATGGATTTTCCCTGAGACAACTGATATAATGTGAACATACTAAAAGATGAGAAACTGTCCTATTTTTGGTGAGTTTGCTTTTGCAAGTACAATGATGCAAATTTTCTAATGACAGCTTATAATTAGGTATCTCACAGTTAAGGTAAACACTAGATTATCTGCTAAAAATAGAATCTGCATTCAACTTTGAGTTAGTAGGGCCCCGCAGGAGCTGTGTTCTGTTGGAGGCAAAACTTGAGATGAAAAATTATGCTTATATTTTTTTAACAGAAGTTTGAGACTTTTTATCCATTTCTTAACCATTTTTTCAGTCTTTACCAAGTGCTCTTTTAGCTGCTTCTTTGTGCGGGAAGGATGGGGGCAGTTGGGTTGGGAACAAATATGTGCCAAATGCCATATTAAGTCCTGCATTTATGTTAATGAATAAACCCTGGCATCTTCCTTTTTAAGTTTTATTAATTTCTTGTGCATATTTGCCTTTTTTCTAGTCTTCATCTCCATGAAAACAAGAAGCAATTCTAACTTGCTCCCTGCTGAATCCCTAGGACCTAGGGTAGTGTCTGGAACATTCTTGGTGCTTACTATTTGTGGAATGAATGAATGAGTGAAAACAAATAATGATACTATAGTATGATGCATGTGAATAGAAGTATGGCAAGAGTGTGGCATGCCAGGAGAGGTAAGGGGAAATTTGAGTACTTTCCTAAGCAGAATCTGGAAGCCCCTCTTTAAAAGCTAACAGTCTTGGGGGCACCTGGGTGGCTCAGTCGGTTAGGTGTCTGCCTCTTGATTTTGGTTCATTTCTCAGGGCTGTGAGATTGAGCCCCGTGTCGGGCTCTGCACTGGGTGTGGAGCCAGCTTAAGATTCTCTCTCTTTCTCTTAAAAAAAAAAATCTGGGGTGCCTGGGTTGCTCAGTCAGTTAAGTGTCTGACTTTTGGTTTTGGCTCATGTCATGATCTCATGGGTCATGGGATCGAGCTCAGCAGGGGAGTCTGCTTGAAGGTTCTCTCCCTCTGCCCCTCCCCTGATGTGAGTGTGCACTCTCTCTCAAATAAATAAATAAATCTTAAAAAAAAAAGCTAACAGTCTTATGTTCTTGTCGTGGGGTGTAGCAGAAGCAGAGGGAAGGGTACTCTCACATAATTCACGTTCTCAGTGCTGTAGAAACTAAGGCCTTTCCTTTTTTCTTCCTTTCCTTCCTTTCCTTTCCTTCCTTCCTTCCTTCCTTCCTTCCCTCCCTCTTTCCTCCCTTTTCTTTCTTTCTTTCTTCTTTTCTTTCTTTCTTTCTTTCTTTCTTTCTTTCTTTCTTTCTTTCTTTCTTCTTTCTTTCTTTCTTTCTTTCTTTCTTTCTTCTTTCTTTCTTTCTTTCTTCTTTCTTTCTTTCTTTCTTTCTTTCTTCTTTCTTTCTTTTTCTTTCTTTCTTTCTTCTTTCTTTCTTTCTTTCTTTCTTTTCTCTCTCTCTCGTTCTTTCTTTTCTCTCTCTCTCTTTTTTTTTTTGGTGGGGTGAGCAGACAAATTGATTATCAATCAAAATCACTATGTGCTTTGGATGGGATTTTGGATGGGATTAGTTTTAAGTCACTATAAGTGATTTTCAAACATATAAACTGATTTTGGGAGCAATACTCGTTCTTTCAGAAGAGTTATTTCAGCAATCCTTCCTAGTTCATAAAATTGAGTTTGTTGGTTTTCAAAGCTTCTCTGGGATGAAAATAAAACTACAGTTTAGTTTAAAAGGAGTTCTTAAGTTGTAGCCACTGTTTTATTTTCAAGGGTTTAATGAATACATCAATGACACAATTGATATGATGTTCTTACCAGTGCAACAATCACGCAAGGTGATCTCTATTTTTTTTCTTCTATAAATGTTAATATAACACCTCTTGTGGGACACCTGGGTGGCTTAGTCGGTTAAACATCTGCCTTCAGCTGAGGTCATGATCCCAGGGTCCTGGGATTAAGCCCCGCATCGGGTTCCCTGCTCCGTGGGGAACCTGCTTCTCCCTCTCCCTCTGCCTGCCACTCCCCCTGCTTGCCCTCTCTCTCTCTCAATCTGTCAAATAAATAAATAAAATCTTTGGGGAAAAAAAAGAACACCTCTTATTTTTCAATAAAAAAATAAGTGGAAAGGTCTTCAATTAGTGCATGATACAAGTGAAGAAAGAGCTGGATATCTGTCTTCTCATGTCAGAAAATAAGTGCTAAATTCTGACCTTGGAAGATGAGCAATAACATGTGTTTGACACAGTCTGATTGAAGAATGGCATCCAAAAAAGCCTAGGGTAGTTGGAAACAGCAGGCAAAATAATAGCAAATGTGTTGTCATAATAAAACAAGCTGGAAGCTTCCCGAGGGAGAGGAGAGGTGATTCTTTCATAGGAAGTAAGAGCTGAAAATAGGGGCTGGAACTTATGGATTGAAGGTATAATCCTGCCAGGTATAGAGCCAAACATTGTACATTTACTAGCTATTTTAATTCTCAGGAAGTAGGTCTTATTACTCCCATTGTATAGATGAGGAAACTAAGGTTTGGATGCTTATATTTGGGTATAGTGGTCTCTAGTCCATACATGAAATGTTCCTACTGTTTCCTGTTCCAGCATTCACAACAGACATCATTCAGGGCATAACCTAGTTGCTACACATGGGCTAATCGCTCCTCTCCCTTTATAGATGAGGAAACTGAGATGTGAAGACTTTGATGCTTGTCCCAAATCACACAGGAAGTTAATAACAGAGCTAAGTTTGGAATTCAATTGTCTCAATTCCTAGCGAAGTCAATTTCCTATTGGCCCAACAGCAACTACTTTCTACCCTTTCTATACTGCATCATATAAAGAAAAGAGACTAGAGGGACTTCATTTGTTAAATGGCAGATCCTAAAATGTATATAATTTTGCAGCTCTGGTTAGGACCACATAAGACACAAAGTTATCAGTTTGGCAATAGCAAGACAGAAGAGGAATCTGAATAGCAGTAAAATGTACTTAGGGTTATTTACTCCGGGACGTTAAAGTGTGTATGGAATAGAATGGTGATGAGATTTTGCACAAAGAAGGAAGAGCATTTGTTTTTCTGTCACTAAATAGAGGTCTTGGGTTACAACAAGACAAAGTGGTCGTGTCCATGAAATTGGACCCAAAGCACTGTGTCTGCCTTAAGAAGTTGATCTGGTGGTTTCTCATCCTGCTTTTAAGAGGTGATTCTAAGCCATGGGCTTCTACCATCCACAAAGAACTACAAAAGAGTGGCAAAGTCAGGAACAGAGTTCCAATGATTCTGTGAAGGAGGATCATTCACTTGGTCCTCCTGGGAGAGTCAAAAAGCAAAGCAAAGCAAAACAAAACAAAACAGAACTCTCTGATGCCAGTGGTTTTGGAAAATGCTGTTGGAAAGCAGTACATTTTATGGCCCTATTTACAGAATTGTGAATTAATATGTGCTCATAGCCTAAGGCCAAAATACCCCGGTATGTGGAGTTTTCTTTAAAAAAACTATACATCTATTACTGTTTTCTAAGGTTTCATGGTAATTGGCATTCACTGAGGAATTAAATGGATCTGTGACACAAATTTACATTAATTTATTCAGTAAGTAATGGCATGTTTTAGGGGGTTCAAAGTGATCATAATAATGGCAAGTCAACAAATCTGATGATTAGCATTGTAATGAATGCAAAACCACAAGGCACGGGGTGGATAGAAATGAAGGTGCTCTTCGGAGGTCGTTTCCAAGAACATCTTATATATTTACATGACACACAGCCAAACTAGGAATTCTGTGTCATTTGTGCAAGTGACAGTCATGTTCAAACTCAACCAGATCAGAGGAAACAATTTGAGAACCGACTTTAGAAGCAGCTATTGGGAAAGGAAGAAAACAGTCACTGAATAAAACAGCAGGGATTGAAGTTAATACTTTTGAGAGTCCCTCAATAAGAATTAGGTTTGAAAATCCAATGTGAATCTGTTTCTAAAATGTTTAGGTGTATGGCTTCTTGTAAAAGGACAAATCTATGTTTCCAAAGTGATCCAAAATATGTTTCAAGTTGTTGTGCTTAAATCTCGAAGCAGAAACAAAGTATGCTTGTCATGACTTGCTAATTTATTCATTATTTCTTCTGCTAGTTTTGGGCCTTGCACCTCCCTATAACTGCCAGTTGTGATTTCCAACTTCAGCGTGCATGGGGAGAACAAAAAGTCTCGTTCAACATGGATATTCCAGGCCCCACCACAATTTTGATTTGCTAAATTTGGGGTAAGGCCGTAAAATCTGCATTTCAATAGGACTTGGAAGAGACTCTGATATAGGTGGATAGTCATACCTTGGGAAAGAGCCTTAGACCAATTTTCAAGGGTGAGCTCTGAATTTACACCTTTATTTTGGAGTGGCTGGATGGATACAACGTATGCTCTCCTATGTTGTTCTTTTCTTATTAGCATAAATCTTACCAAATCCCTGTGTCTGGAAGCACAGAGCAGGACAGAAAGCAGTGCCTGTCCTTGGGAAAATCCCTGTTTTCTCATATTTCAAATAAGAGAGTTAGACTAAATGCTGTCTAGATTCCTATATAGTTCTGACACTTTATACACATATCTGATGCCTGGCAAATATTCCTGAAGCTTATGACTCATGTGTTAGCCAGTGTGGATGGAATGAGCAGGAAAAAACAGAAATCAGTCTTTGGGCCATTAAATCAGTAAGATACCCCTCCCCAGCCTCACATTTCAGCCACAACAGAGGGAGCTGGAATGGCAATTAGATATACGAACTCTATGCTCAAATGAGAAAAGATGTGTCTGGTTTTGATAAAATTTTTAGCAACTGTCTACATATAATTATCAGAAATTAGATATTGACTGCCAAGCTGCCATATCTGTGTGGATGGTTGATGATTAGTATAAAGAAGAATCACGTTTAGAATACCTTTTAATAATTCTGTCAGCAACGAGTAGACATCTTTTGTGCTACAAATGACTAAATTCAGAAGGTTTCCATTTGAGTCGCTATATGTTAAGCGAAAAACCAATTCCTTTACTTGGTACTGCAGAAACAGTTTTCTTCTGAGACAGGGACTATGAGATTAAATCATAGAATCAACAGTAGACTATTCAAATAATAACATTGAAAAACTCTATATTAGAAAAATTATGACTTACATTTTTCTGATAATGTATCTTACACAGGCCATATATGATATAAGTGGTTTAAAAAAATCTGTTGGTTGAGAGTTGAATCTAGCCACAAACACATATTTACTCCATATTTCCGTAAAACGACTATAGGTAGCAAGAAAAAAAATGTTCATCCTTATGATTATTTAAAATAACAGCACGTTATATAATACTGATACCTAATATTTTTAAAAAAATGACTGCTTTTTAGAAAACATTTGCAAATAGCCACAGCAAAACTTATGAATATAAGGTCCATTCATTCATTCATTCAGTCACCCATTCACCAGACATTTCACTGTGTGTCCAAGTGCTAAATGCTACTCGAGACACTGGAGATGGGCCACGTGGTGAGGAGGAGAGCCAAACAAAGCAACTTTCTGTTCTCATGAGGGTTAAGTTCTAAGGGGCTAGACAGACAATAAGCAAATCAGGAAATAAATATGTAACCCACACCTTGAGAAAGAGCCTGAGACCAGTTTTCAAGGATGAGCCCTTACATGCTAAGTGGACAATAAAATAGAGCAAGGAACGAAGGGTGATGGGGAATTTTGTATTAATTTGTCAAGGAAGCCATTCTGATAAGGTGGTAACTGAGCAGAGACCCAAATGAAGTGAGAAATGTGGCACAAAAACATTGGGGAAAGAGATGGACCTGGGGGGTATTTCGCTAAGTGAAGTAAGACAGATAAAGACAAATACCATACGATTTCATTTACATGTGGAATCTAAAAAATAAAACAAATGAACAAAGAAACAGAGCAGGAACAGACCCATCAACACAGAACAAACTGGCGGTTGCCAGCCTGGAGGAGGGTGGAGGGATGGGGGAAATGGGTGAAGTGGCGTAAGAGCTAGAGACTTCCAGTTATGGGAGGAATAAATCACAGGAATGAAAGGTACAGCCCGGGGAATACAGCGTCCGTCAGTGGTGCTGTGATAACGTTACATGGCGAGGGACGGTGGCTACAGCGGTGGTGAGCACAGTGTGATGTATGGACTGGTCCAATCACTACGTTAGACACCTGAAACTAACGTCACATGGTATTAACTATACTTCAATTTAAGAAAATTAAAAACAAACAAACAAACAAATCATCAGGGAAAGATTTCTAGGCAGAGAGAACAGCAACCAGAAGGTCTGAAACATTCTAAAAAGTCCCAACACGAATTTGAAAAAACCTAGGCTTTTTCAAAAATATTGGAGGCTCTCCTGTAGCTGAAGTTCTCTCTTTTCTAAGCTGCTTTGAACACTCAATCCTAGTGACCGCCTGCTCCCCTGGACCTCTATAGCAGAATTTAACTGGTAACTGAACACTTTGTTTTGGTGGTGGGCCAAGTCTGATCTCCTTGACTGGACTGTAAATTTAAGAACAAGGATCATACTTAATGCTATTTCTGCCATCAACTCCCCATCTCTACCCTACATGCCCTGCTGTTGAACATATATTGGAATTTTTTTTTTTTTTTACAAATTTATTTATTTGAGAGAGAAGGAGAGAGAGTTGAGGGGGGCAGGAGGAGAGGGAGAGAGAGAGAGAGTCTCCAGCAGACTGTCCATTCAGCATGGAGTCAGACTCGGGGCTTGATCCCAGGACCCTGAGATCATGACTTAAGCCAAAATCAAGAGTTTGGGCGCTTAACCAACCGAGCCACCCAGGTGCCCCTGTGTTGGAATCTTACTAAGATATTTGAGTAATCAAAAATGTATATGCAAAATTTTTTGCAATTTAAAGTTTTTAATGAGAATTGTTTCTTTGTCAAGATTCTCTGGGTATGGTATGGATTCACTATTAGGATTAATAATAATCACTATTATTTCAGTTTCCACCCCACATATACAAAAGCTTACTTAAAAGGAGAAAAACGTAACAAATGAGGAGATATATTAAAAGGCTTTATTCACAATAGAGAAATTTTACAAATATAGTTTTTAAAAATTATGTGTCAATCTATTACGTTTTCCATAACATTAGAGATTTATAGAAAGTTGGAAATGACAGAATAGACTTATGTACAAATTAAAAACAATCAATGAAAAGAATGGGTACTATATATGCATGACAAACATCATTGAGTTCTATAAATTTTATACAACTTATATGTGTAATATTAATTGTGCACAGTATACCAAAAACATATGCAGAAACACAAACTTAAGTGCTATTTTAATTATTCGCCTTTCAGGATGTGAATACATATGTAAACTTAACTGCACAGTTTTGCTGAAAATGAAATGAAAGACAGTGCCTACCTAAGGACTTCAGTTGTTTAAAATAATTAACACAAAATATAAATTTAATTAAATTACATCACCATAATATTCTCTTATTTTGTATACATTTTTGGTGTTTTGGGACGTAGGTTAAAAAATCCATGTTCTAGAATTGAAAAACTTTGATCTCGCCATTGGCAGAACAAAATGTAGTACAATCATCTTGCCTATTTATATCAGGATACAAAAGGTACATTATAGAGCAGTGGGTACACATGACCTGATTTTAATATCCTATCTGCTGCAGAAATACGTATCAGCTTTGTGCTCTTTCAAATCAAATTGAAAATCAAAGAAAATAAAGTAATTTAAATTGCTAGTCCAAGGACATTCATGTGAAAATTATCATCTAAATACATATGGCCCAATTTTTGCAATAATCTCACACGTTGCTTTTAAGTCCTGGGAAAAAAAGGACTCTCAACTATCCATTCATTTCGTAAGGTGAGCTGAAGATATGAGTGGAAGGAGTTATTCTGGGTCACAGGAAGTCATTAACATTGCAATAATGATGCACTAAAGGATCTTTTTCATTTACTAATTTTATTAATTTTTTCTTTGACATAAACCAATGTACAATATTGAAAAAAGAGCAGGTCACACAGGTGGTCCTTTCAGACAAAGGAAATCTTTTGAAACACTTTCAAAAGGTGAAACAGCTAAAAACAATTGAGTCTATTGAGATCTAAGAAAATAATTAAAAAACATTATGTTGAAGCATATGAAATTGCTGATATCGGACAGTTTCTCAACTACAAGCATAGCAATTCCATATGCTTCAGCCTGATTCGCAGGGTTGCATTGAGCTATCTGACCACTCTAGGTTGAAAATGCAGGTGCTCCAAGTCTCTGTTCCTCAGTATATGCATCATCACATTAGCCCTTTCTAGGAATATATATATATATAATTCATATATATATTTCACATATATGAAATATGAACTAATATGAGAAAGCACAAGGTGCCACCAAATGTATTCTTGAGAAAGCCACTCATATCTCAAAGTAATGCTTATTCTTAATGAAGAATCATATAATTATTTTGATCTGCTATATGACTGTGAGGGATTAGGAATGTCTATTCCCATATATTGCTTTTAAGCTGGAATCTCTGTGTTGAGTTTGACCAGACAAAATGTACTATATTCTTATTTGGCCTGAAAGTTTATTAGATTTTCTTCAATTGACCATGAAGAGACACATTAGCAAAGCTTCTTTCAGAGTTAAATCCTGCTTTCACAAATTGAAATGAAATAATTTACTACATTTGAGAAAGGGCCCTTTTCAAATATGAAAAAAAAATGTGGACCAAATGTAATGCTTTTTTTGAGAACAAGAAAAAAACCTTAAAGATGAAATACAAACTAAAAACCATGTTAAATACTCACCCTTTCTTTAGAGAGACTCAATTTCTTCATATACTCCGTTAAAAGCAAAAGCTAACACATGAAAAGTTATACTGTTTTCTTTCAGAAAATATAATTCAGTAATAGCAGAGCTCTGCAAAACTTGAAAGCTCCATTCGTGTGGTAGGGGATGGAAGAAATTAACCAGGACATGATCCAGAAATGACACAGGGCATTTAAAGTAAAATTTGAGAACTAATTCACAAATTAGGAAACACTAATATAATTAACCAACAAAAATATACTGTGGTTCCAATGAAATGAGGTCAACATGAGATGATCCTTTTGGGAATGACATTCTAATTTGAATTACAATATGAGTGAAGTATTTTAGAAGACATTCTATCAAATAATGATAGACCCGCATAAAGAGGCTGTCTGTCACAGTTATAAGATCTGTCTCTGGTGGATAGACAAACCAGATTAACATAAAATTGAAAAGGAAAAAGCTTTTTTAATATTTAATTTATTATTATGGCTTTTTGCAACATGGCAAAACATTACAGCTTAAAGCAGACGTCATCTCCTCATAGAGGAGGAAAAAGTTTTGCAGTCAAATCAAAATTGTAATTAAGAGGTCATTGGTATACCATTTTATTCGGTGTAATAAAAATGATATACCTTCATGAACTCCAGAGATAACTTAAAAAAAGTAAAAACCTGTGATCCACCGACTGAATAATAAAGGATATGATAAGGAATTTAGGTCCATCTATGCCTATGAAAATAAACATAAAAGACTGCAAAACAATTTTAGAACTTAGAATAATCACAGACCTACTGATAAAAATTCATCATGTGCCTGAATACCAGAAAAGGAATTATTAAGGTATGCAGTGAAGGGAATGGAGCAGAGTAAAATATAAAATGTCTTTTTATTTTTCATTGACTTCAACTTCCTTTTTATTCGTACAGAGTACAGGGAGAAGATGTGCCTCGGTATTGAAGATCCAGTGTTCCAGTGGAAGTAGATCATCATCAGAAAATATTAAGTACAAATATCTGGAGAGAGAAACATGAGTATATGAGGCCCAAGAGACCGTCAGGCAGTGAGAGCATAAGGACAGCAACGTCTCCATTCATCTTATGGAGAATCACGGACAAGGGCCAAGTATTGCAAAACCCTGAGGCGATACAGTCACGAGCGTGGAATAAAGAAGCTGCTCTGTGCTCGGGTGTTGGTGTAGGAAAACCTACTAAGCAGTCCCCAGGCATCAGACTTATATAATGACTGGAAACACAGGTGCAAACATGTGCCACGCATGGAGAGTGACCTTCGGAAGCAGGCACACTTGCTCTTACTTATCATATGTTCGTGACAAAGTCATCTGCAAAGAAGATCTGACCAGGTACCTCAGCCCCATACTTTTGGGATACATTTTACTTACTTGAGTGTCTCTGCCAGGAAGAAACTCTGCTGCACGTCGTCGTAACTCTCGTGTCTGAGGTAAACATCCCTTAGGCCTGAATAGCCTCCGTTCACTCGGCAGTGATTTTCCAGGGCCTAAGTTACCGGAAGAGGGAAAAAATGGTCACATTTCAATAAATTGCTTGTCACCAGTTTTTATTATGAAATTGCCAAATTGAAATAAAATAAGGATTCAAATTGAATGATACATGTGGAAGAGTTTCAGGCAAAAATTAAAAAATAACACAAAATGCAAATGCATATAAAGTATGAAAAGTTGGGGCGGCTCAGTCGGTTAAGCGTCTGCCTTCGGCTCAGGTCATGGTCTCAGGGTCCTGGGATCGAGGCCCGCATCGAGCTCTCTGCTCAGCGGGGAGTCTGCTTCTCCCTCTGTGCTCTCCCCCCCCTCAAAGAAATAAATAAAATCTTTTAAAAAAATAAAGTATGAAAAGTTAAAGGGTATATAGACAATATATCTCATCTAATTAGAAACACTTCTACATTTAATTATGAAATAATTTTTCAGTGTTTTTTTTTTTTTTTTTTTTTTACCATTTCCTCCTGTGGTCTAGAGCAGGGTTCGTCAAACTATGGGTCACAGGCTAAACCCAGTCTGCTGTTGATTTTGTAAATAAAGTGTTACTGAACCACAGCCATGCTCATCTGTTTACATATTGTCTGTGGCTGTTTTTTCATTACAATGGCAGAGTTGAGTCCAGGCAAACCTCGGAGACATTGTGGGTTTGGTTCCAGACCACTACAATAAGTGAATATTGTGATAAAGTGAGTCAAGTGAATTTTTTGGTTTCTCAGTGCATAGAAAAGTTATGTATAGTGTCTAGTATAGTCTAGACTATACTAGAGTCTATTAAGTGTGTGGTAGCATTATGTCTGGAAAACAATGTACATACCTTAATGAAAAAATACTGTTGCTACAAAATGCTAAGCATCATGAGCGTTCAGTGGGTTGTACTCCTTTTGCTGGTGGAGGGTCTTTCTCTGATGTTGATGGCTGCTGACTGATCAGGGGGGTGGCTGTCGAAAGTTGGGGTGGCCATGCCAATTTCTTAAAATAAGACAACAGTGAAGTCTGCCATATCAGTTGACAGTTTCTTTAACAAATGATTTCTCTGCAGCACACAATGCTGTTTGATAGCATTTTACCCATGGTAGCACTTCTTTCAAAATTGGAGTCAATCCTCTCAAACCTTGCAGCTGCTTTCTCAACTAAGTTTATGTAATATTCTAAATTCTTGGTGGTCATTTCAACAATCTTCACAGCATCTTTACCAGCAGTAGATTCCATCTCAAGAAACCATTCTTTGCTCATCCATAAGAAGCAACTCTCCATCTGTTCAAGTTTTATCATTGGATTTGGCAATTTAGTCACATCCTCAGGCTCCACTTCTAATTCTAGTTCTCTTGCTATTTCCACCACATCTGCAGTTACTTCCTCCACTGAAGTCTTGAACTCCTCAGAGTCACCCGTGAGGGTAGATATCAACTTTTTTCAAAGCCCTGTTAATGTTGATGCTTTGGCCTCCTCCATAAGTGATGAATATTCTTCATGGTATCTAGAATGGTGAATTCTTACCAGAAGGTTTTCACTGACTTTGCCCAGATCCATCAGAGGAATCACTGTCTAGGGCAGCTATAGCCTTATGAAATGTATTTCTTAAATGCTTAAAGTCAAAATGCTCCTTGAACCGTGGGCTGCAGAATGGATGCTCTGTTAGCAGGCATGAAAAATCCATCTCATTGTCCATCTCCATCAGAGCTCTTGGGCGACCAGGTACACTGTCAATGAGCAGTCATATTTTGAAAGGAATCTTTTTTTTCTGAGCAGTAGGTCTCAACAGTGGGCTTAAAATATTCAGGAAACCATACTGTAAACATGTGAGCTCTTATCCAGGCTTCGTTGTTCCATTTATAGAGCACAGGCAGAGTAGATTTAGCATCATTCTTAGAGCCCCCAAGATTTTTTGAAATGATAAGTGAGCACTGGCTTCAACTTCAAGTCACCAGCTGCATCAGCCCCCCTAACAAGTGAGTCAGCCTATCCTTTGAAGCTTGGAAGCCAGGCATTGACTTCTCCTCTCCAGTTATGAAAGTCCTAGATGGCATCTTCCTCTAAAAGAAGGCCATTTCATCTACACCAAAAATCTGTTGTGTAGTGCAGCCATTTCATTAACGATCTTCGCTAGATCTCCTGGAGAACTTGCTGTAGCTTCTACATCAGCACTTGCTGCTTCACCTTGCCCTTTGATGTTATGGAGACGGCTTCCTTCCTTAAACGTCACGAACCAACATCTTTTGTTCTGCAGGTTCCTCACCTCTTTCAGCCTTCACAAAATTGGAGAGAGTCAGGGCCTTGCTCTGGATTACGCTGCGGCTTAACGGAATGTTGTGGCTGGTTTGATCTTCTATCCGGACCACTAAACTTTCTCCCTATCAGCATACTACTTTCTTATCATTCCTGTGTTCACTGAGGTAGCACTTTTAATTTCCTTCAAGAACTTCTCCTTTGCACTTATAATGTGGCTGCTTGGCACAGGAGGCCTAGCTCTTTGGCCTTTCTTGGCTTTTTTTTTTTTTTTTTGGCTTTTGACATGCTCCTTCCTCACTAAATGTAATCATTTGTAGCTTTTGATTGAAATTGAGAGATGTGTGACTCTTCCTTTCACCTGAACACTTAGAGGCCACTGTGGGGCTAGTAACTGGCCTAATGCCAGGATTGTCATACCTCAGGAAATAGAACGGCCCGAGGAGAGAGAGAGAAATGAGGGAATGGCGAGTCAGTGGAGCCATCAGAACACCCAACATTCATCAATAAAGTTCTCTGTCTTAGTAGGGTGCTGTTTGTGGCACACCAAAACAATTACAATAATAACATCAAAGATCACTGATCACACGTCACCCTAACAAATATAATAGCAATGAAAAAGTTTGAAATATTGTGAGAAGTATCAAAATGTGACAGAGATATGAAGCAAGCAAACGCTGTTGGAAAAATGGCACCGACTAGCCTTGCTCGACATAGGGTTGTCACAAACCTTCAATCTGTAAAAAACACAGTGTCTGCACAGCACAGTAAAGCAGAGCACAGTAAAAGGAGGTCTGCCTGCAGTTGCCTATGGCCCCCAAGCCTACTTCCCTCTGGCTCTTCCAGAAGATGCTTGCTGACCCCTGATCTAGAGAGACTGTTAATGTCAACTGGGATTATAAACCCAATAACTGAGAAAGTGTAGTGGACCAAAACCAGCTGCTGCTACACCCAGAACATCTTATTTTGTAAACACTGATGGTGGAGTACTAATTAGTGATATTGGTCACAGATATCAAAGAAGAAAATGGAAAGCGGTGAAAAAAAAATGTGGCTGATATCTATTTCTAAAATATGTTTTTCCTTTCTTTAGTATGGGATGGAAGAAAATGGGATGAGTCAATTTCTTAACTGTCTGGAGAGAAATGATCCTACATTCCTGAAGTTTCTCTGACTATAATGAGTATTTGGAAAAGAGATGAGTTGGGCAGTGTGGGAATGAAAATTTAGGTAACAACTGAACAACTTGCAGGCTACATGAACAAAGAAAATACCTCATGATTTGGTACTTTTTAAAAGCCACTGGGAAAATAAGATCAACTTAAAAACTGCTTTGATTATATTCTCTGTTGTAGACAACAAACCAAGCTGGGGGAAAGCTTGCAGAAAGGAAATTTCAGGTCCTATTATTTTTTTTCCTTCCTTCCTTTTTTGATAGAAGTTCTTTTTGATTAAAAAGTCAAATACCAGATACACTGGAGTAGGCCAAAGATTATTTGTAAAAAAGTAAAAAAAAAAAACAAACAAACCAGGATTTAGAAGAAATGGACAAATTTGTTGTTATGGAACATAATTAAATCCTACTTCCAGACATTTCCTAAAAAAGATTTTAACAACAAAACTTTTTCTTATTTTCTTCCCTTGAAGTTCTTTGGTGATAAGCTAATGAGAGGACAAGGCAGGCACGATAAACTGCCAACTCCTCTCTCCCACAGAAATTTCTATAAGCTCCTTCTTTCAATTATAGGGAAAGAGTTGTTCTGTGGTATGGACAATGCCCAACCGTTTTTCCTCTCTTCAGTTCACCCTCATTCTTCTTCTCACTCAGTCTTAATGTGGTGAGTCAGAGTTGTCCAGCACGCGTTCTAACATCTCAGAAGAAGGGGCTGAATCCTGGCCCTGGACTCCTTAACCGGGGCCTCCGACGTGCCTGGACCCGGGCAGTGTCCCTTGGTTCAACATGGGGTTGTTATGAGAATAAAACAAGATGAAGACACACTTCGCAGAGTGACAGGGATCTTTCAGAGGTTTAGAGAGGCTTAGCTACTTTTACTTTTTGAGGCTTTTGGCAAATTAAAAAAAAAAAAGGGGGGGAAAATGCCAGAGGCTTTTTTTTTTTTTTTAACTTTTAAAAAATGAAAAGGCATCATGTCAAATATAAATTTTAAAACTTTAGGAATATGAAGCTGGGGATAAGCAGCCCTCCTGGGCACCCATCACAGGCCCTGGCTTTACGGTATCTCAACAGTAGAAGAAGTCATGTATTTATGCTGCATAGTCTGATGAGAACATCATTTTACTGCAATCTGTTCTTGGGACTCTCAGACTCTAGGCATAGGACCACCTCGATTTTACGTAAATGCTTACATTATTAGTGACCATATGTGGCTGGGATGCACTAAGAGCAGAGAAAAGAAAAACAGGAAAATGTTTACAGTTACTGGAACTCTAAACAAACCCAGACCCCAAGGGACTGTACCTCTTTAGGGGGGAAAAGGTAAGAGAATAGCGAGCAGCATGAGTTAAATCGTAAGTCAGAAAGGGAGAGAAAAGAATTCTCTTATCTTTAGGTTAAAAGTGTTAGAATAACGGCTGATCCATGGAGATTTCCAAGAGTGGATTCTAGGGAACAATGCTCATAATAAGGCTGAATGGTTGAGTTTGGTCTGAGTTCATAGGTAGAACCTAGCAAAACAGACATATCAAAGAGTCTGGAAACAGGGATCAAGCCTGGGGAGGGAGAAGCAGGAACTGGGAAGACAAATCACTTTCTGAGAGCCAGAATGTCCATATGGCAAAGGTCAGATTTAGGAGACTAGAAAAAATTGTCTGTGTGGAAAAAGAAGGACAAAAAATCCCTATATAAGGCTTATCTGCTACTGTGGACCAGGGGAGACACCATATAATCCATACATACCTTTATAGACATTGTATAATCTATAACTACCAAGACATATATGAATACATAGGTATAATTTAGAGTAGAGCTTTATCAGAATATTACCCGTAATAGGGAGGAGTTTAATGAAGTTTTCATGACATTATTGAGAAAAACAAAAGAACTATGAGGTAAATGTTATTTTTGCTACATAGATTCACAAGTGTGTAAACATCTGTGATTAATGGATTGTTGGTAACCTGCGGAGAAGTTTCTAGTACCCTATGCTGGATTATATAATTTCATATCTTGTTTGACATTATTATTGTGTTCAGCGTTACTATTCAGAAATTCAGCTAAGACATGGAAAGCAGGTTTATCGTATGAGTGCAAGAAGTCTGGAAAGGGAGTGCTTCGTTAGAAGATGGGAAGATGGCTGACAAATACTTTACAAATAGCAAATGTGGTTGAACACAAGGGTGAACAAAAGAGATGTCTCGACAGGAGCTAATACAGTAGCTAATATCATTTGACCACAACTTCGATGTAAGCCAGGGGTTTTACAATCCACCAAAAAACCAAGTTGGACCATCGGCTGTGGGAAATAACACTCAGAAGAGAGGTTATTGGGTCACACTGCTCAGCCCTGAGAGACCACACACGTCATGAGGAGGTGGAGGGAAATGGTGGATGAGGATGGACCAGTGGGCAGAACGTGCTGTCTTCAGATAACTGAGGAGCTAAAGTGTAGAAGACAGAAGGGATTTTCCCCCAGTACCTCCAGAGCACAAAACACTGTAAATTCTGGTTTCAAAAGGAGTAAGTTTCTAACACTTTCAACCATTAAAAAATGGAATTACTTTATTAGTAGTATATTCTTTTTTTAAAACTACAAAGTCCTTGAATTGATGAGGAATAGCCATCTGGCAAAGATGACAAGGAGGTCTTTTCTTTGAGGGGAAGGCTAGTCTATGTGTTTTAGTTTGGGTTCCCCTAAAAATGGAGCATGAGGACAAGGGCCAGATGCAACAAGTTTTTAAGGGAGGTGACATCAGGAAGGGAATGAGCAGGGCAAGTGAACCGGGGGAGGGAGAAGAGCCCGTGAAATGTGCTGAGCAGGTGACAGCTGTGGGCCGTGAAGGCTCCCTCCCACTGGAAACCCTCTGAGGAATCATGCAGAATGCATCTCAGAGTTATTCTGCAAAGGGGGAAGACTGGGCTAGCTGTTCATCAACTCTGAGACCTCACTGGTTCAGGACTGCCCCTGCGGACTTTACCTCTCCCACCTCCCGGACCACAGCCAGCTACCTGGGAAGAAGCTCAGAGCTGGGGCAGCTGAGAAGCACAGGGGGTCGGGGGGCGGGTGGGGGGGTGGGGAGGTGCAGGGATGTGGTCCCTGCAGCTGTAGCTGAAACAAAGGAGGGCTGAGGGGATGTCACGCAAGGGAAAAGAGTACCACCACACTATCTCTGTTGATGATTCTGTGCTTTAAAGAGGGCAAGCGTCCCAGCACTCCCCCCTCCCCGCTCTACCTCAAGTTCTAGCAGAAGCACTAGTGGCAAAAAGCAAGGGCAGGGGGCGGGGGTTGGTTCGGAGGGTTCAGACTGTGCACAGGGAGACAATCTTACATCATATGCTACAGTAGAAGTTAACAATAGACAAAAATCCTAACCCTTAAAACCAAGTTATTACCCCACAAACATGCTCCCCTGAAGAACCAAGCAAACCAAAGCTTCCCATTCACACGGCCATAGAGGTTTACTTATTTCCATTTTTGTATCAGTTCTCTCTCAGACATTTTTCACATTTTAACAACTCTAAAATTGGCATGTCATAATTTAATTGGTGGTGTGGTACTTTCTCAGTGGTGTACAAAATAATGGTGTTTCTTATCAATTAGGGTGTTTTACATTTGATGAAATACGTTATTCCTGATATTTTCAATTTAAACTGATATTTGCAAGGTGACTATTAGCCTTGAATTCTTTTGCTGGCCTAGTGAAAACCAAAATAATTTCCTATCACCAAAGCTTAGATGAACCTCAATTTTTATACATTTTTTTCAGAGGAAAAAACATAAATTTAAAGAAATTGGAATTACCACCGACTAAACATAATTAGAAAACTTTGCAAGAAGTAAAAGACAAAAAGAGGCCTAAAGAATCGTTATTACTTAAAATGACTAATGACTAGGGATAAGGCACACACTACACGAAGAGGGTAATACGCAAGATTCATCAACGGCTTCCTAAGATATTAGTTATAACTTACACAAAGGCAATATATTCATTTTAGATTTCCTGAGAGAAGTTATTTCTAACAGTCAGGTTTTAAAGACAGCTAACTTTGTAACAGTGAGTGTAATTAAAGTGTTGGCTTGTTCTTATCTCCTTGATGCTCCACCACAACTCCTTCCAGAATAATAGCTCTTAAAATTAACATTATTTGATGCAGAATCTGGAGAGTGTGGCTGCTGGTACCAGCACACAGTGTTCACTAGATTAGTTTGGGAAGATGACACGCCATGTTCTGTAGGAAGAGACCCAAGGGGTGACGAAGACAATTCAAACAGCGCATTGGATAGATGGAAAGCTTATAGATATTCAGAGAAACCTGAGGTCAGTGAACGAATATTGCTGCACAAAGTAGTTCTTCTATAAGTTCTTTCTAGAAGTTAGATCTAAGTAGCTAATTTACTCTGTGGAAGAATTTCAAGCTAAAATGGAACTGGAACCGGAAGACAGAAAACAGAAAATCTTACGCATGTACCCTTAGGAACGCAAACTTAAGGACCGTGAGACTGATTTCCTGTACATGCCAGATTTACAGAAAACTGATAATACTGGGATGATAGGGAGTTGGCCAGAGGTTGCCTTATATCAACCCCTTGGGAAGTTTTACTTATGGAATGAACAAGAACTGACCCAGGTCAGGCTGGTCTCACAAAATAGCTCAGTTGTGCTTTATTTGTATGACTCGACTGGTTTTGTCCACTCAGGGAATTCTCAAAGCTGGTGCCTATTTGTTTTTTATTTTAACAGACTCTATCTGAATTCTCTCTTCTTTACATACAGCCCACCTTGAAACTTCAAATGACTCACTTGTGTTTGCTGAATTGCAATTCCTCTGCTGTCCCTGAATAAACTCTTTTTTATGGACAATTTTGAGTTTGTCTCGTTTACCTTTTTATTTAGGTTGAAACTAAGTAGAAGCACATATTTTCATTTCAATGCCCAAAGACTCATAAAAACCAACCAACCAACCAATGTAGCGGCTTCTCAAAACAGACAACAGGCAGAGGTCATTATCCCCAAGTTGTCAGTAACTGTGGAATTAAGTGACCATTATTTCTATGGCTGTGGGAACTTAATTTTATAATATGCCTTTCTAGATATCTCTTTTAGTATCAAAGTAGGTCTATTACTATCACCATTACATAAAGCAAAGCTGAAGCCAGGGATATAGGATGACAACTGAAAACACTCATTCTTGAATTGGGGAAAATTCTAATTAAACCTTTAAAAATCAGGGGGCCCAGGTAGCTCAGTCGGATGAGCGGCTGACTCTTGATTTTGGCTCAGGTCGCGATTAGGGTCGTGAGATGGAGCCCCCACTGGGCTCTGTGATGGGCATGGAGCCTGCTGAAGATTCTCTCTTTCCCCCCTCTCCCTCTGTACCCACCCCTCAAAGCTTTAAAAATCCTAGAAAAGTTGATAAGCTAGATTTAAAGAAATCACTGAGCATTTTTCCCTGAGACATTTATGTATAAGAAATATAAGCAAATTAAAACATCACCTCTACGGCTTCCCAGGCCCACTTCCTGTACTTTGGATCATGAGTCAGTCGCCACATGTACATGTAAGTCTCAACAACCTCTGGCCGTAGGATGTAGTACTTTTCGTTCTGCCTGGTGGCGATGGCCTCAACACCACCATCGAACCTGAAAGCTTCCGGTCCCAGTTTCATATCTAAAGGGCACGCAAGGGTGACAAGGGTTATTGTCTGGATGCTGCTCAGTTCTATAACTTCAATGAAATGAGAAAGTACTTTACAACATTCAAGAGAGATGTCAAAACAATTGCTTTAAGGAATGGTTATAAACATCCTATAATAAACAATATTCGATATACTTTTAAAATACAGTCATCTGAGAGTCCTTTTTAAAGCACTGCAATGATCTGTTACTTTCATTTAACCAGCACTTACTGAGTGCCCCCCAGTAGGTACAAGGCACTACAGCACCCCTTATTAGTCAGCTGGAAAACCAGTGGTTGAGAATTCTATGTCATTATGTCATGAGAGGTTACTTAATCTTTGGGCTTCAAACTCCTGTTTTATAAGAAGGGAGCCAGACTCTTATTTCACGGAGATACTGAAAAGGTTAATAATGGCATAAAAAACTAAGTTTCTTTTGCACATGGGACAGAGAATCTTAACCAATGTTATTTACCTAAAGCAGGGTCAATAAATCAGCCTGGCTTAACCCTGTATGGCTTCAATTCTTATTCCTTGGGAAAACTAAGGGTAGATATTTTTATGTAGAAAAGCAGTGCTTCTTAAAGTAAAAAATATAAATTCCTTTAAAATATTCATCATGAGCTTCCAGTTTCATGAGGCACACTGGATATTCTTTTGGTGGCAGCAGTGACAATGGTCCTTACTGAACAAAATAAAAGCCTGTGGGAATAGATCGAAAATGAAGAATCACAGGTACTCACAGGTGCGATTGTAAGATTCATAACAGGTTCGGGCAATTTCAGCCCCGAGCTGAAGGTAGTGCTGGGTCAGGCCCGTGGGAGCGTCGTCGGCCCCAAGTGCAAACATGCCTCCAGCAAAGCAGGTCAGGTGACCCATCTTGTGTTCCAGGAGGCCCCCTTTCCACTCCGCGATGTAAGTCAGCCCCGTACTAGACTTGCGGATCAAGTGAGTCTCAATTGCCTGCAAATCAGACTTATTTTCAACATTTTTAAATCCCTTCCAAATTTATACTAAAAACATTCTCCACACTAAGAGAGAAAAAGAATAAAACATCACTCGCAGTTTGAATTTGGTGCCCTCAATCTGATTCCACCTGAAATTTTGTTATTGCTTTCTGTATTCCTCCTCTAGTCTCTGCCTTATTAGTCTGGTTAGTTAGGATTATCGCTGCTGGGCCAGCCCAGTTGGTTTTGCCTGGTTCCACGACCAAACATTTGTAGTCCTCAGACCTCAAAAGCTGTCCCCTTCTCAAAGAGAGGCCACAGGTGTAGAGGTTAATGGTTAATGCATTTCCATTTTCACAATGGAGAAATGACACAAAGCACAAGCCCACTATGGATGAAGAATAGAGTGTATTTGTGTATAAAGTCCAGGCGGGGAGTGTTACCCTGCCTTTGGCTCTCTTAGGCTCAGAGGGCGGTAAACTGAGGGGGAAAGGTGTGCCATTCTTGAATCAGATTGCTTGGCCTCAAATTCCAACTCTGACACTGTCTGTGAACTTGGTGGGTAATTTGCTTGCTGTATCCCTAAATCTCAGTATCCTTAACCATAAAAAGGGAATAGTAGTATCTTCTGAGAAAACTCTGCAACATTTAGTGTATGAAGCCGTCAATGCTGTGACTAGCACTTGATAAGTTTTATTTATCATCATCACTCACATCTCCACTGTGGTAACACTTGAATTAAATTCCTCCCTAATAATTCTATTAAAAAGCACATTAGTATATAATAAAAAAAGACATATAAAAAGATGCTCATCATCACTTATCATCTAGGGAATGCACAAACAAAACTACAATGTGATATCACCTCACACCTGTCAGAATGGCTAAAATCAACAACACAAAGAACAACAGGTTTTGGTGAGGATGCAGAGAAAAAGGAACCCTTGTGCACTATTGGTGGGAATGCAAACTGGTGCAGCCACTGTGGAAAACAGTATGGAAGTTTCTCAAAAAGTTAAAAGTAGAACTACCCTGTGATCCAGCAATCACACTACTGGGTATTTACCTGAAGAATACAAGACCACAACCTGCCTCCCAGCTCCACTGCTTGGGCACTCTACCGGCTCAGGCACCCCCATTCGCTCTGTGACTCCTCTGGTTCCGAGACCACAAACTGAGGGTTACAGATGGGTGGGGGGTGGGACGATGGGGTAGCTGGCTGATGGGTATTAAGAAGGGCATGTGATGTGATGAGCACTGAGTGTTATATGCAACTAATGAATCATTGAACACTACATCAAAAATTAATGATGTACTATATGTTGGCTAACTGAAGATAAAAAAAAAGATTACAAAACCATTAATTCAAAGGGATACAGACATCCCTATGTTTATAGCAGCACTATTTACAATAGCCAAGACATGGAAGCAGCCCAAGTGCCCACTGATTGATGAATAAAGAAGATGTGGCAATAATGGAATCATTCAGCCACAAAAAAGAATGAAATCTTGCCATCACAATGATATGGATGAAGCTAGAGAGTATAATACTAAGTGAAATACGTCAGTTGGAGAAAGACAAATACCATATGATTTCACTCATATGTGAAATTTAAGAAACAAAACAAACCAAGTACAGGGAACAAAAACGAGAGAAACAAATCAAGAAACAAGCTCTTAATTATAGAGAACAAGCTGATGGTTACCAGAGGGGAGGGAGGATGGGTGAAATAGGTAATGGGGATTAAGGAGCGCACATGTAATGAGCATAGGGTGATGTATGGAAGTGTTGAATCACTCTATTGTACACCTGAGCCTAATATAATGCTGTATGTTAACTAACTGGAGTTAAAATAAAAACTTAAAAAAAAAAGAATAAAGGTCTGTAAACTGGGGAGAAATGATGTTTACAAGAATGATTTGTAAAATACCTTTTATTTTTGCCCTAGGACTGTTGATATTCTTTTATAATAGATAGAAAACATAAAATAAGCCTTACATTTTAAAAAGCAAAAATGAGGTATAACGGTTTGGAATTGCTAACTGTAGCTGCTGCTGTAACAGGAAATGTGTTTTTCCCCCTCCCAACTACTCCATAGAAGACAAAGAGCTCTGAATACGTCCATACCTGTTATGCCATTATAAAAAAAAGAGCTTTTTAGGAAGTACCTTTGGGAATAGTAGACACAGACAAAACTTGTGATAGAGAAGAATGAATGAAAATGAACACACAGACAGATAACACCTTTCCTACCTTTACTGAAAATAAACAATTGAAACACCAAGATGGTAAGAAATAAAGGAACACACTACTGTGCTCATTAACTGCGGTTAGCTAATTTTATAGATGGTCTAGTTATTATATTAATATTTCATTCTTATTTAACTGAACATCTTAACCATTTACATTTCTCATAGCACAAACTGCAATAAAGTTCTTCAAGCAGACACTTGTTCATCACCCAAGAAATTATTCTTTTTATATGGCAAAAGTTATAGCTTTTGAGCATGGACTAGAGAAATATTATTATCCTGTTATGGATCCTGAATAAAGTACTATATTATTTTTGGCATGATTCTGACCAAGATGCTACCTCTCAAACTACAATGAAGTTCCAAGACCTTCAAAGCGATGTTTGTGTGACTGTGGGAAAGTGTAAATAAATATAAAGGAGGAAAAAATAGTCTTTAGTGGTTCTAAAAATATGTGTTAAATCTGCAGAGAATTGATTAGGAAGAAAGAATATCATGTATTTTGTGATTTCAGTCCTCCATATTTGAAAAAAAATGAGTTTGATGAAACCTTTAGAAACCTAAATGTCTAATACATCATGTGCCCAGGTACCATTCACTCCAGTGGACCCTTGGTACAATGAATATCTACCATGGTGGATTCTTAGTGTGGTCTCCAGAGAAGAACATAACAGCCAGTTGAAAGCCCAAAGTATTTTGTTATTAAAACAATCAAAGAAAACAGACCATGCTGGGATTAAATGCTCTCCAAAATCTACTTGAAGCTAAAACTGAAGAACTGTATCTCCAGGAACTCAACTGTCCAGGATGATAATTATGGGATCTTCTCTTTAATGTTTTTTTTAAAGTACCGCTTAGCAGAAAGAAACTTTGTTATATAAGACATGGTTACTTCTCCAATCAGAAAGTTAAGTGTTCTAGCTTTCCTTTCTAAGTTGAAAACACAATGGATTGAAAATGTTTTTACTACTAAGAGAAACTGGAAACACTTTACTTCTTTTGTTCTTAATGGATTTTCCTGTCAATGGTTTGTCTAAATACAATATATTAAAAGCTGTGTGGGTATAGTTCTAGAAACTGGGGGAAAATATTTCAAAGAACATTTTAAAATTGCCTTTCCTAGAACATCAAGATCTTAGGGGGCCACTTTAAGATTAGAATAATTAAAATATCTGCTAGGATAGTAATGAAAAAACGACATAACACAAACCATATTGTTTGGAGAATTCCCTAGCTTAAAACTTGAAATCTCATAGGAATGAAGAAAAACAAACCTGGCAGAGGCCATGTGGGCTATATCCTAGTTTGCTTTTTATGTTCATCATGTGCCTTAATTAAGGCTGTGCTAAATGAAAGCCAGTGTACTAACTAAGGCGTTCTGGTTCCTATTTGTGAAACAGTAAAGAGTCTTATCTGCTGTACTTAGTGATGCTTCTTATTGACTGTGGGAGGGAACCACAGTAATAGTCAATCTGGCCCAACCAGAGCAAAGCAAACTGCATTTATATTTAAATGAATAAATTGGATTATTATGTCTAAATTACCCAGACCTCCTCTCGGGGAGACTAATTTTAAAACAGTAGCTACATTACTGAGGAGTTACAAATTTCCATCCTGCCCACCTAAGAATTAATACTCTCAATTATAAAAAAAATTCTAAACAGTCAATAAAAAAGACATTTTTCTGATTTAGCCATACTTTTATAACATTATTTGAGATGCCTTGATAATATTAAAAAAATATGGGTTACCATATAAAATACTTATCAATCACAAAGGCACTTGGCTCTGCTAAAAAATTTGTTTCTGAAAAGTTGGGTGTGAGTTCAAGTATTTTATATGAAATAATATTCTTCTTTTGCTTTATTTACTTTCAAATTTTATTTTCATTTTTTTTTATTTTTTATTTTTTTTATTATTATTATTTTTTAAGATTTTATTTATTTATTTGACAGAGAGAGACACAGCGAGAGCAGGAACACAAGCAGGGGGAATGGGAGAGGGAGAAGCAGGCTTCCTGCCGAGCAGGGAGCCCGATGCGGGACTCGATCCCAGGACACTGGGATCATGACCTGAGCCGAAGGCAGACGCTTAACGACTGAGCCACCCAGGCGCCCCTATTTTCATTTTTGATTGACGCTTACATTTGCTTGAGGCTTAGTTTACTCTTACACTGGCCACCTCCTATATATTTTGCTAAACAATTTCTAACTTATTTTTACGAACTTACTGCATGTAAAGAACACTTAAATGTAGTATGGAAATTCTTATTCACAAATAAATCCATAGTGGTGAGGTAAAAAGAGACAAGTGTTGACACAAATTTTAGTTTGAATTTTGGTTCCACACTCCTACTCCTTGAAGAAAAATATTTCTTTTTTGGATATGTGAATCTTTACTGAGGTGGGATTACTATTGTTATAATTATATTAGCAGACACTGAACTCAGCCTAACTGGAAATATTTTGTAACCCACTTGTGTAGTATTCCATTTCCCATTAAAGGCTGATTAATATGCAAATTATGTTACCTTAGTGGTAAAGGCGATTAAATATTGGTTTACCTGAACAGCATCAAAATACATCTTCTTAGCTTCTAGATCTGTCTTGTCAGACATTAACCACGCCTTTAGCAAATATTCATAAAAGCTGTCTCCGAGTCCTCCAACTGATACATGATCTGCAAAGAGAGGAAAATGAATTTCAGAGTGATTCAGGCTTTAATTCAGATAATGCAGCAAAATCACATTAGTAACTAGGATGCAAAACCCTACGTCAACTGCAACTCAATGTTACATTTAAATTCCGACAAATCTCTTGTTTTCAGGAAGATATTCTGAAACGAGCAGATGTGCTGTTAACTAATGTGATATACTCTAAATAATTACCAGGGTAGTTTTGTAAACACGGAGATAAAAAATATATAATCAACCCTAATTCCAAAAATCAGTTTCTCTAGTTAAAACCACCAAATTAGGGGCACCTGGGTGGCTCAGTCGTTAAGCGTCTGCTTTCGGCTCAGGTCATGATCCCAGGGTCCAGCCAGTCCCAGGGATGCGGGGCTTCCTGCTCGGAGGGAAGCCTGCTTCTCCCTCTCCCACTCCCCCTGCTTGTGTTCCCTCTCTCGCTGTGTCTCTCTCTGTCAAATAAATAAATAAAATCTTAAAAAACACCAAATTAAAATGTTTCACAGTATATATTCAAATAAATTTTGATTGCTTTAGCGCTCAGTAACGTAAACTATGTCAAATACTATGAGTATTAACAAACCTTAAAAAGAACTGGCTTGCAATAGAACAAGAAGCTCCTCAGCTTCTTGTGATTATTATTATTATTTGATGGGTCTTCCAGTGTTATCAATCTGCACAGTCAACGTCCTTTGGGGGAGGCCAGTAAGAAAGACGACAGGGCAGGAGACATCTTCCTAATTCTCCATTCCTGCAATCCTCCCCCACTGCCATTTATTATACCAGATCCACTACATATAGTGTCAACCATATGGCACGTAATTTATAGGGTAGGTATCCTCATTAAAAGTGAAAAATATTAAGACTAAGTGAGGCTAAAGGAGATCACAACGCTGGCAAAGGCCACCTGCCCCCACAGCCCACACAGGATCTCGCACTTGGAATTGCTTGCTCTCCACCATGTAACACTAAATGTATTCTTCTGCCTACTGCTTTAAATTAAATTCTTTAATTTCCCAAGCATATCTACCTACAAAAACAGAGATATAATCTATTTGAAGTATCATTCTTAGAATTCATAGAGAGTTTGCACACTGAGACAGCCTGATTTTGGAAATCTGCATTTTAAGTTTCATAACTCAAAACGAATTTTACGTATCTATTTTTTAAAAATAAGACCTTTGTTGACTCTGTCACATGAAAGTAAATCTGTTTTTGTACAATTATCGAGACAATTTTCTCCCGACAACCCCCCAACAACTCCACTTGGAGGTTTACATGGGGGCCTAAAACTGAACAGTTAAAACTGAATTCATTCTCTTTTCCTTCTCAACCTTACCTGCTGCCATGGGTCCCTGTCTCACTAAGTGGCCCCACCACCCTTCCAACTGTGCAAGTTAGACATTGGAGAGTCATTCTTTACTTCTTCGCTCCCTGGCCCCCAAATGAGCTACTGAGCTCTACTAATTTCACCTCTTATATATCTCATGAATCTATCCACTCCTCTGTCCTCACCAATACGATCCTGGCTGAAGCTACCAGTATCTCCTGCTTCTGAGTCTGCAGTGGCCAATTATGTGGCCTTCTGCACTCTGATGGCATGTAGCTATTTACATTTAAGTTAACTAAAAAAAATAAAAACAATTCAGTTCCTCGGCCATCGGCCATCCAATGCCCACTAGCTACATGTGGCCCCAGGTTACTGTACCGGTCAGGGAAGATCCCGAACATTGTCGTCATCATCACAGAAAGTTCGAATAGCAAGGCCACTGCAGTCTACTCCCTCAGTAAGACCAGCGTAACCCCTTTAACATGTGAACTGGATCATCCCAACTGGAAGCCTTCAATGACAAAGACTCAAATGCTGGGTCTTCGGAGACCTGGATGCCTGCGTGGCCTCCATCTTCCCCATGTCACCATCAGTCCCTCTCTACTTGCTCTCTATCCTTCTGCCATACGACTCTTCCTCTGGCCCCTCAAAACCAGAGGGTTCCTTACCACCACAGGTGCTCTAAAGGTGTTGTTCTCTGCCCCATGTGCGTTCCCTGCCTCCTTTCCCCTTCACTGAGTAATTCTCACTCAAACTTCCTGTGTAGGATTAAATATCGCTTCCTTTCTCTGACTCCCTCATTATGCACTTTTTTTAAAAAAAGATTTTATGATTTATTTGACAGAGAGAGACACAGCGAGAGAGGGAACACAAGCAGGGGAAGCGGGAGAGGGAGAAGCAGGCTTCCCGCTGAGCAGGGAGCCCGACGTGGGGCTCGATCCCAGGACCCTGGGACCATGACCTGAGCCGAAGGCAGACGCTTAACGACTGAGCCACCCAGCTGCCCCCATTATACACTTTTTGATAGCACATGTCTACTACACTAACTTCCTAAACTACACTAACTACTACTACGCAACTTCCTAAAATGGTAGAATTTTTTCTCTGTCTTCTCTACAAGATCACGATACAGGAGGACAGGGACTAGACCTATGATGCTTCCTGGTCCACGTCAACCCCTGAAAGTAGCTTGCATTTGGCAGGTAATTAGTAAACAACTGATGAACAAGGAAAAATTCTTGTAAGTAAGTAAGAATGAGGACTATTCCCATTCAAGCTAGGAGGGCTATATTTTTAAGTAGTGAAATATGTGATTTTTATTATGGCAGAAAGTCCGGTTCTAATTTTAATGTAAGATTAGTGTTTTACAATTGTAAGGCTGATTCTTAAAACAGCAGTGTTTGAAGTGACCTTTGCAATTTCCTAAATAAATCACCACAGAAACCTCTGACATTTACAAACTAAATACACTAAGTACTATCTCATCAATAACAAGCCCTGTTGTTGTAAACATGATTGCAGGAGACAAATGCAAGTGATGCATGGTAACGCAAATCACTGTCCGGTTACTGTCAAAACAACAAGGACTAAATGAGGTAATAGGAAATGATGGCCGTGATCCAGACATGCCCTTCAGAGTTAAAGCAATGAGAACTGAAAGCTAACAGCCAGAAGCAGCTTCATTTTCTTCCCCTCTTGGGTTATGATTCTATAATGGATGGAAGAAGCAAGTTTGGGCATTTGGTGATTTTTAAAAAAGGAAAAAGGGTTATTACATAATAATACATTTGCTTGAATTAATTTTGGTAAATGCCAGTTAATTTTCTATATTTTTATTTCCTGCCTATAAATTTGTCATATTTGGAAAGAATGAAAATAAAGGGACATAGAGGAGAAACAAGAACAAGCCTTTTTGACAACTTAGCATATCACTCACTGTGCTTCCCCATATCTGGAGGACTATTTGTGTTGGCAACAGAATCCTGTGTAAATATTTAGTGGGTGTGGGAGAGAACATGCCTGATTTTATCAGCAGGAAGGAACCTCCCACTTCTACAAGAACATATATGGTATTTTTATTCCCAAATGTTCTAAAGGTAACGTGTACCATAATCACTCAAATATTATGCTCTTCTCTATAGAAGACAATTTACTCTTTCTTTCCCAAGAGGAATAGGTCCCATAAAAGGATTCCTAATACTTAAGAGATAAAACAAGTAGCAAAATAAGACAAAAAGGATTAAATACTCAGAATCTTTATTTTTTATTATTTTGTATATTTCATCTGAACCTGAACTTCTCAAAGCATTCCCCTAATGATGCTAGTGACACTATATGTATGTTAATGTTGTTATATTAATCAAAGAAGAATGGGCGCCTGGGGGGCTCAGGCAGTTAAGCGTCTGCCTTCAGCTCAGGTCATGATCCCAGGGTCCTGGGATCGAGCCCCGCATTGGGCTTCCCTGCTCAGTGGGGAGTCTGCTTCTCCCTCTGCCCCTCACCCTGCTCGTGCTCCCCCCCTCAAATAAATAAATAAATAAATAAATAAATAAATAAACTCTTAAACAAAAAGAAGAATGATAATTGTTCTGTCTATAGACATGGAGTCCCACATCTGGCCTCAACAGTTGCAAGATCTCTTTATATTATCAGTGACTAGGACCTGATGCTGCCTCTCAGCCACAACTGAGGAGCAGAGAATAAATAGAACCATTATTAAAAGCAGAGGCAGAAAGATAGACTGGAAACAGAGTGCATGAATACTCACAAAATTCACCTACTAATAAGTAAGTAACACCTACTAGTGTAAGATACGGTGCGCTGGGTTAACAAATATCCACAAGACAATGTCACTGGCCTCAAAAGTTTTGGATCCCTAGGAAGATGGGGATGTATATGAATCATTTTGAAAAAGATGAAAGATAAATCCGAAGTACTGGTGCAGGGGAGGAAGGGGTAAGTAGAGGATGAGTGGGTACTAACAAATTCCAACCAGGGTCTTGCAGAAGAAGGTCCCCCAGAAGAAAGGGCAATTGAGCTGGAGTAGTCAGAAGAGAGGTAATAGACCTTGGTAGAGTCAGAAGAGAGGTAAAAGGGCTGAGGAAACAGCACAAACCAAGACCTGGATATGACCAAGCGGGCCTTGATTAAAGAACGAAAAAAATAAGTGTGTCTCCATTGTGGCTGGAACACAGGATAGGGGTGGGGAGGGAGCGCAGACATGAGAGTCATCAACCCTATTTGTTTGCCATCAAGAAATTGGTCCATGAGCAATCCAAATATAATGGGCCCTTTGTACCAGGAAACATGGCCAAATACACAATATACTGGTAACCCAGAAGCTAAAACTGGGATGTTCCAGTACAATTGATACTTTTTGTCCCTCTTCACAGTAACTTCTAAATCCTAAACCACAAGAAGAAAACAGTCATAGAGAATTTTTTTCAATTTTTAAAATCATTCATGAGAAGGAAAATGCTAAAAACACCTGTCCTTTTAGAGAATCTTATCTGGTCCTTGTACTCAGAAAGCTACTCAAGTTCTATTTTATCTCAAATACTCTTAATGGTTCTCAAGCTTTAGTCTCAGCACGCTTTACGCTCTTAACAACAAATAAATGCCCTAAATAACTTGTTTATGTAATATCTATAAGTATTTACCATATTGGAAATGAAATTTAAAATATTTAAATTAAGTTAAAATATTTTATTAATTTAAAATGATAATACAACCATTATGATAACATATCTTTCATAAAAACGTTATATTTTACAACATAAAAAATTAGCTAAAAGACTGACACTGATTTATATTTTTGCAAATATTTTAAATTTTTGCTGTACTAGAAGACAGCTGGATTTTTGTATCTGCTCTATATTCAACCTGTTGCTATATGTCATTTTGGTGGAAACACATGAAGAAAATTCAGCCTCACACAGTTACACAGTTGGAAAAGAAAGTATTTTACGAGTCTTTTCAGATAATTGTGGATATTTTTCTTTGACACTAAAACAAAACTTGACAAGTAGTTTTTTAAAGGTTAACATTTTTTAAAGGTTGGTTTTAATGTGGAATTAGAAATCACATCAATGAATTTTTGTACTATTACATTAAAATCCATTGGTCTATCTTGTACTTTGAATGGATCTTTTTTCTCACATGATTTTGTAATAGCATGTATTGGTCATTTGGAAAATACTGGTTCACTTAATTATGCAGATCTTCCAAATGTTGACACAGTTCATTATATGATATAAAAAACCACCACTACTCTCATCAGAAAAGTTTTTTTTTAGAGAGGGTGGGGAGCGGCAGAGGGAGTAGGAGAGAGAGAAAATCTTAAGCAGGCTCCATGCTCAGTGTGGAGCCCAACGTGGGGCTCGATCTTACGCCCCTGAGATCATAACCTGAGCCGAAATCAAGAGTCAGATGCTTAACCAACTGAGCCACTCAGGTGCCCCGGAAAAGTCTTTAAGTATTGGTTAAAGGTGTTAAGGTCATGGTGGAATGGTGGAATTTCTTAAAATTCTAATTTTCATTTAGAAATTCAAATTCTATCATTGGCCCAGATACTGTCAGTTTTCTTTGAAGCGACAGGCCTGTTTTTGAGAACGTGGTTACCAATTACCCAAGTCCGAATAACCAAAGTTTGTCTTCAGTTGTTCTTTCAAGCAAAAACGGTAATCCATGCAGCAATAAGTGGCTGGTTCAGCTTGTGACTCAATCACACAAGTGCTTTTCTCTGAGGCAGGCACTATCTTTTATTACACAGCAAAGAAGTGTACTCGATGGCTGAGATTTACTAGACTCAATTAATTTTTTTTCATTTAAAATATTCATAAGTGAAACTGGCATCTTTTTATTTCTTACTGTCAGTGAAGAATACAATTATCAGTACTATCTGGCTCCTCCGCCATGGTTCCCCCTGCTGCCTCAATAGTTTTACCCACCACTGCTTTTGCAACACAAGTGCAAATGTCAACACAGTAAAAAGGCAGAAAGCCTTAGTATTATTATAAAAATAGCTTTGACCTTCGGGACCCCGTGAACGGTCTCAGCGACAGGCAGTGATCTGCAGACCACACTTGGCTAAGTGGCAACCTTCTGGTCTTATAGTCTCAACGGCTAGGCCTTCCATAGCCACTACAGACAGAGATTTTAGCATAATTTTTATTCTACTAAATTATTCTTTAAGAAAAGTACTTCTACAGTAACAGTAGGGCATATTCATCTAAGAATATAATTTTAAATATAAAGAAAATACTCAAATTAGAATAAAATTGTAAGGCACTGCTAATAGCCCCAGCACCGTGAGGCAGCTCACTTAGTATTCTGTACTCGCTCTCAGTTGCCGTGTTAATCTACCACTGCTTTTCCAAATCAACTTGAGAACATTTCTTTCAACTACTCTGAATCCTCATACCAGGGTCAAAGTCCCTAAGGGATCTGAAGTGAGGGCTTCTTGCATAATGCTTTCTCCTAATCTGAAGATAATTCTACTGGGAAGAAACCATTATCTGCTGGCTTAAAATTAAGTAGAGAAAATACCCTGTATGCTCTTTCAATTTCCTAACCCTTAAAGATTCAGGTTCCTCTCTCATCTTGGAGCCAAGAAGAAAAAGAGAAAATGCTATACGGTAGAATGATCTAGCTACTCTGTGCAAAACCCTGATTGTCTATAATAGCACAAAGGAACAATTTTCCCTTCTATCCACATGACCGGCTTGTTATGGGCTAACATCCCCCACACAACCCGACCAGATCTTCCCTTCCTGATTAATAATTTAAATGTGCTTACATGTCATCATACTCACAGTTATGCACGAAAAACAAACAATCTAGATCCCTGGTAACATTTATAGTCTCTCTTACGAGAAGCCTATTTAGTAAAGGAACCATGCCCACTTTCCCCTTTTTGAAACATTCCCCAAAAAAGATTTGTGCTTTTTTGTACTCCTTCTCTCTGTTACTAGAACAGTGCTGGGTATCATAAAGAGCTAAAACAATGCTAATCTTTTGACTTACATTGACCCCACTGTCCACTACTGGGATTCAGATAGTTAGGATAAAGGCCTTGTGGTTTTTCCAGGTTGTTCAGTACTGTTCGAATATTCATTACCTACAACAGAAAATGAGATGTTACTATGAAAATCTAAAACACAATTTTGGTGCCATTCTTCCCTTTCTCCATTATATTTTTCCATGTTAGGAAAGAAGACTGATTTAAAAGAATTAGAACAAAGAGTCGCCCCCAGCTTACAAAAATAATCGCAGTAAGTGAATACAGTCACACTCATCTGCCAGATGCCAAAGAAGGAACTAGGGATCTATCAGTGGATAAACAAAGTCATTACCCTCTTGGAATTTGCAGTCTAGTGGGAGGAGACAGATAATAAGTACATAAATATGTTAGGTGGTGACAGATGCTATGAAAAAGTTATAGAGAACAATGGGACAGAGTGATGTGAGGTCGTGAGGCTGCACGCTTAGTCAGGGAGGTCTGGGGAGCCTGATGGGAGAGGGTTTGAGCTGAAACTTAAAGTAGCAAAGGAATAACCATGCAGAAAGTTGGAGGAAGAGCAACGGGGGCAGAGGGAGGTGCAAGCACAAATGCCCTGAGAAGAGAGTGGGTTTGGCCAGACCACTGAGGCTGGAGGTGAGGAAGCAAAGGGGAGAATGTCAAAGAGAGAGGAGAGAGAGAGTCGGGGCCCACATCATGCAAGCCTCACGGGCCAAAATGAAGGCTTATTTTATTCCAAGTGTGATGGGAAGCCATTGAAGTTTCGTGTGGTTGAGGGGACAAGAGAGGAAGCAGTATTCAGGTGAGTACTGCAGAGTCCAGGTGAGAGATGTTAGGGTCCCAGGAAAGGGTGGGAGCAGAGAAATAGAATGGAGCCAAAACATCTCCTGATGGATTCAACCTAAGGTTTCCCAAAAGGGAGGAACCAGATGACCTCAAGATCCATGGTCTGAGCCACTGAGTAAACTGAGGTGGCATTTATCAAGACAATGAAGACTGCAGTAGAAACAGGTCTGGGGATTGAGTCTGAGGCATTTGGAGTAGCAGGTGTCTTTTAGACCTCTTAGTGGAAATGTCGGATATAGAGTGTGGGACAGGTTGGGACTGGAATGATCAATTTGGAGTCAACAACAGCACATAGACCATATGTGGAGCCATGAGACTGGATGAAGTCATGTAGACAGTGAACATAAAAAGAAGAGGTCCAGGTTTGAGTCCTGAGGCTTTCTGATATTTAGAGGTTGGGACATTGGGGAAGATCCAACAAAGAAGGCTGAGAAGGAGCACTCTACTGAGGAAGGAGGCAAACCAGGGTAGTACCATATGCCTGCAGCCCCGTGCAGGGTCTCGGAGAAGGAAGTGACCAAGTGTGTCAGCTGCTGAGAGGGTGAGGAAGACGAGGGCTGAGAATGATCACCAGACCTGGCAACACAGAGCTAACCGGTCACTGAGACAGGTGTGGCGGAGAAAAAAGCCTGACTAGAAAGTGTTCAAGAGCGGGGGACACAAGAGGGGGGGTAACAGAGACAATTCTCTCAAGAAATTTTGCTATAAAGGGGAGCTACAAATGGGGTGAAAGCTAAGGGCAGAGTGGTGGGGTGAATATAAATTTACTCAAATATCTATGGGTTTGTTTCTTGAAAATTAGAAACAGATTCAATTTGTATTATACTCGAAGTTGTATTATACTTTGAGTTTAAAAGGTCTTTCCCATACTTGCTTCATATAGTCCAGACATTATCTATTTTTAGATAAGGAAAAAAATTCAGAGAGGTAAAGTGACTTGCTTGAGGTGTGGAGAATCTGACGTGTACATCATGCTGTCTCACACGGAGTTAGATGATGCCATGGAAAGACTGTGGGTTTACAGTTTGGTAAAATGAAATGCTGCACGTAATAAAACTTCATAAGGAACTGTATTAAACTTCGTTGTTCTTTTCCACGTCTAATATTACTAAATCTTCAAGGAGAGGATACTGTTTCTCACAAGTACAGCTCTGCAATGCAAGGTGTATTGGAGAATCTCACCTTTTCAGCAAAGATGGGGTTTCCTGATAAGTGGCTCAGGTGTAGAAACTCCAAATGCAGAGTTCCAAATTCTGCCAAAATACTGCTGCCTCCTGAGGCCCAGGGCCAGTTCCTTCCAATCCCACTAAAGAAGAGAAGAGATTGAACAGTTATGGGTCAGACTAATTCCAATTCTTGCAGCTTTAAATAGTAGAAGTGAAAGAGACAGCTTTTGAATAATAGCACCTCAGCTAATTATCTGGATATCTTTGGCTGCTGGTTTCAGGCTTTGACTCTTATCTACAAATTGAAAATCAGTGTTGACTTAAGTCAGAAAAAAAGTTGCTATGTGCTTGCTGTTGATTAACAGACAAATATTTTGGAAGGTACAGGTGTCATATAGAGATGCACACCCATTCCAAATAGAACACAAAACACCCCCCCCCCAACATACCCCAAATCCCACATAAAGCCCTCCAACATTTTAATTAATTTCAGTCTCAGAGTCCATGGACTATTATAGATATTCACATTATATTTAAAAGTTTTCTTTGATATAAGATAAATTTCAAAGATTCATTGATTATATACACACTCCACCTCTCCCCAAACCCTCCCTCCACTTACTAGACTTTGTTTTGTTTTCCCCCACACTATTTTCCCTATTTCTAAGTATATTTTCCAGGGCCCTCACTTATTCCCTGACACATTTAATCTATGTTCAGGAATTTCAACACAATTAATGTAATTCAAATCTGAAAGGGGTCAAAAGGCATGAGCTTCAAAAATTACTGCCTCATGCCTCATGCCTCATCTTGGAGAAATGGTTTTGAGTCCTACACATCCACACACACACACACACACACACACACACACACACACAAAGTGGCTTTTGAGACATGGTCATACTCTCTTGGGTACAGTTTATTTTTGGAGAGCCACTTAAAATGTCAAGACTTAATGTGATAATTGAAATAAAGAATAAAGTCAAGGATTTGACCAGTAAATTGCCTTGCAGAAAGCTGAAAACCCATATTTTGGTTTTAGTTCAGACGCACATTTATTGCATGCCTACCATTTGCCAGGGACTCTGCATGGCATTGGGTTACAAAGATGATTATAATGAATAAATCACCTTTCTCTTAAAGACCTTATAGTGTAACGTGAGAGAATGACCTAAGCATAGATAATTCCAATTAAATATGGTAAGTGCCAAGATAAGTGTGTGAAAAATTCTCTGAGCACCTAGGGCCAGGGCATGCAATCCTTTATGGTGGGGGCACAGAAGGCTTCTTCAAGGAGGAGACTGCTGAGTTGATTGTTGAAAAATGAATACGAATTAGTGAGGAAAGAATGGTGAGAGGGAGCATCTGGACACTGAGAGCACACAGAAGGGCTAGCCAGAACTAAAAGAAGCCCCTGATGCTGCTGAATGGAGGGAAGGGAAGGTGGCCCAAGAGAAGGCTATGAGATTCAATTGGGGCCAGGTCTTGGCGGCTTGTGGATTTCTCACTTTCTTCCATTTCCAAGTTGGCTCCATTTGAATACTGCTCTTGGTGTCCCCTAGATTTCCTTCCCTGTTTTTTTGCTTTAGATCATTCACAACTCTGGGTAAACCCTTCCAGCTGTCTTAACTTCTGCTCAGGAATGTTTAAGAAAAGGAAAACAATAAGGACAACTGGTATCTAAAATTCTAGGCTGGCCTCACTCTTATTCCATGTCTTTTTAGAGCAAAACCTAGATTTTATCTTCAAACATAGATTTATAGTAAACATAATAAAAAAGTAAACAGAAATAAAAGAGATCTAAAAATCACATATTCATTTATTTTAAAAAATGCCTTATATTTATTCAGTTCTGGGAATGTAAATCAGTTTTTATTTTCATGGTTGGCTTAGATGAAAGGAATAGCCAATCATCCAAATAGGATGAACAACTACTTTCAAATTTTATTAACATATGGCAAGTACACACAGTAATTGGTCATTAATTTGTTGTCATGACATTTTTTTTTATTCCAAACATTTTATCACTGACCAAAGTCAATAAACCAAATTAAGCAAAACTAAAAATTTCTATGTTCTAGAGAAACTATTAAAATCAAAGCCACAATATCAGAGTTAAGAGGGAATGAGGACTTTGTCATGGAGAAGGAAGAGGATAGTGTACTAGGAACCCAGCCTAGTTTCCAGGTCTTCAAAGACTGGTTCTTTTCAGTTCAGGGTATGAGGGTGTGTTGGCACACTCAGATGAGAAACTCAAGTAATATATATGTACAAAAATAAAATGCAAATTACTTTTGTATTCATGCATTTGTTCCCTGCTATTAATGTGGTTAATTAAGAGAAAACCAGTGATATACTGAAAAAAGTTCAATAGATTAAAAAAAAATTAAGATTGAAAAAGGGTTATATATATTCCCTCTTCCTCCTTGGCACACATTCATATCTGAAGGAAAACAGCACACTTTTTTATCACTGTTTAATTATATAGGGAGCAAGCACAGTAAAAGCACTAGCAAAGGATATGTCATGCTAACAGAAAGAAAGCTGGGTTTAGAATACAGGTATATTTATATGAGAGAATGGCTTTGGTTACCATTCTTTCAACCTACAGAATTAATGTATTTCAGTAAAATTGTAAGATCGATAGTTGTGCTAGCTCTTAAATATAAATGAAAGCAGGGTTTCAAGAAGTCAGAGAGGGCATCATTATATCTAGATATTTAATAAGGTCATTTGCCTTTTCTTAGGCAAAGCTGCAATGACTGGAGATTGGTCTCGGGGAGAGTGTGGGGCACACACCATAGGCCATCACAGCTAAAATACGTGTGTAATAGGGGAAATGGCTGCCTGTTTGCACAGCACATGTGTACTGAATCAGAACCAGTTTTGGACACTCACAGAATGATTTCTAAGGTCTTTTGTCTCTAACTTCTAAAAGTCTATTGAGGAACCTATATACTTGTATGGCTCTAATTTCTAAACTGATATATACAGACATTGGGCATTTGACATCAAAATGATGGGTTTATGACAGGAAAGTGAGTGCAGAGCGAGTTTTGCTCGTTTGGTCTGGGGCCCTGGGCATCCCATGATACCAAATGCTAAAGCTTTCTAGACCTCTGGGTTGAGATCAATCTCATCTGAGAAAGTAGGGGATTTAAAATGTCTTCAACTTCAGTTCCCTTATCACAATATTTTAAAGGCAGTCATGGTGTTCTTTATTTTATCTTTATCTATTTTATAAACACTAATAATATTTTAGAAAAATATTTCAAAAATAAAATAACAGTTTGTGTTCAGAAACTATTAGTTCCATCAGGCAGGCATAAAAGGGAAGAATATTTAAATATTCCCAATCTTGTTACAATGATTGCAGCTTAAGCCAAAGCGGTGAGTCAGCATATGGAAATGTATACACAAAAAGGCAATTAACATGATTTGGGAAACTGCCAAGTGAGTGGTTCAAAGAATCCTGGAGTCGAACTTCAAACTTCTGTGTCAGTCTAATTTCACTTATGTCTGTTTCCTCCAATCCCCAGTTCTTCCATTTTAAATTGGAGTACTATTTAATACATATTTTTCAATTTTTAATTTAAATTTTCAGTAGTCTACAAAGGTAATAATTCTTTGAAGATAAAACATCACAACAAGAAATAACTGATTTTGTCAAATGCAACTAGAAACGTGTCTTTAAAAAAAAAACTGAGTCACTATGATTCTTTTGAAAATGTGAAATACTATTCTGTTGCTTTAGAGAGTATGAGTTGAATGTAGTTTATTAGCAGTGGTAATATACTTCCACATCCTACTGCACTCAAAAACAAGAAGGTAAAATTATTTACTGACCTCATAGCTCTGATAAGCAATGGGCATTATGCTTGTTTTCTTTTCCTAGGAATGGTTAATAACACCAGAGAAAGGAACTACCTTACTAGTATTGCTATTCTATTCACGTTTGAATCCCATGGGAGAGCTGCTAACTCCTCTTAGAGCTTGTAATGAATCAAGTAGCTGGAGGGTTGTTCTGGATTGATGGTATATCCCTTCAAAATAATCTTAAATTGAGGTACCCAAAGTGATAAGTTATAGTCACTGCCCAGACACAATTTAGATCATTAAAAAATACATTTGGCTACTTAGTATAATCAAACTCAACAAGTAAAGAATTTACAGAACTGAAACAATTCTAAAAAATTGCCAGATGAATATATTAACAAAGCACTAAATAGTTATACAGTCTTGATTAGCTATGAGTTTCAATTTATTCTTCCTTGCTGCTTGCTATTTTATGCCAAATGGGAAATGGCCCAATAAACAATTTTCTTGAGGATTCTTGTCTGAATAATTTCTGATTAGCTGATCAGTAAACAAACGCCCTTCAAGCTCAAAGTCAAGAACACAGGTTACTCCTTGTGGCTATGGAGTTAACAAGTTGTGGAAGAAAAAAATTCCCCACGTTCTTTATATTATGGGAAAGCCTTACTTACATATGCAAATAGAGGGGCACACAGGGATATTTAATTCAAAAGAGCAGATAATCCAATATTATTCCTTTTGGATTTTAGCACAAATTAGGAAAGAATAATTAGAAAGTTCATGAACGATTGTTTCATTTAACTGTATTCCCAAAGCTAATTGATTTTGAGATTAAGCCATTTCAGCTTCACTTATTACAAATGCCTCCTTCCTGAACAGATTCACACAGTGCTGATCTTCCAAGTTTGTAGTCTAAGACTTCACTGAGAGTTGGACTAATAATTCCAGGGAATGGCATTTTAGGACTAGTCAAGATTCTATTATAGCTCAACCATAGAAAATTCCACTGGGGAGGACTACTTCCCCAAGAGCTATCCACAGGGAAATGGTGGCTAATAAAGGGCAGCTGTATGATTGAATTAATTCACAATTCATGGTTTACTGCTCCTGAACAGCAGCATGTGGGTTAGATCTCTAAAGAATCTCCACACTTAATTTTTTTAACCAAAGGCCAAAATAATGTTTTAAAATTAGCTAGCTTGCTTATGGGTAGTTATTTTAAACAGAATTGAAACTAAATACTTATTATTTTAGTTTATTCCGACAATACTGCTGTCCTTGTACTTGACAATCTAGGATTGGAGGAGAAGTTGGGAGTTTGCAAAAATATAAATGGTGAGAAGGCCTCTTTAATTCCATAAATAATCTGCTCCACAGGTACAAAGATGCTAAAATTCTGTTTTCCAGCTGTCCTTTGGGTAAGATCTCCTTGCTAACCACAATCAACAGACTGCAAATAAGTTGAATGCAGTTTCTGCCCAGTTATTGGGCAAACTGGGATACCCTATCATTAGGTTTGGGGAACACTCCAAAAAGGCTAGTAGTACTGAGTAGAAAGCATTATAACACATTTAAAATGTGTGGGCATGCATGCACATTTACTTTACTGTACTTAAAAAGAAAGAATTATATTCTACATGTTCTTTTAAACATACATCACATTTTTCATGGATATTTCCCATACTGATCAATGTACATCACTGCTATTGAGTGAATAGTACCTGATTGAATGGATATACAGTTGACCCTCAAATAATACAGGGGTCGGGGGCGTTGACTTCCTTTGCAGTTGAAAATCCACGTATAACTTTTGACTCCCGCAAAACTTACTAATAATAGCCTACTATTGACTGGAAGCCTTATCAATAACATAAACAGTTTATTAACACATATTTTGCGTGTTACATGTATTATATATCATATTCTTATGGTAAAGTAAGCTAGAGAAAAGAAAATGTTAAGAAAATCATTAGGAGGAGAAAATACATTTACAGTACCGTCCTGTATTTACTGGAAAAAGATCCACATATACATAGACCCACGCAGTTCAAACCCATGTTGTTCAAGGTTCAACTGTATTCTAATTTATTTTAATGTATACTTATTGATAGACATTGAAACCAATTTATTTTTTATTTTATTTTTTGTCGCTGTAAACAATTTGGTGGTAGGTCTAGTTCTTTTTTAAAACTAACTATTTTTCATGTAAAAATGTCTACATAGATTTTAGCTGGAAGATGTTAATTTATCTAAACTGATAATGAGGATGGATTTGGGAAAATGTATTGGAGGCATAAATGTCTATTTTTTACAGAGTTATTTCTTAACCGTGTGGGCCTATTACATCTTGCCACATTTGGTAGCCTCTAGAATTCTTGGGATAGCTCAAATTCATCTGCTGTAAATCATGGCATCAAGTCCTTTAAAACTGGGGAAAGAGGAGCTACAAACAAGCATTTATATCCAGACACTTTCCTAATAAACCTCAGGATGGAATAGGAGCATACTACATTTCACCTTCAGAAATGGTAACTCACTAATATTATTTTGTCAGACATTTAGAAACATTGTTTCATTACTTTAACACATATCATCTTTCTAAGATGTTACTTAAGATCCAAGATTACAGTGAAATTTGGCTGTTTATTTATCTCTTTGCCTTTCATTCTATGGGTCCATGGGTCATCTATGAATCAAGATAAATGAAATCAGTACAGATTCCAGGTTTTTAATCCTTCAAATTCTGCTCTTCAGCCTCTTTTTGTAACCAGAATGGCCAGGATTGCTCCCTTCTAGATCCTCAGGGACAACGACTCTGCTTTATACACCCAAAGTCTAGTCCCAAAGTCTAAGCCAGTACGGAGAAACAAAGGTGTTTAATACATGCTTCATTTAATAAAATTTAAAAAATAATGAAACGTCTGTTTTTGGCTCCTACCCCTAACTTATATCTAAATGATATAATCCTGTACTTAGCATTACCACACACAAGCTCCTTTATAGCCAATTTAAGAAAAACTTCTTTTCTAGGCTAATAACTAGCTTTCTATCACAAACTTGAAGTATTCTGAAGTTGTGATTTCTGAGAGTTGAGATATGGTGAAGTGAGGAAAAGAAGGACAGGGTGGTAAATAATTATGAAGGCTAGATTTGAAAAATGAAGCATGTATTAAACACCTTTGTTTCTCCGTACTGGCTTAGACTTTGGGACTAGACTTTGGGTGTATAAAGCAGAGTCGTTGTCCCTGAGGATCTAGAAGGGAGCAATCCTGGCCATTCTGGTTACAAAAAGAGGCTGAAGAGCAGAATTTGAAGGATTAAAAACCTGGAATCTGTACTGATTTCATTTATCTTGATTCATAGATGACCCATGGACCCATAGAATGAAAGGCAAAGAGATAAATAAACAGCCATTCAATTTAAATGATTGTCTTTTATTCCAATTTATGTCTTTCCTAGTTTGTGACATTAAGCTTTTCCTTGTTAAATAAAATGATGATGATAATAGGTAGGGTTTTGTTTTGTTTTGGTATGCTTCTCTTGAAAACACTGGCAATCTAAAGCCAGCCTCTCAATAATTAGGGCAATTTTATGTGGTCCATGAAAGCTAAAAGTCTGGCACCATTGATCTCCCCATTCCCCCAGGTCTTTCTTTTTTTTTTAATTTTATTTTATTATGTTAATCACCATACATTACATCATAATTTTTTGCTGTAGTGTTCCGTGATTCATTGTTTGCATATAACACCCAGTGCTCCATTTAATACGTGCCCTCTTTAATACCCATCACCAGGCTAACCCATTCCCCCACCGCCTCCCCTCTAGAAACCTCAGTTTGTTTCTCAGAGTCCATTGTCTCTCATGGTTCATCTCCCCCTCTGACTCACACCCCTTCATTTTTCCCTTCCTACTATCTTCTCTCTCTCTCTCTTTTTTTTTTTTTAGCATATAATGTATTATTTGTTTCAGAGGTACAGGTCTGTGATTCATCAGTCTTACACAATTCACTGCGCTCACCACAGCACATACCCTCCCCAGTGTCTATCACCCAGCCACCCCATCCCTCCCACCCCCCACCACTCCAGCAATCCTCAGTTTGTTTCCTGAGATTAAGAATTCCTCATATCAGTGAGATCATATGATACATGTCTTTTTCTGATTGACTTATTTCGCTTAGCATAATACCCTCTAGTTCCATCCACATCATTGCAAATGGCAAGATTTCATTGTTGTTTTTTTTTTTTATATTGCTGAACACCAATATGCCACTTTATTATTTGGATTTTTTTTTTCCCATTTGTCACATACCTATCAATGTTTACACAATGAGGAAAATAAGATTTCGGGTTTTTTTTGATGGCTGCATAATATTCCATTGTATATATATACCACATCTTCTTTATCCATTCATCTGTTGATGGACATCTTGGCTCTTTCCATAGTTTGGCTATTGTGGACATTGCTGCTATAAACATTGGGGTGCAGGTGCCCCTTCAGATCACTACATTTGTATCTTTGGGCTAAATACCCAGTAGTGCAATTGCTGGGTCATAGGGTAGCTCTATTTTCAACTTTTTGAGGAACCTCCATACTGTTTTCCAGAGTGGCTGCACCAGCTTGCATTCCCACCAACGGTGTAGGAAGGTTCCCCTTTCTCCGCATCCTCGCCAACATCTGTTGTTTCCTGACTTAATTTTAGCCATTCTGACTGGTGTGAGGTGGTATTTCATTGAGGTTTTGATTTGGATTTCCCTGATGCCGAGCGATGTTGAGCACTTTTTCATGTGTCTTTGGCCATTTGGATGTCTTCTTTGGAAAAATGTCTGTTCATGGCATCCTGGCACCATTGATCTTAAGACCCAGACATGGCTGAAGGTGTGGAATAGTTACAGTTCACTATCAATTATGCCAAAACTAATGTTAGTTTCTATTCTGAGGTATAAGAGGATAATAGTAAATGATTTTGTCCAACAGGTTAAAACATAAGTACTTTGGGGGTACATCTTGCCAAAGTCAAGTCAGATGGAGCCAGTCAGTCAACCAGAACTTACTGAGTGCATTCCATGTCCCAGATACTGTGCAATGCTAACATCAAACACTATAGGAAACACTCTAAGGTTTCTTCTTTTTTAGATGTCAAATATTTTATTGAACTCAATTAATAAAGGAACCAGTAAGATAATAAAACAATCAAAGGCCATTTGAGAAATTGGTTGTTTTTAGGAAATGCTAGGAATACCCCTCTAGCCTAGCGACAACACTAAGTCATGTCCAAGAGAGTCACAAACTGTTACTCTTGGATTATCTTTTCCACCAAATTATTTGCACCCCTACAAAATCTACATTTCGTCAAAATTCTACAACTTGACATGTTACCTCATTAGCTCTAGACCTTCAATCAACAGTATATACTGATTTGAATTAAATATAATTCCCTGGATAATCTTTTACCCTAACATGACATGATAGCATACCCACCTTTTTGCCTTATTATCAAATTTCAGGTAACTTTTCTCTGAAGGCATAGTATATATATAAGAAGAGTTTTGGGAGTGATAATGATTACATCTAGAATACAGACTTAGAAAAGGAACACTGAAATAATAATCCTCAGTTTACTAAAGAACCACCTGACTTTGGAGTTGAAATAATCAATGGGATTTCTCAGTGAGCATGTGTGGAGGGTCTGGCTTTACCTAGAGATTGCTTAAATCTACCTATCCTTGCAGCATCTTACTGGCCAAGGTGGCTTGCTCTGAAATTTTGGAGGGTTGGGATATTAATTGCAACTCAATTAAATTTTTGTTCATGCACCTGAGTAGAAGCAAAACAATTTTTGGTGAACCATTTCTGTTTTTCCTTTGGGCATTCTTCAGAGAGGTCTTTGGCAAAGAAATCAAGTGGGTCTAATTAAACTTTTATGAAAGGAAGTGAGCTTCATCTGACTGGTATATGAAATACATTGATATTTCATTACCAAGTTCAACAGATCCTCACTGTAGGTCTTTTCCAGATATTAAACTACTTGGGAGTAACTAGGAAAGATTCGTTCCCTGATGTTTACTTAATAAATTAGTTATCACTATACTTCAGAGTGGGCAATAGATTCTTTTTAGGTCAAGATAAGTAAAATAAATGCTAAATTAAGGAACCTGTAGTGGGAAAATGTAGCTAAATGCTACAAATGCTATTCAAATTCCCAAGGATGAATTGATAGTGAGAAAGTTCAAGAAAATAGATAATGTCCAAGTGATCAGGGCCAATAATTAGTGTGTTCTTTTAAGCTGCATTATGTAAATTCAGATAGTCCTTTTAACATGTAATGCAACTCTAGCCAACCAAAAGAAACTCTGTGGTTAATTAAACCACCTTACAATTTAAAATGGTAGCTTTTCTTGGTTTTGAATTTTACGTAAGAAGTATCGCACAAACAAAAATATGTGCATAGCTTGTGGTAAGAACAAACAGATTCAGGGATTACTCTAAACAGACGCTGGAGAGTAAAGCTATCAAACTACTTCATTCTCATTTTCCTGCCTTCTGCCTACAACTTATGGTTTATAGGGTCTGGAATAGGTGTTATGAAACAGTTTGGCAACTAAAGTCTTAAGAACATAAAGATAAGAAAAAATCATGACAAGAGAATGAAGAGGCCAGTGAGAATAAAGAGGAAGAGTACCTGGCTGAGGAAGACCAAACAGTAAAGACAGGTATCCTTCTCAACAGACCACCGCAGTTGAAATCAGTGTCTGTTCTGTTTGGCTGTCAGTGACATCCTTATATAAATATAGTCAGTGCTAAAGGATCATCTGTGTATAATTAGCTGTCTGCTGCCTTGTGACATCTTCTCTGTTATTTAATTTTTTACATGCTTTAGCTTATCTCCCTAACTGGAGAGTAAGAACTAAAGGCAGAGATACAATTCAATTTCTTTACTGCCTCCCCCACCCACATAGATAGTCACACAGATACTGTAATTTGATGTTTGTTGCATTTATATATCTCAGCAACAAATCCATTTCTAACATTACTGTAATCCAAATGTTTTCTATAAAATTCAGTTATTACTCTAAACAAGGTTTATTACTCATAGTTAAAATATTTTATATGTATTCACTTTTAATTTATGCTTAACTTTAACTAACATGTTTATATGTCTTCAGCAATTAAGATTCTTTATATTATAGGAAAAAGATACTGAAAAATGTAACTAAACTGAGAAACAAACAGGGTTTTAGAGGGGAGGGGGTGGGGGGATGGGTTAGCCCGGTGATGGGTATTAAGGTGGGCACGTACTGCATGGAGCACTGGGTGTTATACGAAAACAACGGATCATGGATCACCACATCAAAAACTAATGATGTATTGTATGGTGACTAACATAACATAATAAAATAAAATTAAAAAAAGTAACTAAACTAACTTTACAAAGTAAGAATAATCAAAACGGATAGTTTACATAATCTGAACTTTGTGGTAGCCTCCTAATGCTGATATTAAAATTTAAAAATGTTTCAAAATATTAAATAAATGGTTGGAGGAATTTCAACACTAAAACTACCTATTATCCAGAAGAAATATTCAAAATATATGAGTGTTGGCAGATATAATCGTGGCTTTTGAAAATCTTTATTTAATGTGTGTTAGCTAGGTAAAATGCAAAAATTAAAACATCAAAATAGTACTTTGAAATTGGAAATGATAATCATCCATTTTACCTATAAGAAAAAAGAGAAAAAAAAACTTTCTTTACCTTCCGGCTAATGGACTCTGGGCTTTACACTGCAGTGGGTACAGTGTTGGCCCAGAAAATTTTGTGTAGTAAGTGGGCCCCAAACACTAGTTCTTAACTCACTGAGGATGTTTGGTGATGTCATTAAAAGAATCTCTGTGAGATAATGCAATCTGGAATGGAAGGGGAGAGGCTTCACTTAGGACGAATTAGTCTAGGACTAAGTAAAACCAGACTTCCAGATAGATCTGGTCTGAAATGAACTGTTGTGAAATAAAGCAATGAACTAGAAGGTCCAGGTTTTTATGGATTGAGACCACTCTTGGTATAAAATAAATCTTACAGCTTTGATGAGTGCCTTCTTGTTCCATGAATGCCAATTTAAGAACAATAACAATGTTTATGGCTATTATGCCCACCTCTCTATTCAAAATGAAAATGTTCTCTTGTATCCCATGGGGAAAATGTACATTCTTGGAATTTAAGATTACCTACTTCAGTTAATAGTAGAATGCCAGTGTGAAAAATGGCACGATTATCCTGTAATGTGAAGTGCTAAGAAGAAAATAAAACAGTATGATGTGACAGAGTCTGACACAGAGCTTCTTTAGATGGGCTCATTGGAAAGACCAAGGGGAGATTTTTAAGCTGAGACCAACAAGATAAAAGTGAACCTATCAGTAAGGACCTGGGAGTGGCTCCTGAAAGTGACCGAAGGTAGGCAGGATTCTGCCAAGTATGCAAACAAGGGTCTGACTGTGTGGCTGAGGGACAATCAGTGAGGGGACTCTAGTGACAGGGACACTAACTAGCAAGACGATAAGGCATCTGTAAGGCCAGGGCAAGCATCTGGATTTATTTTAAGGGCAATGGGAAGTCCCTCTAGGGTTTTACGTGGGAGGTGATGGTATCTGATTCACATTTTTAGAGTTCACTCTGGACACCATGAGAAGAATAAACTATGAGAGCAAGAGCGGAAGCAAGCAAGCAAACAGGTATTCAGGCAAGAAATGGATGGTGGTGGAATAGGTGCTAATAAATGGACAGATGTGGAGGGATTTAGGCTCTGTCTGGAGGTAAGCGTTGCCAGAAGAATTGGATCTGGGGATGAGGGAAGACAGGAATCAAGGATGATTTCTAGTTTTTTTGGTTTTAGCAGCTGGGTGGGTACTGGTGCCATTTAAGAAGATGAGAAAGACTGAGGCAAGAGAGGGCATGGCAAAGAAAAGCAGTTCTGTTTTTTCTGATTTGGCTATTAACAACCATCATTCACAATTAAAGGAAAAAGATCTGATCATTTTAATTTTCCCTTTTTTTAGCTTTTTATAAAAAGGATCAATTTATTCAACGTGAGAAACTTTTCTTTTGCTACGGCTTTTCTGAAATTATTTAAAAATTATGAAAATAACATGTATACAGCAAAAAATGTGAAAAAACACAAAAGATTATGCAATGAAAATGAATCTGCCTTTTCCTCCAGATCCTATTATTTCTGAATGAACATCATTAATAATTTCCTGGAATCTCTCCCAAAACTTCCTAGCGCATGGTCACTAGATGAAATTTTTAAAAATATAAATAGAAGTATACTGTACATGTTACCATATCCTGTGTTTCATGAAAACGTGAAGTATTTAGTTGTTCTGCCTCATTATAGTGGCCCAGTATCCCAGTGTGTGGGTGTACAGTACCTTAACCACTTTTTTGGTCTCAAGTTAACAATGGTGCACATTCATGAGCAGGTCTCCAGAATAAGATCCTACAAGTGGAATTTCCAGGTGATAAACTATGTATTCAAATTTAATAAACATCTCCCAATTACCTTCTACAGGGTTTGCCCCAATACATATATGGGAATATTCTAGCTGCTAACTCAGGGCATTTATCAAATTTTAAAACTTGGGGTGGAAGGATGAGTGAAATAGATAAAGGGGATTAAGAGATACAAACTCCCACTTACAAAATAAATAAGTCATGGAGATGAAAAGTGCAGCACAGGGAATATAGTCAATAAGACTATAAAAACACTGGTGACAGATGATGATTACACTGATAAGGATGAGCACTGAGAAATGTATAGAATTGTTGAATCATTATATTGTATACCTAAAACTAATATAACATTGTATGTTAATTATACCTCAATAAAAAATAATATGTAACATATAAAGAAAAAATTTTTAAAAACTTGGTCAAATGTGCTAGGTAAAAAATAACATCTCAATGTTATTTTAATTTGCATTTTTCTTTTTGAGCTTCTGATGTTCAATGGCCAGTGCATATCTTTTTCTGCAAAGTATCTGTTTATGAACTTGTCTTTTTTATGTATTGGGTGTTACCGTCTCTCCCACTCTATTTTTTATAAATTAAAAAATACACAATTGAAAAATCATACAAATTTAAAAATGAATTTTAAAAAACACATACCATTATGAGTGAAACAATAGAAAGATGAAGTGAGAAAAAGCTAACATTGTATTCCTACTCCCCTATAATGTCTCCCACCTGCCAATCCTAGTTAGCCAATGTTCTCATCTACATGCATACAAACCTATGGGTGTGTACATATATCAAGGATTTGTTCTTTTCAATAAAATAGGATTATGTTATGTACTTTACTTTGCAAGGTACTTGCCTCAATTAGTAGCTCATCAAAGAAACCTTTCTAGGATAATAATTTTTAACAGCTGCATAATAATTTTCCATAAAATGGATAATCACATTTAATTAAACCAGTCCTCTATTGACAAACAGGTAGACCTCTCTAATTTTCAAATACTGAAATCATGCTACATTAACCAACCTTAGTTATATTAAAGCTCTTAGAAAGAGTTATTATTTTTTTATTATTATGTTCAATTAGCCAACATATAGAAATCATTAGTTTTTTGTGTAAAGAAAGAGGTTTTTCTACATTAAGAAAGCTTGCCTTTTGGGGTGCCTGAGTGCTCAGTTGGTTAAGCGGCTGCTGTCGGCTCAGGTCATGATCCCAGAGTCCTGGGATCGAGGCCCGTGTCAGGCTCCCTGCTCAGCGGGGAGCCTGCTTCTCCCTCTCCCTCTGCCTGCTCTGCCTACTTGTGCTCTCTATCTCTCTGTCAAATAAATAAATAAAATCTTAAAAAAAAAAAAAAAGAAAACCTAAATTAAAAAAAAAGAAAACTTGCCTTTTATCTACCGTGTGTTTTGCAATTTTTTCCCAAGTTGCTGTCTTTTAATTTTAGTCATTTTTTTTCCTATACTAATTTTTATTTGGTAGACATTTCCATTTTCCCTTTATATGTCCTGGGTTCTGTGCTCTCTTTCCAAATACAGCAAAGTCTTCTCCCCTTACCCAAGATTATGTTTTAAAAATTGTGAAAATCTGAGCAATATCTTCTTTAAATTGATTTAACAGTGAACATCACAGTATTATTGTATTTAAGTATTGTGTATTTTTAAACCATAAATATTTTTGTTTCTCACATCATTTATCACTTTTTAAAAAAATTGTATAGGCTCTCCTATTCAGTAGCTTAGCTCATTTCAGCTAATGAATATCTAAGTATTCTAAAGTTAAGTTCTCTTAGCATTTCTCTTTTTTTAAAAAAAGATTTTATTTTCAAGTAACCTCTACACCCAACATGGGGCTTGAACTCACAACCCTGAGATCCAGAGTTGCATGTTCTACTGACTGAGCCAGCCAGGCACTCCATTAGCATTTCTCTCTCTCTCTCTCTCTTTTTCATCTTACTGCAAAACTAGAGACTTAGTAGTTTCATTAATATTTCCCAATTGAAAAAAAAAAAGGTTTAATTTAGTCAACAATGGAGAACATTTTGAAAAATTTAGACAACAGAGAGGCTACAAGTAAATGAGAGAATGGGCCAGATCATTTTTGAGTATTATTTATGTATTTAGAGATTTTGGAGGTGTGACCTTGGGCAAGTCTCTTAAACTCTCTAAGGCAGCAATCTCCTGACCTTTAAAAGAAGGTAATGCCTGTACAACCCACCTCGTAGGATTGTCACAGGATCAAATGGGATAATACACATGAAAGTGCTTTGAAACTATAAAGAGTTTAGCCCAAGAAAGTATTTTTATCTTTTGCATTAAGCAACTGACATTTAGCTAACCAAAAGAAATATGGTTTTGGGTTTTTCTCTTCAATTTTAGAGATGTCTACTCAATAAAAATAAATTCACCAAATGTTCACTTGGAGATAGAAATTATAACACAAGTAATAATGAAACAACGTAAGGCATTCCCAAGAGTTAAAAATGTAACGAATTGCTACTGTTAACAGCCAACTTTTTTACAGCAATTTAATTGCTGTTCAACTATCAAATATGTAGCACTTCAAGAAACCTCTTACATGTCTTACAAGTATTCTAGAAAAAGGTAATTTAAAAAGTATTTCTTGTGGTAAGAGACAGCTACACAGACCAATGACATTTTATATGCATTAATTAGGAAGAGTACAAAAATCTTGTCCAGTGATTTTTTTTCCTGTCCAAAGGTACAAAATTTTAATCTGTTTTGGACAGGCGCAGTATATCCTTTTGGCAAGGTAGCTAAATAATTAATTATGAGTCTTTAATGAATCATTATTTAAAAAAATCCATCTACTTATGAATATTCATATGCTTAGGAAGTTAGGAAAGATTATTCTCTCAAATTATCTCCTGCCAAAAGAGGACTTTTGCCACAACATTCATTCTAGAATGATTTTTAAAAGCCTACCAACAGAAATCTTTCTTGGGCCAGACTTGCTCATTATGCCAACTACTTTATTATAGATAATATGTAATGCTTATAAAGGACATCGTGATTTCCATAGCTGCTGATCCAATCAACTGTGCATCAATGGGTTAAACCCAAAGAAAGTTTAAAGCTTTATTCTAAAGGGTAAAGATTTGATAACTCAGAAATTTATTTTACTTGGCAAGTTTGAAGAGTCATGTAAAATAATTTTTTAAAAGTTAATCTAAACTTTGGGGCACATGGGTGGCTCAGTTGGTTAAGCGACCGACTCTTGGTTTTGGCTCAGGTCATGCATGATCTCTTGGTTGTGAGATCCAGCCCATGATGGTCTCCCTCTGAGCAAGGAGACTGCTTCAGATTCTCTCTCTCCTCTCCCTCCACCCCACCCAGTACACTTGTGCAAAGGGACGTGTGTGCATACTCTCTCTCAAAAAAAATTAATCTAAACTTTAAATTTAATTAAAATTACTTTCATATAATGTCTTGTTTGCATGTAAAATGGTTTAAATTTCTTTTTTTTTTTTTAAGATTTTTTTTTTATTTGACAGAGAGAGAGACAGAGAGAGAGGGAACACAAGCAGGGGGAGTGAGTGGGAGAGGGAGAAGCAGGCCTCCCGCCGAGCAGGGAGCCTGATGTGGGGCTCGATCCCAGGACCCTGAGATCATGACCTGAGCTGAAGGCAGACGCTTAACAACTGAGCCACCCAGGCACACCAAAATGGTTTAAATTTCATTATTGTTAGAATTACCTGTAAATAAATGAAGCAATGAAACCAATGTCAAAAATAATAGTTCTTCATACTTTAAAAATACACATGGAGGGGTGCCTGGGTGGCTCAGTCACTTGGGTGACTGGCTCTTGGTTTTGGCCCAGGTCATGGTCTCATGGGTTGTGAGATCAAGCCCCATGTCAGGCTTCTGCTCAGTGGGGAGTCTGCTTGAGATTCTCTCCCTCTGCCCCTACCCTCATGCACACTCTCTCATAAATAAATAAATCTTATAAAAAATACCCATTGGGTACCTCCTTTAAATGAGGGCATGACAGGTAGGACATTGTTTATATAATTAAATTAATCTTTACAATAACCAGGTGGGTAGTATTATCTTACTGTTTACCAGAAGAAACTGACACTCAGCAAAGTTCAGTGACTTGCCTAACGTTTTCAGTTAAGTGACAGAAACAGGATGGGATTTCATATTAGGTCTGATTATTTTTACAGTGTATGGGCCACTCTTTTCATATAACACATCATGTTATTTTTCATGCTCCTATGTAAGTTAGGGGTTAATTAGCTAATTTCCAGAATCTAGGAGACTAGGAGAACAAAAGGAATTTTTAGCAGTGAAACTGAGGTACTAACAATCAGTATTTATTTGAAACAATATATATTAAAACAGAATAATATATAAAGATTAGACTCATAATATACTTTTTTCTTTAAGATAAAACTCCCCAGTGCAAACAGGCTATAAAGAGATAAAAAGAAAAATAATTGATATGTTGTAACTAAATAAAACAAGTTCTGTTTTTTAATACCCCAACAATGAACTCTAAATGTCCAAGTCAACAATAGTTACTAGATCCATAAGCCCAGTATTTTATCAAAACAACCTGAAAGTCTTTTGAAATGAAAACATTATTTTTCTACTTTTTAAGGATCTGATTCTTAAAGGCTATATTCTTTCTCCCTCAATATGTATTTTTATTAGATACAAAACATTTCAAAATATTAAAAAACATTAAAAAAATAAAGTTTTACTCCAATTCTTGTCCTATCCACCTTTTCCTATTCTTTCTTTTTCACAAATAATTAGCATCATTTGTTTCTTGATTCATTCCAAAGATAATTTTTTGTGTGTACCACAAATGTGAATAAATATCATAGAAAGTCTCTTTACATACATAGTAGCAGACTAAACACTGTTAAAACCACATTCTTGTTTCATGTCTAGAATGTTCACAGACTCATCTTTTAAAACTTTATTTTTAATAGAAAAATTCAAACATGTAAACTAAAGCAAAAGTTCAATAGGCATCTAGATTTACTCATATACCCGCCACCTAGGTTTAACCACTAATAATATTTATATTGCCATATTTACTTCACCTAGCTATTTGTAAGCCTATTAGTATTCTTTTGGGGAATTATTTTAAAGAAATAATAGACATCAAGCTATTAAATATTTCAGCATTCATCTCCAAAAAGTAGAGACATTTTCCTACATGAACATAATATCATATGGTACCAAAGAACATTAATAATTTCTTCAAATCATCTAATGCCTACTCTTTGGTCATTTCACCAACCTCAAAATGTGAAGAACCATTACTTTTACAGAGCTCTTTTGGCTACAGTATTGCTAGCATAAGAGAAATACTATAGCTTTTATCTAACATGGAAAGTTTACAGTGTTTATTTTTAAGTTGTGGTGGTTGTTGTCATTTTATTTTTATTAGTGCCTTTCACCTCTATCCAAAAGCAAAAACAAGGAAGAAATACCACTGTCTAAACTTCATTCTGACATTCGCCTAGGAAACTTTTTTCACCATGAATAGCCTTCCATAGTTTTATGTGCACAAAATTGCCAGGATTCTATCCTCATCTTATTATTCAAAAGGAAGGGAAATCAGTTGTGATGGTTGCACAACTCTGAGAATATACGAAAACCACTGAATTGTACACTTTAAGTGGGTGAACTCTATGCTATGTGAATTATATCTCACTAAGGCAGTTTTTAAAAAAACAGAAGGGAGGGAATACCTCCTTCTAAAATATTATCTGAACAAAATTAGTTCCCTAAAGTAGAATTTAAAAGTTTTCTTCGTATTCTTATTAATAAAATAAAAGCCTAATAATTAAATTAAATAAACTAAAGCTCCTACTCACTCTACTCTTTTGATTATGTAACCATATTATAATTTTGACTTTTGCTAAAGTAAGCACAGTATGTGGACACAGTTTAAACAAAAAAGGATACATCAGAAATAACTTTATTCCTGCTTCATAAAAACCAATCAAACAACCCTTTTAGCAAAAAGAAAATCTCATAATACATTTAAACTTATGTGACTTGAAGGGAAATAAGTAATCTTGTTTCCCAGGTGGCCCTGACAACTAGCACAAGCATTCTGTGGGGAAGTTTGGCAAAATGTATCAAAAGTATTAATAATATTCACACACACGAATTTAAAAATTCCAATTCCAGAAATTTACCCTAAAGAAATAATTATAATTTTATCCCCAAGTATAAATATTTATATCCCCAAGTAAATACATGGGCTGTACATTCAAGTACTATTTATACTAATGTAAGACTGAAAAGAACTTGGCTATCTAACAAGAGAAAGGTTGAAAACCTACAGTCCCTTTAGAAGACCCAATAGTATGCAGCCATTAAGATCATGTAAGAAAGTGCTTCATAACATGAAGAATTTCTTTATAACATTTTTGTAAAAATGGAGGGACTTCTGGCTTCCAGTAATGATGAAGGATATTGGCTGGCAAATACTCCAGTAAGTTATGATTATAAAATCTGGCTGCCCCCTCTGTGTGTGTGTGTGTGTGTGTGTGTGTGTGTAATGCAAGTGTTTTAAAGGCACTAGAGAGACCAAAGGTAAGCATAAACTAAAGGAGTGTTGACCACTGAAAGACAGTGACTGCAACGGGTTAGAATTTGACTTAGTGCCTTTTTTCCATAATCTCAGAAAACTGCAGCTTGCTTACAGTTAAAGTTGGCAGAGCAGCTGACAATTTAGTGAGGAGGAGGGAGGTGGAGTGGGGGTAGTCCTAGAAACTTATGAGCCATAGAGGGGTGGTACCAAAAATCTGAGTATAATCTCTGCCCAAATCCCTGGAGGACCACTAAATAAGATACCAGTGGATCACCAGGAAAACAGCTGGCAGAAACCAGAAAGACCTTGTGAGTTTACTGCCTTTTCTGACTCAGGTACTCCTACACCTGTGCCTAACTCAGGAGACAGAAAGCAAAAGCCTTAATGATTTCGTGTATCAGAGGACAGAGCTTGGTGATGGTTTGCCACAAACATTGCCCAAATCCTTGACCAAACGCTAAATTGCACAGGTACAGGGAAGACCCCCAGGAGCCCAGATTTAAAAAACAGCAACAGGTGGAAGTGAGAAACTGCACAGAAATCTCAGCTGTTGCACACTGTAGGGGAGACAGAGTTTATGGTTTGAATCTAAGAGAGTTAGCAGCCTGATAAGCAACAACAAAATAATTTTCAGGATAACACATCAAGGTTGCTAAACATATCAATAATATCTAGTTTTTAGCTAAAAATTACTAGATATGCAAAGAAACAGGAAACCGTGACCCATATTCAGGAAGGACAGTTAAAAGAAACTGACTCTGAGTAGGTCTAGATGCCGGATTTAGCAATGTCTTCAAAACAACTATTTAAATGCATTCAAATAATTAAAGGGCAACTTGCCAAAGAAATGGGCAGAAGGAATAGCATACTTGAAGATATCAATAAAATGATCATATCTGAAGAACAGAGCAAAAATAGACTAAATATAAACGAGCAGAGCTTTGGAGACTTGTAGAATTACATTTAGAAGTCAAACAGAATGTAACTGCAGTTCTAGAAAGAGGGAAGGAGAAAAGAGACAGAAAGAAAATCAGAAGAAGTAACAGGTGAAAACTTCCCAAATTTTGTGAAAAGCAGGAAGGTACAATCTAAAAAACTCAGTTAACCCAAGCAGGATAAATACAAAGAGAACTACTCCTGACTAGGTACATCAGAGTGAAACTTCTGCTAGCCAAAGACCATGAGAAAATTTTGAAAGCAGGCAGAAAACAAACAGCAAATTACATACAGGGCAACAATGATAACATAATGGCTGACTTCTTAGAGAAACAATGGAGGCCACGACTTACAGGAATTACATATTCAAAATGTTGATAAAAAAATCTGAAACTTAAAAATTCCATATCTGATGAAACCTCTCTCCAAAGATGAAAGGGAGATAGGTATTTTTGGATAAGCAAAAAACTGAGTTTTCACAGCAGACTTGCAGTAAAAGAAATACTAGAAGAATATACTTAGCTGAAGGGAATGACTGTGGATGGAAACTCAGATCTAGAGGAAGGAATTAAGGGCACTGGAAATGGCAAATTACGGAGATAAATATAAGGTTTGTCTATCTATGTATGTCTAATTATCTCTGTTTGTCTCTCTATCTGAATTTTTTCTTTTCCAAAGGATAGGGAGGTTAAAAGACCAATACTGTTGAAAGGTTCCTGTATTTTACCTGAAATGCAATATAAATTCTAAGTAGGTTATAATCCCTAGCACAAATCTATACATCTATATACATACCTAAGTATATAAAATATACATATAGATATATATGCAACACTGTATTATACACCTGAAACTAATATGACACTGTATGTTAACTGGACTGAAATTAAAAGAAAATTTAAAAATATAATAATGCAGAAAAGGAGAAAAAGAGGAACAGTGGGTAGCTTGAACTCCGTATGTGCATCAGTTCCCTCGCCCTCATATCACACAGGGGGAAGTAAAGTGGCCTGTGTAGACGCTGCACATGTAGTTGGTTTGCATTACAGTTGAGGAAACCTTAATCTTTTAAAGGAACTGTGGACAAACTTGCCCAACTGTTGCTCCAGAAGGGGATATTATCTTTATTACCCTGGACAGCAACAAAACAAAACAAAATAATACAAGACAAAGACAGATTAGATACTTTATCTTCTGAGGCTGTATAAAACATCTTTGGAAAGACAAGAAAAAAGTTGACAAGATCCAACAATTCTACCTCTAAGTATTTACCTAAGAGAAATGAATACGTAAGATGTTCACATAAAGACCTGAACGTGAACTTTCATAAGCAGCTTTATTCATGATCACCAAAAATTGGAAAGAACACCAATGTCCATAAACAGGAGAATGGAAAAACTATGGCACAGCTATACAATGAAATACAATCCAGCAATAAAAAGGAATGAACTATTTATACAGAATAATATTAATGAACCTCAAACACTGTGCTGTATGAAAGAAACCAGGCAGAAAAAGGCACATACGGTATGATTCCCTTTGTATAAAATTCTCGAAAGGGCCAAACTCATTTATAGTGTCAGCAACATATCAGTGATTGCCTGGGGGGTCAGATGAAGGGGACTGAATGATTGCAAGAGTCACATGGAAAGTTTTGTGAATGATGAAATGTTGTATATCTTGATTGTCCTAGTGGTTACCATAGGTGTATGTTTGTCAAAATTCACTGAAATTTACCTTTAAAATTGATGTGTTTTGTATGTAAGTTATACCTCAATAAACTCGATGAAAGAAAAAAATGGCACAGAAGTGTATTTCATTGTTGTCTCTTTAGAAATGGGAACTGAGTCTTTACACTGGATTAAAATTCTATAATCAGAAAAAATGAAAATTTATTTAAAATAATATTTTAAAAAATTTAAAATTTAGAAAAAATAAAGATTAATTTATTCATCAAAATTATAAGAAAATTTGTCATTATAGAGAAATACACCTGTAGTATTCATTGCTCCATATTTTTAAATCCTTAGAAAACCAAAATTTTTCTAGATATGTGAAAATACCCATTGGAGTGAAAAGGAGACTAGAAAAATGCTTGATTTTCTAGCTCTTAGTTTAACACATTCAATGGAAAGTTAAGCAATGTTGGAATATTAAACTTATCAGACTTGTGAATGGTTTAAAGAGACCCTTGAAATACACCTTTCTGGTAAGTATGTATTGATTCTTTACTAGCATATTTATTCCTTGATAACTTCATTGGAGAAAGTTTTGTCTTTAGTTCAAGATCAAATAATCTGATTAACCCTATTCTAACCCTATAGGTGTTTCATGTGTTTACAACGTATCCAAAGCTTTGGTCAAAAAAAAGTCACACTCTCAAAATATCATGATATTGTCATATTGACTTAGGGTTTTCTTTAATATAATACCTGACCCTTCGGGCCGCCTGGGTAGCTCAGTTCCGTTAAGTGGCTGCCTTTGGCTCAGGTCATGATCCCAGAGTCCTGGGATCGAGCCCCACATCAGGCTCCCTGCTCAGGGGGGGAGTCTGCTTCTCCTTCTGACCCTCCCCCACTCTTGTACTCTCTCTTTCTCTCAAATAAATGAATAAAATCTTTAAAAATATATATATAGCTGACCCTTGAACGACTTAGGAGTGCTGACCTCCCAACCCAGTTGAAAATCCTCATATAACTTTTGACTCCTCAAAAACTTAACCTACTGCTGACCAGAAGCCTTACTGATAACATAAAGAGTTGATTAAAACATATTTTGTATGTTTATGTATTATATACTGTATTCTTACCATAAAGCAAGCTAGAGAAAATGTTAAGAAAATCTAAGAGAAAATATACTTACAGTACTGTACTGTATTTATAAAAAAAAATCCACATATAACTGGACTTGCACAGTTCAAACCTGTGTTGTTCAAGGGTCAACTGTATATTAATAATTCTTAAACATCTTTTAATGATTCCTTGAACAAATTTTCTTACTGAGAAAAACCATCTAGACTTGCGACTCAAATATGCATCTTTGCCTTACCTTCCTCTTTCCCCACACAGAATTTCCCCTACATGTTCCTCACTGCCTGGATGGGCCACTCTCTCCTCTTTACCTCCATCTCATCTACACATCTGCTTGGTCTCAGCCTGAAATCACTTCTTCAGGAGAGCGGTCTCTGACCTCCCTGCAATTTGAAAACATTTTTGTGATTGATTAATGTCTGCTCCCATAGACTATAAATTCCCTGAGAATTTGTTGATTTGTTTGTTTTTACCAGTTTCTGCCCTGCCCCTGGCACAGGGAGGGTGTTCAGGAGGATGGTGGTTATCTGATGTTTGCTGAATAAATGAAGAGGTTCCTTTAATAAGTGAGCCGGTTTCCTTAGCTTGTCCCAGTCAGAGCACTGGTCTAGCTCACTAACTAACGGACTCCTCTCCCTGAGCAGCTCCTCTGTGCCGGTGGCGCCCCAGGTTTAATATAACTATAGCAACTACAGTTGGATATAAAATATAAAACTGGACCTCAGGTAATAATCGCAAGAATGTATCTTGGACCACTTGGTCTTTCTGATTATACCATTCTATGCTCGCTCTATACATGAGCATGCTGCTTTCTTGTCTTGCCAAAGCATTACTGAAACTTATTTTACCCTGTCATTAACCCTTGAAACCGTTTATCAAAATGCTAAGGAAAACTAGACTATGATTGGGTAAAGTTCCCCGAGTGTTAGAACTATATTCCTGAGTCTTAAAAAATTTTCACACAAAAGGTATTTCCCTAGAGTTTAAAAGGCAAAGCCAAGAGAACCGCACTGCTGGGCTACAGTCTGGGCAGCGGGTCAGTGATTCATGGGGAATATTTGCCACACTGCGCTGTAATAGTCCACTTTTATCATTCCAGACTCACTGGACTAAAGATCATGTGTATGCATTCTTAATAGGACTTACTTTCCACCTCATCATCTAATTACAATGCTTTCATACTAGAAAATTATGAAGAATGTTTTCCCAAAGTGGTATCTCTACTTTGAAAATCAGCCTACCTGAACAAAACATTCTCTTCCATCTCTTAGAGTATCCAGACGTAATTTAAATCTTTCTTATGATTCATATCTTTGGGAGTCTTGTTTTCTTATCATGCCAGAATAAGAGAATCTAAACAGTATTTAGATAAATCATGGGACCTGGTATATCCGATTTTAAGGTTTAGATAATGGGGAAGACTTGATCTCTTATCTAGCAATGGAAAACAGAAAAATAGCAAATACTGAAATACCAATTTATAAAAAGATGCCTACATTATTTTCACTAACTAATTAAAGCCTTATTTACAGAATAGAGATTTGCCAAAAAGATACTTTTTCCACTTATACCTCAATGCACTGTTTTTTGTTGTAGGGGAAAAATAATTGATCATCTTACTTTTTAATTCACCCAGAGGCTTTCATCTCCATGCATTCAACACACACTTAATGTGGAACTTTTTGAAATCTCACAACTTAATGAAATAGCTTTTATCTGCAGGAGGAAACAGAGTGTTAGGAGAACAAGGAAAGGAAGATGATTAAACTTGTCCAGGGTGGGAAAGGAACAAGGTAGAGAGAAAGAAATTGAAGGACTCTTTGAGAATGGGTGACATAACTGGACCTTTAAACATAGCAGAAGTTTCTGGGGGCTAAAGGGTCTGCTTCGGCCAAGGGCCTCTATAGGCATGAACATGGGGGTTTGAGAGCACAGTGCCTACTTGAAGAAAAGCACTACAGCTTTGGGGAAGCTATTAAAGATTCTAGACTAAAGGGAGAATGTGTGGAGAGCAGAAGGGTAATATGTTTTAAGGAGATGACTATATATATCTCACAACTATATCTGTATCTATCTCTATATCTATAGTTATATAAATACAGTAGAATTGGGGGGAAGAGAAATTGGCAGCAGGAAGACTATTTCCAAAGCTACTGTTCTAGCTCAGAACGGAACTGAGGGGTGCCTAGACCTGGGTGATGAATGAGAATGGGAAAGAAGCCTGGCTGTGAGAGGTGTCAAAAATACTATGGAAATGAAGTAGATAGGATCTGATGACAGACTAGCTGTCAGGGAGAAGTATTTAAAGACCTCAGGATGTTTGAACTGAGGTTATTGGTATAACAAAAGGTCAATCTGGAAGGGAAACTCATTTGGGGATTAAAATACCGCAGATGATTTTTGACAGATGAAGTTGAGGTGCTATCTGGCACTCAGCGGGATATAGGGATTAAATTCTGGAGTGAGGGCTGGGCTGCAGATCTGGATTAAGGGGTGGCTACTGCCTTTTAAAATCTAGGGGGCCTCTGGATGTGCTTTCATGCAAAGGGTTTGAAAGACAGCCACAGTTGTTGATTCGCTCATACATACCTACACCCACCTTTGTGCAGACAGTGAAGACTAGAAGGCAGAGGTGAAACAGCTACTCCCCCCCTGAACTGTCTGTGTCATGGAGTCAGGATCACACCAAAATGTGTGTCTAGCACCCCTGCCTTGCTCACAGCCACAGTCTTTACTGCTTACCTAAAGGTGACTGTTTCCTAGCATCTTTTGGGCCTCTTCATCTGTGCCCTGAAGAAGGACCTGGAAACCTGCCACTCATTGTCACTGCAAGAGCATTCCCAGCCTGGGAGGACAGAGACAAGTCAGACCACTCCATCAGGGCAGTATGGGATGCTGGGCACACTAGGGCAGGACCGCAGATGCAGGGAGAAATGAGGAAAGCTTCTTGGAAGTGGTGCTGCCTATGCCGCGTCTTTCAGGGGATGGGGAAAGGGGGACTGTTCCAGACAGAGATAATGTAAATAGACAGAGACAAGAGAAACCATGACATAATTGAGAAATAATACAGCTTTGTACGACAGAAATAGAGACTATAGAGCATCTTATCACAAAGATGGGGAGAAAGCACAGAAGTAGAAGAATCACTAAGATGGCAGGAAGGAAGAAAAATTGGTTCTATCAAAAAAGGTTTGAAAGAATTCAGGTTCTTTATTCTTTCTTTATTCTAGAAGAGAAGATGAAGGGGATATTTCCATAATCTTAGCTTTTATATCCAGATAAGAAAGATTCTATTTGTTTACATTTCTTTTTATCTTTAAATAGTGGAAGTGAGCTTAACAAAGGGTTCTTGTCACTGCGGAAGAGAATATTTCTCCTTGTAGCACATTAGAAGAATAGATGGTGAACTCTGCTTTTCATGCTTCAAAGCATACGTGTTCACTTTTCCAAAGCATCAAAGCCATTGCCATAATAAGTGACAACTTGGACCTCCATTGGATTTTTATTAATTTTCTACATTTTGAATTGTGTGCACTACCATTGCTACATCAGTTTGATATCAGTGTTGAAAAACTACCAGTTATATTTGCTGTTTATAATCTATTTGTAGATTAGGATTAAAATGGATATAATCCATTTTTAAAGCTGTGTGAATTTTTCTAAACAGGAGCAACTATTTGCAATATGGGTTTTCATAGTGATTAAACCAGTTATAACTCTTATTAGCAGTTGAGAGCACATGTTCATATAGCAATGTAAAATATATTAATGAGTATTTGGTAAATTCCAACAGGCTTTTACCATTAGCATAATTTTGTGTTGTACAATTAAGTTACAATTACATCTATAATTTTGGATAACATTCATTGGTTAACAATAAAGTGACAAAAGCTCAAAAAAAAAAACAAAAAAAAACACAAAAAAAAACAAAGGGTTCTTGTATATATATCAAACCCTACAGTTTTTGGTGAAATTCAGTTCTGGGAGGTATGTGGATTCAATCAGACACACCGAAAACTTTTTTAATAACCTGAAAGTGCTTAGTCATCAACGTAGTACAAATAGACAAGCACCATGCTAGCCTATTTGGCAGTAAAATAGCGAGACATCTCCCCCTGGTTTTCCACCAGGTATCAGGAAATTGAAAAGCATAAAACTATTATTATTATTATTTTTTAGTTCGAATAATTCCAAATGCTTTTGAAAGGAAATTCAAATTACAGAATTGGATATTTATGTCTGTGCCAGACTAGATTCAATCAAATTAATGAAACTTTAAAAATATATATATATTTGGAACTCCTCTGGAGACTACAGAGAATGGCAGAAGCATAAGGCATTAATAATAGCTTGTGTGGCTGCCTATAGCTTATACACTCATAATTCCTCTTGCTTCCCATTTCCTCCTCTTTACACTCTTTTCCTTTAGGATAAACATAATAATAAATAAATTTTGCAGCACCTTTTGTTTGAAAAGAGACCTAGGTTTTACTGTCTTTAGAAAAACTCAAAAAGTAAATGTATTATCTTTACAGGTTATTCTACATAGAGCCTATACTTACTCTACAAATTCCAGTTTTTGAAACTTCTTTCTCAAATATAAATATGAAATCATTACTCTCTTGATTATAGGCCTCAGAAACTCAGATTAGCAAATTCTGTAATTTGAAACCCTTTGAATTTAGCAAAAGTTTTGGATACTCAAACCAAATATGCTGTTCATTTTATTTTATTTTATTTTATTTACTTATTTTTTTTAAAGATTTTATTTATTTATTTGAGAGAGAATGAGAGAGAGCACATGAGAGGGGGGAGGGTCAGAGGGAGAAGCAGACTCCCTGCCGAGCAGGGAGCCCGATGCGGGACTCGATCCAGGGACTCCAGGATCATGACCTGAGCTGAAGGCAGTCGCTTAACCAACTGAGCCACCCAGGCGCCCGCTGTTCATTTTAAAATATCACCCTTCCAGGATAAAATGACACTCACAGCCATTTTAGTGCTTACCCAATCAATATTAAATATTAGTGTCTTTAAGCACTTTCTGACCTATTTCGTATGAAAATCAATATCTCACCTTTGAAAAGTTCTTGATCTAATTAGCAATCTTTTCACAGCTAACCCACTTTAAAGTGGTGAAAATTAATACAAATAACGGAGAGTGTGCCACAAGGTTATCCAGTCTTACAATATTTAGAGCTGGTTAAAAGTAATTTAGAACTTCCCTTGAAACCAATTTAAAAAATATTCTCAAGAGTAATCTAAACAGGATCAAAGTCCACTTAATATAACGAGACAATATGCCTATTATAAACCGCCACATGATAAGACATTGGTCTGCGCCTGACAAAGGTAAATGACATTTAGATATTTATTGTGTATGGCAGTAGCCTTTGAAGCAGAATGCAAGACTCTTAATTAGAGCACAGGAAGAAACTATCAAAGCTGCTATTTCTAAATTTTTTATCTTGAAGGAAAAAAAAGCTTTATCAAATTAAATATTCAGATATCCACTGCTCCCCTCCCTTGGTACTTATGTAAAAGGTTTCATACAAGATACCCCCATGATGTTCCTGCTGAGACTACACTGTGAGAAGAGATCAGCAGGGGACCTCACTTGTTCCACTGCTGTCAGCGACTCTCGAGGTATCATGGCTTATGAGCTGTAGAACATCATCAATGCAGTTGATTTGAAAATCTAAGACCTTTCACAGTAATTATGATATTACAAATACTTTGTAAAGAGATGGACCGTGACCATGAACATATTTTGCAACAAACAGACTTTCTCATTGTCTTGAGGCAAAGTATTTAATCAAGAGTTGACATTTCAGAAAAAAAAAAAAAATGTCCTTATATGCTGACATTTTCTGAGACAAGTGGTAGTCGGAAGAATGCTACCTACCAGATAATTTAGAAGAAGGAGGAGGAGGAGGAGGAGGAGGAGAAGGAGAAGAAATAGGAAGAAAATTACAGTTGTTGCTTAATCTACAACTTGAAAAAAATGTCACAATTTAACATGGATAAAAGAATCTAAATTTGGAAAGAACTCTAAGGAAAGACCACTTAGAAATTGGACATTTATGAAAATATTTATGAAAGTGGTTCACCTTCTAACTCATATTTGTATCAAACTTAAGAATAAAAGTTTTTATTCTGCTTTAAAATCTTCTAAAGGAAGAGTTCCAGAGGTTTTTCTATCTTTCTATTAGTTTGTAAGAACAAAGGATGGTATCAGGAAAGACTGACATTTTCTGGCAGAATTACAAGAATAACCAAAGGATGGGATTTTAAAACAAACACCATGGTTAGGAAGGCCAGCCAGTATTACACTTCTCGCAACAATGCAACTTTGTTATCTTTTCCTCCTGGACAGAGTTAGAACCAAGTTTTGAAGTAAATAACACAGAATAAGACCTTTGACTACTCATTGTATCACAAGCCTTAAACTGAAATGAAAAGACCAAACCAAACCAAAACAAAACAAATCACACTGTTCTGACTAAAATGATCAATTACTCTTAATAAAATATTTTATTTCCTCATCTATTTCTTATCCTTTACAATTTTATTTTTTGAGTGTTTTTAAATATATAGGACATATTAATACAGTGGTGCATGTATACATAATTTACAAATAAAAGTACATGTTCTAGGGTGAGTGCTCAAAAATATTTTACTGATAAGAGGGCAAAAAAGCTGAAAAACCATGGGCTTACGGTCCTGATGTAAGAGTGGGGTGCAAATTCCATCATGTAGCTAGCTACAATAATTGCATGTAAATTAAGTGGCTAAAAGTGCTGCCTTTAAACAGTGTTAACATGAATTTTTCAAGAACCACAAATTTAATGCCTCACAATTAATGAAATCACCATAATTTTAGTCCTTATTGCAGTCCTTATTTTAGGTTATTCCAATAATTTAAAAATAACTCTTCTTCAGCTGGGCAGTTAGATCGTGTACTTTACTTCCCTTTGTTGTTCCAGATGACAATTACTATGAGGACTCTACACTGCTTCCCTTGTTTGAGGAAGACTGAGTTATAAACTGAACGCACAGGCGGCTTGATAGAATTACAGATGTGTGTACACCTATTATATACACACACACTTCTTTACATTAAAATCCATGCTTTATGCTAAGGTCTAACTTAAACACAGGTGGTAGGGACGGACAGTATGGATGGCTACCATAATGATGTCAGGATCCTAAAATTCCACAATGATCCACACTTTTGGATCTAAAAGACCCCCAGCTTCTTGAATTCTGGGGTTCTGTTATAAACATTTCCCCAGTAAAACTGATACACCTCATTTTTTTTTTAAAGATTTTATTTATTTATTTGACAGAGAGAGACACAGCGAGAGAGGGAACACAAGCAGTGGGAGTGGGAGAGGGAGAAGCAGGCTTCCCACTGAGCAGGGAGCCCGATGCGGGGATCGATCCCAGGACCCTGGGATCATGACCTGAGCCGAAGGCAGACGCTTAATGACTGAGCCACCCAGGCGCCCCACTGATATACCTCATTAATCCCACTTCAACAAATGAGAAAACCAAAGCTTAGAGAAAGAAGATATGCGATCATCTTATTTTTTAATAGAATTATATTCAGTGAAACACATCTTAAACACATAGTTTGATATGATTTAAGAAATATTTATATTTGTCACACTGTTCTTAAAGTAGGGGAAGCAGGACTTATATTCCTGTTCTTTCTGCTGCCATTTTCTTTTCTTTTTTTTTTTTTTTTAAAGATTTTATTTATTTATTTGAGAGAGAGAGAATGAGAGAGCACACGAGAGGGGTTAGGGTCAGAGGGAGAAGCAGACTCTCTGCTGAGCAGGGAGCCCGATGTGGGACTCGATCCAGGGACTCCAGGATCATGACCTGAGCCGAAGGCAGTCGCTTAACCAACTGAGCCACCCAGGCGCCCCTGCTGCCATTTTCTTAAACACAATCAGCAAAGTTATAGAAATTGGCACTGTCAGATATTAAAAAATTATGACAAATCTGTAATTCATAATTCATTTATTTCCCAAAGTCCATTTGCAGAGTGCCAATGAGGTATAAAAAGGCACTATGCTGACAGCTCTTTGGGACAGAGAGTGGGACAGGACATTCTACAGCCTCTGAGGAGAGAGGGTACCAACCCCAAGGGCACGGGCAAAGAAAAACAGAGATGAGAGAACCTTAGAATGCATCTGAATCATTTTGTCCAAGCCAGATAGAAGATTTCTTATAAAATACGCTTTAGGGTGCAGAAAGTAGATTCACTGACCTTTGAAATAAATATAGTCATATTTAAAAAGAAAGAAACACACAACAAATCCAAGGTATTTGTATGATGTACTCACACACAACTATTAGAAATGATATCCACCTTAAAATGGCTTATGTAACTTTTATTGTACTTCCGGGGGTAGAATAGATTTATGCTTAAATTTTGGAAAACTGCTCACTGATAGAACCATTATAGTAATTGCACTGGATCTGTTTATTAATTTGTCACAATTAAGTCAATAAGAGCTTTACTAATGTCCTATTACTTGATTAGTTTTGAAAGTGATTATCTTAAGAACTCGACTTAATTGGAAGCCTCTCAATTTACAAGGTACATTAAACTCTCAGTACCATCTTAAGATTATTCAACATATGCAGGTCAATTACCAGTAATCACTGTTTTGTACAAATGTTCCATAAAAACTATAGCATGACATGACAAAGAGGGAAAGTAAGATCTAATTAATAATGCTAAACTCCAATAGACATTTCCAGGATAAAAGGGCAACATGAGCATTCATATATAGTCTTCCTAAAACTAGGTCTGTTACTAAAAATCAAATAAAGAAAAGCTAGCAACTCTCTACCTTACAGATGAAGATAATTTGTCATGATTGCTAAATCACCAAATTGCATTGCCTGTACTCATGCCCAGCTGCACATTAATTTCCAAATTAGTAAATTACAATTAATTCTTATTATTGCTTCATCACTTTTCTCTTTCTAGTTAATAAAAGAGACTGCAATCAATTATTGTTCACCCCATTTTTTAGAGCAGATCAACTACAACTATTACTGCACGAGCAGGAAATATGGAGTGGTTAATGTACCCACTGAGATTGGAAAGCCTTTAAAAACTATTGGCTGTAGTATAAATACTTTATATTGACCTTCCAATTCCCAAAGATTCAATGTAGTTAGTTGAATATTTATAATGATTAACAATAATAAGGGTTGAGAAAGGGTTTTGACACCTAGGCTGATTTCCAAACATCTAATCAAACGATTTCATAAACTTTCAAATTAAACTTTATTAATCAAATATTTGAAAGGTTTGCCCCACACTAGAAACATGAGCCTGGTCTTGAGATTAATCACAGAAAAAATTGATTGCTGCTTCATTAAAAACCCAGGATAGCAAGCTCCTTGAAAAGATTATTCCACTGCTGACCTGTAAAGGCATTGTATGTGTTCTGACTTGTTCCTAATTTAAGTCCCGTACACAGAATACATTTCAAATTGCCACGTCTGATTTGCCACCGATTGTGTGAATACAGTGAACAAAGCTGAATCTGTAAAATAGTTCTGCGCCTTTGAAAAACTTGAGATGAAAGCCATTTTGAGTTTGTTGCATTCAAATAACTATAATTGTCCTTAAAATTGTCCTGGTGAGTTAACTGCTTAACCAGTGGGGATGCTGTGGGGGAAAGCAGTGGTCATATTTAACAATCCAGTACGTGGGTTTTGTACCGAGGATCTATCTGCCGAGTGAAGAAGGCCTCTTAACAGACTTCCCACACACCACAAATCATTTTTTAAGGGATTTAAGCAGTCCTCTTGGGATAGATTGTCTCTCAGTTGCCTCCATGTCACCTTTGATAAATTTCTGCACTTTAATTACTCATATGCTGTAATTCAGCCTTAAATGTAGGTACTTAAGGAAATACAGAAAAAAAAAAAACATTTTTCAGCATCGAATCCATGGTTGAATAGAACCATGCCACTTTACTGCATTCACACGTCAATTTTCTGCCGTCGCCCTACCGGAAGCCCAGCTGAAGCGGTCTGTGGCAGATGGGAATTCATGGAGCAGGAGGGTGGGGTGGTGCACAGAAGTCATGGGGACTGTGCAAGCCTGTGTTCAAAGACAGATGTGGTCTCCTCCTTCCTCCAAGGAATAAAAGACACTGAAAACCTCATTTACCTGGGTATGAACTTCAGTTATGGCCAGAGGAGTGGGAAGAAATGGAAGAGTTCAGGCACCATGAGGTTCTTCAAATTCTTACTGCCTCACAATGCATGACTAAGAAGCAGCAAAGCATCCTTTGTTCAGAACTGCTTGTCTCTTAAGTCTCAATAAAGGAGGACATACACAAAGTATATTTAAATTAAGTGCTGCTATCCTTATTGTCCACTGGGAATACATAAAGGCCATTAGTTTGGTCAAGCTCCTGCATGCTTGGCATAGATGTAGTGATCTGAAGCTTGGTAAGAGAATTAAATGATCCAGAAGAAGCCTAGGTTCCCTCCTCCTCTCCCAATGGGAGGATGATCACAGCCTCTTTTCTCTGGCTCTTGAATGCCCTCAGGTACGGGCCAGGTCACCAGCGGCTTAAAATAAAGTTGCTTTGCCTGAGCCACAGGAATAGCTTTTACAGAAATGGCTCTCCTTTCTAAGTTACCCCGAAGTCCTTAATTAAGAATGCCTTTTTTTCCTCTCCCCCTATGCTAAAATGGACCAACATTTGCTTTCTAGTCTTATTGGATTAAAAAAATAATAGTGCAAGGGGAAAAGAGAACACGTAAACTCTTGTTGGGTACTTAATGTCTGGAATTAGCTGCTTTTCAGAAGAAGCAACAAACTGCTTAGAGTTAAGTGAAAATGTTGGATAACTATTAACAAAAGTAAATTAGTCAGAGAAACAGAAACCCTCACAGTCCTCCTCCCTCCCTCCCCGCAAGGATATTTGGAGTTGGGGGCCTCACTGAGCAGCTCTGAGATTTAAGATTCTACATGGTTCTGATGGCTCATTTCTTATATTACAATGGTCTCAAAGTGTGGTCCTTGGACCAGGAGCATCAGCTTCTGCATCAGCTGGGATCCAGTGAGAAATGCAGATTATTGAGCCGTACCCAAAACCTGTCCAATCAGGAACTCTGTGGATGGAGCCCAGCAATATGTGTTTTTAACAAACCCTCTAGGCAATTCTTACATACTCTAAAATTTGAGAACTACTGTTCTATTAAAGCTGGATATTTTCAAACCAGTTTTCTAATATTTTTATATTTCAATGTTAAATTGACCATCAATGGACAGGGAAATGTTTTCAAAGGTAATCGAGAAGAGAAATGAAGCTGGAATCCTCAGGATATACTTACTAGACTTAAAGCAGTGAGTCTCAACCCCAGCTGAATATTGGAATGGCTGAAGAGGCCTGAAATATGCCAGGACCTTATTCCAAGCCAAATGAAACAGATTGGGGGAGAGGGAGGCAGCAATAATACACACTTTTAAATGCCCTAGTTATTCTAAGCACTGGAAAGATTGAGAATCATTGACAGAAAGTAACCACAGCAGTTGGACCCTCAATAGAAGTTGGGCAGTCTAAGAATTAGGAAAGAGGGCTATGTGGATGTTTAAGCAAAAATATACACATATTTTCACAGACAAGGTTTGTGCCATATTAATTGAACACGAGCTAATATGTGGGACTTGGGAAAAGAACAATGCATTTTATTGCCTCGCACTCCTCTTAAATCTTATGGATGGAGCAGTCCTTATTTCTAGAGGAGATAATTCACCAATAAACATAATTTTAGAGAGAAAACTGTTTTGACCCTACAGGCTAATTCAAAACTAATCTAAAAAATAATACATGTTTGAGTATGGAGCCACCAGAGTCCTACATGTACCACATTGAGACATTTTCTCCACACTTCCAGCTGGTTCTACCAATACCCATTTCTCTTCCTGACCTGGAAAATGGGACTTGAAAATGGGTTACAAGCATTGAATGGCATAAAAACTGCCATGAAGAGGCATTAAAACCAAATTAGTTTTAACTACACATTATTTTATCATATATGTGTATATGATATGTACACATACACACCCCCACATAATTTTATAATGAAAACTGAGAACAAGACCATAAATACATAGTAATTTCAATTTACATTTATTTCCTATCACTTTAAAATGATAAATCTCCTCTTACAATTAATTCATTAGATTTCCACAAAACCTTCTGAGATCATCAGGATAAGTATGATTATTGCTATTATTTTAGTTTAATTTATCAGAAGACAAACTCAGTTTAATGAAATTATCCAAGATCAAGAGCTATACTGACAACGTTAATAAATAGCAGCTTTAAGTATGGTACTAATATTCTAATGTCTGATATTAATAACTTTGTACATGTCTGTATTAAAACCTTAAAATACGGTTATTACTATTTCCAGAAACGTGTAAGTGGCCAAAAGAATTAAAACAGATAAAAGAGGGAAACCCAATTTAATAAAAGATTCAATCAGAAAAAATAAAAACAGAGTAGGTTAGCTTAAGATGCTTGGAGAGACTGGAACTTCTTTCTTTCCTAGAGTTGGTTGGACTTCTCTTTGAATCCCTAATAGGTCCATACAACGTATAAATAAAAGACAGTATAAGACACAGCCCTGATTTTACACTCAGGCAGTATCACTTCTGCAGAACCTTTTTTAGCATAACTAACTGCTTCAGAGTATGAGCAAATCATTAAATGAGTTTGCTCATGCTAAAAAATGTGTTTCTTGGTTTTTTAAATCTTACTCTTATGATGTTAAAGTATGAAATTGTATCCTGCATTATCTTAAGATTTGATAAATTTAATAATGTGGACATCTATATTTCAACTGGCAAATAAAACACAGGGAGATATATGGAAAATATTTAAAAAATATTTATCCTAATTAGACTGTCTTTCATAATTTGTGTCTATTAAAACCAACTATAATTAATATTTAACCTTTTTACACCACCAACATAAAATGCAATAGAGGGGCTACTGCTTTTTGTTATACACAGTACATGCTTCACACAGGATGATCTTTCACTATTAGAAAAACTTAAGCTATGTACTATTCTTAATTAAGGTCCCATTTCAGTTAAAGTAAAGCAATTTGCAACTTAATTATAATAATAATACAAATCGCAATGTAACTAATGATATAGTATGCATTTGTGTTGGTAATTAGAGTAGTCAGTAAATAAAGCTTTACAAAGCAGGAAATAAAAACAGGTGAGGGAGTTGTGCTCATTCATCACCTTGCGGACTAATGAGAGCTGGAACGGAGATCAGTCACTTCCAGCACATTCCTTGATGTGCGCCACAAAAACGCACGCTGTAGACAGTTCCACTAACCTAATAAAAGCACCAGGCAAGTGTCGCCAAGTGTCAGTTTAGAAAAATCCACAAAGAGAAACAAGTGATAAAACAGAATATAGCTAAAACTAACTCATTTATTAAAAAGGCAGAATAATTATTAGGAATGCCCAGACTGTATGCCCTGTGATAGAAATGAATAATGGGAACATTAACTATATTATTTTAAATTAAGAACACACTGGAGAAAACCCCAAATCTAAGAAGTTAACTCTACCTAGGCTTGAATTACACCCAGGAATATGGAAATGGTAAAATGCTTGATTTTACAAACCACAGAGGTGATTTTTCTTCTGTAGGGTACAGGAAAAGAATGTAGAGGGCCTCCTGTTCACAGTAATAGTAAGATCAGACATCAAATTTTGACATTTTCACATTAGAGAAATTGAGTTCCACCAAAATTCTAATCTATAAAAAGGCAATGCTTTCCTTTTAGCAGACGTGTGATATAACTTACGCATCTTCATTCTACTATCGTATTGGTGAAGCCGGTAAGTTAGTTGAGTCAGGTCCCGTGTGTAACACTAGGTATCTGTTTAAATTACCACTTGCTATTAAATCACAATTCCGATCAACTTACAACTTACTACAGCAGCTCTCGAATTAAGATTACAGATGTAGCAAAAGAGATAATTATATATATTTTTTTCTGAACAGATTTTGGGACAGAGTTCCTAATGTAGCATACGAGTAAATTATTTAGATTCTCTGCTATTCTCAGTTTGTACAAATGCTGAAATCCAATTTGGCTTATTGGTGTTTTGGCTCCAAATGCATCAACCTCCCCAACTCAAACTACTGCTTGCTTTAAATTCAACTCGGGCAGTACTTATTATCTCTCCTTGGCACAGACCATCTTACATTGTCAATTACATGAGTGAGTGTATAATATAGTAACATATAAAATATACATTCTGCTTTACCAACCAGGATGTGAATACCCTGAGGGAAAGACCATGTCTGTTACCTTTTTAAATAAAGTGGAGAGAAACAGAAAATCTTTCCCAGGACCTAGCACAGAAACTTCATCACAGCAGGGACTAAAATAAATGTTTATTTCTTACAAAGAAAAGGTAAAGAAACAGTTATCTTCAGGCAATAATCTGAATACTAGGCAGATGTGAATAGATGACACCCACAAAGTTCACATTTTTTGTTAACATATAGGTGTTGGCAAAGAGCAGCATCCATATTTTCAAAATTGAGAGGGAAGAGAACTACGTTACTACCGACAGCATATTCTATACTTCTCCCATTATAATTATTGCCAAAATTTTCAAAGCCAGTCAACAGTAAGTATGTAGCTCTTCTAAAAAGCATCCTCAAGCACTTTATTCTTATGGGCATCATTCCACAGACACTCCCTTATTCTGAGAAGATAATTAAGAAAATATGCTTTTGTCAGACATATTTTTTCTCCTCTCTTTGGAAAATTCTACTGGTGACAGTCTTCAAAAAATGAGAAAAGAAGCTCTATGCCCACTGTCCCTTATCTTCTGGCCCATACTGTAAAAATACAGATATTCAGAGGAAACAGCATGGATGTACATGCTGACAGGAATAGCACATCCTGAAATGCAGTTATTGCAGATCAAATAGGAAACTCTGTCTTCTTCTCCTAAAGGATATTCTTTAAGGTGATAAATAAATCTCACAGCTGGAGGGAGAATGGATTCAAAGGGATATAAGGAATTTTAGTGGATTGATAGTACTATTAATTTTGCCATGGCTTTTTCTCTGAATTTGGGTAAGTCACTGTGATTTAGTAAATGGGCCTGAGAATGGATAAAATATATAATAAAAAATTCATACAGATCGCCAGGAAGATATTAAAAGCGTTCCCATCAGCTGTCAAAGGGTCACCTAATTTCCTCTAGTTTGACATGAAAACATTAGAGAATACATAAATAAAATGGCACATTAGTTTTTACCATACACAATTGTCCTGCAATTCTTGGAATTAAAAAATTCTAATGTAAAATACTGTAAATCCAAATAAGGTTTTATAAAAAAACATAATGCCCCACTTAATGAGTTTCCAAGAGGTATAGATATGAAAGATAACAGGATTCAGTATTTAAGAGTTTTGAGAAGTATTCCTTTATGTACTGAAACATATCTCCCCTGTACACTAAGGATAGATTTAACTAAGGAAAAGTCCTCTTGGCTGTTAGAAGTAAACACTAAGTAAAATTAAATAGGCTTTAGAATAATCTGATTTCTTACGCTTATTTTAAGAGAGGCTAGAACTAACTGGATGATATCAGCACCTTACAATAATTGGCTGAACTTTTGCAAAGATGTAGGTGTACACATCTCTCTGCTAGTTTTAGTAGGGCCTTATTTAATTTCATTAGCTTCCAGGAAGCAATAGGCACTAGCTCCACAGAATCTTAGAGTAGAAAGTTGCAGTGATCGTTCACTCCAGTATTTTAAACTTGGGGTTCTCAGGTTCTAGGTGGGCTCCGAAAGTACTGTCAGCTTTGGGAAACTGTGTAAAAATATGCATACTCAGGAATGTGCATTTTATGAGGAGAGGGCCATGTTTCATCAGAATTTCAAAGTGGCCTATAAACCTGTAAATGTTCACAAAATAACTACTGAAGTAGACTAACTGCACTTTACAAATAATCCTGGGGGTGGAGATGATCTCTGAAGACACCCAGAGGAGCTGTAAAATACCTAGAACCAGGTCTCCTGTTAACCACCTAGCTCAGTGTATTATTGTGCCCATATCATTCTTCTCAGAGGGTAAGGAGGAAGAAAAAGGGTGTTAAACGTGCACAGTGTTTTCATAAGCAGGTCTTATTTCAGGTAGCAGAGTTGCTTCTAGGTCAGAATACTATCTATAAATACGAAGTCCAAAGATATGGAAGGTTATTATAGGTGATATACCTGAGCCAAATAAAAACCTCGTGGATCTCAAACAAACACCATACTGCCTCCAGGCCTAGCACAGACCAACTCTTGCTTTAAGTCCCTGCAGCGTATGTTACTACCTTCAGGGTGACAGAGAAAACCATAGGACCCCAACAGGGAAAAACGGATCCTGAGATATCACATCATATAATAGAGAACTACCTCAAGTTAACATGGCCTAGTTATGTGGTCTCTCCCTGTCTCACTGCTCAACGACACTCCTGCCCCAAACCCAACACACACACACACACACACACACACACACACACACACACTTACTATACATAGTACACAGGTACGGGGTGATTTCAAGGTATAGATATATAACATACAAATGAAAACAAAGCATGACATTTAACTGATTTATTAACCAAATAAGTAATTTCATGATTATTTAAGATTAATTTTAGGAAAGAAAGTCACTAAAATAAATAATTAAGAATAAATGTGCATTAATCCTGCCAAACCACCCTGTACATCCTCTTGGCATTTCTAAACCAAGAAAGCTGTTAAATTTGTGTCTACGCATCAATGTGTGTATAAATGTCTAAGTAGATATTCTATCTCTACCACTTACATACAGTATGATGTTAGGCAAATTACTTAATTTCTCTGCAACACAAGTTCCTTATTAGTTTCCATTAGTAAAATGGAGATAACAACAGTATCAACCTTATTGGGTTATTGTGGGATTGAATGTGGTAATACACGCACAGAGCCTAGAACAAAGCTTCATATTTTATGAGGATAAATCATCATTATCATCATCATCATCACCACAAGGAGGTACGTAAGCAATTGATTACTTACGGGGAAGAAGGAGTTAAAAAGGAGGCTTAAGATAAAACTGTTTATTGACAAAATGTTCAAGCTATCATGAAAATTCAAACTACTCCCTGGGAAAATACCAGAAACTCTGTTTAGCCTAGGTTTACTTGGAGCAAAATTCCCACGGACTTGGCTTAACAGGATTCTCCACCCCAATGGCATGAGAAGGTCAGGTTGATCTGGGTCAGCAGGGCAGTTCCCTTCCCTTCTTTACAACTGTGGGCAGGGCAGCCCAGGTGCTCCCTGTGTCTGTCACACCAGCTCCTTACATGGGAGATCTGGTTAGTCCAAGGTTCTAGCTCTGCAATATCTCTGCCAGCAGCTTAACCGAAGTAAGTACTCTTAGGAATTGGATTCTTTGGAAGTGAAATGTTTTGATGACAATTTTAAAGATAATGGGATGCTCTTGGTATCTTCAGAGAAACAAAATGCAACATCACCACGAAATAGTGAAAACCTCAAATCACGTTTGGCTTGGATGACTCTGTTGGGGTCATACTATCCTATGACAGGGACCCATCTAAGGCTGAGGAACTCTGGAAAACGTATAGCTTCCAACACAAGGACAGATGCCAAGACTGCCAATGATATTGGTCACTGACATCGTGCAAGAAACCATCCATCCAGTTAAACCACAATATTGCATATTCCAACTTCAAAAATATGTTGTTAAAATGAAGAGTTTTACCTTTTTAAATTCAGCAATGCCCAAGGTATTCCAGAGGGAGTATGAAATGCAGGTAGCAATTTTACCCCAAGTTCCACTGCTTTCTTTCGAAATATCTGAAAAGTTAAACAGTTACGTAAGCTACTGTTGTAAGCAAAACAAATGGTGTTATACTACCATCTCACATTTGGCACTTATCTACTTTAAAATTTTCTTCATATGAAAAAAATAAAAGTTTCTCAAATTAACAGAATTACCTAGCAAAGAAAGAATGGTCTAGGGGCCATCATGCTGTGGGGAATTCATTACCAATCTTGGTTGCACAATTAGAATCATGTTGGGAGATCTGAATAATGCTGATGTCTGGGTTGCACCCCTGAGATTCTAAATTCTATGGGTTGGGGCTTCCAGATTAGAATTTTTTAAAGCACCATAGGTGATGTCAGGTGATTCCAAAACACAAGCCAGGGGGAGAACCACTGCTGTTGGAGGTAAGTCCTGGGCTGAAAATTGGGAGAACTGGTCCTGTTCCAACTTCACTTATTTACTAAGGTACAGAGAAAGGAGAAGTTTTAAGAAGACATATTATTACAAGTAACCTGTATGTCCCCTCAGCTCTTTGTGGTTTTAACTTCCTCTGATGTTAAGTGTAGGTGAAATGGAAGATACAAAGTTAAATTAGGTACAAATTACACCCAGAATGTATAAGGAAGATAATATATGTGCATAAATATCTAGAATGTAGAAAAACGAGAACTGGCGATAAAATCACCTGGGAGTCCTGATGAGCTCAGTAAGGCTGCGCGGTGGAGAGCGCATTTGGACGAGGACTGTGTGCAGTATGTCAGGGGCTAGTGATACTAGAGATTGGAGTGGGAAGTGGGGGAGGCATCCCTGGAGGCGTCAGTGTAGACACAGACAGGCAAGAGGGGGCACGTAGGAGCAATGGAATGGGTCAGCTTGCCTGACCAAAAAGGGAAGGATTACTGGTAACAAAGTCGGACACACATAGCATGGGCCCGAATCATGGAAGGTCATAAATCTAAGGCTAAGAATTTTACTCCGTTCAAATGGGAAAGATTGAAGGTTTTTAAGCAGCCAGTTCACTTGAGCAGATTGCGCTTCAAGAAGAGTAATTAGATGACACCCATTCACAGTCCCATTGAAGGAAGACCTGCTACAGCTTTCCCTGTGACAGTTGAGGCAGCAAGCAGGTGCCTTGCCCCTTCTCCTTCTTCTACTGTAGGACTGAGCATGGTGCACTGGGAACTCAACTATTTCCACTTGCCTCTTCCTTAAATAATGGAGATGTGAGAAAGGCTGGGGAGACCCTGAGAAGCATGGAAAATGAAAACAAAGTCCTCTCCCAGCCAATGGGAAAGCATCCCTTAAACCCACTGTCAAAGAAGTCTTGTGTAGCTTCTCTAGAGGAAAGGATTCTAGTCCGTAACTCCTGCTCTAAGTCCTGAGACTCCCCACAGACAAATCCAGGCACTTGGGCTCCCAGACTGAATACACTACAGTAATGCCAATGTTGACGCTATTTCAGAAACCCTACTCTTTTACATTCTCTCATCTATTAATGAAAGTTAAGAAAGTAATGAGTTTTCATGTAAATTTTTGGTTGACAATTTAGATAAACTAACATTCCTGGTATACAAATAAGGAACAGACATTTATAGTATAGAGAAAGCACTAGAAAACAGAGGTACTATTTTTTCCATTCTCTTTAAACTGGACAATTTTCCCATTTCAACAACAGTATATGGAAGGAGAGGAGAAAGAAAAAAATAGATCAAAAGATATATTCTTCCCTTTTTCTGCCTTACCCTAGAGAATTCCAAGTTCTCTTCTACTGAAAGGGACTATCCAATCACAGCCCAGCCATCTGTTGACTTCCTAGTTTCCACTTTTTAAACTGTTAATTAATTAACTCCTTTTCAAGAAACTTACATAAGATGGAAGTCAAACGATGCAATTAAAATACCATCGTGGATATTATAACCATATGGCGTGGGAGGTTAAGGATGCAGGCTTTGAAAAACACAATGCCTATGTTTGAATCTCAGTTCCAACTTTTTCAGATTGGGTAATCTTGGACAAATTGCTTACTCTCTGTGCTAAGCTTCCTCATCTATAAAGTGGGGATAACAACAGTATTTGCTATTTTAAAGGTTGTGGAGGGGAATGTGTTTTTATATTGAAAGACCTTAGGACATGTAGTCATCACACTAAAAGGCTAGTTGTATCATGGGGATAATGATAGCAGTATTTCCCTACGAACTTCTCCTATTTACTGCCTGAAATTCTTGTCTTGGCTTTTATCCCACTGCTGTTTTGGTACCTTCTACTCAGGTTGTGGTGTGTGTGTGTGTGTGTGTGTGTGTGTGTGTACTGTGACCCCATTACACATATTCTTATCACAAGCATTCATTCTCAAGAGCTAAGTCCTCAGTTCTCATCACCTGTTTGCATTTCTTAATTTGACTTTCCATGTTAGCTCTAGTCTGTACTTCTACTTGTGTGCTCACATCACAATTTGGGTGTCCTGTTGTCGTCTGAAACTTAACATGTCCAAGATGAAATAATCACTTAATATTCCAGGCAAACTTCCCCAGTTCCATCACTGACACTGTTTGGCCAGTCCCTGGGGCTCGAGAGAGAGCAGGCATTTTGACTACTGATTTATCACTCTTTATTCATCAAGTGTCAATATTCATTTCCCCCAAAAGTCTCATATACAGCTCATTCCCTGATATGAGCATAGTCCATGATATGAGTGTAGTCCTCATTTTCATCACCGGGTATGACGAAATGGCATGATTAAAAAAAAAAAAAAAAGAAGGTCCTCCTCCTACCTAGTCTCCCATTCTCCAGGATTTTCCCTCCTGTCTCTATTCATCTGTATCTATATTACTAAATTGTTCTTTTTACCATACAATTTTCTTGTTCAAGAAACATAATGATTCCCTCTTGTCTAAAATATCAGGTTAAAAACTGATATACTGACTTTTCAATGACTTCTATGAATCAGACCAATCTATTATCTTCCATTCTCTCAAAGACCACTCTGGTTCCAGCTTGAGCCATCATGGTCTCAAGCACTCATTCAAGTTCAGTTCACTTTAGTTATCTTTTTTTAAAAAAATGATTTTCCTCCCACCTTTCTTGAGATATAATTGACACATAACATTATGTACAACATGATGATTTGATTCATGTATAGACTGTGAAATGATTTTACCAGAATAAGCTTAGTTCACATCTCGTTCTGCATAATTACTTTTTTTTTTTTTTTGGTGGTGCCACCTTAGTATACTTATTTATATAGTTCTCTCACCCTGAAGCACCCTTTACTGCCCCTGCTGGCCAATCCAAATTCACCCACTCCTCAAGGCTGAAGCCAAGTCCCAACTCCAGGCCTGGAGGAACTCTCCTACACTGACAACTGGCGTCACACAATGCAGCATTTGATTACAGAAAGCAAGATACAGGTCTCTAAATGCTTCCTGGTGTGACTCTCTTGTACACCCAAGTAATTTTTTCTTTCTAAAAGTAGAGAAAAAGACTTCCATCTCTCCTTCATTGCTTATTATACATATCCAACCCAGATTAGGCCTTTTTTTTTTTTTTTTTTTCAGATCAGGCCACTTTGTATTTAAATTTATTGATATCACCACAGCATTCCTATGAGTAGAGTATGGGAGAATATTCATATTCTCAGTTAACAGATCGGAAACAGCTTGAGGTTCCCTAGTCGGCCTTTGCTGGTTCCCTAGCTCTCTGTATGCCTAGTTCATTCTTAGCTTCAGGAATCTGCTTCCATGTCCCTTTTTATGAGAGGTCTTTCTTAACAACCCCATGTAAAGTTTGCCATTTTCATTTACTGTTCATCATGTCATCTTGTTTATTGCTGTTCCACTATTTATCACATCCTTAATTAACTTATTGTTTATTGTTTGACAATCCCACTAGATGTAAGCTTCACGAGGGCATGGACTATCTTCTTTCTTGCTGTATACATCTATCTAGTATCCAAGGAGAGTAGCTGGTACTAATTAAATGTTCATTTCATAAATGAATGAATCAGTTGAATATTAATAAATATACTTGGGGCACTGTATTGAGAAACCATTGAATATTCTAGTGCTTTTAAAGTACTCCATCCTATTTTCTTAGTTTCTATTGTTGGCAAATAGTTAAGTATGTCAAATATTATGGAGTCTCAACCTTGGGCACAATTACAAAATAGTTGTGGGTGAAACCATTAAATAACATGTGGATGCTTTAAATGAAATCATATGTGAGCCTGAGTCAATCCCCATTCTTAATGTTTGATTTGTTATCTCCTCCTGAGATATGAAGAGAGGTTACTTGGAGGACGAATCCAGATTCTCAAAGAGAACATCTTTCTACCTAAAATGGTGAGTATGTAATAAAATTGAAAACTAGCTTGTAAAGTTAATACTGTTAAAAGAATGAAGGAGAAATGTCATCAATCATTCTCAAGAACAGTTAAGTTTTAACACCCTGGACATTGTGCTGAAAAGCAAATGATCATAAAAAGCATACTTAAATGGTATTTCGGTGTTCCTTCAAATGGGACAGGCAAGCTGGAGGTAGTCCTGGACCCAGCTTGCACTTGGACACCAGCGAGGGCCCTGCTATGGTTTCAGTGCGGGACCTGGGTGCATCACTTAACTTTTCTGGTTCTCGGTTTCCCCAAGAAAATGGGAGATGAGGGCTGGTAATTTCAATTTTTGATTTATAGAAAAACTAGTACTCAGAAGTCACAGAGCTAGTAGTAAAATGAGACTGACAAAAAACCAAAACTATTATCATTTTTACAAAGAGAGGAAGTGTTAATTTGCCACCAAATTCTTAGTCTTGGTTTCTAGGGTTTACTGGTACTTGTATTTGGTGGGGAGGATTTTACAAAGAGAGCAAGAAGAAAAATGACAGTTAATAAAATGCAATCCATGCTGATAATAGAAGATATTTTCTTTTTAAAAAAATGACCATTAAAATTAAATAGTTTTTTTTTTTTTTTGGTGCAACTTTCACCAATCAATCTGAGATGGGCAGACATCTTAGGACCCAAAAGGAATCTTCAAAAAGATCCTGCATCAGAGAGATTCTGATTATATCCATAGCAAAAAAATCAAAGCTAATATAATTTGCTGAAAGAAGGGTGGTAAAATATGATGGCATAGCTTCTAAAATAATCTTTCAAGCATGAAGCTAACAAACAGGTTTACATAAAAAAACTTTTATGATCTCAAGTTAGGAATTTCAAAATAACTGCACCAAAACTGTATCTTTTCATTACATTTAAGGAACATCATCACAGTCTTATTGCTGTTTTTGATCAATGTTTAAAAAACTTCAGATTTTAGAATCTATCAAATAAAAACATTTCTCTTTTTACTTTACCCTCACAGATAGGATTAAACAAGGCTGTAAACAAGATGTATGGCTTTTTTTTTGCCTTTCTAGTTTGCAGATCCCTGAAGAACTGTAGAGGAATATTTACATGTCAGAGCAAAGAGTAAGGAAAGAGGAAAGGAGTAAGAACAGACAGCTCTGGCTCTGGAAAGAACCCGTTTCAGTTCAGACATGCTTCAGTTTGAAGAGCACAATCAATATCAAAGCCTTTCTTCAAATGCTTATGCTGAAAACCTCACTGTTAAAAGATCAAACACTAATTCCCCATTAGTAGAAGGAGCGTGTACCTATTACTCATTTTTGTTACATAAAGCTTTCAGCACAAGATGCCATAGATATGATAAATATCTTTGGTTGAAAATAACTGAAATAACCTATATATTGTTAGCTGAGTTGATTAACACACATTATATGGGCCAGATTTAATCATTCAACCAATAAGTACTTATTGAGCTACTCTGGCTTTTTAATATAGAGTGGAACTGTTAAAGGTTTAAATATTCGAATAAGGATGTATAAAAATTTAGAGGTAGAGGGGAAATCAGGGGTCATCCAGTTCCATAATCTTGGTATAGAGATGAAACTGAGGTTCACAGAGGCCCTGTTCACCTAATTAAATGCTCTGATGTGGGATAGTTCCATGCTAGCTGTAGCCAAAGGAATGCCAGCTTCATGCCACCCCAGACGCAAGTAATTCTTCTGATCCAGAGAGACTCTCCTCTGTGAGTTTCTTGTACGTATGAGCACACATCTTTCACTGCCTTTTTCTAATCTTTGCATTCTCTCTCTAATTCATTAAAACCCAAACTGAGGTTTTTCTAAATAATATGAATTATTTGTTGTATTTGTCAAATTACATTATGAACTTCATTTTTTGAATTTATAAATTAGATGAATACTTTTGTCAACTGTTTTGTTTTTGTTCTCTATGATTCAGTATAATTCAATTTTCAGTCTTTAGGCAATTAGATGAAGAGAGTGTTCTTCATTTTCCTGAAAAATTATCTCCCCAACTGGATTATTCAAAATACAAAGGATATGCATGCTCATCTGCCAGGAACCATGAGTCACAGTGAAGAAGAATCAATGTAACTGTACCTTAGACTGGATTTTCTAATGTATGAAAGCACACAGTTTAAGTGAAATGAAAAAAAATTCCGGTAAGTATAATTTTAAAATCTGGATATAGAATGACCTAGTGAATAGGCATTTTTGACCTAGCTAGCTTTTTAAAAATATTTATTCTCATGAAAAAATTAACAGTGAATTTTTTTTAAAAGTTTGCTTTTATAGTGTCCCCTAGTCAAAATGAATGAATGTTGATAAATGAATTAATAAAATTGCATCTTGGTAGTAATTTTTTCCTGAGGGCTCCAATTTCATTCCCAAGCTCCTGAATAGGGAAGATATTATAAAGTTAAGAGAGCAAGATGAAAAATGGGGAGAAATCCTAAGGAGAATTTTAGGCTGTTGTTTAAGGTAGACATTATCAGTATCCATGTGGGCAGAAACCACTGCTGCCTACTGCTGGAATTGGTCCTACGCTTTCCCAGAGCATAAGCCAGAGTCAAAGTCGCCTGGTAACAGGCAGGCTGAACAGGGTCTGTTTTAGTTCAGGGTCTGCTACTTTTCAGTTCTGTCACAATGAAGATGGGTCATTTCACTTCTCTAATTTTCTGTCACATACAATGCGGGCAGTAGACAAGACATTTTCTGAGGTACTTTTCTGCTCCATAGGATCTGGTTTTAAGACTTAAGGAGCACTTACTACATATTTCCCAATGAGATAAAAGCTATAAGAGGGACACACAAGAAGAAAAAAAAAAAAGATCCTTGATCTCAAGGAGATTACAACCAGGAAGGCAAGCCAGGCATATAAAACTATATAAACATAAAATATAGACCATAAAACAGTAGTATGAACTAACATATAAGTAGAGGCTAAGTTGAGTGATATAGGCTGTAACTATGGGAGTAAGACAAAGCAAGAGATTGAGTTAGGTCCCAGGGATAAGGTAAGATTGGAGAGGTGGCAGGGGGGTGTTTATTTGGGGGCAGGTATGTACTTGTTTGTGCACACCCTGCATTAATGTGGTGGAGGACAGGAGATAAAGCAGAAGGGGAGAGGAAGGAGGCTGACAGAGAGCAGGGTAGAGAGGTAGATTAATAGGGCCTAGAAAATGGTAAGAAAGAACAGATGAAATAAGACAAATTCATTAATCTTAAATATCAGGGACAGAAGTTGAAGGGTTGGGTAAAAGAGCACCTCCTTGGGTCCAGGAAGTCCCAACACTTACCACCTTAGTGCCTCCTATTTACAAGTGTAAGAATTTCTGAATTAGGGTCCTGCAGAATGGGGCAGGGAGAATGGCAGTAGTTCTCACTGGTTATGGAACTTTTCTGAGTTGTAAGGGGCAAAGATACATAAATGACACACCAAGAAACATACCGGCTGTGTGATAGAGGAAAGATCCGGAGAAATAATTAGGGTCCTTTAAAAAACTGTTTCTCAAGAAGAAAGTATATTTATTGTACAGATAAATGGTGCAGTATGGGGGCTGGAGAAAGTAGTATGATGACAGAAAGTTATAGGTCCCTCTTCTAACATACATTCAACATGCAAGTTCTAACAGCTCTTGCACTTAGAATTACCCTTAGGTGTACTATACATCATGTTACCTTAGAGATCTAACTTCTAAAACATCGATGAACAATAAATAACAGCATAATAGTCCACGCCATCATACAGTGCTCAGAGATGAGCTATTGAGCTGCTCATTCTACCTCAATTTAGGTTTAAAAAATGGGCAATTCACCTACATGAAGTTTTGAAAAATATGCAGTATATTGCTAATAATACTTAATATTAGTTAAGTGTGCCACATACTGTGTGAACACACATTTCACATAAAAAAGAAAACACCTTTTTAAAGAAAACATAGTGCTTGCTAAAGAGACAGGAAATTATAAAAACATCTACCCTATCTGGCTATGAATTCTAATAGAATCTGTGGAACCCATAAAGGTTGCTGGTATGTGTTATCATAGTGTTAAAACAGGACTGTTCTGTTTACTATTACATTTGCAGGTCAATATCACAAATCATTTAAAATATACAAAATCCCAGCTTGGTAACCTTTGCCCAATAGAAAGATGAGAATTAGAAAATGACAGCCTCATCTATCCAAGTATATAGTGATTCCTTGGCATTTTTGAGTTATAAGACATCCTATGGTAGGGATTTTTCCAGATACCGAATCTCACCTCTAAAACACATCAAAATATTTATAGTTTAACCTTTTTATTTGTATTGGCTTTAAAAACATGTTGATCTGTTCTTTTGATTTAGTGAAATGTAGAGAGATCCTGTCTTGCTGACTCAGCATCTGCATCACATGCAGACGCTGAGTTGGGACTAAGAGATCTAGTTCCCTGCCATCTGCTGACAGAGCTATAAGATCTTGAGCACTCAACCCACTCTGTGCCTCAGTTTCTAAATATGTGAACAGGGAATCATTTTCCCAAATCAAGATGATTAAATGTGATTAAGTGCACACATGCTTTTTAAAGAGCAATAATAGTTACCATCATGATTGTTCTTTGCTCTAAGATAGTGGTTCCCTCAGGAATAACTGAAGGATATTAGACTTTTTTGTCCATACACTAAATGGTCCAAAAACTGCTGAGCTTCTATGTCTGCTTTCTATAGTCATATGTTTCCTTCTGTTTTTAGCTATCAGTTCATTACAGTGAAGACTTCTCAATGTTGTAGTGTATTTGCTCTCCTTCTAAATTGGTGACTAATTTTGTAAATAGCTGTCTGTACCAGAGCCTGAGGATAAGTCAAATGTCTCTTCCGTGTTTCTCTTACGGTGAAGGGCACGAGCTTCTGGAAATGTGCTCTTTTTGTCTCAGGTGACTGAATGTGAACTATTAACTCTACAGGTGTGAAAACGCAGTGAAGTAGTACATCACTCAGCAGGCAGAGTTTGCAAATTTGCAAAGTGAACTAAATACCTACGTCTACATAGGTTTTGTTTGCTTTTTAAAAAAAAATGCAAAATGTAAGCTACGCTGTTTTCCTTCTAAGCAAATGTAAACCCATCTAGTTCTACATCTAATCCCATTAATCTGGTGGTTTTGATTTCTGCATAACCCTCCTTTATCATATGAAGGATACCTCTAGATTGCCTTTGGGCACAGAGTTCATAATTAACTATGTCAGCTGATGGATGAACATTTTAAGTTATCAAATGCTGATGTTGCTGAACAAAAAATTTGGCAGCAGTGCTATTTTTGTTTTACTTTTGTGCCCCCCTAAGCAAGGTGATTTAATTTCTTAGCCTCAGCAGCCTCATCTGTAAAATGGATAACCATACCTTTGCACCTGAGAACTCAACAGTTCCTTCTTGTTCCCCATTCTTTTTACCCAACACCAAAATTAAATTTGTAATTTTTCTTATTTATGATACAACAAATATATTTTCATTATTGAAAAATCATAAACAAACAGACAAAAGAGTCCCATTAATCCTAGCCACCTAGATACAATGATTGTTAACATCTTATGTATCTATCCTTCTAAATGGTTTTATTTTTGAAAAATGGCATTATTCCATATATAATATTTTATAATGTGTTAAATCCATCCACAGCAACTTATTCTACATCAAACACAACATTCTATATCAGAGGTCAGCAAACATTTTCTGCAAAGGGTCAGATAGTAAGTGCCAGCTGCATACTCTCTCTCTCAGGGGTTTTGATTATTTTCTTTTCTAATCCTTTAAAATGTAAAAACCATTCTTAGCTCTGGTAGTAAAAAACAGGTCTCAGGATCAATTTGGCCAGAGTGCTGTCTTTTGCTGATCCCTGTTTGATATAAATATATACATTTCTATAACATCTTCTTAAAAAAGCTACATAGTATCCCAGTGTGTAGAGATGCCAGAACTTAGTCAGCCAGACTCCTATTCTTTGACATTTAGTTTCCATTGTCTTGATATTATAAACAGCAGTGGAATGAACATCCCTGTACATACTTATTTGTATACATGACTTACTTCCTCAGGGTAAACGTTTGAAAGCAGAATTTCTGCTCAGAGGGCTTTCACTCATTCATTCACTCACTAAGGAGAGATGTGGAATCAAAGCAGTCATAGACAAAATGTAAATGAATGGGTGTGTCTGAGTTTGCCACCCCTGTGATATGTTAACTTTACTGAGAGCACCTTAAATGTTTTTTTTAAATTTTTTTTTATTATGTTATGTTAATCACCATACATTACATCATTAGTTTTTGATGTAGTGTTCCATGATTCATTGTTTGCGTATAACACCCAGTGCTCCATGCAGAATGTGCCCTCTTTAATACCCATCACCAGGCTAACCCATTCCCCCACCCCCCTCCCCTCTAGAACCCTCAGTTTGTTTCTCAGAGTCCATAGTCTCTCATGGTTCGTCTCCCCCTCTGATTTCCCCCCTTCATTTCATTTACAGTAAGAGGTTTTAAAATATTTTCATATATCCTATTACATGACAATGCTACATGTTTTAATAGACCCGTGTTATATTCTTACACGACCATAAATAATTCAATGCCTGTATTAACAATCATCATCAGAATATCAAAATGTTACATAATTCAATACTTTTCTATTAGAAGAGCTTAAAAAATCTCAAACTGAAATAATCTGGGAGTCATTTCCTCTTTAAAATACAAACATAATAACTAACAGGAAACATAATTTATCTTGTCCATTGTGGCCACTCTTGCACTATCGAATGCTATTTAAAGCTATTACATGCACACACACACACACACACACTTCAACATAGTTGAAACTTTCTAAATTATAAACTTTCAGAAAGCAACCTCTTCTATAATTCTGACCTTTAAAAAATGTCAATTCATTTATTCAACAAATATTTATTGAGTGCCTTGTAGTACATGCCAAGTTGCACAAGGCACTTGGAATACATAAGTAAATGAGACAGCTGTGGTCAGTGATTCATAATAACACTTGTTTTTGAAGTGTAACTCTGGAAAAATGTCCACAGAGTACAGTAGGATTTGATGATACACAGGAAAGGATCAAGTAATAACTTCCATTTCTTCTCCAAAAAGAAAATGAAGAAGAAAATAATATTGTTGTGAGTACTGCACAAGATAGTAGACAAATCCTTGCCATCAGCCTGACCATTAAAATCAGTGAAAGTATCAGAGATATGTAGATAGACAACTATATAAAACTATAGAGAAAATCATCATTGAGATGTTTTTAAAGATCTTACATTCAGCTTGAGCCAGAGCAGACTTCCCCCAGTATGATCTATCTATGTATAGTATATATACATCTTTTCTTTTGTGACTGGTCAACATCTTGAAGGTTATCATTCAGATGGGAGAATCACCCTTCATAGCAAAGGAACTGATTAGACCTGTTCAGAAGAACTAGGTCTAACACAAAGACCAAGATAGTAGCACCTTGTGTTTAAAAAATAAAACTCACAAGGAAAAATAAGTACTATGTGATATCATTATATGTGGAATCTATAAAGGCTGAACTCAGAGAAACAGCAGAGTGGTGGCTGGCCTGGGGGCTAAGGGGGAAAAAGGGGTGCGGAAAATGGGGAGATGGTGGTCAAATGGTACATACATACTTCCAGTTATAAGAAGAATAAGTTCTGGCTACCTAATGCACAGCATGGTGATTGTAGTTAACGGTATATTATACACTTGAAAGCTGCTAAAAGAGTAGATCTCAAATGTTCCCCCCCACAAAAAAGAAATGGTAACTATGTGAGGTGATGGAGGTGCCAACCAATGCTACTGTGGTACTCATTTCACAATACGTAAGTGCACCATCGTGTCGTAAATCTTACTTAAACAATGCTGTAAATCAATTACATCACAATAAAGCTGGGTGGGGGGAGGCAGAAAGCATGACTCAAAGTTCTGAGGTAAAGCACGGTGGAGAAAACATGGCGTTCAAGGATAAAAGAGGAGTAAAACAGAAGTGATAGAAGACGCCTTGTAGTCCTAAGGCCAGTCTAAGGGCCAGGCAGTAGACCCACAGAATCAAGGTGAAAAAGAAATGGAGTCAAGCTCTTCTAATATAAAACGAGGAGTGATGCACTAGATTAAAACTTGAGATGAACGCTGAAAATTTCATCTGTTAACAAAATAGAGTGAGAGTGGAGTGCTGTAACTTTGACCCTAATTTTAGTCACTACAAGACAGTACTGCTGAAGATAAATGACTGAGACCCATGGGAAATGGCAACTATCTTTTTTTTAGGGGTTGTAATAGAAAAATAAAAAAAATTCTAGCAAATTCCGACATGGATCTTGGACTTTGAAGGAAATAAGATTTCAAAAGACTTTAAAAATCTTAAATTAAATATTAGAGTAATGACAGAAATTTGTGTCACCTATTCTTGTGGGATTATGAGGGCTCTTCTATTTGCTTTATTTAACTAGCGTTTTCCCTCATATAAATGAAACCCCAACTAACTTCTGCTCCATTTGATACAATGTTTGTTAGATTTTAGGAAAGGAGCTTCATCAGAATTCCCCAAAGAGGAAATGTTTCCCTCAATATATTTGACATAGTAAATTAGGACAGGGTTTCCTAAACAATGGTGACAGCCAAATCTGGATGTCTATTCTCTTAGCTCTTTTTTTTTTTTTTTTTTTTTGAGGAATCCTGTTGATTGCAAGAGGTTTCATGGTTCGAGGTCAGTGGTTCTCAGAGTGTGGATGGAGTTCAGGCTAACAGCATCAGCATCACCTGGGGACTTGCAGGAAGTGCAAATGATCAGACTCCCATCCAGAACTACAGAATCAGAAACCCTGGGAGGGGGGCCCATAAATCTGTATTTAATAAGCCTTCCTCTGGCTCTGGATAAACACTCATTTGAGAAGCACAGAATCTAAGTGGACCCAGGTAATTCAATAAGAATGAGAAATAAATTGATTGGAAACAATACTTTCATCCAAACATTTATATAACACCACAGGTATTACACGGTTTCTGCAGTGAACCAAAGTGAAAATCTTTAATAATCTTTAAGTTTAGCAAATTTCACAAGAGGTATTAAGCCACATGACCCTGAATTCACAGTTTAACAGCCAGTCCTCCATTTGCTGTTCGCCTAATATTTAAGAGCAAACGGGACAGTCAATTCCTAAATGAATGGCAGTCATCACTGCATAATTTAAGTCTTATGTGCTTGCCGCTGTGGTTTAGGAGTTTATTTTACTGTTAGTCATGTCTCTAAGTCACTTAATAGCATTAGAATGGAAAGATATGGTCAAATTTATGAGGCTGAGAACAAACCTCCTGTGAGTACTTTATACCACATTGAGAATCTAATTACTGGTTCACAACACAGCATTTATTAGTTTTTTCTCCCTTCATACAGACTCTGTTGCAAATCAGCATACAATAGTATTCAGTTTTGAAGGGACATTTATACGTAAAGTCTATTTGTGGTAGTTCACAGGTAAAATAACCCTGTTTTAGCACAGGACTAATCATACATGGTTAAAGACATAAAAGAACCACAATTATCTTCAACAGTGAGAGCTAGGCCAATGTTACAGATCAGGAATAATGTAATTGAGAAACACTTGTAAAATGAGGCATGTCTTATATTAATGGTGGGAAGAAGATTTATGTACAACTTTCTTAAGATATATTTTGGGCTTCTTTTCATTAAAGTTCTTAACAAGGAAATCAGCAGGAAAGAAGTGGAATCCAGGCGATATTTGTTAATATTTCTTGATGTCTAGATCCCTCAGCAAACTTGGAAAATTTAAATACGTAAACCTTTAAAAAAGTTTCCTGAGGCCTTTCCAAACTCTTTCTACAGGATAAACTTCATGTATCAATGACTGATTAGAATCCAAAACTGGGGGTGGTGGGGTGGTGGTAAGATCAACATATTGGTTTTGTGCTGGTTGAATAAATTTTTACACTTAAAAAATCACAATAAAGACTTTCCACTAGGGAATGCAAATGTACTTAAATAAAGTAATCACACAACTAATTTTCAATCACAGACCACATGCATTTCAGTAAAGTGGACTGCAAATCAAATATCTTGAGGTAGCTCCTTTTCTCCCTGTGAGTTTCCTTCTTTCTTTCCCTTTCCTCTTTTCTTTTCTTTCCTTCTTTGCTTTCTTGCCTTCCTCCCTTCTTTCCTAAACATCTTCCTCTTTTATAGGTCTTGCAATAAAACACATTTATACTGTGAACTGATAAAATTTCAAGATATAAAGAATATAAAGAGATTTCACTCTAAGTTATCTCTAACATACTAACTATATTAAAAGTGAATATTTAAACATAAACCATAAAATCTGAACAACATCCTCTGTTTATATTACTGTCCATACTAGGATGATGACCTCTGTGAAAATATAATCATTTAGTGAGAACACCCAAGTTCAGGGATGCCAAGAATGAGGATGTTTAAGTAGGCTTTCAGCCATATAACTTCCCAAAGACGGAACTGCATAAATGATTTTGGCCAAGTAGTAATAGCTAATGCTTATATAGCATTCAAGATATTCCAGTGACTCTTCTGCATGTCTACATCTAAGTCACTTAATCCTTTAAACAAGCTTCTGAGGTGGGAAAGGTTATCATCTCTCATTATGTTCACACAAAGCCAGAAAAAGGTAGAGCTGTGATTTGAATGACCAGGTCTGGCCCTAGAGTCCATGGTCTTGATCATCATTACTCCATGCTTTTGAAACCAAGTTTCAGAACAACTCTGAACAAAAGTAACATGTGTTACGAGAATGAATTAATGAAAGGATTGCTTAGTGTTCTCTATACGATATATGTTAATCACAGTACATACTATTAAGTATACAGTAGCTAATGACTTGAAAATTTTCTATCACACCTAAAAATGGTAAATAAAAAATTGTTTTGGGTTATTTGGGTGATCCGTTTTATAAAGTAAAAAGATGAATGCCATTATCAAAATACCTCTTCAGCACTTTAAGACATGTAGAATATTTACATATACTTTATATTTCAATTCTGCTTGTTTTATATCTGAAGTATAATCTACAATTTATATGTGTCAAGCTAACTCAAAAAAATTAAACATTCTTTTAGAGAGAGAAAAAGACCCAAAATAGATTCCAAGATCCAAAACTGACTATCCTTCTGGGCAATTTTTTGGTTATTAATTTATTTAAAAACTTAAATTCTAAAAACACACAGAGATACAGACACCCTCCGCACACACACGTACAAAATGTATATAGCCTAGTGTAATATCATAAGACACACATCCTAGTAATTACCATCCAGGTCAAGACACAGGATTTTGCCAGCCCCACAAGAGGCTCTCTGTATGTTCCATCTCAGCCACAGCTCCTTCCTTCTCTCCAAAAGTAACCACATCCTGGTACTTGTTCTCTTCTATTTCTTTATCAACCAAGTGTTCATCCTTAGACTTAAAAAAAAAAAAAGCTACAATTTTAAGCCTCTTTTATTTTTATTTATTTTTAAAGATTTATTCATTTTTTTAGAGAGAGAGTGCATGCATGCACGAGTCAGAATGAGCATGGTAGGGCTGGTGCAGAGGGAGAGGGAGAGAGAGAATCCCCAAGCAGACTCCCAGCTGAGTGTGGATCCTGACACAGAGCTCGATCCCAGGACCCCAGAATCATGACCTGAGCCGAAGTCCAGAGCCAGCTGCCCAACTGACTGAGCCACCCAGGTGTCCCTTAAACCTCTTTTAAACCACAGACTCTCCCTTTTCCCTTTTCTTCTCGTTCTAATTTATCTGGACAAATTTCAGTTATTTGAACAATAGGAACCACATTGTCACATGCATGTATAGTATAGTTCAACATATTCTTTTCTCTGTGTTTTTGACAAACTGGAAGCTGGATCCAGAGACTTGATCCCTTTGGCAAGACTCAAGGTGATATATTCTTTTATCAGGAGGCACATATGTGGTTTGCTCTCCTTTTGAGAAATTAGCAGCTGTTGAAGATCATGGCCTAGATCCATTAATTCCTCAGGGGTTGTAAAAATGGGTGATTTTCTACTTCGATCATTTTAGTTTTATTAACAGAAATAATTTTATTAAGAGACGCTTTGCTTATCTACTACCTGGTTACCAGTGATACAGTTCATACAGAAAGGGCAAGATAAATGCTTTCTTTTCCTTTATCAATTTTCAAGGTCATAAGTTGCCTCTGTCATTGTTTTGAAGGTGATCAACTGTTTTTGCTTTTTTTTAAAAAAAAGATTTTTTGTTTATTCATTTGAGAGAGAAAGCAAGCAAGAGCATGAGCAGGGGGGAGGGGCAGAGGGAGAAGCGATGTGGGACTCGATCCCAGGACCCCGGGATCATGACCTGAGCCGAAGGCAGACGCTTAACGACTGAGCCACCCAGGCGCCCCTGTTTTTGCTTTTTAATATCAGTATGAACTTATTCATTTAAACACACTTAATGGGCTTTAATCTGTTACATTTGTAATTTTTACTAAAACAAAATTCTCATATTTGTCGGTGGAAGCCTCTTTTAAGTTTTAAGGCTCTTGAGCCCTTTTGACAGTAGTTTTTGTTATCTGGTTTAATTAGATGTTTCAAACTAGTCTTGCACATTTTCTATTTTAGCCATTTCTGCAAGAAGCCCTGGTTAGTAAGAAATAGGAATTTAAGACCCAGTCTGGGTGCTCATGACCACTGAATTCATCATTATTTTTGGGCTTCTTCAGGCCTTAAAAAATGTGTGTTATACAGGTACACATACACCTACATAAAATTTTAAGACAAAAATATCTCATAAGTTCATACTAACATTTCCAATTAAAATTCAGAACTACTATGTTTTTCTTTTTAACACTTTCATCATACAATTTGCCTATTTAAAGTGTACGTTTCAGTGGTTTTAGTATAGTCACACTAAATTGATTCACCCCAATAAATTTTAGAACATTTTTATCACCCCTAATAAAGAAATGCCATATCCATTAGCAGTCACTCCCCATTTCCCCCCAATCTCTTCAGTCCTAGGCAACCTCTAATCTACTTTCTGTCTCTAAAGATTTGCCTATTTAGGACATTTCATAAAAATGGAATCATACTATGTGGTAGTTTGGTTGACTCAAACTCATTCTACAGTGGAGTCACCAGGAAGGGCTTCTGGAAACAATTTTCTCTGATTTCTTGCATGTTGATAATAGTTCACCTGTATCCTCTGCACCTGAAAGTCGGTTTTACAAAATATCAAATCCTTCTTTCTGATTCTGGCTACAGCTGCCAGAATTCCCCTTGAGTTTGCCATTAAAATGGGATATCTGTTTATAATGGAAAGCAATCTGCATTCGAATTTTGGGTAAGGAAGGAGTTAAGACTGTAACTATTCCATAAGAATCATGTTCCTAATTGCCTCTCTGTCTATAGCAGTTCATTGTTTTCTTTGCAGTGCCTCTCTGCTTTTTAGCATTTCTCTTTCACAGAACACAAGGTTTTAGCATTTCTCTTTCACAGAACACAAGGTTTTTCCAGGGCATGAAGATGTCCAACTTTCCTACTACTTCTTCATTCTCAGGGATTTACATATCCGGACTGCCTAAGCATTGTATAACAGAAAGCATAAACATATTACACCAGAAGCAGTCATTGTGTTTACACTCAAAAAGGAGTTAAGAAGATCTGAGATATGGGGAGAAAACTTCCACCACATCTCTATTCCAATTTACACATTCTGTAAACTTGAAAATCAATGTATCATAGTTCTAGAACACTGGATTTAGAGGATGCTTAAAAGACATTACCCATTTATTTTAAATCAATGAAAAAATCTGAAAGTGATAAAAGGGCTTGCTCAAGGTAAAGTCAATATGCAAACAGGATTTCAGATTCTAAAAACAACGTTCTTTCCACTCCCTAAGAGCTACTTCTTAAGTTTATTAGATGGACAACTCCAGTACAATGAATATTTCAAGTAGCTCATTTACAAATTGTTTATCTAAAGGCAATTTCCCTTACAAATACAATTTTAAGTAGTGACAGGCTCAGGATCACTACAGAAAAGTCTACTCCCATTACAGACAAGTAAATAGCCCATAGCTGGAAGGAAAGGCAGAGTTTTCAGGTGAGGAGAGAATCAAGTGAGAAAAGACACTTTTGGCTTTTTATCACATCTGCAGATACCTCAAACATTTTTTAAAAATTTTATTTCAAAAATATAGAGATTTCCAGTACTTATGTGCCCATAACCAAGCTCTATCGATTCATATCATATAGTCATATAATCACAATTGTTTTGGATTTTAAAAAATTAAGCAAAATAGTTCAAGTTTTAAAAATATGTTTGTTAATCACCTTAGGTTTCCATCATAAAGTGAATCTAGATTTTGATTTGAGAAGCCTCAGAGTGTCTGGTAGACTGAATGCTCCCCTCTTTATAATCACCTCCTTTATCTCTCAGAAAAGGTTTTCTTTTTCCCCTGGCTCCTTACTGAACAGCTTTTCTCTTTCTTCTTCCTCAAACAAGTATGCATGGCTTTTGAAGTTTCTTAAGGGATATTTACTGCTGTAACAACAGGAGAAAGGCTCTCTGCTATGTCTTCCCTAATACCTCCTTTCAATTAGACCCTGTAGAGAAAAACAAAGTCACAGATTGTGCCAAGTGCCTCAGTGTTCCCAGAATTCTATGTTAGTAATGAACACAAACTTTATTAATGAATCTATACACTCCACAAAAATAATTCTACTGTTTTGTCTTGTAAATGGCTGATGATGGAAAATGCAGAGAGCTCCCATTCACATATATATTTTTTTAGAATATGGAATAGTCTGCACACTATTTTGTATCACACATTAGGTTGATTTGTGTGTGTGTGTGTGTGTGTTAACAAAAAAGTCTTGTTACTATAATTAGCCCTTGTCTTTTTATACTGCTTTGGTAATTCAAAGACTAGGGAGTTGGATCTGAGACTGTGCAAGAGTTTATGACCAATCTGTTTACTTAAGCTTTGAGTCACCTCTATCTCCGTGTGAACTGAGGATACTATTAACATCGAATAGATGTTGTTGTAAATAAACCACTACCTGAAATGGAAATCTATAAATTGACTATAAAGAGGGAAATTCAATTATCACTGAGTAAAGTCATTTTCTTTATGAAACAGATGTCAGAAAGGGAAAAAGGTGACTTTCAAGACTACAGGCTGGATTCTTGTAAGAAAAGTAAAAAAAAATTAAATCTAAAGAGAGGCAAGAACAACTGAATCCTGAGTAAGTTTAGAGGCAAAAATTTGGTAATGATTTTATTTCCCCAAGTCTATTGTAATTTTTAATATTTTTCTGATCATAAGATTATTACTAACTAGTTCATCATCGAAAATCTGATAAGTACAGAAAAACAAAAGGGCAGAAGAAAGATCATATACCAATCAGAAGCAAATATTATTTATATTTAGGAAGTTTCTTATTTAATCATTCTCTGTTCTCCATAGCTGAAGTCATATCATACATGAAATTTTGTATTTTGCTTTATTTATGATATCAATGATTGTCCATGCCATTAAATAAATGAACAAGAATAAACTGTAATGGCTGCACAGTATGCATTCGTGGGGGCATTTCACGATCCGTTCCATCATTCTCTTACTACTGGATATTTGAGATATCTCTTATTTAATGAGTACATAAAATATATCCATTAACTGCTTTAGACATAATAAGATTATATTTTGGATTATTTCCTTTGGATAGATTCCCCAATGTGGAATAATTGAAGCTAAATAAGTATCTTTATTAAGGATCTTCTTATATGCATATACTTGATAGCTTTTCAGAGCAATTATATCAAAGTCCATTCCCTTCAGCAATGCCTGAGTGAATTTTTGCCCTACTCTCACCAAACTGGGTATTAACATAGTTTTTAGTTTTTGCTAATTTGATAGCAAAAAGGGGAGGGGGCAGGGGAGTTGAAGTGTTGGTATTTTACTTTGAGTATTTATAGAGTAAATTATTATTCTGCATCTGTCTGAACATGGAGGAAAAGCATTGAAGTCAAACTAGTGGAAAGTGTAACGCCAGGCCCTGGTGAAATGAGATTGGCAACACTTGAAAGTGTGAGAACTGCTCATTTATCTGCATACTAATCAAACTCTATTATTTGAGGTGGCACCTTGAAATTCCACAATGGATGGACCCCCAGGAAAAACCCTTAGCGGAATGCCAGGTCACTGGATGTAATCGCAGTTAAACTGTAGGGGCCTCAGTTTTGAGTCTTGTCTTTTGACAACAGTTAACAGAATTAAAGGAAAACATTCTATTAAATGCTGGTTCACTGCAAATCTTTAATGATTATGATAAGTAGATATCTTAATCATTTTTTTGCAGTTACTTTTATGATATATGACAATAAATCTGAGTTTTCCTTCCTCTGTTTAGTGAATACAATAAAAAAAGAAAATAGGCAACAGGACTCCAAATTTTTATTCATAGTCAGGAGAAATTTATTGAAGAACTGCCAACATATGGTAGACTTATGAGCTATTTTAAAATTCTTTTTGGAATTCTCTAATTACATAAAAGCATTCCAACTGTATTGGTAAACCTTCACAATTTATGGCTGTTATTAAAGCCAGAATATTTTAGTTTCATTTGAAATGATTAGGTACTACTTTTCTCCTTCCTATTTATCAGAAAATATGATTCAAAAATTGAAAATATGATTCCTTTTTCTAAATTATGTAGATGTACATTATTCAGTGCTCTCAAATACTGCCATCCTCAATACATGCCTTACTAAAGAAAACGTTGAATGTACACCTTAATCATTACAGTGTCACACTGAAATATAGACATAAATTTTTTCAACATTTTGAACTGTATTTGATGCTAATTCAGAGTAAAAAGAGAGATTGATGCTAAAAATCACATAGATTTTTTTATATATTGCAAGGTTTGGGCTTCATGTAGTCACTGGACAATGAGAAGTGTTTTATTCTACTGATGAAGAAGGTGAGGGAATGAAAACATGGAGAAGGAAAATAAGAATGCAACTAAAGAACTATTTGGAAAAAAATTCAAGAACTTTGTCTCTGGTTTCGGAAAATGACATGAATGCAATGAATAAATAATTTCAAACATAACCTGAATAAAAATCTGTTATAATCTCACAAGTGTCAGGAATGTATCGCACAATTTGGTTTTCATACCTTAATTATTTTTTGTTGTTCAGGAAGTGAAAGATTTCACAGGTTATAGAAGATTGCTGCTGGCTCATTATATGAAGTTCAGATGTTGAAAAAATGAGCAATTTTACATTTTTCTTACTTATACAAAAAATGAGTAAGAAAAAAAGATTGTGGTACGAACCCTGGCAACTCTGGTTTTGGGAATACTATGTGGGCAGGGTCATGAAGCAGAGAGAGCCGGATCTAATCCCAGTTTTATCACCTCCTGTATGACTCAGGAATCAGGTGCTCAGAGCTTCAGTGTATCTACAACATGGAGATTATGCAATTTCTCCAGTACTGATATTGGCACATGATAAACCCTCAAAAAACAGTCTTATTACCACCATTATCATCACCAACACCGTCTTCCTCCTCTTCTTCTTCATCCCAAAGTTAAGAGAAAAATCTATCATAACCTCAACTCTCAAGTTCCTCTAGAATGTTCTTTTCTCCAAATCTTCAGTGGTGTCACTTAGGTCCTGGCTCCAATTGAACCTAAAGTAGACCTCATCATCCTGCCCCTCTCTCTATCACTTTTTATCCCACAATTGTCTTGCATTTTCTTCACAGCACTTATTGCTATCTGAAATTATCCCGTGAACCAAATTATCATATTATATCACTAATATGTCCATTTCATGAGAGCCAGAATTTTGTTGAATTTGCTCCTCACTGAATCCTCCAGAGACAAGAACATGGCCTGGCACATAATAGATGCTCAAACTAATCATAGATGGCACATAATATTTGCTGGATAAAGATGTAAATCATAAGTGACTAAATGTGTTAATAGCTGTGTGCCTGATGAGATGACAGAGCTTTAAGGTCCACATAACCGAGTTAAACTCTGGGTTAGTATTCTTCTAAGCCTAAGTCATAAAGCATTAGATAGTCATAAAGATTAGATAGCAGAAACTCAACATAAATGCTACAGTTGTTATCTCTATTAGCAGTTTAAGCCTAAATTGAGTGATAGGTGTACTTTCTAGTCAACCAGAGGAAGTCTGTGAGAGAAGACTAAAGTCAGAAGCCCCTATTTAATAATTACATACCAGGTTAGCCATAAGAATTGAGACACAGAAGTTAACAGTGATTTATAAATTAGAACTGTGGCTATTATTATATCAATAACTTAAAAAAATCTATTAAAATAAGATCAAAGAAGTAAATGCCTCAACCACATGGAATTTAAGGGAAAAATGTGACAATCTACTCTGCTTATCTGGTCTAACCCTGACCTTCTACCTAATGGCAAAAATGAAAAACAGAACAAAAATGCTTAGAATAATGAGCTGTGAAAAAACTCTTGTATTCTATGCCTATACCATAAAGCTCTTAGATTTCCTCATTTTTCAGGACCCTAGAATTAATCGCTATTTGTACTGTTTTAGAGGAACTGGATACCTCAAATTAAAATAAAGATCAATTATTAAGTTAAAAACAAACATTACCCTCAAGCCTTACATTTATTTTATCATCAATGTAAAAGAATTTTCAGTAAAGTTATAAGATGATCTGTTTGCTTTCAAATGTACAATTAATGGTAGCATATTCAGATATATCAGCAGATCTCTCTTAGAGGCACTTCATAATGTAATAGAAATGGATTCAGTTACTACAATGGTTAACTCTACAATTTGTCAGTGTTTCTAAACTGTTTTAAGGATAAAAACTTAAAAAATAATACATAAACTATAAATCTACATTATAAAAAGGTAACACAAGAAAGCCTTGTAAATGAAATCTTTAGAGGACTTAAAGAAGGCACCTGCTACAAACCGAATGTTTGTGTCCCCCCAAAATTCATTTGATAAGTCCTAATACCCAATGTGATGGTATTTAGAAGTAGGGACCTGGGAGATGATTAGGTTATGAGGATGGAGCCCTCATGAATGGGATTAGTGGCCTTATAAAAGAGACCTCCCAAGAGCTCCTTCACTCCTTCTGCTATGTGAGGACACAGGGAGAAAATGGCTCCCCGTGAACCTGAAAATTGGTTCTCACCAGACAGTAGATCTTCCAGAACCTTGATCTGGACTTCCCAGCCTCCAGAACTTGGAGAAATAAATGTTTGTTGTTTGTAAGCCATCTGTCTCTGGTATTCTGTTGTAGCAGCCCAAATGGACTATGATAATACCTAAATCCCCGAACCATAACAATTTTGCCAAAGCAAATTTTTGTAAATAAAATAGTTTCATACACTAGGTAAGATATAATTTTTAAAGAAAATCCAAAATAAATTCACCTCACCATGATCAAATTTACTGTATTTATCATAGATAAAATTTCACCTAGTTGTAGTTTAAAAGAAACAACTCTGCATAGGTATATAATAGGTGCATTAGATCCAACTAATTAGCTAATATGTGTTGTTTATATATCTACTGCCAACTGCAATCATCTGTACTAACTTCTTAAGACTCTAGAGTCATGAATGTTTGTCCAACAATCTTATATTTAAATTTCATATTCTGTGAATACTTCCCTCTTTTTTGTTTAAACAGCAACCTTTGTTCAGTACATATTTTCACACACATTTATGAATAGAATGTAAACAGTGTTTATATCTTATCAAATTTAAAAATAAGTTCACTGATGCTTGGCAGTTTTCTTTAAAAGACCGATTTTCACACTGGATTTTTTTCAATTAAAATGTATTACACAGTTAGCCATGCAGATAGATTCCGGCAAATGCCTCCTTAACCACTTAGTCTCGTGATGTTATCCTGGATCATGATATCACTCAAAACTCCCTCACTGTTAAAATCTCTTATTCATACATCCCACTATATAGCCTTTACTTCCAGAGCTTCTAGCCACCTGTAAATTACTGCTACTGCCCCTGGACTACTTTAACTAAACTTCAGGCAATTTAACCAGTCCATTTTCTACCCATCTCTCACCTGCTGTTCTTCATACTGTTTTATACTCGTTTTGGACACTGTAGTCTATAATTTCAATAAGATTTTTGCCAATACCCCCAAACCCATACATTTCTTTGTCTCTGTCACATCTGGCTAGCAAAACCCAACTAAAACCAACCACCTACCTTCTCCATACTTGCATATGAACTGCTGAGCAATAGACACCTGGGAGGACTGATACCACCATGAATTCATGGTCATCAACCTAGACACCGTCCAGAAACTCTACCATGTTTCTCTAGTCAACCCTCTCTAGAATGACAGTTCTGTATTACACACTCATCTCAGTGTCTGTTTTCTCTCTGAGTCTAGGTAGATGTCCTTGTCTTCTATTTCTTCATATAGCTAACAGGAGCTATCAGATGATAATTATCTCACTTCTCCACCACCAAATCTACCAAGTCACTGACATGTGCCAATTTTCTCCTCCACTCTCATTCTGCAATGGAAGAAGGACCCCTTCCTGAGGCCATCTGTCCTCTGAATCCCATCTTCCTTCACCGTCTTAAAAACCTTCTCCTCTCCAATCAAAACCAATTTCGATTCTGTGCTATTACTCTATCAAAAGTATTTTTGGTAAAGTCACCTATGACCTCTGTATTGCAATGTCCCAAAGATACTTTTCAGTCCTTGTAACAACTTGCCCTAGCAGAAGCCTTTGACACAGCTGAATACTTCATTTTTCAAAATACGATTTTCTCTTGGCTAATCACATTCTACTGGTTCTCCTCCTACTTTTGGGACCACCACATCTCAGGCTCTTTTTCTAGTCCCCTCTTCTCACTAATGCTTACATGTTAAGGTCCTCTTTTCTCAGTCTGGTATGTGCTCTGGGTAACCCCATTCCCTTCCACTCCTTCAGTTGTCATTTAGCTGTCGATGACTCATGAGTTCAGGCTACAGCCTACTACATCATCTCTTGTGTATGTCTGACATCCCTAATGTCTAGCTGTTACTTGCTATCTTGTATCTAGAATGCCTGAGTTTAAAGCCCAGCCACTTTGCAGGCCTTTGAGCAAGTTACTTAATAATCGGCTCTGTTTCTTCCTCCATAAAACGAGGATAAAAATACCTATTCTTATTTTATAGGGTTGTTGCAAAATCTAAATGAATTAATATTTGTCAGTGGAGATGGTCTTTCTTTTGTTTGTTTCTTCAGCACCAAGTGCAGTGCCTCAAAACAGGTATTCTGTAAACATCTGCTGATTCACTAAGTAAGTGAATTCACCAGATGGCAAATTATCACAACTCTGAAGAATTTGCTTCTAGCCCTATTACATTTTAAATTCCTCGCTATAGCTACCTCTTGATACCCTTTTAAAGGACACCACAATTTCAAAGAAAAAGAACACACGGGAATATTCCTGGAAAAATACAACTTGTTTAAAACACACACACACACACACACACACATCTAGTACTAGAAATCCATGTTGATAGGATTCAGGCAGAAAAAATGATTTGGAGTATTGGTTTTAACAAACATTGTGAATTATGAAATGATTCGACATAAATCTAAATATATTACCTCATCTCTTTCATTAGACTTTTTTAAAACAAGAAATGACTGGCCTGGGAAACACTTAAATCAAAGAGAAAGTGCTTGAAGGAGAAGCACCAGGTCCTCAATGTCTGATCAACACAGCAGCGTGCTGCCAAAAAGCAATGATTAACTCCCACATCAGACAACAGCAATGGGGGCAACAGCATTCTTTTTGTAGAGGGTAGTGTAGGTCTGTCAACATTATTGTTTAAAATTTGGAAAGTTAGTGGAGAAGTCTAGAATGGAAGATATTTCTTGGAGAAGCAGATCTTAGCAGATAAGTGCTAGAGGAGTAGCCTTTTACTTGAAAAGTTACTGAAGACTAGTATTTCTATCCCGAGGCACAACACTGCGCTTACTATCTTCGTGCCACGGGGAGGAAGTCTTGTCCTAGTGCTACAGACGGATTCCAGTTTGGAGATCGTTGGAAAATTTCCTCTCTCCTCACGAATTCCTATCTTCTGCTGCTCCCGGTGGTTGGGAAGGCTATACATTTTAACCCAAGTCAGTGGCCACTGTGGCAGTCATTAACACTGTCCACTAAATTTTCCTCCCAGGGATAAGGTGGTACAATGCAGCCCCTCCCCCAACCTTTAAAGTTACAGTGGCCGTGTGACTTGCTGTGGCCAATGAGACGTGGGCTGAAGTAACTAGGGTCTTTCTGACATATGCATTATAAGCCAGTGTGCATTTACTAGATTCTCTTTTGCCACCCCCACCCTCCAGCTCCCTGACTCCCATTTTGGCAAACGGAAATGGTTCAGATGGCAGCTGCTCCATCAGCTGGGCTCTGGATGCAGGATGATGAAAAGCAGTCATGGGCAGAGCATGTGGCGTGGGCAGAACATAAACAGTGTACAGAGCATATTGTCTTAAATCACCGAGATTTTTGAGGTTGTCACTATATCCTAACCTAGGTCTACACTTACTGATGTGAATTTGTAGTTTGCTTACTATGTGCAAGGCACTGTGCTAAACTAAAAGGGATACAAATATTTCATTAGGAAACAAATTAGGGGCGCCTGGCGGGCTCAGTCGGTAGAGCACGCAACTCTTGATCTTGGGGTTGTGAGTTCAAGCCCCACACTGGAGTCAGAGTTTACTTAAAAAAAAAGAAAAGAAAGAAACAAGCTAATTTTCTTACTTTCCCTTTCCTTTGGGGGCCAAGCAGTCTTGTTTGGTTTATAATCAGATAGTAATCAGACCACCAGCTTCCGCCATTTATACATTAGCATGAAAAAGTTTTAGAGCTGGAATTATTAACAAACTGTAGAATTGCTTTTGTGAATTGTAGAGATAAAGTTCTTACAATTGATAAAATTCTATGCTTTTGAAAACAATTATAAATACAGGATAGATTTGTTATAAATAGAGAAACACATACAGCAAACCTGAGTTAAGGAATAGATACGATTTTAGTAATTCACTCTAGGACAAAAAAAAAAAACACAGTCATTTCATTTGACTAAAATATATATTATTTATAATCCATCCCATATACTCCTAGATCTCTTTTAAAGTACAAATGAAACTTCTAATTGTATATTCAATGAGAGACAGTTGGAACTCATTAACCATGGAAATTTAATAAGCAAAATTACTATAATCTAGTATGACTTTGAACCTTAAGTGAAAATACTTATTCAGTATATCATATTCCTTTCTTTTATAAAATTTCAATAATAATAAATGCTAAATAGTAAATTTAATACCTAAAGTATATGTAAGGATCAATCTAAACTTCTAAGAAATCACAGGGTCAAACACATCAGTACAAAATAACATAAGGAGACAATCAATACCATTTAGTAAATATGATTAAAATTGTTCTTTTAAGGAAAGTAGCATAAGTGTACCATTAAATGGCTGAGAAAGTTGTAGCTGAACAGTTTCCTCAAACTAGAGCAAATATACATTGTATAATCCCTTTCCCATTCACTTTTATAATTTCTTCTTAGATTTACAATTTCACAAAATGCTTTAATGTCAATTCTATTTAAAAGGTCCACCAAAGGGGCACCTGGGTGGCTCAGTCTGTTGAGCGGCCGACTCTTGATTTTGGCTCAGGTCCTGATCTCAGGGTGGTGAGATCAGAGCCCAATGCTGGGCGTGGAGCCTGCTTAAGATTCTCTCTCTCTCTCTGGGTGCCTGGGTGGCTCAGTTGTTAAGCATCTGCCTTCGGCTCAGGTCATGATCCCAGGGTCCTGGGATCGAGTGCTCAGCAGGAAGCCTGCTTCTCCCTCTCCCACTCCCCCTGCTTGTATTCCCTCTCTGGCTGTCTCTCTCTCTCTGTCAAATAAATAAATAAAATCTTAAAAAAAAAAAAGATTCTCTCTCTCCCCCCCTCTGCCCCTCCCTCCATCTAAAAAAAAAAAAAAGGTCCACTATAAATGACCAATAATATTTGGTAATTAATTAAATTTTGATATTGCCTCTAGGCTCACTGGTTTTCAAAACTTTCTCTTTCACAGAACCAGCATTTATAGAATAGATTAAAAAAAGTAAGATGTTCCGCTGGGGTTAGTAGGAGAGGTTGAGGTGGGGAGTGGGGTGGAGTTGTAAGGGGCTTACACACGGGATTAGAGATTGTACATATTTTTAGTCACCTTATTATATTTTTGTCTCTGCACACTACCTCAATCTCCCAGACCACTTGCTTATTTGTGTTATCAATGTACAGATTTTGCTTTAAAAGTTAGGAGACTTTTCTGCTGGGGTTTTAAAAAACAAAGGTCACAGAAAGCTTAATAAAGGTTTAGGCACAAACATTTACTAAATATTTTCTAGTGCTAGGCACACAGTGCTAAGCAAAGGGCTATAAAAACAGCAGAAACAGAATCCTTATTTCTGAACTGTACAAATTCTCCTGGGGAAAGGGGTGATGAAGAAGTAACAGGGCCATAAACAAAGCATGGTAACAGCATACGCAGAGAATGCAGAGAAGGAAGTCCCTGGCTCCCCCTTGCAAGAGTGGAGCTGGCCTGACCACGACAGTCAGGGAGGGCTTCACTGCAGGGTGATATCTGGGTTGGGGGAGATGGAAGGAGCAGGTGAAAGCCATTCTAGGGAGAGCAAATGTGGATATAAAAACCACACAGATGTGCTTGGAGTATTGTAGGGGGAAAAATGCACGTTGTTGTTAGAGAGGAAGGTGTGTGAGAGGCATAAGGAACAAAACCAGAAAAGGTAAGCTGAGTCTGGGCTATAAAGGCTTTCTTTGTAGGCCAAATCAAAAGACTCAATTTATGACGGCACAGGGACCAGTGGAGGTTGGCAAGAAGGGTTGTGTGGCACGATTACAAGCCTATTTGCTGTTAAGGTGCAGAAGTGGCTGAAGGGCTAAGAAGCTGGAGACATGGTCGGGTCATGTGGATATCCTTAAGTCAGTTTTCTGCCTTCTCATCCTATCACAGCAAAAACAAAACTAACAAACCAAAACACAAACCTTTTTTCTTACAGGTCTGTCCAAGTTTCCCAGTTTGGGTTTATGAGAGTTACATTTCCTCAGCAGAAACTAAAATCCACAGGGCAGGGATTTGAGGTGCTTTTATTTTCAGGTATGTCCCAGTGCAAAGGACACTGCATCACGTGGCCCGAATGCATCACTGAAGAGCTACTTCTCTCAGGTTGTGACTCAGTGTTTTATTTGCACGGCTGTCCAATCTCACCGCCATGTCAGTGCACTACACTGCCCAAACACACACACACCCCCATGGGAGCTTTCCTGCAGATGGAGCCCCTCTAACCAACTCATCCAATATGGTTCTTTCCCAGACAATTATTCTCAGTAAGAATACTGATGCTTGCCTGGGTGGTTCAGTCGGTTAAGCTTCTGACTCTTGATTTAGGCTCAGGTCATGATCTCGGAGTCTTGAGATTGAGCCCCCCACTGCACTAAGCAGGGAGTCTGCTTGAGATTCTTTCTCTTCCTCTCTCTCTGACCCTCCCCCTCTCTCTCTAAAAAAAAAAAAGAGAATATTGATGAAAAGGAGTGAGAAAAAGCTTTGTAAATCCAGCCCTTTTCTCATTTTACAATGTATTTAATGTTCTTAATTTTTATTATTTCTCTTTCTTCTTGATTCTTTTCCTCTAATATAGACTCCATATAACCATTAACCATATAGTAATTTTTTCATAATGTAAACATTTAAAATGTATTTCTCTAGAAAAACATGGGCTACTTTCCACAGAATTTAAAGGGATGCTTATACTTTAGTTGTTTGCTGAGTAGTCTACCTTAATATTATAGATTCACTCCCGATCCAGTTAAGAGATGATTTTTAAAATTGCAAGTAGTTTCACAATTTTAAATATGTGTATCATTTATGCCCAGTGTTATATTTTGATTGTGGCATTATACATAAATTTTACTAAAAAATTTTCATTGTCTATCACGTATAATAAATATTGATCAAGAATTTGGTTACCTAATTTTTCTATTTCATTATGCCATTATTTCAAGCCTCCTTTTTAACTGCATTGCTCAGATGTCATTTATTCATTATACAGGCTTAATTTCTTTTAAAGATTTTATTTATTTATTTATTTTATTTTATTTTTTTTAAGATTTTATTTATTTATTTGAGAGAGAGAATGAGAGAGAGAGAGCACATGAGAGGGGGGAGGGTCAGAGGGAGAAGCAGACTCCCTGCTGAGCAGGGAGCCCGATGCGGGACTCGATCCTGGGTCTCCAGGATCATGATCTGAGCCGAAGGCAGTCGCTTAACCAACTGAGCCACCCAGGCGCCCTTATTTATTTATTTTAAAGAGAGAGGGAGAAAGCATTAGTGGGGGGAGGGGCAGAGGGAGAGGATCTCAAAAGCAGACTCCACACTGAGTGTGGAGGCTGAGATGGGGCTCGATCCCATAATGCTGAGATCATGACCTCAGCCCAAGTCAAGAGTCCCACACTTAATTGACTGAGCACCTGGTACCCCTAGGCTTAATATATTTTGCTCTTAGGGTATTATGATCATGTGTTTTAAATCTTTGTGTGTGTGTGTGTGTGTGTGTGTGTGTGTGTGTGTGTGTGTGTGTTTGCAAGTACGCCCTCTATTGATATCTTTGCTTCCTGGATTCCAATCAACTTTATTAGAGACCATGATTAAACTACTATCCAGACAGGATAAATCTGAGCCCAATTTTTACAGGCAGGATTTGGGGAATGTTAATGTATTTCTGGTGGATCTGTTTTTTTTTTCTCCTTCCTGTTTATACCAGATAGTTCTACATTTTATGGAAAATTTAGTATGTATAAGGTGATATTATTTGTGGGTAATTTTATGTTATCCAATTTTTAGTGTTCATAAAAAAAGGAAAACCAAATTACTATTAATTTTCTCCCCTTTTTTGCTCTGGCTGCTAGGAAACCCAAAGACAAATTTCTGCCCACAGCCTACTTGGCTGTACCAGCTGTTTATTAATCTTACCTGCAACTTTAATATTCTCTGACTTTTATCAGTCAGAGAAAGACAAATACCACATGATTTCACTCATATGTGGAATTTAAGAAACAAACAAAAAAAAGGGAAAAAATAGAGAGACAGAAAGAGAAAGAGCGACAGAGACAAAGTAAGAAACAGACTCTTAATTATAGGAAACAAAGTGATGGTTACTAGAGGGGCGATGGGTGGGGGGATGGGTGAAACAGATGGTGGGGATAAAGGAGTGCACTTGTCTTACTGAGCACAGACTGATGTATGGAACTGTTCAATTACTATATTGTACACCTGAAACTATTATAACATTGTATGCTAACTAACTGGAATTAAAATAAAAACTTAAATTAAAAAATATAGTCTGACTTTATTCTCTGTTTTCAACAGCTCTGTGCGTGTTATGCACATTTCTTGTAAGTCACTTTAATTTCTTTGCAGAATAAGGCAGGAGACGGATGGTCTAGAAGATGACTTTATCCTTATGGACTGTGGCAGACACAGTTTGAAAGGCAACACCATCAATACATCCTGATTTTCTAAGAGATTTCTAAACACTTTTATAATTATTCATCACTAAATACACTCTACAAAATCGAGGGCTAGCCCCCTAGATAGCCCAAATATCTGAATCCTATTATGTGAAAACAGTAAATCCTTCTACCAATAAACTCACATTCTCCATCTTATTTCTCTCTTCCCCACTCCAAAATCCTACCCCCCTCCTATATGTTTTCTCCCTTGACATTCCTAAACTTAGTGGCATTAGCTACTTCTCTTTGCAGGAAGCCCTTTAGCAATCTTTTGTACGGGTGTATGGAGCACTGGATTTCTTTTGGTGAATTTGGGGAAAAATACTTTTGCTCCCTTTGAAATGAAGGATATCCTGGCAGAGTAAACTGATCTAATATAAGAATCCATTATGTGTGTTTCCCCAGTGTTAGATCAGATGTCTCTGTTATCTTTTTTTTCATCGAAAGCTAGTTCTTCAGTCGTTTTAGCATCCAGGAGTTGGCGTTTTGTCTTTCTAGTTCACATACATAAAACATACTAGTCAAATGTCTCCTCTGAGGAGTAATACCTTCGTAGTTCCAAATGTTCTCTCTTAATTTACAGAATAAAGTAGTTTTGCAAATCAGGAAGAGTGTTTTCAAGCATATCATTAAATTATCAGTTTCCATATGGCTTGTTTGTTTCCTCTGACACCCTTACTCACCATGGTGATATTGTGTCTTTTTTTTGGCTTCCAAACATTTATTCTTCCCACCCTTCTAATAAGGCTTCAATTTCATGTTCAGGAATTATCTATACTCAGTGTTCAAAGGATACTGAATTCAAACCCTATAGACGACTTCTATCATATCCTCTCTTTCTTTCCCCAAGATCCTTAAGGGGCCACATGTAAACCAAACTGTCAGTTGATCTCTTTCTCTTGGGCCTTTGTGTCTTGACAAGGGTAGAAAAAATAGGGCATGTTCATTAATTCTAGGACGGCCCAGAGTGATTACTGAGCCACAGAGATTCTCTGTGGCCACTTGAGACTTACTTCCAACTTGTTTTTCAGCCCTTACTAGGAGGCTGTGGCATCACTGTATCCTGTTAAATTCACTTTCTGCTCAATAAAGCCATTGGTTTCTACTGTAAAACAAATAATATGTGGTATATTCATACATGCTACTTTGCACATATATCAATTTCTCTTGTAATGTCTTGTTTCGCATTTGCCGATTTTCAGTATCATTTTTGCTTAGGTTACTCTTATTCCACATTGGGGTTTCTCAAAATTTGTTCTGGGAAACAGTATTTGTAACTCAGGATTAGCAAATGTTAAATTAAGAAAAAAGGAGGAAGGTTACAGTTAAGGAAGTATGTTAAACACAGGGATAAATAAATTCAATTAGTTTCTTTTTCTGTACATGGTGAATTTCTCAGACAGAATATAAGATGTAGCTTTTTCTGAACTTATTTTTAGTGTGTATACAGATACAGACTTATCCTCACAGATCTAAAGAAACTAGTGCTCTGTAGAACATATTTTGGGTAATGATATTCTAGATACTGCTATTTACTGTCTCCAATGAGGACTCTGGTTTCCCTTGAGCTTATAATAGAGCGATACTATCTCTTTTATTTCTATTTAATACTGAACATTCCTATTTGGTATTCATCTTATTTCTATCCTAACTGTAATTCTTGAGATTGTTTGCATTTCTTATATAGACTGAAAATCTTGTGGCTGATTATTTTTTGGCGCCCCGTGGCTGACTGCTTTTAATGGCACTACAAAATATTTTAAATGAGCTAGGGTGTTTTAAAATTTTTTGAATATGTCCCTATAGTCAAACTACTTATCAACAGGTATGTCATGTTACCATTGTAATTTTGGTTGGGTTTACAGTTCCACTGGCATTCTTGATTACTATTGAGTGTTTCTAATTATAGTTTTCCTGGAGCATGTAACACAAACCAGTGGTACTTCCTCTTCTGTTTTTGCAATATAAATTTAAGAATTTTGCGCTTATATCAATGTGGGGCTATCTGGTTCTGATGGTGATTTATATGTTCTCAAAATACTCCTGAGCCTCAGCAATGAAATGAGAATGTCAAATTACAGTAATTTAGTAGCCCCTCTATAAGGTAATCTTGGAAGATGAATTTGCCTAGACTATCTTAGTAAATACCTTGATTTACATAAAAATGTATAGTACAGAACTTTATCAACAATCTGAAACCAAGTAATTCATAATTTGGCTATGTTGATGTTTTTTTCTATTAATGAATTCTCCCTTTTTTTTTTTTTCATTTGGATATGGAGATAAATAGCTCAGGTACAGACTTGGGGTAAAATAGTTTTTCTTGACCACATTCCTAATAGCCAACTCCTCTGAGCACACTGGTCAGAAATTGTCAGTGATGAGGTAGCTGAGAGGAAAAAAGATGAAACGATGTTAAAACAGTCTAGTACTAACCACTTCTTATCCAGCAATCCCACTTTAGAGAATAAATATTTATCAACTGATTATAGCTACCTCGTACAAAATACAGGAATACTGGAAACAACCCAACATTTAGGGATGGGTTATGCAAAAACTATGCTGAGTAGATGAATCCTTATGAAGTAAAGTATATTCTATAGAAACCGAAAAGTATATAATGTAAGAAGGGAAATACCTTTAGTAATTTTTATAAAATTACAATACAGAAAATCAAGGCGTAATAAAAACTATGTTTTGCGTGGGATTAAGGAGGTGTTTCAATGGAGGTGTTCTTTGTAGTACTTTGTTTACTAAAGTTAGCTAAATACGGAATAAAAAAAGTACCTTTACAAGATCTGAGGCAAATGATTTTATCTATAGGCAAAATATCTGTGGGTATATTTATATAGTTTATATAAACTCACAGATAATCATGTTTAATTAGGATATTTTTTCACTTGTAATGGATGTATATAAACTTAAGACACCATTACAAGTGAAAAAATATCCTAATTAAACATGATGCATATTTAAAAGAAATGTTATTTGGTTCGCTTTGTATGCTCAGTTATCCTATTTGAGCACCGGTAAAGAAGGATGCAGTTCTTATTTCCTCCAAATTATCTCCCTGCCACATAAATGATGAGAAAGTTAAAACCAAGTTCATCCTAAGTATGTCATGTCAAAAAGAAGGAGAATACCAGGCACTGGATACTCAAAGACAAATATTCTTTTTTTTTTTTTTCAAAGAAAAATATTCTAAGAGCAGAAACTTTCTAGCTAAAATAATATTAATTTTCAGTATGACTTTTTAAAAATATGGCTTCCCTGGCTTAAGGCTTGGAACATCCTAAACCAAACTGAACAAATGAAGTGATGTGGGCCTGGAAAAAGAGAAATAATGTGCCAAGTCTCTTTACCCTGGCTGATACGGTGACAGGGTCCATAATGAAGAAAAGAACTTAACACTTAAACAGGAAAGATATAGAGTCATTTATATTCTTTAAAAATATCTATGGTAGAGAATAAAATCTCAAGAAAGAGAGAATGTTCAGATTGTGCAGGCTGTTTTGTTATGGTTAGGAAAGTACCCGGGAGACAGGAACAAAATAAAGCAGCTTTTCTCATTAAACATTTATTGCTCTGCTTAAATCTGTTTTGAAGGAGCATAGAAATACATGGAATACTATACTGGGTAAGATCCATTCTTCTCCCAGCCAGAATGCTGAGGCTCACACAAATCTGATTGACATGCAATTGAAATATGTGACTGTTTTTCCTTGACGTCAGCTTTTAATACTGTCCACATTAAAGGAGAAGTCCATTCCAACAACTCTTAGTGGACACTTAGGATACTCATAAAGTTGTCCAAACCCTTTCAAGAAAATAGCATCTGTGCTCTTATAAGGATGATACAAAAATCCTTTCTTAATCTATCAATAAAAGGCAGCTAAATTAAAAATTGCTGCTTTCCTCCAAGCAGATGATTAATTAAGTCTCAATCTAGGAAGAGCTCCAAAGCACTTTACACAGGGACACTGGCCTACAGGACTTCTCACTGGAAGGCTGAGTACCTCACTTACCTCCTCAGTTTCTTAAATACTGTAATTTTCAGACCTTACTTGTCAAACTTTCTCCACCTTCAAAAGGTTTTAATTAAGCTAACATTATGCTAACATTAAAATAATTTTTAAAGAAAACAAATTCATCCACAAGCCTGTCACTGCACTAAACCTCTTTAATTTGTCCACAGGCATATCTAATTTATAGCTGGAATCACCTCACGCCTAGCAGAACAGAGCCAGGCTTTTTAAAAGGCATTGCTCACCGTATCCTCAGAACATGTCGTGCCCAACTTTCCCAGTGTGCTCGTTTAATGAGTATATATTATACGAAATTCAGTGTATGCTAGAGGTCCATCTAAATATGACAATAGATGCCACAAAAAGCAAATTTTACCACCAAAACGTAATTTTAACAGTTTCATCTTACCTCTTCACCAGACAGATAGTAAGCTGAGAGTAGTCCACCAACGAAGCGTATATTTACTTCAAAAACAGAAACCTCAGCATTCTGTGGAAACAAAATAAAGGAGGTTCATACATAAACGATAGTACACAATTGAGAAAAATACCATCATGATAAAGTAGACTAAATATTTAAATTTTGCTCACTCTTACATGCTTGCCCAGAGCAATTTATATACAAGAGAAAAAGTTCTGTCTTTTAACAGTGTCAAAATACATGTAAATAGATGAAATAATTTTGACTATTAAAATAACAATTATAGGGGCGCCTGGGTGGCTCAGTCGTTAAGCGTCTGCCTTCGGCTCAGGTCATGATCCCAGGGTCCTGGGATCGAGCCCCGCATCGGGCTCTCTGCTCGGCCGGGAGCCTGCTTCTCCCTCTCCCACTCCCCCTGCTTGTGTTTCCTCTCTAGCTGTCTCTCTCTCTCTCTGTCAAATAAATAAAATAAAATCTTTAAAAAAAAAAATAACAATTATAAAATATTTGTAAAATTATTTCCTCCCTCTGTTCAACAACAAGATATATAGTACTTAGTATTCTCTATTTGTGCAGATGCCACAGGGCCAGGACATTTTATTTTTCTATTCTGTGTTCTCCTTTTATTTTATTCATTTGCCTGCTTTTTATTCCTGAAAGGCCATTCGGACCCTTTGTATTTTGGCTGGTAGTTGAACATCATTCTAGCATTCTTCTCATATCATGTTAAAGCAGCACAGCTAGAATGCAAATAGAATTTGGAGTTGGAGGGACCTGGGTTCGAGGGGCTGGTTCCCAAATTCCTGCCTGTGGCGTAGGATGGTCACATCTTTCTGAGAAGAAATTTCATCTGCATAAAGGAGTTTGCCTTTATTATTCACATTTATCATTCCTGTGCTAATCTCTTTATGTGGACTATGTCCTTTAATCCTTGCACCAACCCTGTGAAATAATTACTAGTCTTATGTCCATTGTACAGATGGAGAAACTGAGAGAGTGGTTACTGTGACATCAGACAACTAATAAGAGTAGTTGCATCAGAATTTGACTGGAGTCCTCTGATCCATAGCTCTGTTATCCTGACTCCTATATCTCCTCACATAATAATGCACCAAGTCTCTTTATTAATGGTCATATAATTGTGGCATATAATTAGTAACTACTACCAATACTTGTATTATTTTACAATACTTGACATGCTGTTACTAGAAAATTTAACACAGCTAACCTACAATAGGTGTAAGATACACGTCAATCCGCAGTTAGCTTCTTTTCATGTTGACTGGCCTACTGAGTAGGTGTTCACTTTTGCATAAGGTCACACCATTCACTGATAATCATAGGGGCTAAGAGTAAACTATACCAGATGGAGTCAATATCTGACAGATGAGCTTAGTTAAAAATCATCCAAGATATTATTTCTTTTAACAAATATTTATCAAGCAACTACCATGTGCCAGGCACTGTCGTAGGCTCGACGGTCATGGTAATGAAGACTGACAGGGTCCTCAAACTCAGGGAATCTATACTTTAGTGGGAGGAAACAACCGCAGAAAAGAAAAATGGACATATATTTTCATTTAATTCCCACATGCTCTCTCTAAAAAGTTATAAGGATCTAACAATTAAAGGTAGGTAACTGCTTATGTTAAAATATTTTTCAAAAAGTTTCCTGCAAAAGGAAGATTATGAAAACAACTTAGGAGAAAGAATTACGGGGAACCTGGGTGGCTCAGTCTGTTAAGCGGCTCTTATTTTTTGCTCAGGTCATGATCTCAGGGTCCTGGGATTGAGCCTCTCCCTCTGCCTCTCACCCCCACCCCCCTCTCAAATAAATAAATAAATCTTAAAAAAAGGAAAGAGAATTACTGGGCCAGAGTTAAACAAAAGCATCATAAGACTCTTTGGTGAGTTTAACAATATTTCATAATTTGCAACATGCACCTGATATAATTTGACTACAAACACTCTATATAGGTGCAATTTATCAATGAGGTGTATCATTCTGAATGAGCATTGTATAAATATTGGTAAAAGTTTTTATATTCCACAAGATTACTGATAAGGAAAAAGGAAGGGAATTCGTTAATTTTAGTTCACACAGCTATATTTCTTATGTCTAAAGATAACAATGTCTTATAATAAAATCTAATGAATTTAAACCCTCAAATCATATCACTCTCTATTTTTACTTGTGTTTTTCAGTTTGTTTTTTTAAGATTTTATTTATTTGAAAGAGAGAGCGAGCACGTGAACACAAGCAGTGGGGGTAGCAGAGGGAGAGGGAGAAGCAGGCTTCCTGCTGAGCAGATAGCCTGATGTAGGGCTCAATCCCTGGGATCATGATCTGAGCTGAAGGCAGCTGCTCAACCGACTGAGCCACCCAGGTGCCCCTGTTTTTCAGTTTCTAAACCTGAGAACAGTCCTCCACATTTCTGCCTACTAAAGCCTGTTAAAGTGATTTTATATTCTGATTCTGGCTATGGGTTCATTAGATATGCATTCTCTTCCTCCTACAAAAATTTTGGATAATCAGGACTTTTATAGACACCTGATAAAAATTATTGCAAGGTGGAAGACTGAGCCATGTCAAATACCATCAGAAATATATCTTCAGCTAGACATCAGTCACCTATTGGGTACAGTTATTCAACCAGTTATTGATCCAGCAATGTATTCTAGAACCTAAATTCTGTTTATCTTGCTCTGTCTGTAAAATATTGAGAAATGACCTTGCAAAGTACCACGCTCAAGGTCAGTTGCTTTGCCTTTTGAATTTCATGGATCTAACAGTCTGGAGAGCCTGTCCAAGAAGCAAATCTGGCTTGTTAGTGAATCCATGAAGCTTTCCAGTGATTGCTGTGTCTTTGTCTTTAAAAGTCTTCCTGAGAAACGTCAAATCACCATTAGCAGTACTCAAGAGTCATCATATTTTCTCCTTTTGAAAACCGGAATGACGTTATAATTCCCATTATTTTTTCTACTTCTTTTCATCAAAGTTAAATCTAAATTATTTTGAAACCTTAATTTGAGAGATCTTTCAACATTCTGGGCTGCATTATGTTATAGGTCAGAAGACTGAGATTTAGACACTTTTGGTCACTCTTTACAGATCCTTACATGAAAAGGACTAAGAAAATAAAAGTTATCCCACCATAGCAAATTGGTTTTCTATATTGGAAACAACAGACCATAAAAACACTACCCTAGAGTCAGAAAGACCTGGGACTGAAGGCTGCTTCTAGAACTAGCTGAGCGTGAGATCCCAGGCAAGTCACTTACTCTCTTTGAGTCTCTGTTTTCTCATCTGTAAAAAGGGACAAGGCATTCTTTAGAAGGCACTATGAGTCCATGAATATAAAACACTGCGCATGGCACATGGTGGAAAGCGCTCAGCGGAGAGCTGCCGTTACCCACTGCACAGTAACTCAGCCTCAATCAACTAAGGCCTAGCTTAGCTTATTTCTGCAGGGGTTACTGGAAAATCAGAAACTCCAGAATCCTAATATTCTAAATTCTAGAATGCAAACTGACGCATCTACTCTGACCCTCACAGGAATCCTATTTCTCAATGGCTAAAAATCCTCTTTTGGGATACAGTATCCCGACCAAACTTCCTTTTGGGTTTGATCTACTTTATAGGATATCTGGATTTTCAAGAGGGAATTTCTACAATCAGAGTTTTAGGCTATTTTTATACATTTCTGATTATGATTTCCATTAAAATAATCTTACTAAATCTAAAGTGAATATATTCATCCCATCAATATTCATGCAGTGTCTTCTAAGATGCTCTGGAACTTTTCCAGTGACTTAGCCTAAAGACAGAGAGGGGTTAGAGCAGGGAGAGGACAGTATGTCAAGAAAGGGAGCCCCAAACAGCCTATAACACTAAAATCTTCTGTGATTTTTTTCTAAGAATTAATGTGAATTTTGCAGGTTCCTTAATCTTGTGTTTATTTTAAAATAAAATTTCCTTCCTTAAATCTGTAAGTCAGGTTACATTGCAAGAATATACTCCATGTATTCTAGGGCTAATCCACTGTCATATGTGAGTGCCAGTTTGAGAAGAATATCCAGGCTTCTGGCTAAATTGTATGCACCTATTCGTTAATATCACACTTGATAAACAAGTGGAAGTTGGAAATTTTGGCTGAAGGCCTAACCACAAAAAAAAATCTGTATTGGAGAAAATGCTCTTTCATTTTGACTTTCTGTCACCAAAAGCTTTTGAATCGAAGGACACACCTAACCACATTCATATATAAATTTAATAAAATATATGGTATAAATAAGGACACATCTAGAATCAAGAAGGGAGTATGACAAATCATGGAAAAATTAGGCCTCAGTACTAATCTCATATTGTCTTGGGTGTCTGAGACTTATAATTTCTGTAAGTTTATCCCTGCATATTTCTGGCCTCTGGTTCACTACACATAAAAGTGAATTATGTGATAAACTGATAAAAAATGCTAAAATGGATAAAAGTTTAATCAATAAACCATTTTATAAGTCTCCTTCTCCCAATCCTTAAACATTATACTCCATATCTCTATTGGGAAAGGCTTCCTTCAGTCAACAGATTTGATTCATGAGCACAAAGAACCCAATTCTCTCTGAGCAAGAGGGAAAGTGAACACTTCAAAATTCTTGCTTCAAAACGAATGCCTAAAAGACTAACTTTCTCCCACTAGACAAGACAGCATTTTAAACAACTCAGAAAAATTTATTAGGTATTTATCAGATATTTTTATAGGCAATTTATTCACCAAAATTTTCTGTAAAATGATAGATTTTAATAGATCTCAGTAAGTGAAATAATGGGCCTGACCATTAGAATAACAAATTTATCTTATAGCAGAGATTTAGCCATAGTTTTCTTTTGATGGAGCAGCTACAGAGGCAGAAACTTCCCCTGAAGAACTTTTATTTCTTTGCACAAGACTTACAATTATTTGGAATCAAACTTATAACCAAGTTAAAGGAATACTTAATTCTTATGATTCCACAGGGCATGACAGATCTGATTGCACTAAATTGAAAAAGACCTCTTGGAAGAGGACTTTTATTTTCAGCAGTATTTTAATAATATTCTGAGTATTTGGTCCCAATTCTTAGACTTCTTTTTTAAGGATAATCCTCTGAGCCCTCAAATCAGAGACTACTTCTTTGCTAGCTATTCCTCCAAACTCCCTGCCAGTTCATTTTACTCAATGAACTGTAAGCGAGAAACAAGCAAGCGAGAAACAAGCAAGCATTAATAACTGCCCTACAACAATGCAGTAACTATGTTTAATAATAACTGCTCTGCTACTAACATATATGATTTTATTTATTTATTTGAGAGAGAGAGTGAGCAGGAGGAAGGGGGAAAGAGAATCTAAAACAGACTCCAAGCTGAGCCCAGAGCCCAAAGTGGGGCCTGATCCCACAACTGTGAGATCATGACCTAAGCTGAAACCAAGAGTCCTCGGATGCTTAACTGATGGAGCCACCCAGGCGCCCCAAGATGAGACTTTCCAAGCCACTGATTAAGAGTGGTTAATGGCCTATACACCTTGCCTATGTTTAAGCTTTAGCAGACACCTTTATTTATAAATAGTATTTCAAGGTGCATGTTGCATTAATATTTCAAGGATTAAAAGCATAAACTCCTTTTTAACAGATTAAATTGCAATATTAAACAATGTAATTTAGTGTAACATACGTCCTAGCAGCTTTTAGTTTCATATTTAAGTAACATGATATACCCTTAAGATGAACAAAGTGCAAGTTCTTTAGGCAAATAACCATCTCTATGTGAATAGGTTGGTTTTGCTATGCAGGCCCAGAAGAACCCTTGAGTAGCAGTCCAATCTAACACTACTGTCAGAGAGAACAGCTCAGTATCCTTTTAAAGTCAAAACGCAAATCATCACCCCTGGCAGGCGCTGATTAGCATTCAGATAGAAAATACTGAATAACTCCATTCAACAAGATAATTAACTTATCTGCACTCATAAGGATATAATGCTGCTCTAAAACAGACTAAGGCAAATACCAAGATAAAAGTCACTTCTTTTATGGTCTATGGCATAGAACTCTGGACCTAAGTCAAGTATTCATCCAGGCATTTGAGAAGATCCAAAATTGCTTTTTGAGGTCAATTTATTTACATCCTTCCAAAAGGGAACCTTATTAACTTATTTTCCTGAAAAATAGGGTGGCATTCTGTCTGGATAAAAGAACAGTCTGGAACATTAAACTGTTGGTGGGAATATAAATTGGTGCAGCCACTGTGGAAAACAGTATGTTGGTTCCTCAAAAAAATTAAAAACAAAATATCATACGATCCAGTAATTCCACTTTTGGGTATTTACTGAAAGAAAATGAAAACTCTAATCCAAAAAAGACCTTTGGTATGCATGCATGCACACAAACACACACACACACAAGTACTACTCAGCAATGTGAAAAAGGATAAATCTTGCCATTTGTGACATGAATGGACATAGAAGGTATGATGCTAAGTGAAATAATTCAGATGAATACCAAATATTTTTACAAATACCATTTGATTTCATTTATATGTGGAATCTAAAAGACAAAACAAATGAACAAACAAGAACAGAAACAGATTCATAAATACAGAGAATAATCTGGTCATTGCCAGAGGTGAAGGGGATTAAGAAGTATAAACTTCCAGTTATAAAATAAATAAGTCACAGGAATGAAAAGTACAGCATAGGGAATATAGCCAATAATACAGCAATAATGCTGTATGGTGACAAAGGGTGCCTATACTTAATGTTGTAAGCATTGCATAATGAATAGAATTGTGAAATCACTGTATTATACACTTGAAACTAATATAATATTGTATGTCAACTATGCTTCAAATAAAAAGGGGGGAAGAGATAAAGTTACTTTTGCTACCAGTGCCTCTGTTATCTTAAACATACAGTATTCATTACAACCAAAGATACAACGCAGGTGGCTTGTCAAAGCCTGCCATCTCAATGTGTTGCTAGGTAAGTGTTTGGGATAGGCTAATCATCTATCCTTTGTCATTCTCAAAGCTCGGCCACTCATACAGAGGTCTCACTTCACCTCAGTGAAGAAAAATGCTTTTTAATAGTAATTTTAATATAACTTTGGCGTTCACTGAGGTTTTATATAAGAAGTTATTATCTGGAGAAAATTTCTACATATTCTATAAAATTCATACTGAAGACAGTTTTCAATAGTTCCCATCCAAGGATGTAGATAAACAATACTTCTTTTAGGTGACAGTAAAGAATGGGAAGCTCAGAACTGAATTTAGAAATGCCCAAATATGAAACTCTTGATCACTTGTCCTTATGTTAATGATTTTCCTGTACCAGGAGCTACCACAAATCCCTTCTGGAAGTAGGCTAGATAAAAACAAGTAGATCAACTACACATGAACTCCAGATCTTTCCCAACTATTTCAAAATATGACACAGTACAATTACCTGTGCACCCTGTCAGCTTGTCTTTAGCTGAGTCTAGCACAGTCTATTGGGAAGAAGGACAAGATAGCTTACCTTCTCATTCATTTAATTAGAATTTATTGAATACCTATGGAAAAATGCACTCTAATGAGTACTGTGATATTAAGATTACATGCCAAACCTTGGAGAATTCATTCTCTGGATGCCTATATATTTCTCAACTCTTTGTATTTCCTCTCCAAAAACAGGGTCACTGAGTTAGACAGACCCTGTTCACCCACAGCTCTTACTTGCTGCATGATTTGGGGCTGATTAAATAACCACCTCTTCATCTATAAAAACAGGGAAAATACCCCTTAACCTGTATGGTTGTCACAAACACTAAACAAGATAACCTATGGAAAAAAATCACCTAGCATGTCCCCATACTCTTTATCTCTGTACTCTTTAAATGGTGGTTTTCTCTTTCCTTTCTTCCTTCCTAAGAGAACCTGGCCCCAGCTAAGTACTCTGTTTTTCCTTCTAGACTATAAGCTCCATGAGGGTAAGTAACTGACCCTTAAAGGGTATTTGGTAAATAATACATGAATGAAATAATGAATAATAAGTAACCAAGAATCTGTCTTATATTCTTTGTTTTAGGATTACTTCGAATTAAAACCAGAAAACTCACCCATTGGAGTCTACCCTTAGAGGTCTGCCCAGATCTATGTGCCTCTACAGATACTTGAATGGAATACAAAGCTCCACCTGGGAAGTCCTTGCTCCTACATATTATCCCAGTGATTTATTTTAAGCCAGTTATTAAAGCCATTTGAACTCTGTGCTACCAAGTATGCAAATTGAATCAACTTGCTATGCCTTAATTAAAGAAAATGAGTTTTAGTTAATGACCGTATAAACCAATAAAAAACATTTACTTTATACCTTTAAGTGATGCAAATTGAATATTTCACATACAAATTTATTCTTGACTGAAAGATTGGTTTATACTCAGGAGCACCACAGGTTAAACCAACTCTCAACAGCAGTGTTCCTGTTTCAGTTTCCTTCTTATTTTTCCCTTGTAATAAATTTGGATGCATTAACTTTTTTTTGCAATACCCTCACTTTGCCAATTATAATACTTTATCAGGAAAAAGTGTTAATTTAAAAGCAAGCAAAAATTTATCCAAGCTGGAATAATATTACATGTTATCCCTAAAGATAAAAGAAATTTTCTCTCTTTGCTTAAGCTTTCCCAATTTTTCCACCCATCAAATAAATGGAAAAAGTTTGTGTTTTCACAAAGAAAGCTGCATAATTGTTGATATAGTCACCTGAATCTATGGGTAAATTGAACGAATATAAAACAAATTCTCATAAAAGACATATTAAAACCAACTACAAAACTGTAAGCTGAAGAACTTTATAAAACAATGATTAGGAGAGTAAAACAATATAACTTTCCTCAACTTTATTTACTAATTTTAATATAAAAAGTACTATCATTTAGATGTTATTGATGAACTTTTTTTAAAGGAAAATATGACAATACCCAAAGAGAGAACTATAACAAATATGTCTGAAGACCTCTCACATTAGCAATAGTATTATATAATAAGCAGAAGCTTGAGACCTGTGGCTATGATTTTTAAAGTATATTTTGAAAGCTACAAACCAAGATTATCAATAACAGTTCTAAAATGGCATTTTACACAAGTCTGTCAATTAATTGGATAAAACTCTTATTAAAAAAGTAAAAATACAATTTTGAATAAACAACATTAAAGGTCAGTAGCTTAGCAATCACTCAGCAATAGTCCAATCACTTTATCTTATAAGTAAGGAAGCAAAAAAATTGGCTCTTCTCCACAGTCTGATATCCCCTATTAGATTCCCTCTGCTTCCTCACAGGTCCCCATGGTCCCCAGAACACATTCATGTCACCTAGTAGTGGTCTGAGGTCAGCCAACTGCCTTCTGTTACCTTGTCTGTTAGCTCAAGAGGCCTTTGTGCTTTAGTTCTTTTAAATAAATGATCCCAAAGTTTCTCAGACTACTGCTGGGTCATGAAAGCAAAGAACTGCTGCAGTATTTGGGGAGGTTTGGGGAAGCCATTCTTTAATTATCAGACTAGGGACCTGGATACTATTCAGGTCTAGTAGCACTAACATCTACTTTCTTGTCTTCAATCATTCAATTTTAGATAAATGAGTTCAATAAAGATGCAGGATACAAATTAACATACAGAAATCTGTTGTATTTCTATACATTAACAATGAAGCAGCAGAAAGAGAAATTAAGAAAACAATCCCATTTACAATAGCACTAAAAATAATAAAATACCTAGGAATAAACTTAGCCAAGGAGGTGAAAGACCTATCTACACTCTGCAAACTAAAACAGTGGTCCAAGAAACTGAAGATGATACAAACAAATGGAAAGATATTCTGTGCTCATGGATTGGAAGAGCCAATACTGCTAAAATGTCCATACTACCCAAAACAATCTATAGATTTAATGCAAGCCCTAACAAAATATCAACATTTTTCACAGAACTAGCACAAATAATCCTAAAATTTGCATGGAACCACAAAGGCCCCCAAAGAGCCAAAGCGATCTTGAAAAGGAACAAAGCTGGCAGCCTAACAATCCCAGATTTCAAGACATACTACAAAGCTGTAGTAATCAAAACAGTATGATCCTGGCACAGAAACAGACACATAGATCAATAGAACAGAACAGAGAGCCCAGAAATAAACACATGCTTATTTGGTCAATTAATCTATGACAAGGCAAGAATATGCAATGGGGAAAAGACAGTCTCTTCAACACATGGTTTTGGGAAAACTGGACAGCTATATGCAAAAGAATGACCACTTTCTTATACCATACACAAAAATAAACTCAAAATGGATTAAAGACCTACATGTGAGACCTGAAACCATAAAATTCCTAGAAGAAAACATAGGCAGTAATTTCTTCGACATTGGCTGTAGAAACATTCCCTCAGACAAGGGAAACAAAAGCAAAGTGAAAGGATTGGGACTACACTAAAATAAAAAACTTCTGCACAGCAAATGAAACCATCAACAAAACGAAAAGGCAACCTACCGAATAGGAGAAGATATTTGCAAATGACATATCTCATAAGGGGTTAATATCCAAAATATATAAAGAACTTTTACAATTTAAGACCAAAACACCAATCTGATTAAAAAATGGGCAGAGGACCTGAATAGACATTTTTCCAAAAAAGACATACAGATGGCCAAAGGACACATGAAAAGATGTTCAACATCACTCATCTTCAGGGAAATGCAAATGCAAATTACATGAGATATCACTTTACACCTGTCAGAATGGCATAATACACAAGAAATAACAAGTGCTGGCAAGGATGTGGAGAAAAAGGAACACTTGTGCACTATCGGTGGGAATGCAAATTGGTGCAGCCACTATGGAAAACAGTATGAAGGTTCCTCTAAAACTTAAAAATACAATTACCATATGATCCAATAATCTCACTACTGGGTATTTACCCAAAGAAAATGATAACACTGATTTGAAGATATGTGTACCCCTATGTTTATTGCAGCATTATTTACAATAGTCAAGACATGGAAACAACCCAAGTGACCATTGATAGATGAAGAGATGTAGAAGATGTGATGTTTACACTTGGAATATTACCCAGTCATAAAAAAAATGAAATCTTGCCATTTGCAACAACATGGATGGGCCTAGAGGGTAAAATGCTAAGTGAAATAAGTCAGTCAGAGGAAGACTAATACCATACGATCTCACTCATATGTGGAAATTTAAGAAACAAAAGAAAAAAGAAAGAGAAAAGAAACCCCCCTCCCCCAAAAAACCAGACTCTTAAATACAGGGAACTGGTGTTAACACAAGGGAAGGGGGTGGGGGGATGAAATAGTAAAGGGATTAAGAATATATTTATCTTGATGAGCACTGAGAAATACATAGAATTGTTCAATCACTATATTGTACACTCAAAACTAATATAACCCTGTTAATTGTACTTGAATTAAAGAAACAAAGAAACAAACAAATACTGGTTAACAATAGAAAAAAAATTATTTGATTTAGGAGGACTCCAGTTCCTATTCCCCCAACCTTTTTTGAAAAGGCTATGGGGAGGGAACCCACTACCCATTTTCTCTCCCACAGACAGCTGAAGACAAGCCCTATTTAAAGGTAGGTAGCTGAATTTACTTATACTTAACAAGGTGGGACAGAAATATTAGTAAGAGACAACAAATTCTCAAAAAGAAACAGAATTTCTTTTTTCATTGCTTTAATTTTTCATACTCCATTCTATTGATAATATTAGAGCTACCACAAGTCATTCCAATCAAATAGCTATAGAACCTTGAGGAAACCACCAGCTCCCTGGGTCTGTTTTCTCATTTTTAAAATGAAAGAGCTGAACACATTGATCTCCAAGGTCCGTTTATATTGGAATATGTCTTATTTATATTCTCAATTCATTTATAAGGCAGATTAAACATAGACTTATCTAATTGTCCTTTAAGGCAGTGATCTCCAAAATGGGGCATATAAGGCAATTAATAAGAGGGTTGGGACAAAATATTCAAACTTTTGGGGCGCCTGGGTGGCTCAGTTGGTTAAGCGACTGCCTTCGGCTCAGGTCATGATCCCGGAGTCCTAGGATCGAGTCCCACATCGGGCTCCCAGCTCGGCAGGGAACCTGCTTCTCCCTCTGACCCTATCCCCTCTCATGCTGTTTCTCTCTCTCTCTCTCTCTCTCAAATAAATAAATAAATAAAATCTTTAAAAAAAAAAAATTCAAACTTTTAATTTATACAGGTTTTTAATGCACAGAGTTAGGAAAAACATTTAGTTTTACTGATCTTTAATATTCTGACACTGGTATCCTCACTGGGCCTGTGGGAGATCAGAGCTCCACAAACTGGGGGTGTTGACAGCGAAACACTCTTTTTTTGTCCATTCTCAACATACAGCATGTTGCTTGTGTCTGGTTATGGGGATTTACAGGTATCGGATGCACACCAGATGGACAAGAGGCTTACAATGCTTTCTGTGAAAGAATCTCAGATTAAAAATAATACCAATTATGCAAAATTAGTGAATGACTAAAAAACAGCTGGGCCAACACTCTTCCTTTTTTTAAAACAACTTTTTTGGTCAGCCTCATTATATGAGGTAAAACAGTGACTATGGAATTAGATTAGCTCTGACATGACGTTGTCCTCCCAAATCAAAATTATCAAGAAGTACTGCGAGTGTCCAGTCTCCTTAATTCTGAACCTTTTCCTTAGTGTATAATAGGTTTTGAAGTATTTGTTAAGAATGATAGCACACATACAAAGATTTTTTAAAAGACTTCAAATACACAGTGACAGAATTTTATACAGCTAAGGGTATACAGTGGACAAAGGTTGAAGCCGTGTATGTGCGAGAGTGGACGCCGCTGCTGTTGGATGCGTGTTGAGAGTTCAGCGGAGTGTCTCCATGGTATTGCTGCACCAGCGTTCAAGTGGCCTGTGGGGGCCCTCCAACAACGCTAGCCCCTTCCTCATGCAAGCGCACGTCCTGCAGAAGAGCCTGCAGAAGCACAAGCAAATGCAAGTCCCTGATGTGATTCCCCGCCCCCCCATTCGCCCTTGTGATCAACAGTCTCCCTCGCCTCCCAGGGCCTTTCTCCCTTGTGCACTCCTTAGAAAAGACCCCTGTGGCGCTCAACCAAAACCTCCACTCTTTTTGGTTTGATTTGACCATTCTGGCCTTAGCCTAGGGCCCCAAAGGACTACACCCACCCTAAGGAGGGCATGTACCCCAGGTCCCCTCTGCCTTGACGTCTCTGTGTGGCCCCAAGAGGCTGCTGCGTACCTCCTCATGACCTGTGACTAATAAATTTCTCTATTTTAATTTCTCTGTGGTCTTTTGTTGAACTGTAGCTCATCACCTGGCACCTTGTGCTCCGTTGAACAAAATCAAAATAGTGTGCCATGGCACAGTGCAAAACAGGATCTGTGTGGAACCACACAGATCTGTGCCGGACTCACAGCCCTACCACGCAACTGGCTGTCATCTGGCTAAGTCTCTGAAGCTCCGGTTTCTAAACTGTGCAGGCAGGAAAACAATGCCCATCTCATAGGATGGTTGTCAGACTTGAACAGGAAGGTCTCGATAAATTTTAATTTCTTTTTCCTTACTCTTAATTATGCCAAAAAAACCCAAAGACATACTTGTGTAGTAATGGAGGGCAAGAATATAGTGTGGTACTATTTAAAATTCCATTATTTGTTTCTGTTCGGTCATATAACACAAGAATTGGCCCCACAACAGAGTTTGTCCGTGTTAAGCTGAGATTTAAGAACTGAATTGGCAGCTTTTGTTTAACTCACCACATTAAAATCTAGATTTTCTTCAACCCATGATTTTGCCTCTTCAAATTCCTCTTTCATTTCCATTATAAAAAGTGTATCCAGGGCATCTACTATTGTTGCTCCTTTAATACTACCTGAAAATATCAGAAAAATATTTATTGATTAAAATATTTGACAGAGACATATAAGCAAATTGACCATACTTGGAAAGGGAGACGAAGAGGATAATACTGAATTTATTAATAAACAGTAATACTGAACACAGTCTAAGATTCTTTCACTGAAAGAAAATTTAAAAGCTGCACTAAAATCCAGCTAATAATTATCACAGGCTATGGATTGATACACTAATCTTTAAAGTTTCTTCTGAGCTGTAGAAAATACCTCTTAGAAATTTCATTTGTGACTGCATTCTCTAGCAAGAAAAAATAGATCTGAAACAAAGGAGCAATGCACATATTAATTTTAATGTAATCACATCCAAGTGCACCTGTGCAAAACTTTTAACTATAATTAGATCTAAAATTATGATAGCTCTAATAAGCCATTATTCAAAAACGGAATTCACCCCCTCTTTGAAAACCTGACTGATCCTAACCTCCCCTCCTACCCACCCAGCCCATCTTGACTCTATGATTCATTTCCTCTGAACCCCCTTGACGTGAAGATTTTACACTGGTCTTGCACTTATCACTTTCTGCCTTTCAGTGTAATTACTTGTGTGCATCTCTTTTAGTCTGCAAACTTCCTCAGAATGGAGAAGTCATGTCTTCTTCATCTGCACATTCCATACTAAGAGACTTAGTATGTTTCAATGCTTAATAATAATTTAAAAAATCATCAACATATTAACAGAGAACCAAATAATCTCTTTGATAAAGATTATGACAAATTTACACAAAACTGAATTATTAACGATACAAGCAACTTTCATAAGGATAAAAGCTAAAATAGAATTAGATTTTAAAAAGTTATAGTAAATAATGAAAAACTAAAGGCTTCTGAGTCTGTATGAAGTTTCTGAATTTGTCCTCAATTCCTGTGTCTTACCGCCCATGCTTACTGAAAACACTACTTTATAAAAACATCTAAAATCACTTCTACTGCCACTGCTCCAGGTTTGGGCTCTCTTCATCTCTAAACGGTGTCACTGTAACAGGCCCACCAGCCTTTCTCCCACTCTGCCAGTTCCTCCTAACTGTTCTTATAATTCCCCACTCCCTACCTGAGTTCCTACTTCATATGAATATCCGCACTTGAAAGATGAATATCTACTGAACCATCTAATGCTTTGACAACTATTTACACACAGGTCTTCTGCACTAGGCCAGGAACTCTGCAAAGACTTGTACTGTGTTGATTAACACCAATGCTGGAAGGAGAGCCAAACACATGGAAGATCCTGAATAAATGGAAAAGCATAGTGTGGTGATTAGGACCGTGGACTCTGACCTTAGCCACACCTGGGTTCTGGCCCCAGCTCAGTTAATATGTGGCTAATACGAGGCAAGCTATTCTGAGGTGCATTTTTCTCATCTATAAAATGTGTATAATAATGAGGTTAAGTGAGATGTCGCACAAATGGCACTTGGTACATAATAAGTGTCAGTTGATACTGTTGTTTGTTATATGATTTGATACTATTTAACACCTTCAGTTACAGTATAAAAAGTCACATTTTTTTATGGGGAATTAAGAAGTGTCAGAATGACTCTATCCCCTTCATCCTGTTACTTATAGGCAAAACTGTGCTGGGTAAAAAAGAATCCAGTGCGATAAGAAGGGCACTGGGTACCTCTGTGACCCAAGGAACCCAACATTTCTGTTACCTAGCTTCCTCACCTCCACAATGGGAATGTTATTAACACCCCCAGGACCAATCACCAAGGCATGCTGTGAGGACCAAATGCAATAAAGCATGCCAAAGTCGATAAATGGAAGTTCAGATAACTGACCTAATCCATTCTCACTTTCTTTTCCATGGCACAAACAGGAGAAACCCAGAGCTAAAGTCGAGAGTCACCAAGACACAGTGAAGATCACCATGCAGGCTGCCTTGGCCCGCTTATCAATAAAGACACTACTTTTACCTGACAGGAAGCAGTTAATGGGGCTGACCAAATGTTCCTCAGCTGGGTCTCACCCCTGGAGCTAACACTCATGATGCTGTGCCTATATCCATTAAATGAGAATCTTTGGAAGTGTTCCCAGGCATTAGTATTTTTTTCAAGGGATGCAAGTGATTCTAACGTAGAGTGCTCTGTCTGAAGGACACACTATGCACCGTCCTTGCAGGTAACTCCAATCAGGTATGCAAGTTTCCTAGTAACATGGCCAGGAGGGGCATACAAACATCACCACCCACAAGTTCTGTCAACTGCAGAAAAGTTACTGTCACTAGGAAACCAAAGCACACTCTACTCACCAAACAAACTGCTCGAATGGCCTTCTTTTGATATAGGTTTCAGTTCATTTAATCCCCAGGCATACCGTTTATAATTATTCCAAGCATGTTTCATCATCTGAGAAAAGAAATGAAAACGGGATTATAATTTGAATTTGAGAGGTTTTTGCTACAAAATAGATCATCTATTGAAGACCTAAATGTTAAAGCCTTAATACTCACTGCTTAGTTAAAAGGACAATTATTAATTAGGTGACAGTGGTACGAATAAACTAGCACACACACATACACACACATACACATTGCCTCTTTATATTTACAAAAGGAGATTTCTTTAAAAGAGCACATATTATTTTTTTATTTAAATTCAATTAGCCAACATACATCATTAGTTTCAGATGTAGTGCTCAATAATTCATCAGTTGCACATAACACCCAGTGCTCATCACATCACATGCCCTCCTTAATGCCCATCACCCAGTTACCCCATCCCCCCGCCCCCAGCAATCCTGTTTGTTTCCTATAGTTAAGAGTCTCTCATGGTTTTTCTTCCTCTCCGATGACTTCCCATTCAGTTTTCCCTCCCTTCCCCTATGATCTTCTGTGCTATTTCTTATATCGCCAACATCTGTCATTTCTTGACTTGTTAATTTTAGCCATTCTCACTGGTGTGAGGTAATATCTCATTGTGGTTTTGATTTGTATTTCCCTGATGGCTAGTGACATTGAGCACTTTTTCATGTGTCTGTTGGCCATTTGGATGTCTTCTTTGGAGAAATAAATGTCTGTTCATATCTTCTGCCCATTTCTTGGCTGGATTATGTTTTCTGGGTGTTGAGTTTGGTAAGTTCCTTATAGATCATGGATACCAGTCCTTCATCTGATATGTCATTTGCAAATATCTTCTCCCATTCCATAGGTCGCCTTTTAGTTTTGTTGACTGTTTCCTTTGCTATGCAAAAGCTTTTTATCTTGATGAAGTCCCAATCGTTTAGTTTTGTTTTTGTTTCCCTTGCCTTTAGAGACGTGTCTAGCAAGAAGTTGCTGTGGCCAAGGTCAAAGAGGTTGCTGCCTGTGTTATCCTCTAGGATTTTGATGGACTCCTGTCTCACATTTAGGTCTTTCAACCATTTTGAGTCTGTTTTTGTGTGTGGTGTAAGGAAATGGTCCAGTTTCATTCTTCTGCATGTGGCTGTCCAATTTTCCTAGCACCATTTATTGAAGACACTGTCCTTTTTCCATTGGATATTCTTTTCTGCTTTGTCAAAGATTAGTTGACCATGGAGTTCAGGGTTCATTTCTGGGTCCTCTATTCTGTTCCACTGATCTCTGTGTCTGTTTTTATGTACCGTACTGTCTCGATGATTACAGCTTTGTAATATAGCTTGAAGTCTGCCATTGTAATGCCACCAGCTTTGGTTTTCTTTTTCAACATTCTTCTGGCTATTTGGAGTCTTTTGTGATTCCATACAAATATTAGGATTATTTGTTCCAGCTCCGTGAAAAACTTTGATGGTATTTTGATAGGGATTGCTTTGAATGTGTAGTTTGCTCTAGGTAGCATAGACATTTTAACAATATTTGTTCTTCCAATCCATGAGCATGGAGCGTTTTTCCATTTCTTTGTACCTTCCTTGATTTCTTTCATAAGTATTCTGTAGTTTTTAGAACACAGATCCTTTACCTCTTTGGTTAGGTTTATTCCTAGGTATCTTATGGTTTTTGGTGCAATTGCAAATGGAATCGATTCCTTAATTTCTCTTTCTTCTGTCTCATTGTTAGTGTATGGAAATGCAACTGATTTCTGTGCATTGATTTTATATCCTGCCACATTGCTGAAGTCTTGTATGAGTTCTAGCAATTTTGGGGTGGAATCTTTTGGGTTTTCCACATAAAGTATCATGTCATCCGAGAAGAGTGAGAGTTTGACTCTTCTTTGCCAATTTGAATGCCTTTTATTTCTTTTTGTTGTCTGCTGAGAGGCTAGGACTTCTAGTACTATGTTGAACAACAGTGGTGAGAGTGGAATACCTGCCATGTTCCTGACCTTAGGGGAAAAGCTCTCAGTTTTTCCCCATTGAGAATTACATGCGCTGTGGGCTTTTCGTAGATGGTTTTTATGATATTGAGGTACATTCCCTCTATCCCTACATTCTGGAGAGTTTTAACCAAGAAAGGATGCTGTACTTTGTCAAATGCTTTTTCTGTATCACTTGAGAGGATCATATGTTTCTTGTCTTTTCTTTTATTAATGTGATCTATCACATTGATTGATTTGCGAATGTTGAACCACCCTTGCATCCCCGGAATAAATCCCACTTGGTCCTCGTGAATAATCCTTTTAATGTACTGTTGGATCCTATTGGCTACTTTCTTGGTGAGAATTTTGGCATCCGTTTGGTGGGGTCTTTGTCTACTTTTGGGATCAAGGTAGTGCTGGCCTCATAGAATGAGTTTGGAAGTTTTCCTTCCCTTTCTATCTTTTGAAACAGCTTCAGAAGAATAGGTATTAGTTCTTCTTTAAATGTTTGGTAGAACTCCCCTGGGAAGCCATTCAACCCTGGACTCTCCTTTGTTGGGAGATTTTTGATTACTCCTTCAATTTCCTTGCTGGTTATGGGTCTGTTCAGGTTTTCTATTTCTTCCTGTTTCAGTTTTGGTAGTTTAAAAAGAGCACATATCATTTTTAATTCAGTTCCCAGTAACAGAAATTTAGCTTTTCGTAAAAGGATAAACCATTCTTACATTTATCTATTCCATTCTCATGAAAAGTTAACTCTGCAAAGAGTGTATATTTAAGATTCTGGTTTTTGCACAAGTTCTTTGTATTTTGTCAACCTCATAGTATATAGACAAATATACAAGGTTATCACTTTAAACACTTTGATGTATTTTGACCAAGTCTATGTGGAGAAGTCTAGATGATATAAATGAAACTCTATGATTATATCTAAATTTGGGGAAACTTCAGCTTGTTTTAATATAATCAATCTTGAATTGTATACATGTGTGTATACCTGTGTAACTGAAGACTGATTTTGTATACTCCCAATCTAGACTCCTTGTACCAAGAAGGTTTTTAAAGGCCAAACCTCTCTGCCACAAATTATATAAATTATTTTTAAATTAACTTTAATAAAATTAATTTATCTACATATAATGAAAACCAAATTAATTTCTCCTGGCTTACAGATAAAGTTCTGACTTATTGTGCTAAACATTAACTCTAGTAGAAAGTGAACAATTTTCAAGGGGAGAAATTGTTCTAAAAGCCTGTCAAAATAGTTGCATAACCACTGCATAACAGCTGTAGAATTTTTTTATGACTCAAAGAATATAATTATTTTTGTATAAATTCTTTTAAAGAGGTCAAGGGACTCTTTATGTGTCTAGAATTTATTCATGCCACTATTCCCAATCCATTAGCAACAGTAATCAAAATGTGGACATAATCTGAAAATGTTCTCCTCTGGCTCCAAATTTTAAAATATCTTAAAAAGCATCACCTAAAGTTACAAATACCACATGAGGGCTGTTTATCACTAAAAATCTTCAGTGAGATCAATATAATTTTATTAATAAGTCTTCATATGTCCCTGAACACAATAATAAACATCTTTCTTTAGCCAATTTGTATATTATCTTCCTATCTCACTACCATTACTATGAATAATAATTACCAAAAATCTGTACAATTTGCTGGGTACTCTGCTAAATGCTCTACATTCAGTATTGTACTCAGTTATAATTACAACTCTGAAATGTTGTATTACTATTATTTGGTACATAAAGAAACTGTGGCTTGGAAGTTAAAACCCAAAGTACTTTATTCAAGGTTATGTTATTTCTTCACAGCTGAAGAGCCAGGGTTCATCCCTGTGTTGGCCTGACTCCAAAGTCATGGCATTAACCAACACATTGCATCATCTTCCTTTAATGAGTCAGCATCAGAATCTTCCTTTGATGAATCAGACTGTTGATCTTCCACCAGTCAACAGAATGTGGACAAGGTAGCATTTTCAAGATTTTTTCCTTATAATTTTATTGGAAAGTATAATAGATTTAAGGATAAAATAACCTGACTTATAATCCCTGTTATGCCGCTGATTAGTCCCATAAACATGGATGAGTCATAGTTTTTATGAGACTTTATATGAAAAAAATGGGATCATAATTTCTCATGGGGTGTGTGTAAGGAATACATGAACATAGCCTGTGATTGCACCTACTGTACTGCTTCCCACATGGTGGGTAATCACATGTGTATTGAATTTAAACCTACACTGAAACCAATTAAATTCACATCACAGAAAAAGAAACCAATGAGCCTCTGAAAAGACTAGGGATATGAAATCCACAAAAACACCTTGAGATTACATCTGAGTTTGATTTGGTTTTCCTATTAAATGTACTACATTTGGTAAACTTCATTCCTGTAAATTTCCAAAGACAGTTTATAAATTCAAAAGCTTTTGAAATATACCTGACCCAAGACCAACCACAACAACAAAACTTTATGATGATTTGTTTCAGGTCTAAGTCTGAGTAGAAACCAGTGTCATATACTATTAATGACTCAAAGATGGCATAAATCATTCCCATAGAAGATTGCTGCTTTATCAAAAATTATCATCTATACAATGTACCACTAGTACAGAACCTCCTTGAGTTACCTCTGTAGTATATATTAACCTTTCTCATCTTTTTTCCCCAAGGGAAAATCTGACACTAATTGCTTGGTTTCCTACATTTCAAAAGTTGCTGTGACACATTTCTCAAAATGGGTTCCTCATCCCATGGGATTTCTAGGGTTAGAGAGCGAAAAGAAAAAGAAAAAGAAAACCATGTGGTCAAAATACCTTGACTGGAGCATAAAGAGTGGTTTCTCCAGGACCTTGTGAAATGAGAAGGAATGGCCATGTTGTTAACTGATTCCAGTGGCTGATGACCTCTGGAAATGATTTACCAAGTTAAAGCCAAACAGAAGACATGGTGTGTGTGTGTGTGTGTGTGTGTGTTTGTGCTTAGAATAACAGAGAGAATGAACTCACAAGTCATATATAAAGTCGGCTTTGTAACTAAGATATATGACTTATACAAATATCTGAAAACATCGAAATGCTACTGGCTTCTAATTTTACAATATTAAGCCACTAGCCAGCTGAGGGACCATGGGGATGAAGGCATTTAATCTCTCTAGACTCTGTACTTATGAGCTGATAGCACAAGAAGGTCAATTCCAAAATTCAACTACTAACAAAGAAGTCCATGGATAGGATTAATCTTCATCTTCACATGCTCCTTAATTTTGTTTTGTAGTCTTTCATCAATTTAATTAGAGTTGCACAGCGTGACCTCCCAAATAGAAGGATTAAAATAGCCCTAAACTAGAGGCTGATTAGGACTTCAAACACAGTAGTGAAACGCTCGTGAAAAAGAAAAACCCTGAAAGCATAAGAAAGATTTATATTTTCCTGAATGCTTATAGTTGCATTAGTGAGGGGTATAGCTAACAGATGGTGTGAATGGAAACAGAAGAGAATGATACAAAATTCCAAAATACTAATCCATTATCTTGACCCAGAGAAACTTGAATTAAGACATGAAATATCCAAAAAATAGCATTTTTCTCCTTGACTCTATGCTTATCAAAGATTCTTCCACTAGTGATTTCTTCTCAATTGGCATCAGGGCTAAGTAATTAAACAATGTCATTTATTGAGTGTCTGCTACACTATGAATAATAAGATGCTAAAGGATTAAAAGGAAAGTGTACATGAGTCTATCATGCTTATAATCTAATTGATAATGTGTGGAAGCTTAACATTGTCTCTTCTTACATACCCATAAATGTTTATAAATATAGCAGAATAAGAAAACTAATGTTGTACCCAACTCTACTGTTGTACCTAATGATTTATTTTCAATTTTATTTTATGACGTATTCAAGGGCATGAGAAGCCACAACCAAAAAAAAAATGCTTGAATTTTCCCAGGTATGTATAGATTTCATAACTTACATTTTTATTGCTAGAAAATACCCTTCCAAATATTTTTATTTGCTGATGCTTTAGTCATATGATCTTAGGTTAGTCACAATAAATACATTAAAAATCTTTTTGAGAATCACACTGTTTTTGCCAGACAGATCTTATGAAGACTTGAGCTTTCACTGGCCCTTTAAAAAAGCCTGCAAGCTCAAGTCCCACTCATAGCCCCCTCCTGTGTGGCCTTACACAAATTTCCATCATTTGTACAGCATGATCAGAGTAAGTCCCTGGCCCCAGCTGACTGATCTAGGGCCTGATGCCTGACCCAAAGGCAGACAACTAAGGGCTGCCATGAGCCCTGGAGATGAGGTGCCTGGATCTGAAGCTCTCTCTAATGGATGGACCAACCCAATCCTCTACCTATGGAAGTATAACAGATATTCACAGAGAATCCAGAGGCCAGAGTGAGGGAGAAGCAGAGAAGTACAAATACGCAAAGGAAAAAGGCCATAAAAAAGGAGTTATGAGGCAGATGAAACCAGAGAAAAGCAAGAGGAGGCTGGGAAGCAGACATGGTGTCCCGGGGGAGTTAGGTTAGGTCTGTAGAGCTTCTGTAGCACTACAAACAATGCTGCTGAATTCTGAATGTGGATGAATTCTCTTCTACTCCGTGAGGTGTGGCTCTGCCTGCTGAGATTGTTTACTTACTTCCCCATGTGTCCTTATAGAAAATGTCACTTATTGAAGAGCAGGTCACAGATGCAGGCATCTAACAAACTGGGTTCATATCCCAGTTCCGCCATCATTAATGTGACTCTAAGAGAGGCAAGGAATCTCTCTGAACCCACTTGCCACACCCATAAAATATAAATAAATAAAAGAACTAGCCTCATTAGTTACTATGATGATTAAGTAAAATAATGCATGTAAAGAGCCTAATACATTGCCTGACAAAGTAAGTGCATGATAGATTATAGGCACTATGCTTATTTTTATTAAAAATCTAAGCATGTCTCTGATCACTGTAATCTGAACAAGCATCATACATTTTCCTAATAACATATATAAATAGGAGGGGCAAATATACATAAAACCAGGCAAACTTATTTAGCACACAAACTCTAAATCTATACATTTAAAAATATATACAACTATTTGGTATCCAAAAGGAGGAAGACGAAAGAATGACGTAAGGCAATATGGGTCAACTTTAATTCTGAAGATTCATATACTGGCTTTCTCGAAATCTTAGTTGTGTTGGGTATGCTTGTATAGGGGGTTTGCTGGAGGGATTTGGGGGCTGATCTAGGGCATAGATATGCCCACAAGAGGCAGTAATGCACGAGCTTTATTGGCTGGTGCCTGGACAGGGCTGCATGAAAAGTGGAAGTCCTTCACAGCAAGACTGTCCAGGGGCACCTGGGTGGCTCAGTCAGCTGAGTGGCCGACTCTTGGTTTCGGCTCAGGTCATGATCTCAGGGCTGTGGGATCAAGCCCAGCGTAGGGCTCCATGCTCAGTGCAGAGTCTGCTTGAGATTCTCTGCCTCTTCCTCTCCCTCTGCCCTCCCCCCCCCACTCGCACATGCACACACTCTCTCTAAAACAAATAAATATATAAAATCTTAAAAAAAAAAAAAGGAAAGACTGTCCAGAGGCTTAAGGAAAAGAAGCCAGCCTCCAGAAAGAAAGGAGAGCAAGGGAACTCCCAGGAGAGAGGGAGCTTACATGCTAAGTGACTTTGCTCAGAAGCATGAGAGGGAGTCTCTGGGTCAGAGAACTCCAGAAGGGAGTAGCAGCCTGAGGTATTAAAACCACAAGGCCCTATCTTATCAATGGTCAACAGATGCTGGGTAAGGTTTCACAGAGTATGTAAAGCAGGCAGGCTGTAAATGGCTAAAACTCTGCTTGTATTTCTTTCTTTCTTTCGTAATTGGATGTGTAAAAATGTGAATTTAGTATGAGTGGGCTATTGAGCTAACAATATTTCAGCCTACATACATGAGCAACTCAAGGGCCAAAAGACAGAGGCCACCTTAGGCTCATTTATGTAACAGCTTGCCATTTGACACTAAAGGGAAGAAACTGTAGTCCAGTGACACTCACATTCCCCTGTTCTAGAGGACATGAGGGGCTGTGCCTGGTTCAGGCGAGGTCTAGGGTGTGAGGTCAACCCACCTCACTGATTGTTAAAGCAGAAATGGATAGCCTTCATTCTTAAAATTATACTTAACAGTTGATGCTTTGAAAGACACGGATCTTAAAAGCCTGACAGTAGATTCTACCAAACTGTGCCCGAAATGATTTGATTGTTCCATGAAAGTACCTTCTGGAACTTTCAGATAAAATCTCAACACAAAACATTTTTAGGATCACTGTATCAATTTTCCTTCTTTTAGTCTTTGAAGGACTGGGAAGTGGCAGAAAAGAAAAATACAAAGTCATTTCGGGGAATCAAGTCACAGTTTCTCTAAAACCTCAGTTATCCACCAGAGAAGAATTTCTAGATGTGTGAACACAAGACAACAATCTAGCCACGCCTTCTTCTTATCTGAAGCGGCACCACTGCTTACATTTCCCTGTGGGAATGAAGGCTGAGAGAACTGGAAGGAGCATCAGGCCAGGGAGAGATCTGATGCTGAGGCCAGCTGTCAGAGGGAGCAAAGCAAGCAGGCTTCCCCTGGGAAAGACAGAGCCCTGCTACCTAAGAGTCTGATCTCATAAACCCTTAGTTTTCTCATCTTTAAAAAATAATAATCAATTGTAACAAAGGTACCACTGTGGTGCCTGATGTTAATAGTGGGGTGTGTGGGGGCAGGGATAAATGGGAACACTCTATATTTTCCATTCTGTTTTGCTATGAATCTAAAACTGCTCTAAAAAAATGAAGTATATATTTAAGAAAAGAGTAACATCACCTTCCTCACAGCATGGTCAAGAGATCAAATCAGATAATGCACCTGGCTGGTAGAAGAGGTCCAATGAACACTGCGGGCCTCCATCCACGCTACCTCCTCACTGCCCTCCTAGGCCACAAGAATTAAGCAGAGATAAGGGAGAATAGCTTGAAAAAAAGAGGACACTTAGCGACCCTCAGAGTAGGCAAGGCAATTCAAGAAGTGAATTAACAGGATAGAAAAGGAAAGAGGCCAATGTCACCCAGAGATGAGAGGATGCAGAGCTGGGTATAACAGCATTTACAGAGACTGCAGGCCTGGAGTGTCCCACAATTACAGCGTTTAGCATCCTCTAATAGGCATCGACATGCAGTGAAGACAGTCCTGGGAATGATGCTCCTCTTGATGCAGTTCTTCACTGAGCAAGGCCTGAGTCCAGTACCCTTCTATCTGTCATTGCCCAGCATGAGAAAAACTGTCCCAGCCATGACAGTTTCCAATTTTACCCCATATCAAATTAAAACATTCATTATGAGGCTTGCTCAATTTATCTCTTTCAAATGCTGAAATAGATTAGTTCTCTGTCCCTTTCTCCAAGGCTGCGAAAGTGTTCTGTTTCCAAGATTCTTTATCCAAATGTTAAAATGCCAATTGCTACTTATTGAGTACCTATTGGTCGTACGATGTGAATTATAAGTGAGGATAGAGTAGGATGCCAGATTTAGGAAATAAGAAGATTCCATGTGACATAAACTTACATAAAATATATATGTTTATCTGACATGCAATCCTGTATTTCATCCAGCAACCCTAAGACAGAAGGACAGAACACATTCAATACCTGCTTCCGTGTCCAGGACCAGCTCCTGGCTTGTGCCCTGCTCTACCTTGGGCCTGAAAGAGGGACTAAAAACTCAAGGGCCAGACAGAAACAGAATGGCCAGGTCCAGAGCAACTGGAAATGATAGGGCAGGTGGTAAAACAGGAGTGAAGGCCCTGACTAAAGCAACTGATAAAAAATACTAAGCTTGCTTTTAAGAGTTTGAGCCAGGTTTTGAGAGGTCTAGAGAAAAAAAAAATAGTTTGCTAGCTAAGGAAAAAAAATATCTGTGAGCCACAGATCAGCCCACAGACGAGCAGTTTGCAGTGCCGTCTCTGGTTTATAGGCACATGTCTAGATCTGACCGCACTGTGTTTCGGTCTGTGGGCATAGTGCTTACCCACGTGCACTCAGCAGGCAGCCCCGGGCCCACCTGTGGCACAGGCTGCCCTCGCCACCTGCTCTAGGACTGTGCTGGCCCCACCGGCAGTGCTGTCTCTTCGCCAAGAATGACTGCAGTTAGCAAGGTCCTTGAGACCCGAGATGTGTAAAGCATAATGCATACACATCTCAGCAATTCTCTTCTGTTGGATTTCACATTTTAGAAAGCATTTAGAATTTTAAATGCTCTGTTTCATAAATCAAACTGCAGGAGTCGAAAAGGAAGAAGTGGCTGAAATCTGCCAATCATCTATCACAGGGCACCATAAGGGGAACTTGATAACAATTTACCACACACTCTTCACAATGTCCCTGTGAGGTATTATTACCCCATTTTACAGATGAGAAAGCTGAGGCCAAGCACAGGTGCAGAGGAAGAGCAAGGCTGTGAACTTACTGGTTCTGATTCTTGTCACTATACCATTTAAGAGAGCCCCCCCCTTCTTTTTTGCTGCTTGTCAACTTTTTTTTTTGTTTTTTTTAAGATTTTATTTATTTAGAGAGAGCACACATATGTGTGGGGAGAGGCGCGGGGAGAGGGAGGGAGAGAATCTCAAGCAGACTCCTTCGAGCCAGACGTGGGACTCCATCTCACAACCCTGAGATCATGACCTGAGCTGAAACCAAGAGTCGGATGCTTAACCAACTGAGCCACCCAGGTGCCCCCACTTCCTGTCAACCTTAAGACAGTCAAACCCAGCCTCCAAGCCTTCCCGCTGCTCCGCATATACAGGGCAGCCCTCTCTGGGGTCCAAGGAGATGGCCAGGCCTGGCACCAAATGGCATTCACCAAACCAAGCTTGTGAGCCAGCTCAAGGAAAGAAGCTTGCAGCACTGCCTCTCCCTGTCTGCCTTGCATCTTTCATGTCCTTCCCTCCCCTCCACTTCAGCGCGCCTTCTGTCCCCAGCTCTCCTCCTGGCCCTGGAGACTACCTGCGCAGAGAAGATGGACGCCCCGCTCAGTCACTGGATTTGTGGAGAACCGTGGATCCCTCTCCTTCACACCAAGCAGCTGACTGCAGCACCTACACCTGTTCTCTTCAGCTGCTCCAGTTCCTGAGCTCTATCACTAGCACTTGGGTTACCCTTGGCCAGTTTTTCTTTCATTTTCACCACTACTCTTCTTTCTTGTCTCTGTGTGAGCAATTTGTTTGTCACCAGGTACTTGAAGCTGCCTCTTAACCACTGAGTGGGTATGTATGTGTGCGTATTTTCTTCAGAGTCAGATGTCTGAATTCTCCCACAGCCAATTTTAGTATACCTCTTTTTTCTAAGACAGCAGGAGATACATAAAGGAGGAGTGATTATTTAATGCTATTGTATGAACCCCAATGGGCCACTGAGCATTAATTCCCCAGTGAACTGAAAGAGTGGTTAGGCAGTAGCAATCTCTTCATAAAAAGAGTCAGAATGCTTGATAAAGCCAGTTTTAAAAAATGAGAATTCTAGTTAATCGCTATTTGTGAGGACAGATTGTCCCGTTTCTAAGAAGTATCTTATTCCCTAAGAAAGAGCCAGTTTTTCTAGATCAGGGAACTGGATCATATGCTATTTAATGGTTCTCTTTCTTTGTGACCAAATTCTGACATTACTTTATAAAACTTCTGTGCTGTTACTAAGTGGAGGAGGGTACAGGGCAAACAACAACAACAACAAAACAAACAAAAACCTCCGAACCAAAAGAACAATGCCCAAACTTGACTAAAATGTTTAATACATATCTCTAAAATGTCTATGGGATAGTAAGTTAGCATATCAAAAGAGGTTAGAAAAAGGTTTGTCGATCTGCGAGCATCTAGTACACACCTTTCTTGGGAAGAAGCACTATTACTGAGAACGTTTTGTACATGCACAAGCTCTGCATCCGCTGAGGGTCTATCACTGGCATTTACTTCCTCATCCAATATATCGGTCTGCTGGTTAAGGACTACGGCCTCTTTATACAGAGGTGTCCCTCGAGTTCAAAGGTTCAGCCTCAGGGTTTAGAGTCTGTTTGATGGTTTTTAATTGACCTAAAACTGCATTCATTAGATTACCGTTGCTGAGACCTCTGGGGTCACTGGGAGGCCAGCAAGTGTTCCTGTGCTGGCCCGATGCCACCTAATCTTCCCTGCCTGGTCCCCAGGCTTTTCCAAACTGGGAAGCATCAGCAGCTACAGATCGTGGTGAGCGATCAAGACAAACTGGTGTCCCTTGTTGGGATATCACGAAGCTCTCTTTGTTCTAAGAAGGAGATCTAAAATATTTTTCCATAGAAAACAAATACTAGTCTCATGGAGGGTCTCATCTCAAAAGATTTAAGTTTTAATATTTCTAATAAAAAAGCAAGTCCACACAGTCTTTTAACTCATGCATGTCATTCTACAGCTTCAAATTTTCACTACATTTATCTTTTTTGCACTAGTCAAACAATGATGTTTTAGAACTGAAACATGCTCTCTTTAAGGGACTTGCTTACAGATTTGTCAAGTTCCTAAAGACAGGTAACTTTTTGTTTTTTAATATTCCTTTTTTAAACTTTACAAATACTATGAGTTAGAACATAATTAATGAAAAATATTAGCTTGAAATTTATATAAAAATGGGCAAAAATCAGGTATTTATTTAATTGTATTATTTTCTTATCTTTTTTTTTTTTGGAAGTAAACAAACTAGCCTTAGATAGTCACACCCTGTTCTTCTTCAGTTAGCAAGAGGGTTATAGGGCACAAGTGTTCCCCCCCCTTTTTTTTTCCTTTCTCATGTATTCTTGAAATAGGCTTTATTTAAAGACTGCTTTTTAGTGCAGTTTTAGGTTCACAGTGAGACTGAACAGAAAGTAGAGATTTCCCATATACCCGCTGCCCAAACACCATACAACCACTTCCACTATCAGTATCATGTGGCAGCATGATGTATTTGTTATATCAATGAAGCTACATGACACATCATAATCACCCAAGTCCACAGTTTACATTAGGGTTCACTGTTGTTCTTGCACATTCCATGGATTTTGAAAAATGTATAATGACTTGTATCCACCACTATAGTATTATACAGAATAGACTCACTACTGTATAAATCCTCTGTGCTCCAGTTATTCATCCCTACCTCCCACCCCACTCCTGAAACCAATGATCTTTTTTACTGTCTCCCCAGTTTTGCCTTGTCCAGAATTTCATATAGTTGGAATTATATAGTATATAGCCTTTTCATATTGGCTTTTTTTACTTAGTAACTATGCATCTGAGGTTCCTCTGTGTCTGAATTTGCATGGCTTCATAACTCATTTCATTTTAGACTGAATAATATTCCATTGTCTGGATGTACCACAGTTTACGTATCCATTCACCTTCTGAAGGATATCTTGATTGCTTCCAAGTTTTGGCAATTATGAATAAAGTTGCTAATAAAAAAGAAGTGGCAGGACACAATTGTTTTCTTTTCAAATTAAAACCAGTTAAAGGATTATAAATTGTAATTTTGTAAGTTAGTATTATTTGAAGGTAGAATGTATTAGTTATAAATGTATTAGTTATAAATGTCACACAGGATAGGAGAATAATTTTTAAACCTTCTGAAATGATTACCCTTAAAATTGTTCATTATTTTTTTTTTTTAAAGATTTTATTTATTTATTTGACAGAGAGAGACACAGCGAGAGAGAGAGCACAAGCAGGGGGAGTGGGAGAGGGAGAAGCAGGCTTCCCGCCGAGCAGGGAGCCCGATGCGGGGCTCGATCCCAGGACCCTGGGATCATGACCTGAGCCGAAGGCAGACGCTTAACGACTGAGCCACCCAGGCGCCCCAAAATTGTTCATTATTAATGAATAGTTGGATGCCCATTACATTTTAGAATCCATGATTTTATATGATTCTGAAAGTAATCCTTCTGTATACTGGAAGTAACAGTTTTAGACATTAACTGGGCATAGCAATAATAAAAATGTTGTATTAAAGGTGGTATTTTAAAAATTACTTGTGAAAAGCAAGATTTATGTATTTTAAATACCAGAAGTGCTGGTTCCTGAGTACAATCTTGGAGTAGCAACTAGTAATTCTACAAGATTTATAATCCATAATTGGCGCATCACATAAGGTACTTTCTTATCATCCTTAATAATAGAGCCAGCATGCATTGAACATTTATGTGTCAGGAAATACGTAAAGCATTTACATACTCTCTCAGTCCCTCACAACAACCCTGCAAGGAAGGTAGTCTCCCCACTGAGATTCCCACTGCACAGATGAAGAAATCAAGAGGTTATGCCATTTTCTCAGGGTCAGACCTCTAGCAAGTGGTGGAGGTTGGCTCTGAATTCAGGCTGACTCCAAAGCATATGACATACCGTCATGTACACTGTCCTGAAGTAAACATATGACCCCTGCGATCTGGGGAATTTGCCTTTCAAATAAGCTTCCGAAAAACTATTAACTCATGTGTTACTGATACACATCTTTATATGTTTTCTATTACCTATTAAATCATTCTAAGGAAATTAAACTTTTTAATAGTGAGACTTTCAGAAACATGACATGCAAAACCACCTTTTAATTTTTCTTTTTTTGAAAACCTTCCGGATATAGAGGAGAAACATTATATTGGTAGAATAAGGAACTGAAATGAAAATGAGACAATCTCTTGCTTCTAGTGCCCTGTAGGATAAAGTTATTTTACATACATTGAGAAAGAATTTTGCTTTACATTAATTTTAACCTAAAAGTTCCTTCCCTTGGAAGACGTTAATTCATCTCTACTTGGACATCCTACAGTGTTAGCGCATAATTTTATTCTTGGTTCACAATAGATGACATTTTATCACCAATGGAACACCCTAAAAATTTTGTTCTGTGGCTACTGAAAAAAGACATATTACTCAATATGAGTTTAAATGTCAATAGCACACTATAAATTGCCCCTAAATTGGCAGGATCAGATTTCTCACTAAACACCTGCATTAAAAAAAAGTACAGAGATATTGATCGTTTTTCAATGCTCTTTCTACTACAGATTCATTTAGACTTTAACTACGTTACTACGGCTATTACTAAAGATGGAAAACAAGTATCTTGGACTATATGTGATACGATTTGTAAGGTAAGCATTAACATCTAATATGCTTGTATCATTAACCACCCTATAAACTAAGATTCTCTATGGACTGAAGATCATTTGATTTGTTTTGTAAGTGATGGCAAGTATTTCCTGGGCTTGAAAATGCATTACTCTAACCATTCTGTTAGAGCTTTAAAATCTGAGAAAGCCTGATTTTTTTTTTCAAATGTTAGAAAAAGATAATAATCATTCATCATTCATTCTGTTGCTGGATGGCAAGTGTCCAGCATTAAATATATGGCAAATTCAGTGACCTGTTAAAGTAGACTGCATTACTTAGTATTAGCTTTGGGTACCAATGACTTCCAATTTTCTTCAGCTATTTTACAGCTTAAAAATCAGGCAAATACCTTCATAAATTTAAGAAGAAGGAAAAAAAAAGATACCAAGTTTATCAGCAGAAGTCAAATTATTTTACTATTCAAAAAGATGACACAAAACAATAGTAAAAATGGGAAAAATGAATATATAATCTACCTATTGCAGATAATAAAGGTTGATTTAACCCATACCCAAATCTCCTTCTCTTGTTTGTCTCCAGAACATGAGATATCAAAGCTAAATGTGTGCTTTGCTAGCCTCTCCACAGCTAGAGGTGGCTCTGTGACAAAGTTCTGGCCAATGAGACATTTGCCCACGTCTGCTGGTAGCTCTGCTTTCCCTCTTCTTTCCGCCTTGAATGAGGCCTGATGGGGTAGATGAGCTGTCAGAGTGGTTATTCTGCTCCCATAAATGAATGAAGCTCAGGAGCACTGCCGAGGCATCATCCTGACGGAGCGGACAACCATGGCCTGCCCCCGGTTATGCTTTAAGTTCAAACTACGGTTCTTTTGCTAAGCATGTAAGGGAGGATCGTTATCATCAGGGAAAGGAGAGGTGACACTGAGCCTGTCACTTGCCTTGCCCAAGCAACCTGGGGCTGTGTCGATGTGAGGGAGGGGAAATGAGCCTATTACCTTTGAGAAGATGGCCAAAATCTTTTTTTTTTTTTTTTTTTTGCCTAGAATATCCTAAAAGTGGAGCCCATGATGAACTGAGGAAAGGAGCAGAGTTTGGGAACAGCAACTCATGTTAACTGGATAACTGAATTAATTTTTACTTTGGGACTTGAGTGTGTGTGTGTTCATGTATGCATGTGTATTAATGTTTGGTCAAAAAAATGTGCCACCATAAAACAGACTCTTAACTATAGAGAACAAACTGAGGGTTGCTGGAGGGGAGGTGGGTGGGAGGGATGAGCTACATGGGTGATGGGTACTAAGGAGGGCACTTGTTGGGATGAGCACTGGGTGTTTTATGTAAGTGATGAATCACTAAGTTCTACTCCTGAAACTAATATTACACTATATGTTAACTGAAATTTAAATAAAAACTTGAAATTAAAGGAAAAAAAAACAACTAAGGTTATTGTTATTTAACTCACAGACTATCAACCACCAGTGAATTTAACATTTGAGTCCCTATCTTTTGGTTGTTTTTGAGTGATCAGATCAAAACTGGACTTATACATACCCCCAATTAAGGGAAATAGGAAGTTCTTCTTTGCATTATTTTTTTAAAGATTTTATTTATTTATTTGCTAGAGACAGAGAGAGAGATAGAGAGAGAGCACAAGTAGGCAGAGGGGCGGGAGACGGAGAAGCAGGCTCCCCACTGAGCAGAGAGCCCAATGCGGGACTTGATCCCAGGACCCTGGGATCATGACCTAAGCCGAAGGCAGACGCTTAACCGACTGAGCCACCCAGGTGCCCCTTTCTTTGCATTATTTATTTTCAAAATATTGTTTGGTAGCTGAAATTGCTCTAAACAGTTGCATAAAAATAAATCATATGATTTATCACAGAAATTATGGTAGCTGAGTCCTCTGTCCAAGTTTTAAATGACTGATGTGTTGCAGGGGTTATGGGGAGGGGCATAAATGGTTAACAAAATAGGTATGTAATCAAGGTTCCTGGATTCACCTAGAAAACAGTAACTTTACAGAAGAATTTGAGTTTCTTTCCTCTACCTTGCTTGAAAAAAGTAAAATATTTCTTCAGAGTGGGATAAATTATTCAAGTAAACATTGTTATCAAAGTAGACTACTACATTATATTTTTAGATGTAAATCTCAAATATTAGTTAAAGTATCTTCTATAATATAATTACCCACAGCGCTGGAAAAACAGAATTACTCTAATACTTGCATCCATTCTTGTTAACTATATTACATAGCTTAAGCTATCTGAAAAGGCCTTTGGTTAAAAAATATGTAGAAAGGTATTTTTACTTAATACTATGCTTCGAGTTAGTAAAACTAATAACACTAGTTGAAAAGTTTGTTATCTACTCTTATAGAGTTACATAGCTGAGTTACAATTTCTTTTTCTCAAATGTAAAATTTCTCTCTCTCAAATATGTATATATATACTTATATGTGAAAGAATATAACTTTCCCCCTATGTTTTATTATAACTATACCAAATCTTGTTTAAAAAGGTCAGTATACTTGTGATCTTCAACTATCAATTTCCATATAAAACTGACCCTCTTATACTATGTATTTTCTTCTCATTGTTTCAACAATATTAGAATTCCACATCCTTCATTTCTGGAAACGAGACTGTTATTCCAAATAGAGAAGTATGACCTTCTACATTGACAGAAAATACCTTCCAAGTACTGAATATAAAATACTGTCCTTGGCTTAGGACTCTTTAACTTGATTTAAAATATCCTTGTTTAAAATGCTCCTCAGTGGGCACGTTCTGCATGGAGCACTGGGTGTTATGCACAGACAATGAATCATGGAACACTATATCTAAAACTAATGATGTAATGTATGGGGATTAACATAACAATAAAAAAATTAAAAAAAAATGCTCCTCAGAACTAGGAGACTATTTTGCCTTCTCCCAGGATTCTCTGTCAGATTTACGAGGAATCTGTCCATCCTCCCTGCTTCCTTAGACCTGTCTTAGAAGAAGGATGCCCTTCCAGCAACTAATTACTCACCTTTGAATTTACTGACAAAGATCTGAGGTCCTGGAATCTAATGGATCAAATGCATGGCCTGCAAATATTTATCCATGTTTGCCCAGGAAACAAGCTGGGCGAAGGTGAGGGTGTTAGAGTGGCCTCAGCCCTCCATCACACTGTCTGGCTCCTGTAGAACATGCTCTCATAACAGGAAGCAGACCAAACTTTTGTCAGTCAGGCAGAGAGAAAATTCCAGAACAAATTCAGTTAGCTTCGGGGTGCAAGTGCCAGCCTGTTCTAGTACTGGACTCTATGGACCCCAATTCCAACTCCATTCCCACAGGTTCCTTTGTGCCTGGCCGATCCGTTCATTCCTTCCAGAATCATCTGAGCATCTACAGCTACATGACCCACACTGCCTTCAATCCCTGTCTACCAGGGGCTAACCTTTGCACAGCCATATGTCTGTAAGTCTTATCAGTGCTACTAAGTACCTCAGTTCTGGTTCTACGTCTGCTTTTTCTCCTCTCTGACTTGGATCTTTGGGTACTAGGCTCTGTTCAGCTTCGACCCATGACTACCATGATACACCACGCTGGTATTCTTTGAAACCCAGACTCACATCTCAACTCTATTCTCAGGATTACTGGTAACCATCTCTTGTAAAGAAACTGCCCTCCTAGCATGGTCTCTAGCCTTTGGGCCTCATTAGCCACTGGCCTAGTCCATCAGATAAAATGCCACTACACATGCTTACATGTATGTACACTTCCACAAGCCAAGAAGCACAGTGCTGTGATGCTTGCTACCGAGCTAATCCCATTTACAAGTTTTTGTTTGTTTGTTTGTTTGTTTTTACTGAGTAACCTATATAGATGCTGATTCATTATAATTCAAGGTACCCTTCTCCTAAATCAAGTAATTCTTGACAGAGAAGCTTAAGCATTCCTCTATGTTTTTCTAAGAGTTTTTCCAAAATATCTTCAGCACAAGGCTCTAAATAATGAAGTGGCAAAAGATTTGGGTAATGGTCATTTCAAAATTGAAGGATGGCTTTAACTACTTTTCAACTATTATATAGCTTGATCTTTAGCGTGGTGCTCAAGGGCATAACCAAGTCCACAGTGAGGTGGCTGCTGACAGATAAGGTTCTCTATTCTAACAACCTGAGATCACAGCAAACAAGCTGGACTTTGTCCAAACCCTTGAAAGATGCCAATTACACTTCATCCCTCTTAATCATGAAGTCTGTGAAGAAGTAATCACTGTTCTACCACTTCTAGAGAGCATCACAAAAACAAACCTGTGAAGTTTAACAAAAGACCACATTAAAAAATGTCGTTCTGTTGTAAACCGCTTTACCCAGTTTCTAGCCCCGATGACAAAGTATGGCAGATATATGATTTGTATGGAAAATGTTTTGTTTGCTCCTTTTAAGTGAAGTGCCTGGGTGTTTCGCTTCGTACCCCTAGGTTCAAAGTTGTAACATAACAACCCAAAAAAGGATGGAGTGGATGTCATCCTCACTTCAATGAACACTTTCCTTTTGCTGACATTTATATAAACCAAGAATTTGTTAGCTACAACAAGAAAAATGCATTTCTATTACAATATGATCACAATCATATATTTTACCAATACTTAGCAATTATATCATGTGACATGAAATAAATTATCAAGGTATTTTTGAGTACCTAACTGGTGCCCAGCATGTCGGTTTCCTTCTGCTTAACCCATAACAATTCACATCTGCAGCCTGTTGCAGTGTTTGTGTCTTGTGGTTGTTTCTCCAGGTAGACAACAGAGTGGAAAGCATGGGAATGTACCCAGAGTCTTTCCTTTCCTTCCCAGGATGTCAGGCGAACCAGCTTTCTATACCCAGTGGTAATGCAGGTATTGATGACTAATGGACCCAGTCATTAGAAGGACAAATTCTGGGACAAATAGGTAGTGAGAAAGACAACTCAAATAGCTAAACTTGAGGTGGAGGTGACAGGGGGTAGGGGTGGTAGAGAGAAAAGATTAGCTGGAGAATATTCTAAATCACTAGTTATGTATAAGAAGGGGATGGGAGGGAGTGAAGACAGCAAACACACAAATCTTATATAATGGAAATAAAAATGACACTGGCAAAATATTTCAGGGCTTCCAAACCATACACTACAATGTAGGTAAATTCAAAACAGGTAACTACAATGGGTACTTATCTTGACTATTACTGTGTTCCAATGTACACAGCAACAGCAAGTCCCTAGAGTCAAGTAATTTCTTTCCTATGATCTCCAGAAGAAAACTCGCTGGAAAATAGGAAATTAAGAAAATTAAAAATTTCACTCAAATGCTTGCTTCGGCAGCACATACACTAAAAATTTCACTCAATTTTTCACAGGAACAGAGTATTTCTAATCCCTAATTGTGTATTCAAGGGGTTAAGCACACTCTTGTGAAATCTGTGCTACATATAAAAGTAGACAGATACACAAAGGTTTGTTTAAAACCAGAAGATGTTTTTTCTTTTTATTTTATTGTAAAACTCAGAGCCCCATGGCTGTCAGGCATGAATATCTTCAGTGTCAAAAGTCACTAAGGAAATATGATTATCTTATTTGCAGATGCAGTTGTTACTAAAACCGTAAAAGGCCACTGGTTTAAAACATGGTCTCTCAACCTCAGCACTACTGACATTGGGGTGGATAATTCTTTGTTGTAGGGGCCGTCCTGTGTTCTGCTGGATGTTTACCAGTACCCCTAGTTTCTACCCATTAGATGCCCTGTCGCACGTACCCCGAGATGTGACAGCCAGTTTCTCCAGACATTGCCATATGTCCCCTGATGGGGGTGGGGGAGGGCAAAATAGCCCCAGTTGAGAACCAATGGTTAAAACAAATAGTTACATTAGAATAATATTCTGAATACTTTTATAGGACTATGTACTAGGCACAATTCAATTTAATCCTCACTAATAACTCTTATGAAGTAGGGTCTATTTTAGCCCCCATTTTACAGATGAGAAAACTGAGGTATAAAGAGATTAAGTTACTTGCCCAAGGTCACCGGACACATAAGTAGCAGAGGGGGAAATCAAACACAAGGAATCTGGCTCTGGAGTATGGGCTCCTAACTTCTGCATGATACCTTTCCTTCCCAGGATGTCAGGCTAACCAGCTGATATAGGCAGAATACATACAAATCAGAATTATTTTTCATTCAAGATTTTTAGTAGTCTTATAACATTGGCCATCTTATATACCCCTAGTGAGTTCAGAAGAGTCATTTGTAAAACAGGAATAATAATGAGATTAAAATAAGATACTTTATCAAAGGTACTTAGGCCTCAAAAAGTTCTAAGAATAATGAATAGAATATTCTTATTTATCCCTACTCTTTACATGTGGATATATCTTTGGTTTCTCTTCCCTGTTTACCTGTGCATAGCAATTAGAATCAGTTATACAAAGAAACTACTGTAAAACCTGACTTCTTCTGCTTTGGGTTACCCCTACCCGTAACCTGAAGCACAAAACACTGCCTGACTGGGTTACAGCCTGACTGATCACAAACCATGGCAACAGGCCACACAATTTGCCAATGGCCGTTGAGTAGCCCAAGTTTATGCGCTTTGCTGGGCTTCACAGACTGCATCATGCATAGTATCCATAGATAGTAAGTAGAACCCCGCCCCCCAAAGATGTCCACTTCCTAATCTCTGGACGTGTGAAATGTAATTTTACAATGCAAAAAGAGAGTTCACAAATGTAATGAAAGTTACATCTAATTATCTAAGGATAATTAATCTTAAAACACAGAGATAAGCCTAGACTCTCTAGGTGGAGCCCAACTGAGGCCTTGAAAACAGAGAATGTTCTTTAGCTGGAGGCAGAAGAGATGCAGCAGAAGGGAAAGTCAGAGATTTGGCTGAGTGGCACTCAAGGTGACATCAGTTTGAAAATGGAGGGGCAACGGGAACAGGAATGCAGGCAGCCTTGAGGCGCTGAGAGGCTCCTCGCTCACAGCCAGCAAGGAAATTGGGACCTAGGCCCTGCAGTTGCAAGGAACTCAATTTTACTAACAACCTGAATGAGCCTCTGAGTGGATTCTCCTCCAGAACGTCCAGGCAAGGGACCCAGGCCGCCTTCGTTTTGGCCTTATGAGACCCAATGCAGAGAAGCCAAACAAGCCCACTCACTCTGACCCACAGAACGGTGAGACATTAATTATATTGTTTTAAGCTTCTACGTTTGTGATAATTTGTTAGGACACCTATAGAAAACTGACACAGCACACAACATGCTTGAACAAGGAAGAACAGTCACTCACCCACTGCCACACCATGAATTTACCAAGTGGCCCACAAGGGTTTAGAAACCCGGTCTTTCAACCCCCAAACTATTTCTTTCAATAATTAAGATCTGCGTCATCCTGGAAGCAAACGGTTTTACATCTGTTTACTCACTGGCTCCTCACCAAAGCCAGGAAAGCCGTTCACAGATGAGAAAGGCTCAAAGGCATTGTGTACTTACACAGGGTTGGACTGTTAATAAGTGACAGAGCCATATGCTCTTTCATCTCTTTGCTTTTGAATACGTTGCCTTTAACAGTAAAAATGTAATAAGTATAGAGGATTAAACAATGCAAGGCATAAAAGCACAGAAAGACAAATGATTTTCTGCTGAAGGGAAACAGGTAAGAATTTGTGGAACTAGTAAGATTTAAGTTGGGTCTGGATGGACAGGTAAGATTTCCAAAGATGAACGCTAAGATGCGATTTTTTTTTTTTTTTTGAAACATGGAATCAAATTCTGGTGTGTGTGTTTGTGTGTTTTAATCGGTCACCATTAAAGTTAAAGTGTTTGGGCTTTATCCCATTATGAAGCAGCACTATGAGAGGCTGTTAACTAGAGAGCATCTCTGGGTATGTACATTTGATTAATGAACTAATATTTCGCAGGTATGTTTGTATCACAGTTAATTGAACAACGTGAAAATGCTGGTGAATTGTCATTTCAAGGACACAGAATTTTCTGTAGTGAATATAGAGCGGAACCCCAGACAATCTGCCTCTAACAAGTAGTCCTATGACAAAGACACTTCCTATAAGATAAATGCAGCTGGATGCAGCAGAGATGGAGGGAGACCTCTGTGTAGCCAGGCAACCCTGTCTTCTCCAACACTCAGGAGGCTCCGTGCCATGGCTATATTGGTACTAAAAATCAATACTCCACCCCTTGGCCACAGCTGATTAGACACCTAACTACAGCTGGGTCAGATTCTCCATTCTGGGAATTTGGAATTGAGTCTCTGAGACGCTTTTTGGAATATTAGTACTTGAACTCATTGGGCATGTAAGCTAAAGGACTGAGCCGTAGAGAGCTTGTTTGTAGAAGAAAGAATAAGGCAGATATATCCAGAGACAAAAGATAAGTAGCCTAGGATAAGAAACTGGAGGAATAGCAGTCTTAGTTCCAGTGGCTTCCAGATTCCTTGTTCTAGGCCCTGTGATGTCTTGCTGCATTTCTTGACTTGGATCCATGAGATACCCTCTCTTATCTTTACAATAAATATCCTTCCCCACTTATTTTAACCTAAATTGAGTGGATTTATATTCTTACAAACAAATGATCCTTGCATCAAATTCTCAAAAAAAGCATTTGGGACCATGTGTCTTTTCTCTGTTCCAAACACTTGGGAAAACCCCAAGACTAGGTCAATCTACTTGTCTGCCTTCTTCAAATATGTCGGAGTGGCTGAATCCTGCTAAAGAAGATCAAACGAGTGAGCAGATGGGGCCACCACAAATCCATGGCTGCGGCCCCCACTCTGTGCCAGCAAGCCGCCTGTTTCTCTAGTCAACCTTCTTGTTGCCCCTGGTCATCCTGCAGCTACCACCCCCTTCTCCAGTCCCAAACACTGTGGTCTTCTTGAAAGAATAGTCTCTGTACTTCCCTACCTCGCCTGCAGTATGGATTCCACTCCAAACATGCCACTGAACCTGCTCCAGCAGGGGCTCGATTTCTGCCGGCTTGTTACCAAATCCGAAGACCAATTCTTAGTCCTTATCTTGTTTCTCAGCATCATTTGACACTGCTGAGACTCACAGCTTAAAATGTTAAATATCCAAAAATACCCCCAGGGTGCCGCACTCTGCTAGTTTGTTCTTTCTGTGCTTCTGATGTCCTTGCCTGTTGTCTCGTCCTCTGTGAATCCCTTACATGTTGATGTTTCTCAGGCTTTAGGTCCTGGACTCTTGTCAATAGGACACTCTATCCCCAAGGGAGCTCATCTACTACCGAGGCCTAACGGTCTTAAAGAATAGTATCTCTAGTTCGGTCCTGTCTTACTGTGTACTTCCAACGGCCTGCAAGAGACCTTCCACACTTGGACATCTTTCTCATTTAATGCAAAACACCCCAAACCAAATCCATCTCACCTCTCCCCTCTTCTCCTTTGCCTGGGTGCCCTCCATGACCCCCAGTACAAAAACCAGGAACCCAAGCACCGTCTTTGACTCTACTTCCTCCTTCCACCTCCCTATAAATGTTCAAAGTTCTGTAAACGTTGTCTTTTAAATATGTCAAGGATCTGCCCACTTTTGCTTTCCTACCATCCCTATGTTAAGTAAGCCATCATCACCTCTCACCAGGATTATTACAAAGCTTAACATGTGCCCGACTCCAGTCTTATCCAAAAATGCAAATTTGATATTATTTGTCCAGTGTCATCATCACTTAGGACCAAGTAAACATGCTTTGTTGTTACTTCTACACAAAATCTGAGTGCCAAGTCAGTAACAATGCTTACTTTGACTCACAAATCTTTTTTGGTAATATACCACATTATGAATTTAAAATTAATATTTCACTTGTGTTAAAATGGTCATACTTTATGAAATGTCTCCCTTAAAAATTAAATAATTGCAAGATTATTTATTCTAAAATTTAGAAGTCATAGTTGCCCCAAGACTAGGAGGTGAAAAGGAAGCATATTTAGACTTTCTTTCAGACTATCCTCTTTCTCTCCATCTTGACTTAAACAACTTAACAGAACTTCCAACTATTTTCATTAATGCTCCAAGTATTATTTTAGATAATTATATACACACACAGAATCATGTATATATTATGTATAAACATGTCATTAAGGTATATACACATACATTAATACATACTAATAAACATGTGCTTCACATTGAACACAATATTATTAAGAGAAGCTTTACCAAACAAACTGATCATGGGTTTTACTTTCAGAATAAGTGTAAAAACAAACCAAAACAACAACTAAAGAACTAAAAACCAAAATGAAAATAAACGAAAACAAAACGCCAGCATGTTGTTTGCCACAAGCTGAGACGGAATATCGTCAACCCTTAAGCTCCTGTCCCCCCCTCACCTTCTCAGGCAAAGGAGTGACTTTGTGACTCCCAGTTCTTTAGACAAAATGGGTAAGATCCTCAAGGGTGCCAAGGCAAGGGGAGGTGGGTGCGTTCGCCAGGAGTGAATGCAGTCGTGGGAGGAGGATGTGTGTCAGACAGACTCAATGTCAAAATTCCAGGTGAAGCACCCAGGACCTCTGGAACCCCAGGCAATTCGCATGACCCTTCTTGGCCTCAATTTCCTATGTGTAAATGGGGAAAATAATACTGAATTCACAGGGTTGTTCTGAGAATGAAGTGAGTTTAAATATGTAAAGTGCCTAGCCGGTACCTAACAAGAAACAAACCCTTAACAATGGTAAGCTGTAATTACTTTCATATTTTTCACCACTCTAGAATTAAAATTACAGATAAAAGAGACAAAAATCTATGCAAAGATGAGACTGTAAAAATCTAGTTACTGGTTGTTTTAATTATATATAGATCAAGTTACACAGAAAATCACTGAAAAAGACTATTCTCAGAACAAGAAGAATAACATGCATTCTACTGGGAGAAAGAAGGAAGCATATTATAGAGTATAACTAAAAAGCAGTATTTTTTATTAAATGTGTGGTCTTAACTGCTCCCTCTATTTTAAACCTAGAGAAGAAAATTATCAGGTATTATTGTTGTTGTTCTTCAGCAAATTAATAGCTGAAGTTTTAAAAGTCAATTAAAGAATAAGTTGTTTTAAATATTCAGGCAAAATTCTGTTTAAGAAAGAAATATCTAACTGGGGTCTTCTTATATAATGAAGGAAAACTCTAGGATTCATTATTATACAGACCCTCTCTTTTATGACCACTAATGTGCTCTGCACCCCTGGGGTTTGCGAAGACAGGGTACTCCAGAGTGCAGTACGGGAGTGGTGATCTCACCTAGAGATGGAGGAAGAGCCGTCCCTCCCTGCCAGTTTAGTTTACCACCTTCAGATCAGCTCTTGAAAGTGCTGTCCGCAAAAATCCCCCAGTGCTTTGGACAGCCCTAACAACTCTATGGTGATGCCTAAGATTTCAAATCAATCAAAGGCATTCCTTCCTGAGACAGCCTTCCAGCAATTCCGCTGAGAGCCAAAGGCCCACATATATGCTAACCAATCATGTAACTAGACAGTTTCCTCCCTTACGAATTCTGAAACTAGCAGCAAGTGTCCCACAGGTCAGGAAAAAGGTGATCTGTCTGTGCACCAGTGTTAATGTCTGGAGTTCACTTCTCAAGCTTCCAGGAAAGCGAGAGTGCTCTTAGTCCCTGCTGATAAGCAGTCACTTCGTGATGATTAAGGTGACTAGTCCCACATACAGTCCCACTTCTGCTACTCTTCTGCTATCCACCTTTGTGTCATTAGCTCCACCTCTCTGTGAGAGAACACACAAAAGGACGGAAGATGAATAATAGCATGGGTAAAAAATATGAAAGAAAAAGACAGCTACATTAAGACAGCTAAAACGAATACTTGATTACCTGTGGCATATTTGGCTGTAAAATCCTAAACCTCTATTACCACATTAAAGCCAAAGTAGGGGATTTAGGTCAAAGCTTTTACTTATCAAGAACACATACATCCAGATTCGTTTTCCTAATGAGAAATCTACAGTCAGTTAACTCAAACCAGGTATTACAACTTGTTAAACTTCTAGTCCCCAAAGAAGTCCCTTCTAAATGCCTACATTCTAATGCCTTTACCTTATGAAAAGCTGGGGTGTAATTCTCCAGATCACAGGTGGGTGGAGAACTACAACCACAGAAGCAACTACACTGAATCCCAGATTTACAGGCAGATTCTAATGCAACTACATTAAAGAAGCATTAAGAAAGAAATAGATGAACAGCATTTCCCCTAAGGTCAACTGTTTTTAAACGTCTGTATTTTGGTTCATCACACTATGCTCTATGTTGGAATAGGACTCTTTCCTATTTATAAAATTATTGTTTATTTGATTTCAATAAATTTTAGAAACATTGACAAGGCTTGGGAAATGCAGGTATCTTTTGATTTTAACTTTTCCTATTTTCCTCACCACCAAAGGCAAGCAGATTTAAAATTCTAAGACTGAAATAAAAAAAAAAACAGATTGAAGGGGCATTAAAAAAAAAGGCTAGAGAAAAAGGAGATTAAAACATACTCGTGGTCAGCAAAGGATACCTTTACCTCTCTACATTAATCAGTATTTATTAAATAAATCCTACTCTGAAATCTAACATGAAATAACTTACAATTAAAAATAATATCATAGGTCAAAGCTTTCTATTATTTTAGGTTGAATCATAAGAACTTAAAACTAAATTCAGCCAAAATGTTCTTCAGAAAGTCTTTAAGAATATAATGTTCCAATTAAAGGAAGTAAACTTTTAGAACATTAGTTGATGTTCTGTTTCCAAATCTAATCCTCCAGGCATAAACTACAAAGTTAATAAAGACCAGATTAAAACCAACCAAGAACAAATTATTAATTCCGTTTTTCCATTTCACTCTTCAATTCTTGTTTTAAATGCACTAGGAGTCTCTGTTGCAGACATAGTTAAAGCTGCAGCAGCTCTAATAATCAACGGATTTATCACAAAGGGTGTAGATACTTTCTAAATGAAAGCACCATATGCCTAATTATTGAGCTAAATTTATACATGTAGCTATCTCTGAATGAAACATTTTCAGCCTTTCGGCTCACAGAATATTTCTTTCCATGCCCTTAAGGTATTTCTCCAGATTTCATTCTTCTCCTTTTTTCCCTCTCCCCCAGTCTGAGTGCTGGGTGACGCACCAGGCCAGGAAGCCAGAGGGAACTGGACACTGATGAATGGTCACGCTCTCTATGGTCTTCTCAAGGATGAACATCACTTCTATGAGATAACAACTGAAAGGAGGCAAAAGAATGCTTACTTTCCTGCCACAGGAAGCAGGAATTTTGGCAACAACAACTGAGTAGGGAGGTAACAGCAGAAAACACAAGCTTGTATTGCAGCCCAGGCTTCCTTTTCTTTCCTGGAAATGACTTCTCAAACCCAGTTACTTACTGACAACCCCTTTCTCAACAAAAGGCCGAGCTTATTACTCTAAACAATCCCTAGTTACTGATAAATAAATACTATTTATTGAATAATGAATGCTATGTGCCAGGCATTATGCTGAGAGATTCACATACATTTCCTACTTCAATTCTCACAATGACTGTGCACAAAGAGAAACGTTAGCCCCATTTCACAGGTATGGAAAGGGACGTTCAGATGGTTTGTACTCTGTCACAGTGCCTCACAGTCAGACTAGAATTTTGGTGATATACTTAAATCGTTTCTCAATTTGGTTACATTTAAGACAAATTGCCTTCCATTGTTATATTCTGGGCTGTGAACCTATGGTATAGAAAAAGGTGTCTCCACACTTAAGGGGTCTAACATCTAGTTGGAAGATAACATATATGCCCATGAAATTGGCAACCCACAGGGCAAAGCCAGAAATAACAAATGCCATGGAAATTTGGAAAACGGAGAGAGATCAGTAAATGTTGGGAATGTGAGAAAGGGTTTCATGGAGGACATGGATGCTGAGCAAGTAAGAGGACTTCCGACTGAGAGGAATAAACTAAACAAGGCAAAGCCCTTAATTAGTTGTGTTTTGGAGATGGTATCTATGCAAGTTTAGTTCAAGCAGTTTAGTTTAGTTTAACTAAAGCTAAAGTCCCTCCTTATTTAAGAGCTATGACTCAAGAAGCAAATTGAGGTGGATTTAGAGAAGACCATGAGTGTCAGCCTAAGGAATGGACACTTCATTCTAGAGCAATGTTTTTCACACTCTAGTCACTGGACCAGACGTATCAGTCACCCGGGAACATGTTAATGGGGCCCACTCAGATCTCCTGAGTCAGAAACTCTGGGGGCAGTGCCCAGCAATCTGGGTGCGTTAACTTGCCCTCCAAGGGATTCTGAAGCTGGCTGAAGTTTGAATCCCTACTCCATAAGTGTACTTGAGAGATAGGTGACTTGAGAGAAGTGATATTTTAGGAAAACTAATCCAATAGTGAACTACAGAATGAATTGGAAAAGGGACAATTTACAAGTTCATAAAATTCACAGAGCTTCTACCATGCAATTATTTATACAAGAAAGCCCTTTTCAGGAGCTACAAAATACTTAATTGGGAAACAGAAGACCAAGGTTCTTTCCCAAAATATCACTCCTTCTTACAGAGAAAATTTTTATTAAATTCTAATTTCTCTAGTGGAAAATAACCCCTAACCTATTACTTTTCATTTCTGTGTGGTACTGTAAATATTACTTATAAAAACATCATTGTCTCAAAAATATTTCCCGGAGGGGGGCAGGGGGAGACCCAAACCAACCTTAATTAGGTGTCTCATGTATAAAATTGAAACCTAAGAAAAATGACAGCTCTTATTAAATGTAGTCCACAACTCTAGATACTAATGAACAGAAATGAATGAGGACTCTACCTAATTTCAAAATCACATACCTGAAAAACAAAATACCAAGTGTAAATATAAAGCAGGCTAACTTTTAAACAAAACAAACTTTTATATTCAATTAAGTGTTGACTTTCAAAGGAATATCACAAGTATCTACATTTATTTCAGCAATGTTATATCTTCCCAAAAAATTTTTATGAACAACCTGCACAGCCAGTTTATGAGTCATACAAGAAAATGAATACAGTTTTTCATTTTATAAATCATTGTGAAAACAACTTTAAAACAGGAAAAGGTGTTTCCTACGTTGATTGATCTTTATTCACTAGATCTGGTTCTGAATGACTTTTGACTGTTATAAAATATCAACCTTTCCCTCAAAAGACAATGGCTTGTAGCCTATGAGGATACATAGAAGGGGCTCCAAAGATGGGTGGACACCATTTTTGGATTCTGTGATTATATAAGGTGGGGGTATGTGTGTCACACTTAACCTGAATAACTCCTCTTGGTATGTTTGCTTAAATAAGCACATTTGTTCAACAACTATTTACTGAGTCCTATTACGGGCAAGGCCCAGGGTTAGCTGACCCATTGGGTGGATGAGGGGGAAGCTCTTTATCTCGTTCTCAAGATAGTAGTCCTGGAAGAGATGCAGGACTATGAAGAGCCAGCGTCACAGAGATTCTGTACTCTTGGAGGGAGAGAAAACAAGTACTTCTAACCTGTGCTATGGCTTTATCTTATTACTGATAGAACACTTAATAGATAGTAATTTTTATTCACCCTAACTGCTAAAACAGCTTAACGTGGTAGTTAATAAATCATCTTCATTTTTTATGCTCCTCAAATTGCCCAACCCATCCGACTTTTTTTGTTGTTGGTGGTGTTGTTTTTAAGCTACTGAGTTCTTCATCACACATTCTAAGCTAAGTAACCCCTAGGAGGCATAAATAATGAAGACTAACCAAAATGCTTAATATGAGTAAATGTACACAATGTATTAAATACACGCCAATTACTACATAAAGTTCCTTTTACACTTAATAAGAATGCCTTATAAAATTGCTGACTTGGGCAAATAACTCCTGAAAACACAGTATGGACTGTTGAAGCATTTCTAATTATGAGATGAAAACCTGTAGTTGACTAGATACATTATAACATTCGACACTGCTAGTTGACTACAAAAATAACATGTCTCAGAGAACAGCATCCTAAATATTCTAAAATTACTATCATTTCAAGCCACAATTTATAAAAATAATATAGTACATTTATGTCAATCGTTATTCACCATGTTAATGCAGTCTCAAAGCCAAATTTAAACAGTTCTGGTGTTTGGCAGACTTTTATGAATTACCAAGGTCAGAATAAAAATACATTCTGAAATGTGCAACTCCTCACTATCTTAAAAATGCATGACTAAAAACACATTATTTGAAGGAGTAGCAAAAAAAAAAAAAAGCCCAAACTCATAAACAAATCATGCTTTTCTTTTATTCTCAAGATTCCTTAAACAAAATGCATATTTATATTTAAAACACTAAAGGCCTCTAACATAGGACATATAACGTAATCTTCCCTCTGTAAGAATTCAGCTTTCTAAGACTTGCCATTTTCTGGCATCACTAAAATCACTTCTGAAATTCTATTTGGACTATTTTTGATCTTCAACTATAAACTTAAAATATTAGGAAACCATCCTGATGAATTCTAAAAAAAAAAAGAAGGATCCCTCCCACCTTCCCCAGATCTTCAGAGAGGCCAATACTTTCCTCAAATATCTGATGCCAAAGCCCAACTATAACCTAATAACGAATATGAGCTGATGGGAGCTGTCTGGGTCTTAGCTGAGGAAAAGTGGACTGTTCCAAGGTGCTTGGTAAGTACTCCTATCAATAAAGAGTACTTTTTATCCTAAGTGACCAACCCAGGGAAGAAGCAAATTTTGTTGTAAGTTTTTTTTTTTTTAAATAAAATGCTGTCTATCACCTTCCTGGCCCTTGCCTCTTTTGGGAGCCCGTGTCCCACCAGCCAGCTTGTTAGATCCACCCTCTCCAATGGACACCCTCCTCCTTAAGCTTCCATGCTTTGCCTTTTCCCCAAATCCTGCCCCTTTAATAACTTCCTTGTTCTATCCAACTCACAATGAGGAAATGCAACTAGTCAACCAACACAGAAGAAAATGTTGCTCAAAGAAAAGCAAATTAAATATACAAGATACTGTTTCATCACCTATGAAATTTACAAAGATTCAACAGACTACATTCACTGTATTACAAGTGAAAGTATAAATTGTTTCTGGAAAGTAATCCCTCAAAATGTACTATGATCCTTTGACCCATTCATTTCCTCTTTCAGGAATTTAAGGGGAAATCCTACTTATGGGGGTCAGGGCAATGAAAAATAAGATGGAAACTTAATGGACAAAGGTGTTTATCTCAGCATATTTTTATGAAAACAAAAAACTGGAAATAACCTAAATGTGCAGGTCCAAGGGAATGGTTAAATAAACTATGATGCTTCTATTTCATATATTATGCTATCATAAAATGACACTTCAAAAGAAAACGAAAAACACGTTTATATAGTGTGGTTATAACGTTGGGGGGGAAACCCTTATTTGTTGGGGTGGAGTAGTGTTGGTATTACTTGTGACTAAGTGATAGGAATGTGAAGGATACATTTTTCTTTTTTCTATTCCTGTGTACTTTCAAAATGGTTTTTCCTAAGCCAGCATTGGTTTGCAATGAAATAAGACAATGAAAGACACTTCCTTCTTCTACAAACCTATTCTCACCTTGCTAAGACAAACCTCAAAGGATGATAATTTCTGCTGGGTAACTTGAGTGATATACTTTTAACAGCAGCCTTTAAGAAGCAATACATCACCTCTGAAACAAATAATACATTTATGTTAAAAAAAAAAAAAAAGGATAGTAGGAAGGGAAAAATGAAGGGGGGGAAATCAGAGGGGGAGATGAACCATGAGAGACTATGGACTCTGAGAAACAAACTGAGGGTTCTAGAGGGGAGGGGGGGGTGGAGGGGTTACCCGGTGATGGGTATTAAAGAAGGCACGTATTGAATGGAGCACTGGGTGTTATATGCAAACAATGAATCATGGAACACTACACCAAAAACTAATGATGTAATGTATGGTGATTAACATAACATAATAAAATTAAAAAAAAAAAAAAAAAAAGAAGCAATACATCAACAAAAGGGAGGCACTGATGGTGAAATTTCAGGCAGCTGGGAATGAGATTTTGCGACTAGGAACACACCCCTGTGCTTCCTTAATCATTCTACAGGGCTGTCCTTTTGCCTTATGCCCTGATAGAGATCCAGCGGGGAAACACACCCTTGTAGCAGCTCCAGCACAGATTCTTGTGAAAGGGGAACTAGGGTCAGGCAATCATGCCCAAACATCAGTTCAGGGAAGCTGGACTGAAGCTGGACTTGGCCACCCCCAGCATGGACCATAAGCCCTCACTGCCTATCCATGGGCCCTCTGGTCCCTCAGAAGGATCAAGTGCTCCTCGGAGGACTTCGAAAAGATCGTTCAGTGAGAAAGGGTTGGGTAGATAGTTTCCAGCAGTAGCTCATGGTCTTTGCCTGGCCTGAACTCACTCTCCCCACAGTCATTCACAGGTCTGTGCCCATGCCCCACGGCCACACGCTGTCCTCATAACCCCTAGCCTCAGCAGACAGCCATCCCCACCTGCGCAGGGGCAAAGAGGCTCTTCATGGGCGTGGTGTGCTGTTACCAGCAGCGGAAGCTGGCGACCTTCCTCAGGTTCTCACCCCTTTCTTCCATGCTTCCTCTCCCACCGAGCACCCTCACAGGAAGGACTGGGGACAGGACAGTCCAGTGGGAGACCCACATACAAAAGCATGAAGACGTGCAAATGGAAGTTACTATATTAAGGCCGGCGTGTCACTAAAGGAAAGGATATAGAGCAAGAGTGATGAGAACACAGTGGGGCAGTTCGGGGACTGAGCCTTTGATAAGCTTAATAACCAGGGAGACAAAGGACTGATGGAAAAAAGGAAGTGAAGGAGGCATTCTAGTTACAAAAGACAAGCGAATACAAAGGATGGTGGGCTTTTTAATTTTATTATCTCTGTCCTGGATTATCTGCAGGACTGCTGGACTCTAATGTACCTAAAGCAACTGCCAGAGTATTCAAAACAGAAAGGAGGGCTGCGCCTTTTAAATGCTCTTAAGCCTTAATCTCATTTGGTTTTCTTTCAAGCATCTAATGATCACAGAAGTCTTTATCAGGACCCAGGGCGGGTAGGGCAGTGCTGCCCCTTCTCCAGAGCCAAGGAATTAACCAGCATTGCTTTCTCAAGCAAAGATGTTCCTCTCCCTCTAGGATGGTCTCAGTGGGGCTTCTCACTGCTGGCCTGCCATTCAGGGCTGAAGAGGTGGGAGGGCGGGGCAGGCCAGCCAGCCACCAAAACATAGGTTCTCATTAGAGTCAAGAAATCACAGGCAGAGTGCGGCCTTCAGGCTAAGAGGCAGTTCCCAGCTCTGACGTTAGTGCGTTGGGGGAATCTCAGGAAGTCATGGCTCGCCGGGCCCTGGCTCTCACCTGGAAAATTAGGACTGGGCTTCAGGATCTCAGAGGTCTTTCTGGGCCCAAAACCCTAACCAATCTCAATTTGTGGCTCTCAAGGAAGGGCAAACTCTGAGTTACAAAGTACAACTGATTTATCTGAATTTTGATTATTAGATGATAGACTGAACTCTGACTATAGCACTGATCATAATTAAGTAAATTTCTGTCAAGTCTGAAGTAATTTTCTTCTCACTTCTTAAAAACATTCCTCCAAAGATAAAACTGGTTCAAATGCACTTTCCCCAATTTCTCTTTCTATTTGGGGGAACAGTTTCAATGCCTAAGGAGGTAACTCAAGCGCTGTGATTACTCTGAGAAGGAGCCACTTCAGGAACGGGCGCATCTGACTGTGAGAAAGAGACGAATTCTTTCTCAAATACTTGAAATACAGAAGCTGAAGAAGTATATCGTTTTAAAGATACCTAGAGTTTTTTGGAATTTGGAAGGAATTTGAGAAAATCAGAGTTGACAGTAACACAATAAAATCACAGCCGTCTGGAAAGATCATCGTGATGAACTGGAAATGTATCCTTTTAAGCACCAAACTTGATTTGAACTGTTTTTGGTAACCTTTTGAAACTTCGTTATCCACTTCCTGATTTACCAAACATTATGAAACAAAGTAATCTTAGATTGATGGCTTTAGGGAACGACTAGTAACAGTAATAATAGCAAGTAGCATTTATCATACATTTGCAACATGCCTGATATCATTCTAAGTGCTTGCTGTGTGGATGATCACATTTAAACCTTCTGATCCAATGAAATGGGTGCCCATTTTTGTCTTCATTTTACAAATGAGAAAACCGAAGCTCTGAAAGATTCAATCGCAACTTGCTTAAGGTCACTCAATGGCAGGGATTCAGGTCCTGGCCATCTGCCTCCAGAGCAGCCCTTCTCATCCCCACCATAGTGCTGCAAGTGGACGGAGCAGGAACAGGCAAGGGTATCCAGAGACTCTCTAGGACCTACTTGGGCGAAGAGAACTGTGCTCCTACAATAAAGAGCCCATAGATTGTTGTAATTTTTAAATGTATGTTTACTTTTTAAAAAACACAGTCCTTCAGGCTAGCTGTCAATTCTTCTGTTACACATCAGGCCATGTCAAAAGAGTATGCACATTTATAGTCTGAAGTAGCTCCCCCATGCCATCACACTCCTCTAAGCTGCCCCTCTTCTTGTCTCTCTTCTTTTCGCCTCCCCACCTCTCTTTGTAAAAAATGTCCAACTGAATGATTACAAATGCCTCTGCTTCCTGCCGAGATCTGTTTATCAACAGAAAAAAATGTCATATCAAACTTTTCCTGGGTGGCTTTAAAAAGAAGAGGTCTTCTAAATCATGCCACTAATAAGATTTAAAAAATGACTATAGTTAATGTAACTTAACTAATACAAGGTCAAATTTATAATACTGCAGAATTGTGTTTTGTACTCATTCTACATTAGAGTCTGCAAATGATGAATATGGCCAGTCCATTTATATACTTCTGTGGCATTTTATTTAGGAGGCAAGCCATGTTAAGACAGTGAGCAACACTCACCAAGGATCCGGCTTCCATCCTCAACTCTAATCTGATTTCCGGAATAATCTCTGTCTCAGTTGCATCTACTGTAAAATGAACAAGCTGAGCTATCTCTAAGGACTCATACAGAACAATATGACTTAGAGCATATGTTTACTTTTAAAAATCAGAGAGTTATAATTTTTATGGCCTATTGTTGGTAAAAGAAAAAACCTGCATAGTTTGTATAAAGGATCTTTAAAAGCAGATTTGGGAGTGAGGGTTAAGGCAGGGCTGATTAGAGGTAGTTCAATTACTTAACACTAAACAAGACACGAGGCTGAGAATTGAAGGAAAAGTCATGACTTAATTTTCCCAAAGAAATAATTCTCTTCCTTAAACTACCAAATATTGGTTTCTCTATTACTCTTTTGTCTGGTTAGGGGAGAGGCATTTCATAGTATCTCTGGAATCCATGGGGTGGATGTTCCTATTTTGATCAATCGATACTCATCTTTGACAAACACACACATTTTTATGGTTTTGTAGGTTATGAAGAACTTAAAAGGTCACAGGTTCTCTATTGGACTATGGGCTATATGCAGGTTCCAGTGCAGTTCTGATCTACCCATGTATATTTATCTCTCATCACTCACACTGATCTGTAGGTATTCCTCCCCTCTGACCTTGAGATACATGCTTGAAACTCTCTTTATTGAAGAACTTGTACTACCACAGCTTATGGAATAATTCAATATAAATATATAAGTTTCCCACTGAATTCCAACAAACTCAGATTTCATACAAAGGCACTTACTATACATGTGAAATACTAAGATATATTTCTCAAGATGGTTTATTTGATCAGCTCACCTAAAAAATACACAAGCATTGACTCAAAAATGCATTTTTTTAACCACTTTTCACACCTTAACTAGGTTCTAAGGCCTATGAATCTTAAGTTACCTGGTAAGAGGAAGACAGAATATTCCTCTCAAACAAATTATCAATAGCTTACAGAAAATTAAACTGAACGTAATTGATCATCCATTAACAATCTTTTCTTGCTTTCATGTATTAAAGTTCAACAGTCAGGATCTACTCTACCACTTATAGTGCTGAAATCATCATTTATTCATTTACCTATTAAAGAGAAAAAAATTTTACAAATACTCTATGACCTACCTGCTCTGGGGAAAAACCTAAGAGTGGGGGAATCTTGCCTTTGCCTCTGGTCAATGTCAGGTATGTTTCAGAGTAGGGTGAGCAGAACAGGCAGGGTAACTCAAGGGTATTGAAGTTCCTCTGGAGTCAGGTCTTCAAATTCTGGCTTTTATTATTTTGCAAATATTATTTTCCACACCAGAACTACCCATACAGATAAATTGGAAAGTTAAGTCTTCAAAATAAAAGTATTAGTCTGTCTGGGTAGATTATTCCTACATCTGATCTTTAATAAAAGGGTTAATCATCAAAAGTTAACATAAATGATAGACTCAAGAACAACATAAGGCTACTGTGTAAGACATAAAAATACATTTTAACCATTAGCCATCAATATGAACATTTTCTTTAAACTTATGATCATATAAGTAGGTCTGAAATAAAAAACTAAAGAATGCTTTGAGAAACCTATAGACAACTCTGACTGCCATGGCTGACCAATCCTAAAGCCTTGCCTGAGAGGCCCCAAGCCGAGTGTCAGACCCTTCACTCCTACCCCATTTAGGCTGGTGGAGACTCCAGTTTGAGAAGGGAGGAATCCCCTCTGAGAAGATGTCTTCAGCCCCTATTACTCAAGGACTCCCCATAATTCCAGGAGATGAAAACCAAAATTATTCATCCTCTAAATTAGGATTATGGCTCTAATCCTAAAGGACTGTACAAGTTCTTTGTACAGGCTCAAAACAAAACAAAACAAAAAAAAAAAAAAAAAGAAAGAAAGAGAAAAAGCTTCCTGATTTTTAAAAAAGGGTTAAGGTAGAAGAGGAACTAGACTATTTGTTTAAAAATTCCATGGTGTTATTTTAACTTTGGTCCTTCATTATTTTAACACTGCTTTTTAAAACTAAGGATAACTTGAATACAATTTTAAAAAGATCAAACTCATGAAAATATATTCTATGTATCATAAAATTCAGGGAAATTCCAGAGTTGATTTTTTACAAAGTTTTCATGGGGCGGGGGGAGCATCTTGATTTCAATTTTAAGTATTACATCAAAGTTTTACCATCCATCGAATTAGTACTGGAAAGCATATAATGGCTTTTTGTGAAGGGAGCTAGGTAATATCCTATTTGAAATTATGACTGTCTCCTCTAGACACAAATTTGTTAAAAATTTACCAAAGTACCAGTAACACAATTGTGTTGGCATTATAAAAATAGTATTAGCTGTCTTTAAATTAAATTTACAAATTAAATGTTTGGCTCAGAAATTATAGTCTAAGCTCTCAACATACTAGACTTGCCTATACTTTCTAAATTTTAGCTATAAAACTGTTAATACATTCAGGTGTACTAACACCTGAGAGAGCCTAAGTATATAAAGAGAACTAGAAAATACAGGGACAACAAAGATCAAAACCAAGACAAAGATCTACTGGTCCATGACAAAAAGTCCACAGTGGTACCAGAAACTGAATATAAAAGTGTGAAGTTAAAGCGCAGTGCTCTATTTACAATAGGTAACCACTCTTTCCTTTCTAAAACTGAACATTTTCAGCACAGTTTTAGAATGGCATTTTTTTTTTTTTTTTGGTTTACAAAGGAACGCATCTGCCTGAACTAATCTGATGAAAAACCATAATCCATTTCTTCCCATTAGCTTTTGACTAAATACTGAAGCTAATTATGCTAGCTTTTTTGGGTTCTCACGGCAACACGGAATTTTAAAGAACACATTACTTCCACCACTTTATGCAAGACTGGGCAGTTTCAAAACATCTAAGTGCTAAGACGTTAGCACCACACAGATAACAGAAGGCTACGTAAATTTTCTTTACATGGCTAATTAAGACCTTTTGATTTAGAGAGACAGATAACATGGATCCAGTAGGGGCAGATAGGCATACTGTTAATATGCTGTCCTCAATTCCCACTGCTTTTGCTCTTGACGCACTTTTAATCACTATTGGTTGGTATGGATAGCTTTTCAACATCCATGCATCTTTAGTATTTAAAATAATTTCCTTGGACAACTGTGATCTGCACTAACTGGCAGCTCATAGGAATTTAGAGGCAAGAAATGTGTGAATTACACTGTTTTAAACTTAAGGGAAACATAAGCATATAGATTTACAGTTAATTTACCTATGATTTTGTTTGGATATTTTTAAGGAGGATGGGAGATGAAGAGATGAGGGAAATTGGTGAGAAATAGAGCTTTTTATCCACTTTCCTGGTTTGGTATCCCTGACAGGATTTCATGGAGAAGGCAATCTGCTAGAGAGAAGTTGTCCGGGGACATAAAATCTATTCCTCCAAGTCTGGGAGGTTCTATGCCTGAAGAAGGGTCCCAAAGCAGAAAGGCTGATGGGCTTGAAGGAATCTATCTGCACAGAAGGATGAAGGCACCCTCTTTGTGCCTAGGGTAAACTGAAAGGGACCCAAATCTACTTTAACTTGCTCAATTACAGCTAAAACCAAATTCATCTGGTTTTATACTAAAGTCACAAATCCTGTAACAATCAAGCTGCCTCCATTCTGTAGGTACTCAAGCTAAATACCTCTTCACCAACTCAAAATTGTTTACTCTCTGAAAATGGGAGAATGAGGCCGCTTCCTTTCCTGATTACCTACCCAATGTCAAAACATAAAATTTATTTTCACAGAGACTCTGACATTTTTTGAATGCCAAAATATTACTTCCACTTATAACACATTTTAGAAATCTGAATCAAGGGCGCCTGGGTGGCTCAGTTGGTTAAGCGACTGCCTTCGGCTCAGGTCATGATCCTGGAGTCCCTGGATCGAGTCCCACATCGGGCTCCCTGCTCGGCAGGGAGTCTGCTTCTCCCTCTGACCCTCCCCCCTCTCATGTACTCGCTCTCTCTCATTCTCTCTCTCTCAAATAAATAAATAAAATCTTTAAAAAAAAAAAAAAAAAAGAAATCTGAATCAAGATTTGGGATGAAATGCTTTTAATATGGTTCCTCCAGCTCTTGGATTGTGTTAAAATTCAGGCTGGTATAGTTTCATACAGGAGAGTAGCTGTGGAAGGAAGCACGTCCACAAAGAGCCTGCTGACTGGTGAAAGGTGACCAGGAGAAGCCCTGGCTTCAAGTCCTAACTTGGTCACTAACTAATTCTGGGGCTTTGGGCTCCTCAAATTTCATCTTTAAATTGACAGTCTTAAATGACTTTAAAGGTCCCCCTCAGGTTTAAGCCAGTTAAGTGGCCATATGCTACAAGTGCTAACTGAAAATTACAAGAAATAAATTATGAAAGACTTATCGAAGTCCATGTTTGTCTTGGATTAAGTTTGTCATTTTTGTGTTGCTGTGGAGGCAAACCTGTTGCATCGCATAAAATACTCTTTCTCACTACACCAGAAATACAAGAGACAATTGGCTGGCTTTTTAAATTTTTCATTTTTTAAAATGTAAATAAACAACAGTGTGCCCCCTATGATAGAAAGTTCTCAAGTTTCACCTTTATAATCTATAAGTACACACAGGATGCCACCTGGCAGCATAAGGCCACATGACTGAAGGCCAGGGAGTGCTGGCTTGCTGTTAGAACCTTCTTATCCTGCATGATCAATGCTTTGCGTTTATGTTCAACCTTCATTTCGAGCCACGTCCAAGCCTCAGTAGGGGGCTGTTTGGGACCTTCACTGTCAATGTTCTCAGGCAGGGACGATTACCCGTGAGGAGGCCCATGAAAGAGGAGGTTTGCACACCACCTCACCTGCCCATGTATTTAATACCTACCTCACGTGGTTTATGCTTACCAGAGCACGCAAATTAAAAGCAACGGGATTCAACCTCAGATCTTAATTGGCCACATCTACTGTGATAGTCAAAAAGGAAAACTAAAGAGCCTTTGACACTGCACCTGGTGGAAGCTGAAAAGCTCTCTGTCCCCTTACACTGTAATGTTATAGTCTTAAGAGTTTCAGAGGTTTGTCTTTTTCTCCCAAAAAAACGCTGCCAGGCAGGAAGGGTTTCCAGTACGGTGCACTCACCTCTTTGATCTTTGCCCTCTTGTCGCGGATGCCAGCGTCGGCCGGCTCTCGGCCAACCGCCCCGATTGGGGGCACGAAGTCCACCGGGGGCAGCCTCCTGAACACCGCCTTGTCACGCAGCTGGTCCTGGGCCACCTTCTCCTTCTCCAGCAGGATGTCTCTTTGGATCTCCTCGGGCAGCTTCTGCAGGGTCTCCTTGGCTTCCCTGAGAGCCCGCTCGTGGTTTTCGCGGATCCTGGCCAAGTTGTCCTCCAGGGCAGCCGCCGGGTCCCCGGGCGCGCCCTCCTCGCCGCGCCTGGCTCGCCCATCTGCCGCGTCCTCGGCGCGCGCCCCGGGCCCGGGCTTATGGTCGGCGGCCGACTGCAGGGCGGGGCTGGAGTGGAACAGGACCCCGCTGAGCAGCTTGGAGGAGTCGGGCAGGAAGAAGATCGCCCCGAAGCAGAGCGTGATGAAGGCGCTGAACACCAGCAGCAGCACGAACTTCTCTGTCAGGCGGAAGGCGGCGGGGCCGGATCCCTTCCTGCCGCCGCTGCCGCCGCCGCCGAGCCCCCCGCCCAGGCCGCCGCCCAGGCCGCCGCCCGCGGGGCTGCTGAAGAGCGGCAACAGGCCCCCCACCGGCATCCCTCCAGCCGCCGCGGCCGCTGGGGTGCCCGCTGTCCAGTGGCCCTGCGCCGCGCCGCTCAGCAGCCAAACTTCGCCGCCGCCCGGCGTCAGCGGCTGCGGGGCTGGGTCCTGCGCATCCAGGCCGCCCGAGCCCCTGGGCTGGGCTGCAGGTATGCCCTGGGGAAACAACTCTTCTGTGGGTCTTCTCCCAGGGGCAGCTCCTTTGGCAAACAAGCACGCGCGACAGACCGCTGGCCGCAGCCCCTGCGGGGAGAGAAACAGTAAAATGTAGTAATTACGATGATGGTGATAAAGTTTCCAGCGGGTCTCCGCCCTCCGACGGCCGTGTGAGCCGCCGGGACAGCTCCCCCAGCGCGGAGTCGGGAGTCTGGCTCCGGGCACCGCCCTCGGAGCTCACTCTTTGGACTTGGGGTGAAGTTTTCTGGTCCCGGGGGGACTGGGTGTCCTGCGCACACCTGGAGCAGGGCCGCGTGCGGGCACCTCCTGGAGAGGGCAGCGCACCTCTGGGGCAGGAGGGACGCTGCGCGGGTCGGGGGGCTAGTCAACTTCGCCAGGTCCCCATCTCGGAGCTGGGACTAGCTGCCACGGCTTCCCAGGCGGCGGCTGAGCGTGCAGCCCGGCCGCCCCGCAGCCCTGGTCGCCGCTCGTCTAGGCTAGCGCGCCGACCCGCGGGCGAGTAGGAGCGAGCAGGGCTGCACGCTGCCCTCCACCGCGGCCCCGCGAGCACTAATACCACTGCCGGTCTCCGGGCATTCGGAAACGAGGGCGGTGACGCGTCCGGAGAGTGATGGCGCGGCCGGGCCAATCACGCACCGCTCAGGGACCCGCGGGGGCGGGGCCGAGGCGGGGAGGGGGCCGCGCGGGGCGGGGAGTTTACGGGAAGCGCAACCTCGCGGGGGCCCGGCCGGGGGCGGGGAGGTCGCGGGTCTGGGAGGCGCGAGGCCGGCGGGAGCGGCAGCGGGGAGGCCGCCTAGACCCGAGCCGGAGGCACAGGGCGCGAGGAAGCGGGCTGGGTTCGGGGTCGGGAGTGTATCCTGCGCGGTCCGCGGGCCCGGGTCGCAGGGGCTCGTTGGCCTTGAGTGGCCCGGGAGGCCCCGGGACTGACGCAGGACCTCCCCGCCGCCCCCTCGGACCCGCCCCCCAGGCCGTGCGAGGCCCGCTCCGAGGGGTCCCGCGAAGGACAGGTCTCGCTGAGAATCGTCCGATGCTGGGTCGTTCTGAACGTGTCTTTTTCTCCAGTTCCCTCTTTTTACCCAAGACGGGGATTCCCCCGGTGCCTGGTAGCAGTCAAACCAAAAGTCCCCCGTAGAGAAGCTGTGATCGGAGAGCATTTGAGCTCTCTGGTCTAACATCCTTTTACGCCCTGAGATACTCATCGTTTTGTGGTTGCTTAGGATGCTTCTTCGTCTGCATCCTTTCTCCACCCACTTGAAGAAAAAAAGTTACATACCTCCCCCACCCACTCCCACTTTCAAAATTCATTTGTCTCATAGAAGTTGGTCAAATTTTCCATTTAAAGAAGACAGTTTTATGCCATAGCTTCAAGTAATAAATTTGAACACTGTGTTGAAATTAAGTGTTGGATGTGATTACTTCCAGGGAAGTAAGGACTTGGTCCAATAGAGATTGTTTTCAAGACAGCATTATTTTCCAAAATGTGTTTGCAATTTCCCTGTTGCTCTGAAAAACAAAACAAAACAAAACAAAAAAACGGTTATCAGAGGGGAAAAAAGTTGACTACTGACTTCTCATTTCTGAAAGCTAGTTTGTAGCAGCCTTAGCCTATGCCTCCCCCTTCTCTGGAAACGTGATTTTCGCTCTGTTTCGGCTTGCCATTTATAAAACAAAGAGCTGGCAGTTTACAGCAAGATGCCTACAGTACAATTGTTTCAGATGTACACTGTATGAGAAAACACAAAATTAAATCAGAAATCCTTATTACAGTTTTCATTTAACTGTTCATTTAAGCCATCATTATTTGTTGTATATTTGTTTTGTGTAACATGAGTTATACCTCCAACGTTTCTGTTAATGGGAAATTGTTTGATAAAACTGACCTTATGGCTTGGTTATTCTCATAATTGCTATGAAATTCTATGCCCAGAAGAGTGCAGCATATCCAAGCAGGGTAACAAAGTTTAGAAGGACTGAAAAAGAAAACATTTTTTTTTTTTAATTAAATGATAGAATAGTAATTTTTATTTCAAACTACATTTGCAAGTTGTGGATAGGCTGAAAAGTTTGAATCAGTGTGAAATAATACTGCTTATTTTCAACAGCTTTAAAATTCAGTTACCTCATGGATAGGTAATAATTAGGGTTAATACCCTAAAAGCTAATCCCTTTATGATCTTTTCCCCAAACGATTTATTATCTTAATTATTATGTTTTAGGAATGGACTTATCTCTTAGAGCCACAAAAATATTTAGAAACTTTAATTTAAAAATAGTATACTAAGTATTCCAGAAAGGCAATACAAACTACTTTTAAGTGTATGTTAAAATGGTAATAAAAGGGGGTTGTAGACCTAATTCTACTTCTGGCGCTCTTTAATTTTGATACCAAACCAGTTTGGACATTTAACTCATCGCCTATAGTGGAAATATTCAAAATTTAGCATATGGTCTTAAAGATGATTTTTTTTTCCTAAAAGCTTTAAATTTGATTTATCTATATTGTGTTTACAGCTTTTAAAATGATGGCTCTGTTTATTTCTGTTCCCCTTTATGAAGGTTACTTAAAGATTACTTTATTAATACCTGTATTTCTTATAAAACAGAGATTTATTATGAGTGAAGCCTAGCTTTAATGATTTTTTTTTTTAATTTTATTTATTTGCGAGAGAGAGAATGAGAGACAGAGAGCATGAGAGGGAGGAGGGTCAGAGGGAGAAGCAGACTCCCCGCTGAGCAGGGAGCCTGATGTGGGACTCGATGCCGGGACTCCAGGATCATGACCTGAGCCGAAGGCAGTCGCTTAACCAACTGAGCCACCCAGGCGCCCTAATGATTTGTTAAACAAGAAAATAGCATGGGTGGTTGATTATAGGATATGTTTTAAATGGGGCCAGTCTGTGTTAGGTAGGATGAGAAATATGTGGGAGTGCTCATATTTGGGCTATAGCAATTAAAAAAAAAAATCGGAGAGAAGGTATTTGAAGGGACATATCAACTAAATTAACCATGTAAAAACTTTTAAAATAACCACACAAAGTCCTGTATATTCATGGTAAAGGAAGAATACTGGATGGTCAATAAATTAGAAATTGTATTTTGTTGAAGCAAAATCTGACACTTTGCCCCGATTTCAATACCATAAGCACTTCTCATTCCACAGCTGGAAAAACAATGTTTTATATCTTGACATAAAGCAAAAATACAGGTGATGGTTCTGGTCCCCAAATAATAAAACCTTGACCCTGTCCCATAAATCCATACTCACCCACCACATCTACCTGAAGATATGTTATGATCTCTGTGGATACAATGATTGTGACAAAGTTGCTGTTTCTTCATTATGAATAGTCTAATGCAAATTTAGCAACCTTAGTAATTCTGTGTGGTTTTTTCTGTTTAAATACTTGCTGTGTGTTCTGATTTGGCCAGCTAGTCCTGAAGTATGATTTCCTTGTACCTTTTGCAAGTGTGCCTACAAACCTAATTCTTACCTTTTCCTTTTCCAATGCTTATATCTCTGTATCTTTTTTTCATAATTTATAAATTTTTGTGTTTCAAGATAAAATCTTTAGAATCAAGTAATTTTTTTAAAGTTGGTTTTGGTTAGAGATATCCCCCCCAAGGTGCAAAGAAATCCCCAAGTTATTTGACTGCTTGGATTTCTGTGCTTTTAAAATGTTTAACAAAGGGTACATTTATTTTTTGTATTAACATGCCAAAAATTAAATATAGTAATAATTATAAACAGGGTTGGGGGAGTGACAATGTTTTTATAAAAACTATGGTGAATGAATATTTTATAAAGTTGTAAGTCCCAAAAAATTAAAGTGCAAAAATATTTCTTAATAGGAAGTTTCTAGAAGGTACTAGGTAGAAGTTTATGGAAGAATCCCTTTGAGAATTTTTCTTTGATTTAAAAAGTATAAAAAAGTAATATAACAAAAGAAATACACTTAACATACATGTATAACAGTTAACCATTGAAATTGCCCAACACATTAGATTTCTGATAAAATTTTCCTGTTGCTGATTTTCTACTTGTCTTCAAATTTTAGGTCAGAATAGGTTTTGGTCTTTATTTAAAAAAAAACCAAAATGTAATATGGAAAAAAAAAATAGTTCATTGTGAACATTAATCTTGAGTTTTCAGTACTTCATTGGGCAACTCTGAATTTTACATGAAGTTTATTAAGATAGGAATTAACCAAAGTTACAAAATAAACTGTTAATAGTATTTGTGGTCGTTTGAGGAGCTACAGTCACAGCTCTGGTTCTTTTTCTCTCACTCCTCAATTTACTTTGGAACTGGCCGTAAATAGATTATTTTTATAAGGACTCCAATCACCTTTGTGTATGTGTGGGAGGGGGCGGTAAGAGGCTGAATCAATGAGACCCCTCTGTCCTTGCATGTTCTGTTGAAATATGTTTTTGTTTTGAACACTCATTTCGTAAGTATTAGCAGTCCCCAACTTAAAAACATTGTGTTCCACCAAGTATTTGTACATTAGCTCTTTGGAACTTTCAGAGTGCCTCTCTCCATAGAAACAAAGTTGTAAATGCTGCTGTGGGTTGTAGTCTACACTACAAAGTCTTAGGACTCTAGGGAAGGAAGAATGAAATGTTGGAAAAACACAGTTGCAATGCTAGTAATCAAAGTAGCATTAAATTAGAAAGTGTTTTATTTATCTTGAATGTTGGAGCCTGAGGACAAACATTTATTTGAAAGAAAAGGAGATAGAATGATTATTTCAGAAAGATTCTAAACCTACTTTCAAGGTCGGAAAGGTTTATGGAAGTTCTTAGGTATAGTTTTCCTTCAGCACGTTAAGTTTTCTTCTGGTTTCAAGTGTATCACTAGAATTACTTTTATGATGTTTTTGTTTTGTTTTGTTTTGACTTGATTAACAAAAGGACTGAAAGAGATAAGTACAGGGAGAGATTTTTCTGAGTTAAGTGGGCAAAAGTTTGAATGAGAGAGTGATTTATTACAGAGGACATGTATGTCCTTGGCTGTGTGACCATGGGTGATAATTTATCTATCTTCTACATCTCTCATTCTTCATCAGTAACATTGCTATGGCTCTTAGATTAAATGATATAACTAATGTGTTTGGCACAATAGGCATTTGAGAAATTTAATTCAATTTTTCTCCTTCCCTATAAAAGGAATTAATGTCTGGGGTAGTCAAAGAACAGTGTCTAGAGGATTCTTAAAAGGAAGAACCAGAAAAATGTAGTAAGCAAGAAGTTTAGGATTATGTGGTTCTTCACATGGTTGTCACTTTTCAACTTCTGTCCTCCATTTAAGTAATATCCATTAGAGGTGTTGGGGGAACAGCCTCAGGTTTGGTAGGCAGCAGATCCTATGAGTGTCTCCACTCTTTATATAAATAGGACCAAAAATTTGCCAACTAACCAACTTTATAGTTCTTTAAGCCTTTAGAAAATGTTTATGATGGCAAAGTCTCAAAGTGAGGAGAATGATATTACTGCTCAGTGCTTGAAGAATAAGGAAACCAAGGATTCAGGGCAAAAAGGCTAGGCAAGCCATGTCAACAATGACCTTTAGGAGCTCTTGTATCTGAAATGTTTGAAATTTATGACTTGAGGCAAGTATATTATTTCAACTGAGTGAAATGAAAGGAAAAAGTTTCTTTCTATGACCAGAGAAAAATATAAAATATTTCCTTAGTTTTTAGTTCATTAGATACATTTAAAAAAAATCACTTTTTCTTAAAAAAATGTTTCCCTCTTCATACTTCATTCTCTGTCCCATAAAAGATCATACACTTTTCCAGAAAAACCAAATAAACTCAGAAGAGTTATAAGACATTATTCTGCCCAACTGAAAATTTTTTCATGAAATAAAATGAAATGAAACCACATGTGCCTGTGCCTGTTTTGGAGGAATGATCTACAACTATGACACGACAGCACTTGGCTTCCCAATTTCATTACAAAATAATTGTGCTGTTTGCACTACATATTCAGACTTTCATATTGTCCTTCAAGGTAGAACTTTGTCTTAGCCCTGGGTTTCTATAAATGGATAGGAATTCACCTATGGTTCTTTGTCCACTGAACTTATTTTTCAAGTTCACTTGGAGAATTCTTCTGCAATATATAGATTCATTATGGGCTAAGGTAAAAGCAGATCTGTGTTGCAGATTGTACCTGAACAAATTGCATCTACTGAATGTGTAACTGGTAGTCTATTTATTTAGTACAATTAATACTGGTCTTGGCTGTAGGAATGAGAGGGACATGTTGAAATTAACATAGGAAAAGTGAAGGGAAGAATTCCAAACCTGTGACCCATATATCTGCTAGACTTAATAGTCTGGAACTGGCAGATTGAGTTTCTACAAATTACTATGCTTAAAATGTGTTGAGTTTGAGATACTTAAACTGGCTCTTAGATTATAAATAGTTTTTGAACATCCACTGAGATTGTTAGGTTTTCCAGTTTCTCCCAAATATTAAATGGGTATTATGTCTTCCACCATTATGATACTATCATAGCTTGAACAGTAATGAACAAGAAATGAAATATCAGGTGCCTAAACTTTTTAAACATTTTATATTCTTTATTTTTTCCAGTTTCAACAAATAGCAATTTATAGGTAATCTGTTTCACTTACAACCTCATCCCGTGCCTTCCCCAACCCCACTTCTAATATTTCAAAGCAAACTATAGTTGACCATTTCACTCATATTTCTTAAAAACTTAACCATTATCATCAAACCAAAGATTAACTCCTTAAAATAAAAAATCCAGTTGGTTCATTTTAAACCAAGATCTTTCGATATATTCCATATGGTTGCTCTTTTTCTTAATTTCTTTAAGTCTTTAAACATAGTTTACTTTGAAGGCAGAGCCTGCACTTTTTTGATGGATTGAATGTGTAGTGTGTAAGAGAAATCAAGGTTGAATGTTGTATTTTGCCTGAGAAATCGGAAGGTTGGAGTTTCTATCAAGTGAGATGGGGAAAACTGCAGGAAGTGGGGGTGAGGAGAGGGGACCCTGATAAGTTACTCTAGCATGGTAACATATTTAAAATGTGACCCATGGAATTAGGAGACTATGGAAAGGTTATCAGTTTCTAAAAATATCAAGGACTAGCATACGGGAATAAATAGCTGAGGTGGGGAGAGAGTAAGATTGAGAGGATCCTGAACACAAATTAAACTTACTAAGGCTTATCACTTTGTTCCACTCCTTAGCTGACTTTTCACAAAAAGTTACTGGTATGCAGACAAGTGACTCAAACACCCTGACCTCACAAATATTCAAATCCATGACTCTGCAAAGTTAGACACCTTTAGGACTGCCCCCAAAAGTTCCTCATCCAATGGTGAACAGCCACATGGTGTGGCCTATTACTGGTACCATATTCCTCTTGCTGAAATACCCTTAATAATTCCTTCAAAAAACTAAATTCAAACCACTTCTCTCATGAAGTTTTACTAGAAAAAACTCCTGTTCTCTTCTTTCTGTTACTGTTCTTGGCACACTACAATTTACTTCTGAATGGTTTACTTGCCAAATAGTTGGAAAGAATATTGGTTTAAGAAAAAGCCCCAAATCAATACAGCTGTTATTGCATCTTTAAAATATCACAAATAAGTCTGAAAAATCATCCGGCATCTTGCTGTTTCCATAGCTGGATAACTTAGATCTTACTCCTCAGCCTACTGAACTGTTCCTTTTTCAGAAACAAAGACACCATCCCAAAAATTTCTGATATCCTTGTTTTTAACTGGTGTGGCTAGCTGAATCAAAGCAGCTGAGTTTGATACAAGCTCAATGTCATTCCCTTCAAGCATTAAACTCATCTTTCTGGGCTTGAGATACTGAACAAGCAACACCTGGCCTCATCCGAACCCTGTGGATGTATTTTTCACCCAAGAAATCTTGGATTTCAACAAGAGAAACATTCTCCTGAGTAACAACATTGATGGGGAAGTGAGCACACACAAACCTCATCTTGTAACGGGAGCCCAGTATAACACCCTTGACCATGTTCTGTATATGACTACAGATAGTGTGAACAGTAGCCAGTTCTTTTCTATTTCCCACCATTTGTCAACTTGGAGCCTCTTCTTTATCTTTCCAAGGAGACTGAGTTCTACATTGATGTGACTGGAGTCCCTTTGCAGAGTTCCTCCAGGGCCCTTCACGATAACAGTGCATCTCTTCAGTGATGTCAACATTTTCTGGAATGTCAACAGTCTAATTGCTGAAAATGGTCTTTATTCTCATAGTAGATGCAACAAAGAGAGCCCATTTTATAGTCTTAATATTAAAATCCACATATATCTCTGGGGTGCCTGGGTGGCTCAGTTGGTTAAGCAGCTGCCTTTGGCTCAGGTCATGATCCCAGGGTCCTGGGATCAAACCCCGCATCGGGCTCCCTGCTCATCGGAGAGCCTGCTCCTCCCTCTCCCTCTGCCTGCCACTCTGCCCACTTGTGCTCTCTCTCTATCTCTCTGTCAAATAAATAAATAAAATCTTTTTAAAAAAATAAATAAAATCCACATATATCTCTATCAAGAATTTAATTTCAATATTCTTAAAAGTAAGTAGCCATTATAAGGAATTTAGTTTACTTAAGTAATCCTAGAGCTAATTTCATTTATTTCATAGGTGTTCATAAGGTAGAATAAATTACTATAAGAATAAAGTTAGGAAATGTAAATTTGTAAAACTTTTTCAATTAACTAATAGGCTATATATAATGTTCCATTAAGTACATTAAAAAAAATTTTTTTTTAAGATTTTATTTATTTATTTGACAGAGAGAGACAGCGAGAGAGGGAACACAAGCAGGTGGAGTGGGAGAGGGAGAAGCAGGCCCCCCGCGGAGCAAGGAGCCTGATGCGGGGCTCGATCCCAGCACCCTGGGATCACGACCTGAGCCGAAGGCAGATGCTTAACGACTGAGCCACCCAAACGCGCCCCCATTAAGCACATTTTATTAAGTGTATATAGCATCATCATTTCCCTCTCCTTGAAAAAAGTGTTTTAAATTCACATACACGGCTGGTGGAATGAAAATGGTGCAGCTGCTTTGGAATATAGTCTGGCAGTTTTTTAAAAGGGTAAATATAGAGTTACCAAATGAACCAGCAATTCCAGTGCTAAGTATATACCCAAGAGAAGTGAAAATATCTGTGTACATAAAAATCTGTCCATGACTGTTCATATAACACTATTCATAATACATAGCATTATTTATAATAGCCAAGGGTAGAAACAAAATAAATGTCCATCAACTGATAAAATATGGTATATCCATACAATGAAATATGATTTAGCAATAAAAAGGAATGAAGTACTGACACAAACTGCAACATGGAAGAACCTTGAAAACTCTATGCTGAGTTAAAGACTGCAGACCGCATATGCTATGGTTCCATTTATAGAAATGTCTAGAATAGGTAATCTATAGGGACAGAAAGTAAATTAGTGATTGCCTTGAGCTGGGGTGCTGGGGGAGTGGAAGGTCACAACTAAAGGGTACAAGATTTCTTTTGGGGGATGATAAAAATGTTCTAAAATTAATTGTCATGACAGTTGCATGGCTCTGTAAATATGTTAAAAAATATTGAATTGTACACTCTGGGTGATTTTTATGGTATGTGAATTATATTTGAATAAAGCTATTACAAAAAGAATGTTTTCCTTTCAGAACTAGTTTACAAAAAATCTTTCTCAAGAACCATGGAATGCCTTAAGCAATAAATAAATAAATAAATAAATAAAGTTGACATCATACTAAATTGTATTATTAAATATTTAAGCTTGAAAAGTAGGAAGTAGAGAGTATAATGTCAAGAAACATTTTCAAGACGACAGAGGAAAACACTAGAATTTCTCAGCTTGAGAAATACATACTTTTATTGAGAAGTCAAACCAAGGGAATGTTTTTAAGTTATGAATCACTTCTATACTCCACACTCTTTCCTATTAAGTAAAACATAGACAAGTAATAGCATTCATATTTTTTGATGTGTGGAAAGTTACTATTAAGTTAACTGTACCTCACAGCACTATAGTGAACAAAATGTTTCCAGGAGAAGTTAACTTGCTCAGAGTAGGCAGCTTAAACTAAGCAAAATGATGCAGGGGCAGCAGAGTTAGATTAAAAATCAGAAGATCTAGGGGCGCCTGGGTGGCTCAGTTGGTTGGGCAACTGCCTTCGGCTCAGGTCATGATCCTGGAGTCCTGGGATCGAGTCCCGCATCGGGCTCCCCGCTCAGCGGGGAGTCTGCTTCTCCCTCTGACCCTCCCCCCTCTCATGCTCTCTCTATCTCATTCTTTCTCTCAAATAAATAAATAAAATCTTTAAAAAAAAAAAAAAAAAAATCAGAAGATCTATTTTTAAAACTAGCTCTTATTTCTGTGGATTAAACATTGAGCCTCAATTTCTTCTGTAAAATCATGCGGACTCCTAATTGAAAGGGCTGTTGTGAAGATCAAATTATATGTTATATGCATATCAGAAAATGCTCTACAAGTATAAGGTATTATAACAACTATTAATAATCAATAATATTAATTATTATGTCATATTAGTTAAATATTTGTTATTAATTCAATATTACATTATATTAATTACATTCAATAAAATATGTGTATTAAAATAATATTAATTATTAATATAATAGTATTTTTATTAATATTAGTTAATTATTATTAAGTACTTGAAGAACCTAGTATCAGAATTCTAATACAATAATCACTGGGAAGACCAGAGAGATAGAATTTGTATCTATCTATTCTATCTACCTACCTGTCATCACCAATATCTTTAAATGAAAAATATTTTGAAGAATTGACTATTCTATTTTGTAAAGAAATTATGGATATTTAATAGAACATATTATCAAATTCATAGCAGAATCTATATATGACTATTCTATGTTCAGTTAATCCTACCAAAATAAAAACCATTATCCTGCATGCCTTCAAGAAATAATAAAAACCAGGACATCCTGAGAAATTTTCTATTTTTCTCCTTTCTTACAGTATTCATACTCCCATTAAACTTACATTTTTTCCTCTTAAATTGATTTTGTCTTTTGTATTTCTACAATTTTATATTCTTATCACAAATATAATACATATTTACTATAGAAAATTTAGGAGATATGGACCAACAAAAAGAAGAAAACTGAAAATTCTTACAATGACAGTGTGTCTGTACATTTTGCATAAGGCGGCAGAGTTATGCTCTTTCAGTATGTTCAAATACACATTTTTTTTTTTTTTCCTGGTTTGCCTCCCTTCTCCTCTGTCCTGCCTTTAAAAACTTTATTTGTGGTGAGTGATATATCTCTTTCCCACTTGACCTTGAAGGCAGATGTGTAATGCTTTTGTTAAAGCCCTAAATTTTCTCATTTAAAAACATGGAAACAAATGGGAAATGGAAGAGGTTTTATCACTGATTCTCTCTTTCTGGTCACTACAGTTTTCTGTTTACGCTGACCACCTATTTCTTTACTTTCTCTTGATGCCAAATCATCAAAATGTGGTAACTTTTAATTTAGTACAGAGATGTGTTTTTGTAAAAATTTGGGGAAAAAACGAAGGAAAAAAAGAAACCAATTCTTCCCTCCTCATAGACAATCATATTTAGTATATTTTATATCTTCCTCATCATTAAAAAACATACACATAAAGGCAAAAAATTTTTAAACACATAAATGTAAAATAGCTAAACATTCAGGTGCAATTTCTTTTTCACGCTACAGAAATTTGGCATGTGGAAAGGATTATCTGAACTAGTCGAAGAGGACTTTTCTCAGCATTGGCTGCCTCTTCTACTCTTCTTTGTAGATTCAAATTATCCAAACCCTGTTTGGTTGATTAGAAGATGTAGTTACTTTCCAGTTTTGGTTATGATTTGCTTTCCTCTTTGTTTGGAAGTTTTTAGTTCAATTTAAAACAGGGTTGCTGGCTTTTTTTTTTTTTTTTTTTTGGCTGTTGTTTTGTTTTGCCTTACCCTCTCATGCTATCTATGGTTAAAAGAAACTAGCTCATTGGTTCTTTCCACCTCTCAAAGTAGACTTTGTTGTCATTAATTTCCTTCTTCAGTGTTACTGATCTCTCTAAAAAACAAAGATGCAATTCTGGGCACTGATCTGCAACTGCCTTTCAAGACATTTTGGTGACCAACCTTAAGTAAAGACAGAGTCCTTTGTCATTTCCTAAGTGCCTCCCTGTTTCATGCATTACCTGTAGCCAAATAAGGGACTTGGAAATTTGAAATGCAAATGTAAAATTGCAGCAGCTTTCAGATCTAGTTCAGGAGAAACTGAATACAGAAACAATGTGTTGAAATTGGGATACAATGGAACTCATTATTTTTATTTATTCTCATTTCCTTCATTTAGTACAGGAAGAAGTGATGATGTAAAACTGTTTTTGAAATAAATGTGTGGTGTATGTGTGTGTGTGTGTGTGTGTACATGTGCATCTGTGTGTCTGTGTATCTCAAAGATGTTTAGGCCAAAACTTCATTTCTAGCTCCTAAACTTATTACAGCATTCTTTTTTTTTTTTTTTAAGATTTTATTTATTTGAGAGAGAGAGAACAAGTGGGGGGCAGAGGCAGATGGAGAGGGAGAAGCAGGCTCCCCACTGAACAGGGAGCCCGATGAGGGACTCGATTCTAGGACCCTGAGATCATGGCCTGAGCCGAAGGCAGACACTTAACATTAACTGAGCAACCCAGGTGCCCCTACAACATTCTTCTTTAAAAAGATAATTTTTCATTTGCCCTTTGCCCCCCAACCTGCTTAGATTCTGTGATTCATAATTTCGATAAATATTTTGCCAATATCCTAAACTTTTTGTCCCTCTGTCTTTTTGTCACATTTCTCTGGCAAAAACCTTGATCCCTGAGGAACACAAACATCTACTTTTTCAGTGCCTATGCCCCAGCTGCCAGGCCTTGGTAGAAAAAATACAGTATGGCAGATTGATTGCACCAGAATCCATATCCAACTTCAAGTGGGCCTCAAGACTGCCCTTTGAGCCTCCCGCATCTATTTGGTTAATTTACTCTCCCACCCAACACAACACTTTCAGACCTTCCCCATTTCTCCTACTCTCTCTAGCCCGGTAATTCCCAACCAGGGACGATTTTGCCCCCAATCCCAGCCCCTAGCAGACATTTGGCAATGTCTGAAGACAGTTTGGATTGTCACAGCTGGAAGGACAGGGGTGGGGTAGTGCTGCTCAAAATCCAATAATACACAGGAAAGACCTATATAATACAGAATTGTCTTGTCCAAAATGTCAATAATGTGGAGGCTGAAAAACTCAACTCTAGCACCTTCATGCTCAGCAGATGCTATTCTTCCTTTACAGAGAAAATAGCAGGCAACTTTTGAGAACTCCCTTATCTTTTCTATTTCAAACTCAAAATATACATTTCTGCACAGGGTCTCCCCCCTCATTACAATAGAGGGACTATCTCCTCCAGGCTGAGACTAACCCGCCACCTGTGCTTTGGACTTCAAAGCCTCTCACTTTCTCTGTAACATTATACTATTTATTATTTGTTTTCTCTTGTGTGTATTAGATCTTGCCTTCTATCTTCTTCCTTTTTGATTTTAAGCACAAAAGTTTCTTCAACTAAACAGACCCAAAAAACCCCACAAAAAACAAAACCCTCCCCTCCCTTCAGGTACTGCCCTGTCCTACTCTCTCTTTGCAGCCACATTTCTTCAAGTAGTTGTTAATGACACCAGCTGTCTACAATTCCTCACCTCCCACTCATTGCTCAACCTACTCCAGTCTGGCTTCTAGCCTTGTCACACCATGAAAACAAGCTCTACTGAAGGTCATGATGTCCTCCACATCATAAATTCCTGAGATAATTTTAAATTTTCATTTGACTTCACTTCTCAGTAGCATTTGCCGATGTTTATCATTCCTTGCTTTTTGAAACATTCTTCCCTTGATTTCTGTGACATAACAATCTCTTGGTTTTCAACATCTCTGATCAATTCTTTTGTTTCTTGCTTATTCATCCTCTTCTTGACCTTTAAATGTAGGCATGTCCTTAAGGCTCAGTACTGGAACTTTATGTCTTCTTAATCTTCATTGTCTTCCTAATGCATGTCATTCAGAATCATTGTTTCATTTAACATACATACGCAAGATATTTTTTTTAAAGATTTTATTTATTTATTTGAGAGAGAGAGTACATTAGAGTGCACGAGTTAGAGAGAGATTGAGAGAGAGAGAGCATGATCAGGGGTGGAAGGAAGGGCAGAGGGAAAGGGAGAAGCAGGGCCCCTGCCGAGCAGAAAGCTGGATGGGGGGCTGGATCCCAGGACCCTGAGATCATGACCTAAGCCAAAGGCAGACCCTTAACCGACTGAGTCACTCAGGCGTCCCAATATACAAGATATTTTCAAATTAATACTTCTGGTCCAGGCCTCTCACAGGTTTTAGATCTGTAGACCTAGTTCCCTGCTTCTTTTTCATATGTCTCAAAACATTTCAATCTCAACATATCTCTAATTGACATCTGCCTCTTTTCTTAGACTCTCTTCCTTCCAACATTGCCTTTCCAGTTTTGGTGAGACTCCTCAGTCTTGAGAAGAGGAAATTCTCAACCTCCCACTGCTGAATCTAGAAGAGCCTGGTCCTCATCCTCTCCAATGTCAAGGCAGCCAGTTCATAGCACCTGATCAAGGCTTTTCCTACTGCTTCTTTGCCTTTCAAGTAACTGATTGAAAGGCAAAGTTTTTGTTTTTTTTTTTATTCCAAGCTTAGATGGCAATAATGGTATTCTGCTGCAGTGGATTTGATGTTCTGGCCAGAATATTCCTCCTAAAATATGTTTATGATCCCCTGTGGCTCTGAGACCTCCAGAATGACCTCAGTTCTTGTTGATTTCCCAAGCCTGACTGGTCTGAAAAGTAGGGATTGCTTTTGAAGACAAGGGTACTTACTTGGGAGGGTGGGAGGGGTCTGAGGGGCGTTTCCCTATGCCCTCATCCAAATCCTTTTGGTACCACTTGTTCACAATCTTATTGTCATGTGAGAACTAGATAGATGGACATTAAACTGTGACAACCCCAAAAGAATTCATGCTGGGAGGGATGAAAGTCTGATTTTGGCTGAGGTTTTGCCAGAGATGAACTGTTCTTTCAGTCAGAATGGGAATAGTCACTTCCAGAACAGTCACTAGATGTTCCCAGGTTTTAGTTCATACCGTGGCACAAACATTTAGGTATTTGAATTCAATTCTCTTTTTTAAAGATTTCTAATGCTATTAACAACACTAACTTCTACCCATAGTCACTGACCTGGTCAAATCCTTCACTGGTGGTGGCAGCAATGTCCCCTCAGGTTTTACCCCTATTGGGTACCAGAGTGCAGGTGACCAAAGATGATAATTTAATTACTTTTTGGTCATTGTATACCATGAACTTCCAAATTATCTTCCTATAACATCAAGGACGCTTTCATGCTTTTCCGTAACACCCTACTTCCTGGTTCTAAATTCTTTGATTTTATAAGATCAAATCTTTCTTTTGATTGCAAATAACAGAAAGCATTACTGGTCTCCTTCAGCCAGCAATAAAAGGGCAAGGGAAGGATTTATTAGAAGGATGCATAGAGTTTATGGAATCAACATGTGACGATTATTCCCTCAAATGAGGCCGTTATGCTGCTAGACGGAATCAGAATTATTTGCAGACTTGTATTCAGAGTTAGAACACAGAAAGCCCCAGGACACCAATTATAAAAGTGAAATCCAGAAAGAGAAGGCTTAGACATCAAAATATTGGAGGACTTTACCAAATCACATCAGCAGTAATTTGGAGAACACATATAATAATAGAATTTTAGTGTATATGACCAAAGATGGAGAAACAATTTTAGATTAGGCTGAATATAGTTATTGATATGAGTTCATTTTTAGGAAATTCCCAATTCCTGATACTGTGTGATGGAAAGAAGTTGGCCTGGGTAACACTAAACTAGACTTACAAATGAACGTGAGATGTCAGAAATGTCTTAGAATAATGTAGAGAAAATAATTCAAATAATTGGGAGATTGGAATACTGGGTTTGATTTATCATAGGTGTCCTGTTCACCTGTCCATTAAATACATTCCTCAAGCAGTCCTAGAAGACATTCCATTTACTAGGGTTTGGAGACATCTGTTGTGATTGAAGCTCTGGCATATTACAAAAGGGGTGTAGTGGCTGTTCTTTAGAGGCTGTGGGAGAAGGTAAAATAAAAATGGGTTTCCTGATTTCAGTAGGAACAGTGAGTCCCTAAGATGGTAGAAGCCAGACAGGTCACTCACCACTGGAGGAATGATGGGCCTGTTACTATAATGGCAGCAAGGTGTGAAATGGGGGTGACTATAGGCATCTTTGCCAATTGACTAATTGATGACAGAATCCTTGGGGTTCAAATAGAAGAACAGTCCCTTAAGATCACATTTTATTTCTCCAGCCAAAAACTACTGGTCTGGTGAAGAGTTCTTTTCCCTATACTCTATACTAGAGTATAATATATATGGCTTATCAATAATGGTTAATCCTAAAATTTAGCTTTCAGGGTAAAGATATATATATCACAATGAAACTAGAGGAGGAAAAGACATTACCTGGAGTTCATAGACTTATAACTGGATAGAGTAATGAGAGACTTGGGATTATCTTCATTTAGAAAAGAAGTGTGTTTTGTGGCATAAGTAACACCTACATTATGTTAGGAGGAACAGTCTTTGGGAAGTGTAATTTTGGGAAGTAGTATATGAGTGAATGTTGGTCTGCCAAAGATGTGGACCATTGTGTACATTTTTTATTTTATTTCTGACTTTCTAGCATTTTACCACATTCCTATTGGGGCAGTCCTCAGAGAATACAGTCTTGGGAAGGATAAGTGCTCCACCTCCCACTAATAACATTGAAGATGTCAGTTCCTCTCTTTCCCTGCTCTTGGAAGACCAAGCTTAGGCATATGACTTAGTGAATTAGACACTGCTACCTTGGAGTGTAAATTTGAAAATGGAGCACATACATGAAGATAGGATGAGGATTCATGTTTGGTTATGGTGGCATGATTCTTGCAATGTCAGGGGTATTCTGGCCAGATGATTCTTGTCAAAAGACACTTCTTATTACCACTGATTCCTGGACTTCGGGACTGGTTTGATTCCTGTCTGGTTTCCGGGTCTTGTGCTCCAGCAGCCTTTGATTTGGTGAGTTCATAACAGCATTTCTTCTCCATTTCTTTGCACTTACATAGTCAGAGTTCACTTACATAACTTTCATATGTTGGTTGTATCTTAATAGACACAGGACTTAAATGCTCAGTGAATGGCAACATCATTTATCTAGTTGAACAAGTAAAAAATCCAGGGTACATGTTTGACAATCCCTCTCCCACCACTCCACATCTAATCCACCACTAAATTTTATTGATTTTCCTTCCCAAATATCCCTTGAGTCTATCCACATCTCTCCAGCTTTATCACCATCAACATCAACACCCTAGCCTAAGCCACCACTATATCTCACTGAGACTATAACAACCTATTTGGTCTCCCAGAACTTTTCCCCTCCTCTAACCCATTCTTTTCTAACTGTAAAATCTGATCATGTGGGGAGCCTGGGTGGCTCAGTTGGTTGGGTGTCTAACTTGATTTCAGCTCAGGTCATGATCTTGGGGGTTGTGGGATCAAGCCCTGTGTTGGCTTCATGTTCAAAGCAGAGTCAGCTTCTCTTTCTCCCTCTCCCTCTGCCCCTCCACCCCCTTATATGCACCCATTCTAAATAAATAAATAAAATCTTAAAAGAAAATTTGATCAAGTTGCACACTGCCCCACTACCCAGCTAAATCCTCTTTCTTTTAGTCCCTGGGAATGTGCCTTGCTGCTTCCTACCTGCAGGCCTCTGCATATGCTGTTCCCTCCCTCTGGAACTCTCTTCTTTCCCTATTCCCTTCACATAGTTAACTCCTACTCATCTTTCACATCTCATCATATCTTCTTCGTGATTGCTTTCTTAGTCTGCTCAGGCTGCTATGACAAAATTCCATAGACTGGATGGCTTATACACAGACTTTTATTTACCTCTCACAATTCTGGAGACTGGAAAGTCCAAGATCAAGGTGTTGGCTGATTCAATTCCTAGTGACGGCCCTCTTCCTAGCTTTCAGACAGCTGAATTTTCATCGTGTTCTTACATGGTTTTTACTTGGTGCAGATACACGTAGAGGGGGGATCTCTCCCTCTGACCACAAATGCTATTAGATTAGGGCCCCACTCTTAAGACCTCATTTAATTTAAGTACCTCTGAAAGACCCTATCTCCAAATACAGTCACACTGACTGACTTCGACAAATGAATTTGGGGGACACAATTCAGTCCGTAGCATTTTTCCCCTGGTACCCCAAAATTCATGTCCTTATTACATGCAAAACATACTTATTCCATCCCAACAGCCCTCAAAGTCTTAACTTATTCCAGCATCAACTCCAAAGTCTAAAGTCTGAAGTCTCACCTAAATATCATCTATATCAGATATGGGTGAGATGTGAGGTATGATTCATCCTGAGGCAAAATTCCTCTTTCTCACTGTGAACCTGTGAAACCAGACAAGTTATGTCCTTCCAAAGTATGGTGATGGGACAGGGATAGGATAGACATTCTCATTCCAAAAAGGAGAAAAAGAAGGAAAGGATGATGGATCCCAAGCAAGTCCCAAACCTCATAGGGCAAATTCTATTAGATCTTAAATCTCAAGAATATTTCTCTCCAGTTTGATGCCCTGCCTTCTGGACCCTAATCAGGGGTCACATCCTCATGTCAGGCAGAGGCCATCTGACTTGTTGAAATTGAGTTAGTGACCCTGATGATATCTGAATCACCTTTAGGACCCTTTTTCTCTTTTCTCAAAGGATAAAGTATGTCTACAGCTGAATAGCTCTATGGTTCCATCCTATAGAATCCAAGAAGTCTGAACAGCCTTTCTTCATTCTGTTCCACTTTCTCTGCCCCTTTTGGTCCAAACTGGCAGTATCTCTGCTGGTATAATCCCATCTTTATTCCTTGCTTCTGCTGAGATGACCAATTAAATCCATGAGCCACATCTATGATCTCTTTATCAAGTGGTTGCTCAGTCATACACTTAGCATTCTCTTCAGAACAAGCTTTTTTATTCTTTTGCAATATGAGTAGGCTTAGACTGTTTCTAATCTCCAAGTTTTTGACCTCTGCAGTCTGGGTGGAGGAGGGTTTGAGAATTTTCATTTCTCACTTTGAGAATCACTATTATAAGCTATGAAAGTGCTTCCCAAACTTTAAGGTGCATGCAAATCCCAGGTCATCTTGCTAAATGTAGATTCTGTTTCTATAGGTCTGGGCGAGGCTGGGGATTTTGCAGTTCTACCAACTACCAGGCCAGTAGCAAACTGCCTCCAGGTGGGTTGCATTTGCCTAATCTGGAAGCTCGTTAAGAAAATCTCCATTTAATCACCAGCCCTCCAAATCTGAATCTGCATTTCACGACGCATGTTAACATAATTTGTGTCAATTAATATTTGAGAAACACTGCCCTAGCTGCTTGTATCATCAGGGAATTTAGGGAAACTGCCATGGAGGTTATGATAGGCTTGAGTCACAGAAAACTTGCGCATACTTTGTCCACGACAGGCGGTGTTAGATAGACCATTTACTTTTAATACTGTTACAGTTTATAAGCCACTTTGAAAATATTACTACTTTTGATCTCGACAGCAGCATTGTCATATGTGTAGTGCAAGTATTCCTATTCTTATCTTATAGTTGAGAAACTAAAAATTAGTGTAGGTAAATCACTTATTTAAGGTTACACAGCTAATACATGGCAGGTCTTTAGTTTGAACCAAGAACTTTGCTCCAAGTCTGGGGTTATTTTCCATTAAATCACATTTCCAGATCTATCTATTAAAAAATATGGATTTGGAAATTGTATTACTTAAGAGGGAATTGGTCCTTCCAAAAAATCATTTCACATGATTTGTCAGCCTGCTGCTTCAAATTCTCTAAAAATACAGCTTTCAACCTATCATCGCCATGCTCTTCTAAGATGTTCTTTTCTGTATATTTTACTTTTTTTGACATTTGGAACATGGCTGGAAGTCAGGAAATAAAGGGAGCTCTGCACAGCTAAGGTGGGAACAACAAGATCAAAATGCCAAAGTTTACAGAATTTACTCATAGATAAATAGTCTCTTATATAGAAAAGCTCCTGGAGCCCTCCCTGAGAGTTGGAACACTCTGGAACAGGTCATAGAAGTATGGAAATTTCTTTCTTTCCTCCACCTCTTTCCAAATCTAAAGCATATAAAAAGCAGCATTTGAAAGGGGAAGAGTTTCTGTCACATGCAAATAAAATGACAGAGGTGAAAAAAAATCTTGGACCTTTTGCAACAGAAAGGAGACAGTAGCCACAAAAGAAGAAGGAAGAAGAGAGGGAGGAGGAGGAGAAGGAGAAAGAACACAGGAAGTTCAGCAACACACAGTCCTATGTACCACAGCAGGCCAGGCAGGCATCATGACCTTACACTAGAGTGGAATTTTATTTCCAAATAATGATGATCGTACATCATTTAAGAAAAGGTTAAGTTATATTTAGAGTACTTTGTTGAAGAAAGCAATAAAATATGCAATACGATTCAGAAAGATTTCTATCAAGAGATTTAAGTGAGCAAATCTTCAACATTTCAGAGTGACACATCCTCAAAGGGTTCCTGATAGATGAGATTTCATTACATTTTCTTTCTTTTGTCTCCCTTTCTGTTGTAGTGTTTTAGAGTATGGAAAAGACATATCCACTTGCATTTCACTTACCTGAATTCAACTATATGTATCAGGCCAAAAAAGAAAAAAAGACAAAGAAAAGAAAAGAAAAGGAAGAAAAAAAAAATCTGGGTGGGGGGGTTCCACCAGCCATCCCACTCAGTGAGCACATATTTTGGCGTGAAAAGGGTGGGGGTGAAGGGAAGACAGGCCTGTGCTGTTACTTCAATCTCAGTTACTCTCAGAGCTCTTATGAAGCCAGGATCTTGCTTTGTGATTATAGTGTCCAAAGGCATGTATTTTTCTTGCCCCACTACCAACAAAACGAGAAAACATTAAACTCTTCAAATGCTGGTGTCAAACCTGGTTGTGCTGTACTTATTGAGAGATACTGTATTGGTGTCCAGTGCTTAGTGTCAAATAAAAAACAAATCTGGATTAGTAAGGACTTTATTTGAAAGGATTATTGTGAGATGTGGAAGGCAAGCTTCTCAAGAGTGAGGCAAAAAAGGTTGGTTTTTATTTTATAGAGAGGAATAGGCTGGAAAGAATTAGGTGGGGATAAGTGGATGAGTGGCATGATCTGATGGTAGTTCAGAGAATGTTTTACCCTGAGACCAGCCTGTTTGAGGAGGGTTGTGTGCTGGCTCAGGATGAGAGTGAACCCCAGTTCAGGAACCTTGGGAAAGAAGAGGGGTTTAACCAAAGTTTGGTTAAGAAGCATTCTGTTCACATTGATCAGTGGGATGAGCAGTTCTGCTGATCATTTATGAAGCGAAGAATGAGAATTTGGAGGGACATTGTCTGGTCTCCCTCTAGGTAACTGGGGGCCATCTGTAATCCTTATTTAAGTCATGCGGGGAAGGGTCCTTCTTTACCCTTCCATTTCTTGGAACACAAAGGAACAGGGATTTCTTAACCTTTGCTGTTTTTCAGGAGCACAAGGTTCAGTTAAAATTCAATATTATCAATAACATATAAATATTACAATACACACTGAATTTTAGGGGGTAATTTAAGGAGTTTCCCAAGGTAACTTTAATTATAAATCATAATCAGGTGGCAACTGCAGTATCTAACTACTGTACAAAATGACTTTAGTACAATTATAACCACATATGTAAGTTTGAAATTTCAGTTCAGATGTAGTATTTAAAAATCTCTAAAGGCATGAAATTTTATATATTTAGGTAAAATAGCAAGTCATGTCATTTCCTCAAAGAATCCTTTCCCGATCCAGATCGACTTTAGTTTAAAAGCCAATTACTTGCTTGCATTTCTCCTTATTAATATTCATCACATTTGTAAGTCATTCACTTAATATTTTTCTTTCATGATAGGTTGCAACCTCAATGGGAACAGGGAAACTGCCCGTGTTGTTTGCTACTATGTTCCAGCACCTGGTCTATATTATATTAGATGCTCAGGATGTACTTTTGGATGAATGAAAGATATTTCTATTAATCTCTCACTGTAGAATAAACTGAGGAAATAATAAAATTATTGTTGTACCTAAAAAAAGTACTTTATCCTATTGTCCTCCATTGTATATCATATATTGTTTTGACTAGCAATTCCTTGTAATTTAGGTTTGTGAAAACTGGAAGGAGTGTCTTGAGAATCATTTTATAATATTCTGCATAAGATAAGTTTATGTACATGGAAAACCATCATTTATTAATCAACAATACCTAATATTTATTGCTGCCTATTATATGTTAAATTCTTCACATACGTTATTTTTTAATCTTCAAAATAATCTCATGAGTGAACTGTGGATTGTATAGGAATAGTTTTAGACAATTTCTGTATAAACAAAGACTAGGGTAGTCAAAATATCTAATTCTTATTGTAATCGTGAATATTCCTGGAGCATAGGAAAAAATGGATTCCAATGCTATCTTTATTTCTTGCAGTTATTTTGCATAATACTTCTGAAATACATAAATTATGAAAACATGATGTGGTAAAAGGAATTTGAGAGATAATTCTTGCTTATGGAACCCTACCCCAAATTTACTATCATAGTAGTTTATAATGGTCTTTCCTCTGATTATAAGTATGGATATTTTTGTGGGTGAAAAAAATATAAAATAGGAAGTTATTTGCATTAGAATTTATACAGCATAAACTCATCTCTGTAAGTCATAGAAAATTATGACTGAGAATGGTGTAAGCCAAAAATATTAAGCATAAATTAGGGACTAATACTATAACTCTAAATAAGATCCCTTTGTCTTAGCAGGGTACCCAGAGCACAGAAATAATGGGTGTAGATGCCATGTACCGAAGACGTTGGTGCTGGGTCCTTTAGCTGGGTCATCACTTAATTCATAGCCAACTGAGTGGATAAAATAATTGAACAAGCCTCTCAAACATGGAGCAGCTTCACAAACTTTATCCACTTCCCAAATCCTTGGACTCAAATCTGTTTGAAGCTGTCAGGTTATGATGGTGGGAGTAGGGGTAGGTTGGCAGCTCCTTCCTTCTTCCAAGGAAATTTGGCACTTCATCCTCCCCTCCTTTCCCTCCTTCCTAATGCCTTTGTATATTCAATAAATGTGGAGGTTTTTGGGAGGATGAGGGACAATTAAGAAGAAAAAGGACTCTCTTGTCCTTTGTTCTTTACCCTCTATTGCCCTGAGGTGGAACCTTAATTATAGCTTTGAAATTAAAAGCTAGCTTATTTAGATTAATAGAAAAGGAATTGCAATTTCAAGATTGCCAAACTTGTGTATTATTCTTGAATTCTTTCCAGAATCCAGCCTACTCTAAATCCTCTTTTTCAGCATTTGTTTGACATAAGATAATAATGGTTATCAGAATCAACTCAGGCAGTTGCTGATGGGCAATTTTTTTCTAAGCCAATTCTATGTGTCAGCCACCACTGTTCAAAGCACTGGAGATATGTGGGTGAACAAAACAAAGTTCTTATCTTCATGGAACCTAACTCTAATGATGGAGCTAAGAGATAATCAACAAAAACATAATATGATTTCAAGCGGTATTATGTGCTCTGAAAAGAAATACAGTAATATAAAGCATAAGAAATGTGTGTGTGTCCTTTCTGATGAGATGATATTGGAGGAGAGATTTCCATGGAATGAGAGAGCAGGACAAGTGATAAATTGGGGAAAGAGCTGCCCAAATGAAGGGTAGAGCAACTATAAAAGCTTTGAGAAAAGCATGTACTTGGCAGGGGGCCAGGGTGACTGAAGAAGACTTAAGGTATGAGTGAGAGGAGAAATTAAATCTGAAGGGTAGCCTGGAACCAGATCATCTAGAATTCAGTATGTCATGGGTTAGAATTTTGGGTTTTATATTAAGTGTGATTGGAATCCATTGAAGAGTTTTTGTGGAAGAGTGATGTAATCAGATTTACACTTGTAAAGGAAGTTCTTCTGGCAGAAGAAAAATTATAGCAGATAGAAACTTGGATCTATGCAAAGAAACAAAGAGTACTCGGAATGATATCTATATGGCTACATATAAAATACTTCATTTTTTATGTAAGACTTTGAAAAAATTGACTTAAGCAAAAATAACAATAATATTTTTTGGAATTTATAACATATATAGAAGAAAAATATGCATCAACAATAGCACTAAAACAGGGATAGGAAAAATGAAAGTATGTTGTTTTAAGATTATTATACTATATGTGAAGTGGTAAAATAGTAGTTGAAGGTAAAGTGATAATTTAAAAATGTATACTATAAGCCATAAACAACCACTAAAAAAAAAAAAATATAGCTAATAAGCAACAAAGGAGATAAAATGGGACCACAAAAAAACCAATTAATTCAAAAGAGAAAGAGGAGAAGGGGAACAAACAGCATATGTGAAAAATAGAAAACAAATAGCAATATGGTAGATTTAAAACCAACCCCATCAATAATCATTAAATGTAAATGGTCTAAATATTCCAATTCAAAGGCAGAGATCATCAGATAAAAAGCAAGGCCCAATTACCTGTGGCTTATAAAAAACGCACTTTAAATACAAAGACACAAATAAGCTGAACAGAAAAGGATGGAAAAAGATAAATCGTGTGAAGACTAATCAAAAGAAAGCTAGACTGACTATATTATTTCAGAGAGATTTCAGAGCAAGGAATATCATGAAGAATAAAGAAGTATTAATTCATCAAGAGGACATAACAATCCTCAATATTTATGTATCTAGTTACAAAACTTCAAAATACATAAAACAAAAACTGATAGTACTGCAATGAGAAAAAGACAAATCCACAATTATATTTAGAAATATTTTAACTCCTCTTTCATTAACTGGTAGAAAAAAATAGAGAATTAGAAAATATATAGAAGACTAGAACAGCACTGTCAATCAACTTGATCTAATTGACATGTATATAACATTCTAGTAGACAACAGCACACGCATTCTTTTCAAGTGTATAGAGAATATTTACTAAGATTGGCCATATCCTGCACCACAAAACAACTAAATTCAATAAATTTAAAAGAATTCAAATTATACAAAGTGTGTTTTCTGACCACAGTAGAATTAAGTTAGACGTAAAAACAGAAAGACACTGAAAATCCCTAAATATCTGGAAAAAAATAACTCTTCTACATAACCCATAGATCAAAAAAGAAATCAAAGAAGAAAATAGAAAATATCTTGAACTGAATGAAAATTAAAATATCAAACAAAAAATTGTGGAATGTAGCTATTCTAGTAATTAGAGGGAAATTTCTAGCATAAAACATTTATACTAGACAAAAGAAAGGTCTTAAATCAAGGACCTCAGCTAACAGTAAATGAAACACAAAGCAGAAGAAAGAAAATAATAAAGATTAGAGAGGCAAACAATGAATTAGAAAATAGAGAATCAGTAGAGAAAATCAATGGTATGACAAGTTTATTTGTGAGATCAATAAAATTGATAAACCTCCAGCTAAACTGGTCAAGGTAATGATAGAAGATATAAACTCCAGGAATGTGAGAATTGATATCACGATAGATTCTACAGATAGAACTTTATAACAATACAGTTGACCATTTACATGAAATGTTTAAATTCCTTAAAAAACACCAACTACCAAAGTTCATTCAAGAAAAAATAGATAATTTCACCACTCCTATATTTGCCTTAAAAATGAATTTGTAGTTTAAACCTTCCCACAAGGAAAATTCCTGGCTTAGATGAATTTACTGATGAATTATACATTTAAGGAAGGCATGGTATAAATTCTACACAAATTGTTTAAGAAAACTGGGGGCAAAGGAATAGTTCCTAACTCATTCTATGAGGCTAATATTATTCTGAAACCAAAAGCAGACAAAGATGTTACAAGACAAGAAAACTATAGACTAATATCCTATGAAAATACTCTTAGGAAAATTTTAGCCAGTTGATCATACAATATATAAAAATGATAATACATCATGGCCAAGTGGTGTTTATCCCAGGAGTGCAAGGTTTAAGCCAACCTTAACATTTAAAAATTAATGAAGGCAAGTCAACATATTAACAGACCATTTTAATCAGCTTGTACTTCTATAACAAAATACCATAGATTGGGTGGCTTACACAACAGAAATTTATTTCTCACAGTTCTGGAGGCTAGGAAGTTCAAGATCCAGGTCCTAGCCAATTCCCTTTCTGGTAAGGACCCTCTTCCTAGCTTGAAGATGGTTGCCTTCTCTGTCTGTCGTTATGCAGCAAAAAGAGAGAGGTCTGGTATCTCTTCCTCTTCTTGTAAGGGCACCAGTCCTATCAGATTAGGGCCCCATTCTTATGACCTCTCTTAACCTTTATCACCTCCTTACAGACTCTAACTCCAACAACAGTCACATTGGGGGTTGTAGTGCTTCAACATATAAATTTTGAGGGGACACAAACATTCAGTGCATAACACAGACTAAAAAGAAAAAAAACTATAAGGTCATCTTAATTGATGCAGAAAAGCAATTCACAAAATTCAACATCCATTCCTGATAAAAAGATATCAGCAAACTGAGAAAGGAAAGGTCCTCAAAGTGATAAAGGGCGTTCATGAAACACTTACCTAACATACATAATGATGAAAGACTACTTGCATTCCCCCCAACAACTCAAGGAATTTTGCTTACCATTCATTTGTATTCAACATTCTACTAGAGGTTCTAATCAGACAATAAGGATTGGAAAGGAAGAAGAAAAACTGTCTTTACTCATAAACAACATGATCACCATGTAAAAAAAATCCTATAAAATATACAAAAAAGATACTGAGAGTAGTAAGTGAGCTTAGCAAGATTGTAGAATACAAGATTGATATAAAAATCAATGTATTTCTATATATCAGGAATGAACAATCAGAAATTGATATTAAACAATGCCATTGATAATGGCATCAAAAATATGACTTACTTAAGGATAAATCTGGCAAGATGAAGGAATTACGAAAGGGATGAGGAAACTTTTGGGAGAAATGGTTATGTTCATTATCTTTATTGTGATGGTGTTTTGAGTGCATGTTAAACATTAATTGTACTTCAATACAGTGATTAAAAATATAATTCTATAAAGCTGTGATGAATGTACTTTTGTTTTTTGGGTGTAAAGTAAGTTGTTCTACCTGAATATTAAATATTAAATAGCAGAGTTATATATTTAATAATTTTTGCACTGAAGTGTTAGAACATGATATATTATTTCATTTTACATCTATCCACTGAGCATTTTGTTGTATGTGCTTCTCCTATTTGAAGAGATTATTTCACTTTTCAATTTTGGTTTGAAATAATCTAATAGATCAGTTGAAAAAATTATGATACATTTACTCTATATAATATCACACAATTCTTAAAAAGAATTAATTAGGACTATAATTATAGACCTGAAAGAATATCCATAATGTAATGTTGCAAAAAAAAATTTGAGAGTAGTATAATAGAACCCCATTTGCTGTAAAAACAAACAACAAAACCTTATGTATAATAAATTAGCGTATATATTTATGAGATAATGGAGAAGGGTGTGGAAAGATTCACACCAGCTGTCAACATACATTGCTGTTCATGGGAGTGAAAGTCTTTTTTTTTTTTCATCATTTTACTGATTACAATGAGTGACTATTACTTCTGTAAGAACAATAAATTAAAAAATTAAAAGAAACAATTTGATAATTTTTCTATGATGGTACCTATTGATTTTTAGGTAAATCTGCATGAATTATTACTTAAAAACACTTTAATTATGAATACCATAATTTAATTCAGTACCTTATAACATAAAATTTTTAATATTTATCATAGTGATATATTCCTCTTGCCCTACACATACACAGAAGCTAAAGGCATGATTTTAGACAATCTTGAATTTCCTCCTAAGCTTATTTTTGAGAATTAAGTGAAATAATACATTCTATGTCCATATTAATCCATATTTAGAGCAATGACTGACACCTAATTAATATTTAAAAAATGCTAGTTATTAGTACTAAATGAGGCAACCTTTGTTTTACACGACTTAGTAACAAGTTGTGACAGATGTGTTTTCCAAAGATGGCTTAAATAATATTTCTTTTTTTTTAAGATTTATTTATTTATTTATTTATTTATTTATTTATTTTAGAGGGAACGTGAGCAGGGGGAGGAGCAGTGGGGGAGGGAGAGGGAGGAGGGGAAAGAATCTCAAGCAGACACTGTGTTGTTGTGGGGCTCAATCCCACGCCCTTGATATCATGACCTGAGCCCAAACCAAGGGAACCAAGAGTTGGATGCTCAACCGACTGAGCCACCCAGGCGCCCCAAATAATATTTCTTAATTCACATGCTCTTCTCTATTGCTATATCAAGAGGTAGAGTCTATTTCTCTGTCCTCTTGAGTCAGATTTGGCCCTGTAACTGCTTGACCAACAGGTTAAAGTGGAAGCAAGATGATGCACCTGTTCTGGGCAGAACACTTAATTAATCTGGCAACTTTCATTTTTTGTCTTTTGGAATACTTGCTCTTGGGATACTTTCTTGGAGACTGGCTGCCATTCTGTGAGAAGCTAAAGCCATAGGGAAGACCACATGAAGGCACTCCAATTGACAGCTGCATCTGAGCTCCCAATTGACATCCACCCATCATGGCTGTCTAACTGGGTTGAACCTTCAGCTGCATCTAGACCCAGCAACCAACTGGGTGCAATTTCGTAAGACACTCCAAGTGAGAATCACTCAGTTCAGCCCAGGTAACCCCTAGAACTATGAGCGATAATGATAAATTATTGTTTTAAACCATTTAACATGAATTGTAGTAAAATTTTCTTACCAAATATTATACTTTAATAAATATACCTTTGCATTTCTAATACAGTACACTATTTTAAAATTCTTAAAATTATGACTGTGAAACCTGTGAATTATTTATTTAAAAATTAATTTATAGAGATCATTAAAGGTGCTGTCTCATGGACCAGTTTTGCACCCATTTAACTTGACCTAGGCTGGTGTTATTTTAAATTAGCATAATGTCTTTAGTAGAACAGAGTTATCATTTTCCTTTTATACATGCTCATTTCTCAGTTCACAAATATGTACAACTTTTACCTATTTCTTTTTTCTTATTTTTTTTTAGAGAGAGAGTGAGGCAGGGGTACGGGCAGAGGAGAGGGAGATAGAGAATCTTAAGCAGGCTCCACACCCAGCATGGAGCCCTACTCTGGGCTCGATCTCACAATCCTGAGATCATGACCTGATACGAAATCAAGAGTCAGATACTTAACCAACTAAGCCACTCAGGTGTGCCTAACTTTTATTTTTTTTAAAGATCTTATATATTTATTTGAGAGAGAGAGAGAGAGAGAGAGCATGAAGGGCTGAGGGGCAGAGGGGGAGGGAAAGGGACAAGCCAACTCCCTGCTGAGCACGAGGCCAGATGAGACCCAAATCCCAGGACCCTAGGATCATGACCTGAGCTGAAGTCAGATGTTTAATCAACTGAACCACCCAGGTACCCTAACTTTTATCATTTTTTTTTTTTTAATTAACGTATAATGTATTATTTGTTTCAGGGGTACAGGTCTGTGATTCATCAGTCTTACACAATTCACAGAACTCACCATAACACATACCATCCCCAATGTCCATCACCCAGCCACCCCATCCCTCCCACCCCCCTCCACTCCAGCAACCCTCAGTTTGTTTCCTGAGATTAAGAGTCCATTATGGTTTGTCTCCCTCTCTGGTTTCATCTTCTTTCATTTTTCCCTCCTTCCTCTATGATTCTCTGTCTTGTTTCTCAAATTCCTAATATCAGTGAGATCATATGATACTTGTCTTTCTCTGGTTGACTTATTTCACTTAGCATAATGCCCTCTAGTTCCATCCATGTCATTGCAAATGGCAAGATTTCATTTTTTGATGGCTGCATAATATTCCATTGTATATATATACCACATCTTCTTTATCCATTCATCTGCTGATGAACATCTAGGCTCATTCCATAGTTTGGCTATTGTGGACATTGCTGCTATAAACATTGGGGTGCAGGTGCCCCTTCAGATCACTACATTTGTATCTTTGGGGTAAATACCCAGTAGTGCAATTGCTGGGTCATAGGGTAGCTCTATTTTCAGTTTTTTGAGGAACCTCCATACTGTTTTCCAGAGTGGCTGCACCAGCTTGCATTCCCACCAACAGTGTAGGAGGGTTCCCCTTTCTCTGCATCCTCGCCAACATCTGTCATTTCTTGACTTGTTAATTTTAGCCATTCTGACTGGTGTGATGTGGTATCTCATTGTGGTTTTGATTTGTATTAACCTGATGCCAAGTGATTTTGAGCACTTTTTCATGTGTCTGTTGGCCATTTGGATGTCTTCTTTGCAGAAATGTCTGTTCATGTCTTTTGCCCATTTCTTGATTGGATTATTTGTTCTTTGGGTGTAGAGTTTGATAAGTTCTTTATAGATTTTGGATACTAGCCCTTTATCTGATATGTCATTTGTGAATATCTTCTCCCATTCTGTTGGTTGTCTTTTGGTTTTGTTGACTGTTTCTCTTGCTGTGCAAAAGCTTTTTATCTTAATGAAGTCCCAATAGTTCATTTTTGCCCTTGCCTTTGGCAATGTTTCTAGGAAGTTGCTGCCTGTGTTCTCTTCAAGGATTTTGATGGATTTCTGTCTCACATTGAGGTCTTTCACCCGTTTTGAGTCTGTTTTTGTGTGTGGTGTAAGGAAATGATCCAGTTTCATTCTTCTGCATGTGGCTGTCCAATTTTCCCAACACCCTTTGTTGAAGAGACTGTCTTTTTTCCATTGGACATTCGTTCCTATTTTGTCAAAAATTAGTTGACCATAGAGTTGAGGGTCTATTTCTGGGCTCTCTATTCTGTTCCATTGATCTATGCATCTGTTTTGTGCCAGTACCCTACTGTTTTGATGATTACAGCTTTGTAATAGAGCTTGAAGTCTAGAATTGTGATGCAACACAATTTCTTTTTTCAACATTCCTCTGGCTATATGGGGTCTTTTCTGGTCCCATATAAATTTTAGGATTATTTGTTCCACTTCTTTGAAAAAAGTTGATGGTATTTTGATAGGGATTGCATTAAATGTGGAGATGGCTCTAGGTAGCGTAGACATTTTCACAATATTTATTCTTCCAATCCATGAGCATGGAATGCTTTTCTATTTCTTTGTGTCTTCCTCAATTTCTTTCATAAGTATTCTGTTGTTTTTAGAATACAGATCCTTTACCTCTTTAGTTAGGTTTACTCCTAGGTTTCTTATGGTTTTTGGTGCAATTGCAAATGGAATCGATTCCTTAATTTCTCTTTCTTCTGTCTCATTGTTAGTGTATGGAAATGCAATTGATTTCTGTGCACTTACTAAATTCCTGTATGAGTTCTAGCAGTTTTGGGGTGGAGTCTTTTGGGCTTTCCACATAAAGTATCATATCATCTACAAAGAGTGAGAATTTGACTTCTTTGCTGATTCGGATGCCTTTTATTTCTTTTTGTTGTCTGATTGCTGAGGCTAGGACTTCTAGTACTATGTTGAATAGCAGTGGTGATAGTGGACATCCCTGCTGTGTTCCTGACCTTAGGGGAAAAGCTCTCAGTTTTTCCCCATTGAGAATGATATTCACTGTGGGTTTTTCATAGATGGCTTTTATGATACTGAGGTATGTACCCTCTATCCCTACACTCTGAAGAGTTTTAATCAAGAAAGGATGCTGTACTTTGTCAAATGCTTTTTCTGCATCTATTGAGAGGATCATATGGTTCTTGTTCTTTCTTTTATTAATGTATTGTATCACAGTTGATTGATTTGCAGATGTTGAAAAAACCTTACAGCCCAGGGAGAAATCCCACTTGGTCCTGGTGAATAATCCTTTTCATGTACTGTTGGATCCTATTGGCTAGTATTTTGGTGAGAATTTTTGCATGCATGTTCATCAGGGATATTGGCCTGTAATTCTCCTTTTTGATGGGGTCTTTGTCTGGTCTTGGGATCAAGGTAATGCTGGCCTCATAAAATGAGTTTGGAAGTTTTCCTTCCATTTCTATTTTTTTGGAACAGTTTCAGAAGAATAGGTATTAATTCTTCTTTAAATGTTTGGTAGAAATTCCCTGGAAAGCCATCTGGCCCTGGACTCTCCTTTTTTGGGAGATTTTTGCTTACTGTTTCAATTTCCTTGCTGGTTATGGGTCTGTTCAGGTTTTCTATTTCTTCCTGGTTCAGTTTTGGTAGTTTGTACGTCTCTAGGAATGCACCCATTTCTTCCAGATTGTCTAATTTGCTGGCATAGAGTTGCTCATAATATGTTCTTATAATTGTTTGTATATCTTTGGTGTTGGTTGTGATCTCTCCTCTTTCATTCATGATTTTATTTGTTTGGGTCCTTTCTCTTTTCTTTTTGGCCATCTCTTTCTAATTTGCCAGCAAATTAGACTGGCACTAGTCTGGCCAGGGGTTTATCAATCTTATTAATTCTTTCAGATAACCAGCTCCTAGTTTTGTTGATCCGTTCTACTGTTCTTTTGGTTTCTATTTCATTGATTTCTGCTCTGATCCTTTTTTTTTGTTTGTTTGACAGAGAGAGACACAGCGAGACAGGGAACACAAGCTGGGGGAGTGGGAGAGGGAGAAGCAGGCTTCCCGCTGAGCAGGGAGCCCAATGCGGGGCTTCATCCAGGACCCTGGTTTCATGACCTGAGCTGAAGGCAGACACTTAATGACTGAGCCACCCAGGCACCCCTCTGCTCTGATTATTATTTCTCTTCTCCTGCTGGGTTTAGGGTTATTTGCTATTCTTTCTCCAGCTCTATTAGGTGTAGGGTTAGGTGGTATATTTGAGACCTTTCTTGTTTCTTGAGAAAGGCTTGTATTGCTATATACTTTCCTCTTAGGACTGCCTTTGCTGTATCCCAAAATTTTGGGACAGTTGTGTTTTCATTTTCATTTGTTTCCATAAATTTTTTTAATTCTTTAATTTCCTGGTTGACCCATTCATTCCTTAGTAGGCTGCTCTTTAGCCTCCATGTATTTGAGTTTTTTCCAACTTTCCTCTTGTGATTGGGTTCTAGTTTCAAAGCATTGTGGTCTGAAAATATGCAGGGAATGATCCCAATCTTTTGGTACCCATTGAGACCTGATTTGTGACCCAGGATGTGATCTATTCTGGAGAATGTTCCATGTGCACTAGAGAATAATGTGTATTCTGTAGCTTTGGGATGGAATGTTCTGAATATATCTGTGAAGTCCATCTGGTCCAGTGTGTCATTTAAAGCCTTTATTTCCTTGTTGATCTTCTGCTTAGATGATCTGTCCATTTCAGTGTGTGTGTGGAGGTGTTAAAGTCCCCTACTATTATTGTATTGTTGTCGATGTGTTTCTTTGATTTTGTTATTAATTGGCTTATATAATTGGCTGCTCCCATGTTAGGGGCATAGATATTTACAATTGTTAGATCTTCTTGCTGGATAGACCCTTTAAGTAGGATATAGTGTCCTTCCTCATCTATTATAGTCTTTGGTTTAAATTCTAATTTGTCAGATATAAGGATTGCCACCCCAACTTTCTTTTGATGTCTATTAGCATGGTAAATGGTTTTCCACCCCCTCACTTTCAATCTGGAGGTGTCTTTGGGTCTAAAATGAGTCTCTCGCAGACAGCATATCAATGGGTCTTGTGTTTTTATCCAATCTGATAGCCTGTGTCTTTTGATTGGGGCATTTAGCCCATTTACATTCAGGGTAACTATTGAAAGATATGAACTATTGAAGTAACCTTGCCTGTAAGGTGACTGTTACTGTATATTGTCTGTGTTCCTTTCTGGTCTATGTTACTTTTAGGCTCTCTCTTTGCTTAGAGGACCCCTTTCAATATTTCTTGTAGGGCTGGTTTCAGGTTTGCAAATTCTTTTAGTTTTTGTTTGTCCTGGAAGCTTTTTATCTCTCCTTCTATTTTCAATGACAGTCTTGCTGGATATAGTATTCTTGGCTGCATATTTTTCTCATTTAGTGCTCTGAGTATATCATGTCAGTCCTTTCTGGCCTGTCAGGTCTCTGTGGATAGGTCTGTTGTCAGTCTAATGTTTCTACCATTGTAGGTTACAGACCTCTTGTCCCGAGCTGCTTTCAGAATTTTCTCTTTGTCTTTGAGACTTGTAAGTTTTACTATTAGATGTTGGGGTGTTGACCTATTTTTACTGATTTTTGAGGAGGGTTCTCTGTGCCTCCTGGATTTGATGCCTGTTTCATTCCCCAAATTAGGGATGTTCTCTGCTATAATTTGCTCCAATATACCTTCTGCCCCCCTCTCTCTTTCTTCTTCTTCTGGGATCCCAATTATTCTAATATAATAGTAGACTACGGTACATGGGCTAAGTCTAGCCTGAGGTCAGTTGTGTACAGTCTGCAAGCTGAGAATTGTTTTTACATTAAAAAAAAAGGAAAGGAAAAAGAAAAAAATAAAGAAGAATATGTGACAGGAGAGGACATGTACAAGGATATTCATTGCAGTATTGTTCATAGTAGAAGAAAACAGAAGCCCCCCTCAATTCCATCAACAGTAGAAAGGTTAATATAGATGGTGGAATACTTGTGTGATAGAATACTGTACAGCAGTGAGAATGAATTAGAGTAACATGCACCAACATGGGTGAATCTCAGAAAGAAAGGCTGAGGGAAAACAAGCCACAAATGAATACATGAAATATGAGTTCATTAAATAGAGTTCAAAACTGAGGCAAAATTGAGCTGTATTATATTTACTGATACATTACCACATGGCCAAACTATAAAGAATAGTAAGGAACGAGGACCATAGTTGAGAACAGTGGAGGGCTGTAATTGGAGACAATTATCTAGGGACTTCTTAAAAAAATGGCAAGACTGCAAAGCTGTTTGCATGGTGTATTGCCACTTCGATTTTAAAAAGACACACAGAGAAGGCTACAAAGAATTATACCAAAATGTTACCAGTTGTATTTGAAGGGTGACTTTCCATCTGATTTCTGTCAATTTGAATGTGAAATGAAGGAAGCAAAAGCAGAATCAGTGACTTTATTTCTTGTTTTAGTCAATTAACCTAATTTTGATCACAAACATTTCCTCAGGCTTTATCATTTTTTGTTAACAATATGGATTTCTTTTCTGCCTTCTTTTTTGGGGGTATATTTTAACTTAAAAAAAAACAGAGTATGTTGGGGGCGCCTGGGTGGCTCAGTCGGTGAAGTGTCTGCCTTCCGTTCAGGTCACAATCCCTGGGTCCTGGGATCGAGTCCTGCATCAGGCTCCCTGCTCACCGGGGAGTCTGCTTATTCCTTTCTCTCTCTCTCCCTATGCCTCTCCCCTTGCTCGTGTTCTCTATCTCTCTCAAATAAATAAATAAAATCTTAAAAAAAAAGTATGTTGTATTTATAATGATAAACTTTAAAAATAAACTATATTTTTTCCCCCTTTTTAAAGGCAAAACAAGCTATCAAAAAGACTTTCAGGACATCCTGATCTGTTTTTATGGGCTAGAAAAAACCACTTTTTCCGTCACAAGCATGATGGCAACATCATCCTTCAAATCGCACAGCCTAGCAGGGAGATCTGACCTGCTGCGTGCCTGGGTCAGAGGCCAGTGTAGCATGCGGACATGGCGGCCTAGCCCTGCGGCAGCTGTAAGCACCTGCATCGGTGGGAAAGTCTTGGCTTTGATGTGCATTTTAATACCTATGTTGCTGGGACTCCCTACCAATCCTGGATTCTGCCAGTGGTGCCTCTGTGATAGGGAACTACAATCTGGGAGTCCGGGAGGCCTAAAAGAACTGCTGTGTCTTCTGTACTTAGAAACAGTACTCAGGACAGGATGAGCATGGAATGGCTCCTGCTGTCCTGTGTTGTGGGAATCTGCAAATCTGGTGAGTTCTGAAAACTAAATATAATATGATGAACTGGAAGAGGAGAGGGCCCTGTGCACATGCCCGTAGTGAGCTTCCTTCTTGTCCTGTCTAAAGAGAAGAATGGATGTGGAAAGCTATGTAGATTTTTCACTACCTTTACAATGTTAATTTTACTCTCCATTCTTATTTCCCTTATGACAATGGATTTGTTTTTCATCAATAGTAAACTTGGTCCACAGGATAGAGGAACAACTTTGGAATTTCCTATTTTATAGGGAAAAAAATGAAGATGATGGGTGGATGAATTTAAGTTTAGTGAATTTAAGTTGAAAGTTTTAGGTATAGATTTAAATTTTCCAATAAAAAATAATATGAAATGCTTTTTATTATCTTTTACGGCATATTTAGTAAACCCGACTATTTGCTTTGCTTTACCTAGTTTGTCTTCCCTGAAAACTGGGTAAAATTTTTAGTTGAGCCAGTTGGTTTTTTGGTAAGCTTGCTAAAGACTCGACTAGCAGTTACATTTTCCTGCCTTATTTGTTCGTGTATAAGACACCAAGGAGACAAGGCCTGCTACTTTTCCTCTGGAGAGAGGACAAATGCACTAGAAAGAAGACAGTTTCTCAAATAAACTACTTGCATGGTTAAGATTTCTTAAACACATAAACAAAACACAAAGCCTGAGCCATAATTTTTGTTGGGGTGCATAAATGTGAAGCTGAGATGGAAATAAAACCTCTTGCTTCCCAAACCAGGTTTTGAAGAAGATCTTTCTTTTGAGCTAACTTGCTAGTAGTGACCTTTGTTCCCGAGCCTGTACCACCTAAAAGGATAGGACAAAAGTCTTCCATGCTCTAAGCCATCTACAGTCGTAAGGTCAGGGACTGGAAATGAAAAATTATGATGACTATGATGGAGACTATAACCTGTATCAGAATACCCTGTCATTTCTCCCCTTCCTCTCTGCTGCGTGGCCTTGACTGGGTCATCCTGGAGTCTTTGTGCAGAATTGGGACAACAGGTATTTGTCCTTGGTCACAGACAGAAGTGACCTCGATTTGCTTGATTGAAAATGGATAGAGCAGGGGGCGCCTGGGTGGCTCAGTCGTTGAACGTCTGCCTTCGGCTCAGGTCATGGTCCCAGGGTCCTGGGATCGAGCCCCGCATCGGGCTCCCTGATCTGTGGGAGGCCTGCTTCTCCCTCTCCCACCCCCCCTGCTTGTGTTCCCTCTCTCGCTGTGTCTCTCTCTGTCAAATAAATAAATAAAATTAAAAAAAAAAAAAAAAAGAAAATGGATAGAGCAGAAAATTTCTTCAGGATAAAAAAAAAAGACTGGATCCGAGAAAGAAAGGAGAAAGAACAAATCAACAAAGGCTAGTTTTGAGGGGAATGATTTTGGGGAATTTGGGAGTAGGGGTGAAGGAAGCACTCTTCATGCTATGTGAAGCCCTGGGAGAAGGAGGGAGTGAGGGATCATTTGAAGTTTTGCTGGATATTATAAAAGTAATGACTCAGACATCTTTGAAAGACTACAGTAAAGGTGTTAATTACTTTTAATATTTTTGGAGGTTGGATAGGTGAATCTTTTGAATGGGATACTGTACAGAAACTATCCTTAAAGGAGGTGGGGGTGAAGATACCCCACCTTTATTGCAGCTGTAATCCCTATGTCTGCCTTGAATGTGTTGGTGTGTCCACCTTCAAGGGAGTTGATAAATGCACCTGTTTGTTCTGCTAATCCCTAAATTTAAGAGAACTGAGGTGGGAGTAGGAGGGTAAGAAGAATGGAAAGTAGGAGAGAGAAGTAGCCTTTTGTTTTTGATCTCTTTCTGCACTGTTAGCCATGTCTTTATCATGTCCTTGATTCCTGAGCATAGCAAAGGGCAAGAAGCTATTATGTTTTCCTCTAATTAACACACGACCGATGAAATGTTTCTAATGTCAGAGAAATAGATTCAGCTGAGAAGAGCAACAGTGTAAGTGGCAGGAAGTGACCAGCACCTGGGAGTGAGAAGCCAACACAGACCCTTGCCTTCTGTCTTTACCTCCATTTGACGCCGAGGTTGGTTGGGAAAGATGAAAATGGAGCGATTGTGATGTTGGGATGTTGGAGTCAAGCATTCTTACTTCACGTCCCTTCCCTTAGGACCGTTCTCCTCCTCTCTGCTTTTCCCTGGGTTTATCCCTTCATTTCTTTGCTCACATTTTCTGCCAGTATTTTTATTCTTTGACTTCCTTACCCCTACACACAGATACTTTCTCTTTTCTCCTTCTTCATCACTCTCTCTTGTTCACATTCTCCTGTCCCTTGAAGCCCACCCGCACCACTGTTTTTTGCCTCCTGATATTCATCAGGATTGATGTTTATCAAGACCTGGTATGTGCTATTTGAAAATGGAGACAATGGAGTGTCTGATTCCATCACTACTCCTTCACTTTATACTTTTGACACAGCTAAAAATCCACACTCGTTGCTCCTTACTGAGCTAAGAGTTTACCCATTCTAAAGGATAGGACTAGATGCTCTGAGTGCCTGCCTGATGATTGCTCCTTCTGAGGAATTTTATTATTTTTTATTTTTATTTTATTACAGGCAATTTCTCATGATTTGTCCAACAGCTGACTGGACAAAGGACTGATAAAGGCACCATCCTTGGGCAAGTCAGTGACCTTGAGTGAGCCTGGCAAGAGAACTCTGTCCAGCAAGAATGCTCTTTTTGGATGCTCTCTGACTAACCCATGCAGTATCTCTCTCTCGGGAGAGAGTGTGAATGGAGGTTAGCAGGGTAGGTGGAAGTAGTTTAGAACGCATGTGTATCCAGAAAACAGAAAGCAGGAGCCATGAGGCAGTGGAGGCTAATAGGAAAAGACAGAAAGTCATAGGTCAGAGGGAAAAATGCTGTCGAGACAGAGAAAGAGAAGCTGGTAGAAGTTATAACTCCAGGTGCTAGAGGAGGGAGCAAGGGCTCTCACTTTGGTGGGGGTCAGCTGCTTCTCTCTCCAGGAGGCCTAGCACTATAGCTGTTGAGAGTGAAGCAGCCAGAATATGCATCCTTTCCCCCTGCAACTTGAAAGAACTTAATGTGCATATTACTTAATTTAATGTTAACAATTCCAAAAGGTTATTCCCATTTTATTGGTGAGACAAATTCAGAAAAATTACATGGCTTGATTATGATCCTGTGAAAGCCCCCAAATACCTCCTTCTAATGAAATGCTTGCTTCTAATGAAATGCTTCCTTCTACTGAATAGTAGTAGTAAGGTGGAGTTTTTGAAGCCTACGTTCAAGTAGAAAAACATGAGATTTTTTTCTATTGCAATTCTTTTTTTCTGTCCACATTCTAATATAACTCTAATGCTTTATTCTCTCCTTTCTCCCATCTGCCACTCCCTCTCTTTTCGTCTAATTAACTTGTATCACATACAGGCTATTTCAACCATGTACTATTTAATGTCCATATTTAAAAGACTTGCTTTGATAAAACCAACTTGGAATGTTTTATTTTGACACAATTTATAGAACAACATAATCTGGAATTGTTCAATCAGGACCACACCTGGTTTGAGTTAGTTAACAGTGTAGCAGGGATTATGTATAATTTGTGACCTGGAAAATTTAATTCCCCAATTAGGAACCAAGAGCATGATATATTCTGTGGGGTCCATTTTGGTTTAATATATTCATTTATAATGCTTGAGGTTTTCTTTCTTTTAAATTCAGGACATTAAAAAACAAAAGGAATTATTTGAGAACTCAGTACACTATGTATAACAAAGAAGGTCTTATTTAATTACTATTCCCTCCTCAAGATAAGGCAGATTTTTTCTATCAATGTATTGATCGATCTATCTATCATCTATCTATCTATCCATCTATCTATTTCCCTCCCTCCATTCCCCCCCACCTTCCTCATCCTAGGACTAAAGGCTAGTTCTGAGTACTAGACAGGTACTCTTTGTTTCCCTTTGGTCCTCACATGCTTTTCACCACTGACACAGAATTGCAGTTTTCCTATGGGCCCTTTTCCTTCCTGATTGGCTTAGTATGACTGACTTGCTACCATGCCTCAAATAAATTGTCTGCGGTCACTGCTGCTACTTTCTGTTCTGAGCTCTGTGTTGCAAGCCCTGTGTGGGGCTCGGTCTCCCTCATGCTTGTTTTGTGCTGAGCTATGTAACCTAAGGATGAACGTTCTCTTCAGCCTCTTGAGCTCAGAAAGCAACTCTGAGGCCTCCTCGATTTGGTTGCCAGCCACTACCATTTTAGCTCAGACTCTTCTGTGGTGTTTTACTCTGACCTGTGTCCAGTGATTCACATGGACTCGCCTCTTACCATAAAGGGAGGAGCCATTATCCTGTGCCTGGGTTTTGGGTGGGGAGGAAATGCCTCCAGGCAGAACGCCTCTGGACAGACAGTTCTTCGGGAAACACGGGCATCCTGGTCCCTAGTAATTTTCTAATTTCTCCCCCTTCCCACATGTGGCTCAGAGGATTTAAACCATGCTGAGGCTCATGGCCAGCATTGTGTAGAGCTGGAGAAGAGCTTCATACAAATCCTCTGTCTCTGTTTATACTGCATAACGATTTCACTGATGAGATAGAATTATAGAAGAGCTATTTATTTTAAAGATTTCACTTAATTATTTATTTGTCAGAGAGAGAGAGAGCACAAGCAGGGGGGAGCAGCAGGGAGACGGAGAGGCAGGCTCCCCACTGAGCAAGGAGCCCAATGCGGGACTCCATCCCAGGACTGTGGGATCATGACCTGAGCCGAAGGCAGACACTAACTGACTGAGCCACCCAGGCGTCCCTATAGAAGAGCTATTAAAGAGAATAATGAAAATAAACAGATTTGGTCCCAAACTGGGCTATGACATTTGACTCTTTCTTGAATTTTCCCCAAAACTAGATTTTAAAAGGTATCCTTCCATTCTAGAAGGTCCTAAGTTATCACTCCTCAAGGATTTCTGAGGAAAAAAAAAAAAAGCCATTTTGGGCTGTTTCTTTTGTTTTTTGTTTTTTTTTTTTAAAGATTTTTCATTTATTTATTTGACAGACACAGCGAGAGAGGGAACACAAGCAGGGGGAGTGGGAGAGGGAGAAGCAGGCTTCCCGCTGAGCAGGGAGCCCGATGCAGGGCTCGATCCCAGGACCCTGAGACCATGACCCGAGCTGAAGGCAGACGCTTAACGACTGAGCCACCCAGGCGCCCCTGGGCTGTTTCTTTTGACTAAGGCCTGGTTTTGGTGCAGTGGGTGTAGTTTCTGTTTCAATTTCTAAGGGCTCTAGAGACATTACGTCTGGTTTAAACTTCACCTGGGGCAGTGTTTGTAAACTCCCAGCAGAGCCAGCTTCATGGGCATGAAGGCCATGTAGTTACATGGGCCCTTCTGCTCTTGGTTTAACACTCTGCTGTTGCCATCTTGAAATTTCCAATTATTTTTTGAACAAGAAGCTCACATTTTCATTTTGCCCTGGGCTCCACAAATTATGTAGCTGGATCTCCTCCCTAGACCATTTGCCTTAGAATTACCTGGTATATGCATATAAATCAGATTCCTACTGTATGGGGCCCACTAGGGCTAAGACCTCTGAAGCAGCATTTTTAAAAACATCCAGTTAATTCTTCCGCAAAGTTTGCAAAGCCGGAGGACCACTGGGAGAGAGTTAAGGTATCAGGTTCTTGGGCATTGCTTGTTGAAAGATTTAAAACAGAATTCTTGGCTTTTATTTCAATGGGGGAAAAAAAAAGAAGCATTCATAATTAAAAATGTTTTATGTAAAATATATTAGGCAGTTTTGTCTTATTGCCAAGTTAATTATTTGGAAATATGCCTAAATTGTGGATTTAAGAATTCTCACATTCTTTGTTCATTCTAGCATTATTTATTTATGTTTATTTTTATTCATCTCCCATTAAGTCAGGGCAATGCATGCCCTATTTGTTAACTAATTAGACCCACTTAAAGGGAGTAATATTGCCCTGATAATAGTTTCAAACAATTTCCTCCAATCCCCTCAACACCCTGACAAATCAGAAAAGAGAGTCCTCATCCATGACTGGTAGGTTTTTGAGAAATGCTAGTTGACATTCTCAAAGGCATATATATTTAGTTTTTATTCCAAACTAATTTCAAGACATGAAACAGCTTCAACATCCCAGACAACTTTACCAACACATGATAACCTGGCTCTGGAAGGTCAGGCCCTGGATTGAGGGTGACAGGACTGTTGTCTTCTTGTGGATCTTTTTGGGACTGTGAACATGCAGATAATTAGTGATTGTTGTGCTAAGATTGTAGCATTAAATATTTAATCTAGGCTAACTCACCATAGAGCCATTAGAAAGAAACAGTTTTTCATTACAGTGCCCAGAACACAATTTTAGCCAGCGCTCTAGTGATAAAAGGCCACCTGACACCAGAAAGCCCCAGACTCATCTGATTGCAGTGCTGTTTGAGGTCTAGGCTTGAAATTTCACTCTTTCTGGACAAAGCAAGATCAAACTATGACTATGAAGTATTTTGCTAATCCATACTCTTAGACACTTGCTGAGTCAATAGACTGTTTTCACTGACTCCCTGTGTATTTTAAAAGTAATATTTATTATGCTTTTTCCTTCTTATGAAAATAAGAGAATTTCATGGCAGAAAACTTAGAGGAAATAAAACCTATGAATTTTTGGACAAATTCTTTGATGCCTTTTGAAATTTCATTTTACTGACTGCATTTTACTTAATATTTAGAACTATAGTATATAGTTTTCATCTTTGATTCGGACATATGAATAAGAATTTTTAGAAGTTAATTAACAAGACTATTACTTTAGACATTTTACCATTATTGATGTCCTCTCATTGTATGAGTTTGGACTTAAAATTAAAATCTTTTAGGATGGAGTTCATTCTTTTTAAGAATAAATTCTTTTAAACCTGAACTTTTTACTGTCTTTTGATGAGTAAGTTCTTAAAAGAGGAATGAGAAAATAAGTCATAGCCCCATAAATCAGACCCCAAAGACAAACGTTATGAATGACTTTTTGGGAGCCTCACATGTTTCTGTGTTTCCCTCCCGATTCATTTGCCTCCAAACTCAGGGTGGTGGGCAGCCTCTCAGTCCTGCTGCTCATAACCAGCCTCATCCTTAATGCAAGCCTCATTCGAACCTCTCCCAGAATGGCATTCAGACATCTGCTCTGCCAGGACATAGGCCAGAGAAACAAATTGAACTGTACTAATTGTCTTGATTGCTAAAGTGCATCAAACAACTGGACACGAGCCCAAAAGGTACAAACAAATCTTCACAAATATCTGAGATGTACTTTTTGTTTTTGATGTTATTGCCCAGTTAAATAGTGAAAATGGTTTATGTATGTGGTTATTTATAGTTTTGTTTGGGCTCTTTCTCTATAAGAGATCTGTCTGATTATTAAAGAATAAACACAAGGTCCTATTAAACAGATTTTATGCAGGTTATAATTATTTGGTTAAAAAAAGGTAAACACTAGCACGATCTGGGGGAGAGATTTGTGTACTCAGGTACATTGTGGTATTATTTACAATAGCCAAGAGGTGGAAGTAACCCAAATGTCCAACAAGGGATAGAAGATAAAGGAAATGTGATATATGCATTAAATGGAGTATTATTCAGTCTTAAAAAAGAAGGAAGTCACATCACATGATATAAAATGGGTGAACATTAAGGACATTATGGTAACTGAAATAAGCCAGTCACAAAAAGAAGATGTTGTATGATTCCTATTTATATGAGGTATCTAGTCAAACTCCTAGAAACGGAGTAGAGTGGTGGTTGGGAGGGGGTGGTGGAGGGAGAGGGGTGCATGAAAGAGGTGTTCCATGGGTAGAGATTCCCTCTGCAAGAAGAAAAAGCTCTAGAGATCTGTTGCACAATGTGATTACACTTAACACTGCTGAACTATACACTTAAAAATGATTAAAACGGTAAATTTTTAATGTTTTTTTACCACAATTAAATTTTAAAATTTTTAAAGTAAAAACTATATGATGGCTGATTAGCTCAATTATAGCAGCAATAAAGTTTAACCCTGGCCTTAAATAATTTTAATCCAAAACTTAAACAATAATTGTCTTTCTCTGAGCCAGTTGGCTTTCCCTCCATTGTAGGTCTTGATACTACATGGCTTAGTCTGGTCACCTATTTTCTGGATGTTTACCCAATGTTTCAAGGCATTGCTACTAGGCTGAATGTTTAAAATGGTGTACCTTGATGACAGCTTTATAAACCTGAAGGATAGCCCATTTGCTAAATACTTCGCAGTTAGTGTTATATAATCTGCCAAAAGCACAACTACTTAATTTTCTTAAGTGTAAAAGTTGAGAAAACACACAACACAAACTCCCCATTCTCCTTTCATTTCTGCTTTCAAATTTTTCCAATAATTGTTTTGACATTTAAAAAAGTATCTTACATTTATAAGTAATAAAAACTAGGGAACTGAAAGGGAATTTTAGTTGAAATTAACTCTTTTGCTTAAACCGTACATTAGTATTTATTAGGTAAAGTTCATCAGCAGATTGCCCATTTTACAACTACAAATTCATTTTCTATTACCAGGCACTGCACTATAATTAGGGGATTGTTTGTGTAGGCTTTCTGTTCACCAACTTAGTACAATTTTTATAAACACTAGAAAGAGGCATTGGGTTAAATGTTTAAAAATTTTTGCCAATGACTAATCCTTGACTGTTGTCAAATGAAAATGGTTTGAATTCAAGTTGATATAGTCCAATTACAGAAGTGCTTTGGAGGGTTAACACCAAATTCAGTCTATCTAACAGCAAGCTTACTTGGCACAGCTGTATTATTCTGTACCAGTATTACTCTGATTGACTGATCTTTTGTCGTTCTCAGGAGCCGTTTGTCTTTTATAGGAATGAAACAGATTTTTTAAAAATGTATTGAGCCAATTTATTACTTTGAAAAATGTCCAGCTCAATCTTTGTAGGTGATATTAATTTACAGTTCATTGCATTTACATTCCCAATGAATTATTGGGAGACTTCCACCGAAAGTTTTTGCTCAGATTTAGATCATTACTTTTGGCTTAGGAATGTGACTCCATAGAAATTCAACGATTAACCCCATATGAAATACGTTTTTTTTTCCTTAATGTCTCACTCATGTAGCATATTTCAATGACCTCAGTTATATATCATTGATCTGCAATCCAAGCTAAACTACTGCTGTGTCTAAATCATTGTGTCATTTATTTTATTTTATTCTTCCCTTTCAGATCATCAAAATGCAATTAAAGTAGAATTAAAACAAAATGACAGGATAAGAGAAAATAATTACAAGTGGAAGTGTATTATAATATAGCTCTTTGTTAAGGATTTAGGTATACTGGGGTTACACTGTATTCCATTCCTGCAAAAACTGAATTTACAGTTTTCCTATTACCATAGACTTAGGCCAGTCTCCCTCCACCCACTAGTATTAGAAAGGAATTCCACTGTTTTGGAAAAGAGTGGAATTTACAGTAAATGTAAACATAAGGTAAATATATTGGGACAATATTTTTTTTATGTTTGCTCCAATAGTGTTGCAATTTACCTAATAGAAAGCATATTGCTGATTTTGTAGAATATCCTCACTGTGCTGGTGCCATTTACTGGCAGGGAATAAGGACTCAGATGAAATTCAGAAACAAGAGTTAGAGAGTGAAAATATTCAGAAGAATAGTTTTTTAACTCTTTCCTTTAGAAAAATGTTTTTATTTGTGAAATTATTGTTTTTGCTTTTTTTTCCCCCCCAGTAAGCTATAATAAGCAGGCAAGCATATCCATAGTTTGTTCAGCTCTTTCAGACTTTTAACATTCTCCCATGGCTTCCCCATTGCTCCTAGAAGGTGATTTTCTTATCTCCTGAGTCACAGAGAGTCTATCTGGAGGCAACTTCCTCAACTTCTAATTTCCTTTCTAATCCCCTCTATTTAGGGGATTAGACCCTGTTTAGACCAGGACATAACTTACTTCTTCCATTTTAGAGGAACTGCTTTTAAAAATTTTTCCAGAAATTTAATCTCCATTTGTTCCCTTGGTCCCATTCCTCTTTGTGTCCTTAAGTATCTTGTACCACTGATTCTCCCTTCTCTCCTCCTCAGCCTGCAAAAACACTGAAGTCTGGGAATCAAAAGAAACAAAGGAAAAATTTTCACTCCACTCTCGCCCCCAAATCCCCCATTGCCTCTATAGCGCCCTCTATCTACTAGTTTATTTTCTAATTCATTTTATAGCTGAAAAGTTCCCAAGAAGATAACACTTATCCCCACTTCTCTGTTTTTGCACCTGAATTTATTGCAGTCCAACATCATTTAACTAAAATTTCTCTTTCCAACTCATCAGGGTCCTCACTGCTAGATCTGAGACATTTCTGTCTTTTTCTTACTGCATTGCTCCTTAATATTCAGCATTATTGTCCATTTTGTCTATGAAACATTCTCATCTTGTTTTCCATTATACTAAACTTTCATGGTTTTCAGGATACCCTTTTGGCATCCTTCTTTGTTTATCTTTCCCCTAAACATTGGTACTCCCTAGTAGTCTATGCACAGACCTCTTTGCTTCTTAATCTACACACGTTTTATGAAAAGCCTTCTCTACTTTGCTGGCTTCAGCTGTGACCTGCATGCTGATGAATCTCAAACCCATATCAGATCCTAGAATTCTCTTCTGGACTTTTGTCCTTGACTTTGTCACAGGCACCTCAAACCTAACTTGGTCAAAAGTGGAGTCTCCAGTGAATCTGGTTCCCCTCTGTGTGCTCTTCTATTTAATGGACCTGCAGATATCTAGTTACCCAAGATAAACTGGGACACAGTCTAGGTTTCACCTTCTCCTTTCTTGTCATGGCTAAGTAGTGGCAGAGTCTTGTCCAGTTTATGCTTTTAGTATCTTCTGAATTCATCCCCCTCTCTGCTCACTAGTTGAATTTTGACCATTATCCTCCTTGTGTAGAGACAGTCACCCTACTACTCTGAATCCAGTCCTGATGTCATAAAATCCAATCCTTATCTGAAAAAAATAGTCATTTTTCTAACATGCAAATCAGATCATGCCATTCTGACTCTAACATCTTTAATAGTTTTTTAATGCCCTTAGGAAAAAAAATCCTGACTTATTAGCACAGTAAAGAAGTTCCCTTTTTGGTTCCTGACTCTCCAAATTCATCTCCTAACACACTCTGCCATTAATTTCTTGCAGCCTTCACTCAGATCATGTTAAACCTCCTGTTTGTGGAAGGGCCAAGTGTTCTCCTGCCTCTGCATCTTTGTGAATCCCTTTGCTGCTGTTTGGTACATCTTTCCTGTCCCTTTTACACCCATGTGTCTTTTAAAACCCAACTGGACATTGGCTCCTCAGAGAAATTTTCCAGCAGTTTTGTTGCCTTTCTTGTGAGCTCATTTTAAATCCTGTGCTTAGCTCATGGCATTTTTTCATTTATATTGAAATTATTTTCCTCTTCAAACTCCTGGAGGTCAGGGACCTTTATCTCTGATATCTCAGTGGCTGGAAACACAGTAAGTGATAGAGTTGGTGCTCAATAAATGGAAAAAGAATGAATGAAGATGGAAAGAAAATTAGCTGTTTTGTTAGAGCCAAATAAAGAACTCAGATCCTGTTCTAGCTTATATTGAGATTTGAGAGAGCCACTCAATTTTATTATCTAGGAGATAGAATCTATTGTGATGATGATTTCTAGTTTTCCTTCTGAAAGGTTTTGACAATAGAATTTCCTAAGAATAGAATTTTAGAACCAGAATGTGCTTTAAAAATTTAGGCTGTGTCTACTAGCCACACATATTTCAGATTTTATAATGTCCAAGAAAGTATATAAACATTATTAAAAGACAAGATGCAAGATCCTCTGATAATTACTCTTGAAACCATTCTTGCTTATTAAAGCATTTTCAGGGGTGTAAGGTATGTAAAAGTGAGCAAAACAATCTTTGTAACTATATAGTTTCAAAATCCAAAGAAAGGAAGTTCCCTCTTTTTATTTTCAGTTTTCTGAAATTCCTTAAGTTTATCAACCACAGGCAAGTTTCCATTGACATTTTAATATTGTCTCTACCTTGTCAAACGTAATGGTTAAAAAGAAAACCAATTCAGTCACTCAAATGTTTTGTCTACTTAACCTAAGACAATGGGTTTAATTTTGCTTCTATTACCTGGAATCCTGAGTAAATCAGCCACTAATTTTGATATCCTGCGTTTTTTAAGGGCTAAAAACACATTGTTAGGTGTTGTAGTTGTATGCATTCATACGTCTGTTCTTTAGACATTATTGGATCTCTGTGGAATGGTTAAAAAAATTCTTATAATTCAAAGTAAATCTGAAAAATAGTTGAATAAACTGATATGCTTAATGATGATTTGATCTAAAAGGTTAAAAGTAAACAACTAACAAAAATATAAGAACCACCACAAAACCCATAAATCCTTCTAAAATCCACCACCCAAATATTTCTCTTGCTTTTGAGAATTTCCACCAGTAACCTTATCCTATGCTTATGTAGGACGCTAGCCTCTTATAAATTCCTTTTTCCCAAGGATTTCTGGAAGTCCTGACCTATATACACACACACTCATCAGTTACTGAGTAGCCTCAGCCTCACTCTTCCACCTCAGCTGCTTCCCAAGATTTGTCTTCTTTAAGCCAGTTTGGGAGACATCCTTTCTTTATTTTGATGTAAGACTCTGTTAGAAAGTTGCCAAATTACCACTGCCTGTGTCCCAATGTTCAATGAGGCTTTTAAGGCAATCAGCTCTTAGACCATAGGAGATGGGGTTAGAAAAAATTCCATTTTGCCTGTTGTCCTTGTTATATGGGTTATCACTCAAAACGCAAGCCTCTCCATGTGTCAATAAACTCTTGAACAGAGGACTCACATCTTACTTGGGAGCTGGGTTAAACGGGTAGTGTTTAAGGCAAAATCAGAATGACTCTTGAAAGTCCTTTAAATTATCCACTCAGGACAGTGTATGTGGTTTTGAGGATACGGTTCTATACAGCAATTCTTTGAGAACCACTGAGGTGGACTAAAGGAAGGAACAGACGGGAAATATATAGGTCAGTGTATCTGACTTGTCTCCTTCAAGGTAATCATTACATCCTTGGTGGGAAACAGCTGGAGGTTTCCGAAGTGTTCCAGTTTATCTGCTGACCAATCCACTCTGTTTTAATATTAAGCCTTTACAATCTTAATACGCATACAGTTCAATTTGTGGTGGTAAGGATTAAAGGAGATAATATATATGAATGTACCTAGTTCAGGCTCTGGCATATAGTAAATGCTCAAAAAAATATTTGTTGGATTGAAGGCTAACTCTTGCTTAGTCAGATTAATGTATACATTGTTCTTTGGAAATAGGCCACCTGTTTCCTGTTTTTGCAAGTTGCTTTTCCTCTCTGGACAGCTGTCACTTTCATGGGCATTGGTCTTATGACCCCTACATGGAGTCACAGCTTCCTCAAGGGTTAAGATCTGAAGTCAGCCTGAGATAAGTGTGTGTGTGTGCTCTGAGTCCCCACTGGACTCTTAGCCCCACCGTCCTCCTCTGTACACTTCTCTTCAGCTCTGCTCAACACTTCCCATTACCGTCACTCTTGCTTCATGCTTTAAAACTCCTCTTTCTTGAATAGCAAACTCTTCAATATTTGTAGCTTTTTCTCTCTTTTCTCCTGTTCCTTTCCTTGCCTGGCTCCCAGTTGGGCACTCTGAGTCAGGATTCTTATTCTATTGTATTGTATTTTTTGAATTGGAGTCTAATTAACATACAATGTTATATTAGTTTCAGGTGTACAACATACTGATTCAACAATTTTGTACATTACTCACGGAGAATTTTCTAACTTTGATGCAGCATTTTGTTTGTTTGCTTGCTTCATGCTCCATGTTCTTCAAGGCCAGAAGTTGGGTCATTGTCCTCTTTGCTTCTCAGTGTTGCTTCCAGACCATTACTGCTTCTTATCAAAACCCTGCTCTTTTGAAGTTAACCTTTTTCCTCTCATCTAACCCTCTCGGTTAACATTTATTGAACACTTCCCCTGAGCCAGGGAGTGTGCTAATCATTTGCCTAAATTATTTCACTGAAAACCCACCATGATCCCATTTAGGTAGAAACTCTCATTGTTATACCATCATGAGGTTTACAGAGGCCAAGGAACTTGTTCTCATGTGCATAATGCGTGTACAGGAGTGCCTAACTCACTGGGTTACTGTGAGACAGCAGTATTTGCAGGGTGCCCGGTGAATACCATGCAAATGTCTTCTGTTACTTTGTTGCCCAACGGGGCTCTGTGAAAAAGTGGGGGATCTGGGATTCAGACCCTGGGAGTCTGACTCTGGAACAAACATCCACAATCATTATGCCTGGTTGGGTGACCTTCTACTGACCTCTCCTCTTTCGGTGATGATGTCCTTGGGTCACAGCCTTTGAAGCCAGTTCTGCTTCAGTTCCCCTAGGCTTTTTCATAGTGCAAGGGCTGGCTCATTCTCCACCCTTGCTCCCTTTTCCTCTGTCTCCTTTGTCTCCTCTGCTGTAGCTCCTTGCAGGGTCTCAGAGCCAGGGCACATCTAGAGGCTGGTCTTTAACAAGAAGAGGGACATTTCCTCTATAGCAATAGGAAGGGAGGAAAAAAAGGAATTGATGCAGGGGTGGTTTTGTGGGTCTGACAATGGGAAGTTGAAGGAGTTTCCATCCTGTCATCTGTATTTTCTTAATAAAGTAAGGAAGGAGGTCATCAGTGAGAGTGATGTGGAAATTTGCACTGGTGACACTTTGCTCTGTCAGACTGGCCAAACCCACCCTAGAAAAACATGTAGGTTGGGCTTCTCACAGGGACACTTCTAGTTTGCACTATCAGTATGCTTCACCAGGTGACCACAATAGCTTAGTGGCTAGATGACAAAAGTCAAATCCGCAAATAACTTTGACCCAAATATTGAGGATTTCAGAAGACTAGAGACAAGATCTCTAGCATCTCATTCTTCACATTACCTCAGCCCACCCACTGCCACAACACATCCTGTGTCTCACTTCCTCTGAAATCAGTACTAGTATATTTAACTATCTCACCATACCCTGGGGCCCCTTGGGTGCATCCTCACTGAGATACCTACTCCATAAATGCCACCACGGTTTTATCATTCACCAGTGATCCTTTACTTCTTTGTAGGGCCTCTGTAGAGCCAAGTCCTTGTAGAGCCTCTCGACATTTTACTCACCTCTCTGCCCCTCAGACCCACCTGGCAGAACTGCACTTGTTGAGCACAGCTATCTTCATTCTTTGTTCCTACATCTGAGCAATTGTGTATGGCTGGAGAAAAATCAATAGCCAGGCTGCTTGATTTTTATAATAAAGGAATTCATCATCATATTTAAGTGCCTTCGGCACTTGGCACTGCCCAACTGTATAGTGTTTCCCTAGTAAACTGAACCACTCTTGAGGTAATTATTTTATACTCTCCCCCATTACTTCACATCTTACACACCGTTTCTTTATCCTCACTCTCACAGAGGACCTCATTTCTTACTTCATTAAGAAAATAGAGACAAGAAGATGGGAACTCCTCCAACTTCCCATTGTCAGACCCATAAAACCACCCCAGCATTAGTTTCTTCCTTTCCTCCCTTCTTATTAATACAGAGAAAATGTCCCTTTTATCGTTAAAGACCAGCTGCATCCGATTCCCTCCGCCTCCTGCTCTTTTCTGCATGTCTGACTCCCTCTCAGCAATGTTCCATGATGGAACCCTCCCATAGCTGCACATACCCTTCCAATTTCTAGCAAGCTTTGATCTGAAGTGGCCTGCTATCTTCAATCATTATCTCTGCTTCCCCATCCCACATTCACTGTATCCCCACCCATCAGGCTGCTCCGCTTACCATCTATACCACTTCTCCACTGAAGCTGCTTTTCCTAAGGTTGCCGATGAGTTCCATGCTGTAAACCCAATGAATGCTATCCATTCTTTAGTTGACTCACTCACATGATGGCTCTGTTTTTTTCATTCAGATTGCATCTCTTTAGAAAGACCTGCTCTGATGACTCAAGCTGAAATAGTTCCTTCCCCCCATAATAGTGCCATCACATCACTCTGCTTTATTGTCTTCATCAAAGCATTTATTATCTGAATATATCATGTTCATTTATTTGTTCATTTGTTGACTATGCATCTCATGTCCTCACCTAGAACAGTGCCTGGCACATCACAGATGCTCAATGAGGATTTGTTGAGTGATAGACACAATGCTGTATTTAGAATCTTCTCTTTCCTCCAACAAATAAGTTTTTGTTAACTGGATGAAGTTTGTCTGCCTACTCTCTCTAATATTGGTCTAGCTGTCTAGTCCCTCAAAGGAACGTTCCTGCTGGGCCCCCTTATTCTTGGACAGGTCTGAATCCATTTAGGACCAGCTTTATTTTGGCTCTGTGCTTCCCATCTTTCTCCTCCTCCTTTTCTTCCCGGGCATCCATACCATTCTGGCCATGCATTTCTAGTCTCTCATTTTTTTTTTTTCAAGATTTTATTTATTTATTTGACAGAGAGATAGAGGGCACAAGTAGGCAGAGAGGCAGGCAGAGGGAGCGGGAGAAGCAGACTCTCCACCGAGCAGGGAGCCCGATGTGGGACTCAATCCCAGGACCCTGGGATCATGACCTGAGCTGAAGGCAGATGCTTAACCGACTGAGCCACCCGGGCATCCCTAGTCTCTCATTTTTCTTTTTCAATATGATCCTCAGTTTTAAAACCTCCTTCTTCCTAAACTCTAATTACAGGTAGCTCCATTGGTGGTGATTGGTGAGCATCTCTGAGCCAGTTTGGGAAGGTTGCACTCCTACACTTGCTCTATAAGTCTGGAAAACTTCCCTGTTTGGGGCCAGCTAGATAAATTTCAGAACTTGTCTCTAATCTTCCGAAATCCTAAGTGTCTGGGTCAAAGTTACTTATAGACTTGACTTTTTTCATGTAGCTACTAAGCGATTGTGGTCACCCAGTGAAGCATACTGATTGTGAAAACTAGAAGGAATGTCCAACCTATATGTTTTTCAAGGGTGGGTTTGGCCAATGCAACAGGGCAAAGCATCACCAGTGCAAAAAAGAATATGCAATTTAAAAAGTCCCCACTTTCAGCCAATGTTATGCTCCATTCTCTTATTGTTAAACAAACATGAAAACAAAACAAAGCCCACAAAGGTATTATTGAGAAACATTTTGGATTCTAATTTTATCGTATGTTTTCTTCAAGTAGTCAAATTCCTTTGAGTCAAGATTTAATGATAATATACACACAGGTATAATCATCTCCCTGAAACCTGGACTCAGCCTGGATGTATGCTAGAAACCTAAGGCCCAGAGGGGGCAATCAAGTGCCATTGGCTATTCAATTTCAGCTCCTACTTTGACCATACCCAATAAAGGAGCCATATCCAGGGTGATCATTTAATTTACCACCCAAACTGGAGTACTATTAATAATTATGCTGGGATAACATGAACAAACCAGGGCCATCCTCAGGAAATGGGAACATGTAGTCATTCCAACCATAAGCTCCTATGATGACTGTGGACCAGTCCAGTCCCCACAAGCCAAATGGAGGTTCTGGCCCCTGCAGCTGTAACTCATTGCTGCCCTTTGTCCACAGGCTTAAAGGTGTACAGGCACTGTTAGTCATGAATTTGGGACTTACTTAATTGTTATAAGTGCATTTAAATTATTTCATTGTTTGTGATAGCACTGACATACAGTTTCTGGTGTTTTCTACCCAATGTCTCCAAAATAAAGCAGATCCTTGATACATGTTTTTGAGAAAGAAGGAACTGAGAGAGAGGATGAACTAACTTTCCTTTCCCCAGCCCAACCACTGTTCAATTCAACACATAGTCTGCTATGGCAAGTAAAATTGAGTCCTTTACAGAGAGCATCTTACTTGCAATGCACTTGCAATTTCGAGCAGAAGCAAAACGTGCATGTGTGTGTGTGTGTGTGTGTGTATGTATGTATGTATATATATATATTCATATATATGATACACATGAACAAATAAATTTCTTAGAGAAAGGTTATTATATACACACCCAAAGCAAACCAATCCACTACTTTCTTAGTGCTTATATTCCAATAAAATTTTTAAAAGGCAGGGACACTGGAAGGCTCTCCCTCCTTTACGGTGACTTCTGTGAGCTGATCCTGGTTATTCTCCTTTACTTGAGGCCCTGAGGCTGGCCCTGAGGAAGGGCACCAGCACTGGTCTCTGTACTGGCTTTTAAGTTGTGAGCAGTCAACCGTGAGAAAAAAAGCTATGAAAACTGAGACTACAACGCATGCTTGGAATTAAAGAAACTCTTTTCTTTAAAAGAAAAGAGCTTTGGCAGCTCACAGAATTATCTCCTCATTTCACGTATGCCTTCTACATGTATGAAGTCCCAGACTCCATAGGTAGGCTCACCTTTGAAAGTCATCAATTCCCACCTCCCTTTTAGTGTCAACCTCGTGCTGAGCTGAGAGTGAGCCTCTCCAAACAGCAAACTCATGACCTCCTATTGGAGAGCTCTGTTAAAAGGTGTCTTCCTTTCATTGAATCGAAATCTGTCATCCCAAGTGACCAACTATTGTTGTTTGCCCAGCAATGTCTTGGTTTGAACTGAAAACTCTGTGTCCTGGAGGACCCTTCAGTCCTGGGCAGACCAGGACATTTGGTTGCTCCATCTTTAGTTGTCATCTGTTGGCCCTCTGCTCCATCTTGGGCTATGCAAAGAAATGCTATTATTTCCTTCAGATGATATCCATTTTGACACATTTCAGGTACATTTCTCTAGCTCCAAAAATCTCAGCTGGCATAGCTCTAAATACTGTATTTTCTACATGATCTCCTCAGAATGTGCTGTCCTCCGTTGGGGGAGGAGCTTTCCATTTCTATCCACATGTTTCCATAGAGGAGAGGAATTTTACTTCCCTCTCCATGCGGGGCTGAGGGGTGGGGTAGGAGGACGGTGGATAGGAACACTTTTGTTGTTTCTCTATCCACTTCTCCTTTTATTCCACTCAGAGGAAGAACTGAAGCTAACCTGATTGTTGAGAACCATAACTTTTGGGCCAAGTTTCTCACAATGGCCAGGATTCCTTTTCCTCATGGGTGATAAGGAGGGTCTATCTTTTTCACTGCCAGCCTCAGCCTCACAGATCACATAAAAGACCTGACTTTCCTCCTTCCCTGTTCTTGCTTCCAGTGAGCAAGCCTTGTCTTTTAGAGGCAGCTAAAAATTCCTTGATTTTGCTTTAATTTCCAATTTCCCTGCTTTCTGGGCGAATAGGTCCGGTCAGCCATGCCCTGTAAAACATGGCTGTTTTTAATTTAGAGTGGATGAGAGGGAGGTGGGCTATCACTTCCTCCCATTTTTCTAGAGAGCCCAACACTTGTTATAACCATTAATTAGTCTAATTCTTTGGTTTCTCCTTTGGCTTAATTCCTCATATCTTGTCTTTATCCTTTGCAATAGTGATGAAAAAGAGGAGTGAATCTTCTAATTTAAAGCCCCATTAAGCTAGAGTTGAAGGCATGGTGCCCAGAAATGAGTGTAATAATGTACATGTGACAATTTTTTTGTTATAGATGTAGTCCTTCTTTAATCCAGCCTACAATCACATTAGTTATTTTACTGACTTTATTCTAGATTCCTAGTTTTCTTAGTGATGACTGAAACCCCTGATAAGGAATGCATTTGTCCTCACACTTCTGCACTTGTTGTTTGTACCAAAGTCCAAAGGTTTGACAATGTCTGTACCCAACATTCACTTTGAACTCACTGTTGTGAGCCTCCTGCCCCCCGGTATGCCAGAGCAGTTGCTGTCATTAAGGTTACTGATGATTTTCCAGGGGACAATGCTATTAATTCCTGGCCCTCTGCCTGATCACTTGCCCTGGGTGACCTCCTTCAACCCAACGGGCTTTATCTACCACCTAGATGTTCATGACCCACAGCCCAGACCTCTCTCCCAAACTCCATATTCAGGTAACCCAACTACCTGTAAGATAGCTCTATCTGGATGTCCTATTTGCACTTCAAATTCAACATCCAGCAATCAATTCATTATCTTGGTATAGGATTCTGATTTTACTCCAGCATTCCCATTTTCTGAGACTGGCACCACTATTCACCTAATCTCCCAAGCCAGAAACCTGAGTACTGTTCTTAATTCTACTCTTTTTCTTTCCTTTTTCTTTTTTTTTTTTTTTACCTTCAATTTATACTGTTAATCCTACCTCCCAAATATTGTTTTACATCCCTCTCTTGCTCTTTGGTCTCATCGTCACAGGCTTAGTGCCCTTTCTCATTGGTATTGCTTCAATTGCTTCCAAACTGCCCTCTTTGCCTCCAGTCCTACCTGCCCTCATTCTCCACACTGTTGTCAGAGTAACCTTTCTAAAAGGGAAATCATATCATGTCACATGCCTGCTTTTAAAATCCTTGAATGAGCTCCCATATTCTTCAGAATAAAGATCAAACTTTCAGTTTAACACAGAATGTCCTTCATGGCTTGTCTCCTGACCATGTGTTTGCCTCATTTCCTGTTATGCTCCCCACCTCTGGCCCTCATTCCTGCTCAGCAACATGCAAGTTCCTGAGTACATTATGCGGCTCCATGCTCCAGTGCTGTTTCCATACACTACTCCCTCTGCCTGGAATGCCATTCCTCCCCTTCCCCCATCAAGCCCCAGCCCACTTGTCCTTCAGGATCATATCAGGGGTTACATTCTCTAGAAGTCTCTCCAGGCCCTATTTTCCTCCATTATCAGCCAGTTTCATTTTTGATGCTCCTGTTGCAATCTAACTAAAACTCACGCCTGAATGAACGGTCATTTCAATATTCCATGGAAATGGCGCAAAAGATCTATAGGTGGAGTGTACAATTTTCTATAGAAAGTCCCTCTATCTGCACCATTTTATCTGCACCATTAACAAAAACAAATGAGTGATCAATGTCCCAAAGCTGTATACTATAGAATGCAGTTGATATAATATATCCCGGAATATTTTCAAAGGAGGAGTTGCCAATTGCCTGTCACAGTCATAGAGAGTTCTTAGTAGTTTGCTCAAGAAACATCTGGTTTGGCAAAACTGAGCTACAGAGCTTCTAGTGAAACTGCCAAGGTCCTAAGCAACCACATGAATGATTTGTTAGATGGGATTATTGAATATAAACTAATTGAACCAGGGAATAGCTGCCCAAAACAATGATTTTTACCTTCAGAACTATTGGTCATAATCTATTCTTTCTAACAATCATTAGACAGCTGAACCAATTAATTGTCTATTGCTGCTATTAGTTCATGACAATAAAGCTATGTCCTCAGCATAGAGGAGGGATATTTTTCTCTCTTGTGGTGAATAATGTGCTTCAAATCATCCTGAATAGGTTTTATTTTATTCAAGTATAAGTTTAAAAGAAATTTGGATTATGATTTGATCATATAGGTAGTCTTCTACAGACCCCAAGTCTCATGGTGGTGCTAAAGAGAAGATTTTATGTAAGAATTACCAGCTTGGAGACTGACAGCTTAACCTGTAATTGCTTCTGGTCTGCAGAATTAAAGGCCAAAGACAGTCAACAATCTTTCATTTGTACTAAGATGACTGCTCATGTGGCCCATACTGTGTTGTACTTTTGTCTTGACAAATGTCTTTGCAAGATGATTAGAGATTAGAGGTTCTACAGTGAGAGAAGGGGATGCTGCAGATTCTCAGCTCTGCTCATCCTTTTTTAGCCTAAGAGTTAGAACTAAATTGTCTTTAGGGTTATAAAGAGTGCCTAATAACAAATGTGGTTGTAATTGTGGAGAAATAAAGAGTTGTTTATTTTTATAAGTGAGATAAAATTTCATACCCAGCCAGCTAGACTGGGTGTCATGCCTAGACTTAATAAAGACCAACACATAAGTTCTCAAAAATTGGAAACCATGAGTGAGAACAAATTCATTTCTTAAACATGGATTATAAAACAGAAAAAAATTCTCCTGTGTATTCAATGCATCTGGACTTCCGAAGGCTTTATCAGATCCATACCACAGATGAATTCATCTCCAAATCATACCTAAATGTTTAATGTTTAATTAAATTAATAAATGTCAAAAAAGTTGTGTCAAAGAGTAATTACAAAACTTCTTACCAAAGAATAATGAAAAAATAAAATGTTTAGTGAAAAGTTTAACAAAAGTCTATATAGTTTGATCTTAATAAAAAAAAATGTATATGGGGCACCTGGGTGGCTCAGTCGGTTAAGCATCTGACTCTTGATTTTGGCTCAGGTCATGATTTCAGGGTCTTGAGATTGAACCCTGTGTTGGGCTCTGCGCTCAGAGCAGAGTCAGCTTAAGATTCCCTCTTTCCCTCTCTCTCTGCCCCACCAATAAATAAATAAAATCTTAAGAAAAAAACTTGCATAGATAGATCTATGAAAATATTGGAGGAATATTCACAAAAAATTTTGTTTATTTTGAAGAATTAAAATGAGGGGAAACGTTTAGAACAATCTGACCACGTTTCAAAATCCATCCTAAGGAGTATGGTAAGCAGGTTATGGGCAAACTGTGCTACAGACCTCCAAGGATGAGTATACGAATGGCATTTCCTTAGGCTTCTCAGGAGCAATATCAGTTTCTCTTTTTGACTGTTTTTAATGAGGAATTTTCTACATGAGTTGGAACCCTTGGTGCTAGAAGAACGGCACAGGGGAAACAGCTTCCCCTGCCACACTGATCCTGGTGGAGCATGGTACATTGTGGATAATCAGGCTGCACAGAGCAGTCTTCAACTGTACTGCAATTGTTCATCTGTATTCTCCACTGTACAGTTGTGCTCATTATCTCTAGATGAGCATGTGTCCGGAGAATTGCAGAGCTTCTGACTCCTACACAGAAGCCCCCATGCAGAAATGTGTGCCATTTCCATGGGGCAAAGGGCACTGGGATTGGTTTTGGGAGGCGAAGTAATGTTTTCCCTTGTTGGTAATGGTAGCGTGGTAAGTGGACACATAGAAGAGTGACCACCCCTGATGTCACTGCATGCGTGTGTGCATAAGCCTATGTGTCTCTGTGTGTTTGTGCCTTATGGGTACACTCACTGTATGAAGAGGATGAATGGGATTTGGTCTCTAGGATCAAAGGGCTTGAGCGGTGTGGGTGAATCTTGCCCACCATGATCCCATTTAATAGGGATAGGAAAAGGAAGGCTTTTTCATTTCTGACGGCTTTTCGATTAGATGATGGGTTCATTTGAGCCTCTTTGTGTCTTAGGGTTAAGTCCTGATAATTCTGAGTGAGCAAAGATGTGGGGTGGGGTGGGTGGGTGTGTGTGTGCGTGTGTGCGTGTGTGTATTTCCAGATGCTACTGTGGGAATCCCTTGCTAACAAGCCTTAAATAGGAAACCTACTAGGGATTCTAGTCCAGTATCCTTTTTAGATATGCATGAGGAGAAGAAGTTGGGAAACACACATTCAGCTGGCAGAAAGTTCCTTTCCTTTGCCCATTCAGACATAGTTGAAGAGCCTTCTCTACAGTACAGTACTTACGGCACTCGAGGCTGCAGCTTTGAAGCTTTGCCTCATTTCAGCTATTCAGAGCGGAGCTGATTTTTATAAGAACAGAAAATGTATTCTTGAGGCCAACCTTTCCTTTTGCTTCTTTAAGGTTTCTTGAAAAGACTTAAGTCTTTAAGGTTAAACAGTTACTATGTGGCCATAGAGTGAAAGTCATAACACTGTTTAGAGTAAATAAGGGAGTCTTTATGAAAACACCATGATGCATATACAGTGGTTTCTGCATGAATCAAATTGTATGCTTTCAAAACATAATTGATATTCTTAGGTGGGGTGGTGGCTTGGTCCTGTCAGAATACTGAATGGACTGGTGCCAGCCTGTAAGGGATAATGATTAAATCCAAAGAAATGACACCAGCAGAGGAGTACAAAGAATCCATACTAAAATACCTACACAAAGTTGGGTTTGGGAATTATTTATAACCTTGAAATTCAAAAGGAATTGGTAGGGTGCACATATAAGCACATACAGATGATTTATCTCAGCATCTATTGGAAACTTTGCTTTTTCACTGGTTTAGGAAAACAGTAATTCTTAGGTGGAATTGTGTATCTCTGTTAGGAAGATTATGATAATTTGCCTGGTCTTGGAAATAGTATGAATAAAAAAGAGCATGATTCATAAATAGAGGCCCTCTTTCTCCCCTTTTACTTTTTCTTAGCAAAAATTTTTTAAAAAGTAACTATTTCAGAAAATAAAATGGATAATTTATTGCAGGAAAATCTTTCTGAGTTTACAGTTCCTATGGGAAGAAATGCAAAGTTCTTTTAGCTATTGAAAAGCATTGGAGTGTGATGGCAGAGCTTAAATAATATTCGGCGTTCAGTCAAGGAGGGGGTTCGCGATGTCCCTTGTGAGCCATGGTAAGAACAAATATACAAATACTTACGAGACACTGGGCTGTCTTCCTTTAATTTTTGTTCTGTCAGTCGTGTGAAGGGAAAAAAAAACCCTGTAACTCATAAAAATCACATTTCTCCATTTCAAGTACAAGTTTTGTTCCAGAGACATATTCAAAGTGGAGAATAGGACAAAATATGTTTTATGTTCCCATTCATCTTTAAAATAGCCTCTCGACACTGTTAACTTGTGACCGGACAATTACTTGGCACATAACCCATGCAGACACCAACCTTGACAGAATTAGAGGAAATCCTACTCCAAGGATGAAGTGTTCTTGAACAATTCATTGGAAGCATTCGGTACAAATGTGCTCTTTTTTTACACCTCATACACGCCACCCTTCTTGCTTGCCCATTTTCATGTGTTATAAATGGTTTTGTTTGTGTCATGTTTCCTGTTTTATTTCCATAAGTATCCCTTCCCCGTGACTGAGATCAGTTGAACAGATAGGGAGGCATTCCTCACATGTGTAATTCAGGTCTCCTCAGAGAATTTTTCTTATGTTTTTAGAGGGTGCTTACATGGCATTAACAATAACCTACATCATTCTTCAAATGTCATAAACTCTCTAGAAAAAAAAAGGCTTTATTTAGCTCACTTGTCTCTTCTTGCTGAACAAAATAAATCCTCTGAGCATGGATTATTGATAAGAACAGCACTGATTCCAGCCCAATGCTGGGCCTTACCTTATGCTCAATGATGACTGAGTGAATGACTTGCTACTTGGGGAGATTGTTAGGTGCCATTGTGATCCTTAAGGGAGCAGATAGAAACACCCTTCTCAACACACACACACACACACACACACACACACACACACACACACACACACCTCATGTGCTTAAACATGTAAAGAACTGGGCGTGCAATCCTGAACGTGTCCTGACAAGCATGATGCCCTTAACTTCTCCTTCCCAACTTTCTGCCTAAGAAAACATACACACAGGTTCTCACACCCTGTCCCTGGAGCATTGTGTCCAGGACATTTTGGGGCTCAGTCTCCTAAACTCACCCTCTTGGTCTTATCTGGTCTCATTCTTTTAGACTTCAACTTCTAAAGATCCCATTTTGCTGTCTGGCCTTAGCCTTGATGCTTTAGAGCTTCCCTTGCTTTCCAGAATGTCCACATGTGATACTGTGATTTATAATAATTATATGTTTGGTCTTTATCCTTGTTTCTGGCACAGAGCTCCTAAAACCTTTGGAGTTTCCTAAGTGAAGGGAGCTTGACAGACAGTGTCCAAATTGAGTTGAATTGTAGGACACCCAGCTGGTGTCCAAGAATTGCTTGATGGTGGTGGAAAACCCATACACACTGGAACTGGTCAGAATTGTACCATATCTAGGATGCTTGCTCCTCCTTGCTATATGTCCTGCCTCCATGGGAAACCTACATATTTGCTTGGCATCAGAATTTACTTCTCTGTGTTCCTCATCCAGCAGCCAGCTAACTGCCCACTCTTATAATCAGCCACAGCCCCAAGGGACTGTGCCTAGGGTCAGAGCTAAGGGAAGGGGTGTCAGTAGAGAAAATAAAATGTTTTTTCTCTTCTCTCCTTTTTTCCAGTCATGGCCATGGGTATCTGTGAGCATTTGGTGGGTATCCAAAAGGAAAGCGATTTAGAGAAAGGAGCTTTCTTGCCCATTTACCTAGGACCCATTTTAAGTGTACTTTCCTGGGGTGCCTGGGTGGCTCAGTCATTAAGCGTCTGCCTTCGGCTCAGGTCATGATCCCACGGTCCTGGGATTGTGCCCTGCATCCTGCTCCCTGCTCAGCAGGAAGCCTGCTTCTCCCTCTCCCACTCTTCCTGCTTGTGTTCCCTCTCTCTCTGTCTCTCTCTCTGTCAAATAAATAAATAAAATATTAAAAAAAAAGTCTTCTTTCCTTTCACTCCGTAATGTATGACACTCCACATGATATCCTGCATTTATCTTTTATTATCACCCACTCAAATGTAGCCTCTGCATGTTAGTGACAATTTGAGAAAGACTGAACAAAGTGCTGCTCCCCATTTGCCTTCTATGGCCTTTCCTCATGCTCAGCTTTCTCAACAAGGACATGGCCACCAAATTATCATCTTCAGGGGAAGCAAACATCAGGAGAGGGGCTTGGGAAAGCCCATCCATTCATAGCAACCGGGCTCGTGAGTGCTCTCCCTTTGCCACATCTTCAGGTGGTGAACATGGCGCCTGTCATGCTCCTGGGAGAGGCACAGAAGGTTGGAGGTCAGGATCAGGCAAACCAGCACAGAAAGTGTTCCGAGTCCTTACAGAAGTGGGGCTCAAAGGTTCACATTTTAAAGTTGCAAAGAATTAGTGATTGAGTTTCTATTGCCACAAAGATTATCAAATGAAAGCGTCTTGCTGCACAGTGTTATAATAAGAAGAAATCTTTTGAATGTATTGGGCAGACTTCAACATAAATGATGAGAGTGGGGTCACTGCTCTGAGAGAAATGTTAGCTTGGAATCCAAGAATTGTCAAATTATTATACAGTTCAGATAGGTATTGAATCCATTCATTTTTGCAGTACAAAAAACCAAAAAAAAAAAAAAAAAAAAAAAGGCCCATTAATGCCTTCCTAAAGACTCCCACTAGTAACAATTTTAACCAAGGTGAAAATATATTTAATTGTGTGATCTAAGGTTTCAGATTAATTTTGCTGAGGGAAGACCTTTCTGAAGAGTAATTGTTTGTTTGAAGCTTTTAGATAATTCAGAACGTATTTTATTATAATTTCAAAGGGGTTGTCTTTCTTTTTAACCTTACCCACGGCACAGAAGACATTAACATTCCCATGCAGCCTTAGTAATGCTCAGTTTTTTGTGTGAGAGGCATACTTATGCATAATGCAGGTTTGTTCTCTCATCTCTATTAGTAGGGATTGCTTAGCATATTGAAAATGCAGGAGAATTATGAATTTATGTAACTCGGACAGAGGACAGACTTTGGCCAAGTGGGTTGACTTGGCGCAGCAGCACAGTCTCCACTTGGGTGTTTGCCCTTGAAATCACTGCTAATCACTGTGTGCACACCCCTGCTGGTCCATTAACAAGAAAACAAACAGAAATAGTTGAAAACACTGATGTTTGATTGATTCACTCTGAATTTCTTGAGCACTCGCTATATGCCAGGGCTGTCCCGGGCCCCAGGGACAGAGTAATAATGTTAAACAGATGAGTTTCTGCACTTACGAACCTGTGAAACAGCACAACCAGACGAATCAAAGCCATGATCAAAATAAACCAAAGGTTTGCTCCAAGTTTTGTGTACTTGGCTTTGTTTTTTTTTTTTTAAATGAACTCTTGGCTCCACACCCAAACGTTGGCTCCGGCCACTTGACATTTGGGCAGAACACCATGTTTAATGCTTTTTACATTCCCCTCTGGACATTTGGGGTCTTTGCACACCTCACGTCCTCCAGTTTTGCTCTTCCTTTTGACTTCTGCTTTCCCCATTGCTTCAAGCTGGGACTTAATTCTGGTGACCTTGGCCCTAAGAAATCTGCCCATTTCTACCTCCTCACGCCCTGGCAGTCTTAGAGGCCATGAAATCTTCTGCAGCTACCTGCATGGTGATGGCATCTGCGAGCACAGAGGCTGCTTGGAAGTGACGTGGATTGGTTCTACTTCTATGATCTCAGGGCAGGAATGATGTGGAAACTTTTTTGGGGATTGCAGCTGAAACCTCATCATGACAGATTTTCAAATATAATAAGACAATGATAATAAATTGGGAGAACAACATCTGAGAATCCTTGACTTGCCCTCCTGACAGTTTTGTTTCTTAGAAGTGAAAAGGGGACCTGCTGCTCTGAACCAAGTTCTGATGAATAAAGGAAGATGAGCTGTTGAGGAGGAAGTGACTGTGTTATGATATATGTAACAGCCAGAGGAGGAGAGAACCTTAACTTCTATGGAGAGGTAGATTTTTCAAAAAGCATAATCCCCGAATCCGAGACTCTGAAAGAGCCCAAGAGGCACAAGTGGCTATCAAAAAAAGAAAAAAAAAATCCGACGGTCCTGTGACAAATGATTCTTATGAGGGATAAAATTTAGCTATCCCAAGAAATAGGGAGGTCTCAGGTGAGTGCATATTTCAAAAGAATGTGCTCCCAGCATCAGAACCGGCAGAATATCAATCCCATTCTTGGAATCTGAAGTGAGTGTAAATAACTAGTAGTTGTCTTTCTTACTCACCTTCATTCTGTTTCTCGTTTGCTTTTTAATGTTTCCTCCGTCTTTTGGTTTCCTTCTGCCTGTGAATTCACCTTTGTGTTTAAATTAATCTCTCTAGGGATGCCTGGGTGGCTCAGTCATTAAGCGTCTTTGGCTCGGATCATGGTCCCAGAGTCCTGGGATCAAGCCCCACATCCGGCTCCCTGCTCTGCGGGAAGCCTGCTTCTCCCCCTTTTACTCCCCCTGCTTGTGTTCCCTCTCTGGCTGTGTCTCTCTGTCAAATAAATAAATAAAATCTAAAAAAAAAAAAAAAATTAATCTTTCTCTCTTATTCCTGTAATTTCCTCTTGTAGTTTCTCTTCTTGGATTTCAACCTATACTCAGAGGAGTACTCTTGCCCCTCACAGTCCTGGTGTGCTCCTGGTCCTATACTTTCACCTCCCAGCTTTCTTTTTCCCTTCCTTAGCCCCCTCCATACCTTCCCATCCCCCAGTAACCATGGCCAGAGAGCCTTTATCAAAAGACTGTACCTTCAGTTGGGGTGGGGGCTAAAAAGCCCACAAACTTTCTATAGTGATGCTTCCTTCCCTTCAACCCCCATCATTCCCAGCCAATTTTTTTTTTTTTTTTTTTTTTGCCATTAGTAGCAGAATGCTTACTTGAAAATTGGAAGATAGGGCGCCTGGGTGGCTCAGTCGTTAAGCGTCTGCCTTCGGCTCAGGTCATGATCCCAGGGTCCTGGGATCGAGTCCCACATCGGGCTCCCTGCTCGGCAAGAAGCCTGCTTCTCCCTCTCCCACTCCCCTTGCTTGTGTTCCTGCTCTCGCTATCTCTCTCTCTGTCAAATAAATAAATAAAATCTTTAAAAAAAAGAAAATTGGAAGATAAATTTAAGAGTGGATTCATTCACTTCAAGTACAGAGGGATCAGAGTCCCTTTAAGTAGCATCTTCTCAAGTGTTTGTTTACAGATCATTAAATACTTAACTTAGTGAAAAACTAAAAGCTGAAATGTTCCAAACCACTGCTGATTAAATAGCAATCTGGAATTAAGATAAGGCAAATCTAAAATTAAAATAACAACAAATTCGAAAGGTTCAGGTTATCAGATAAGAAGCTAAAATACTTGACTCTCTGGTTCAACAGGAGACACCCGGCCAGCCCAGATCGTGCTTTTTCTGCTTACTGAGATCTGATGTCAGTTTCTGTATCCTTCTTTTTATTTATTTATTTATTTTTATTTTATTATGTTATGTTAATCACCATACTGTGCTGTTTGTATTACTGGGGATCTCCCCAGGGCAAGAGACAACTGCTCTATTCTCAGCCTGGCCCCCTATCCCTTTCCATCTCTACCCTGGTCTCCCTTAGCCAGAACACAAAAGACTGAAGGAAGGGATCATTGCCAAAAATGAATATTCCTATAGTGACTAAAAATGTAAGAATCAAATCAGCAGGTCTAAAACTCATCATGATAAAAATGCTAACGGTAATAGAAAAGGACATTCAAACCCATATTTCTAACTAAATAATCAGGATGGGACAAAGGCTTGATGGAGTAGGGATGGGTGATATAAGGCTAAAGGATTGAAAGAATGTCCCTACCAAACTTTGATTTCACCTCTGTCTTTTTTACGAGAATGCTCTCCAAACTAAGAAGAGTAGAACAAGTAGAGTTAAAAAGGAACGGAAACCCGAGATGGGGAAGCAATAGTGAGAAAACACTTAGTTCCCTTAAAAGTGCTCAAGTCTCTGGGCAGAGTGCATTCTAGCAGAACTGAAGTGCTTACGGGTGTGATTATGAAACTACTCTTTGTAATTTTGGAGGATTTATGAAGAGAAGTATGCAAAGTTTGGGATGGGTATATATTATTAATTATTAATAAGGTGAGTGGATTTGAAATCAAGATTTAGAAAGAGAAGTGATGACTCCTAGCAACAGTGTGGATTTAGGAAATAATTCATTTTCTTTTTGTTTTGTGAGTGTTTCACCTCTTTTTATGAAAGGATTACTGGACAATAGGACATAATTCACTTTGTTGATTCATGCATTCAGTAAATGAATCCATTATTAAGTGCTTACCTGGCTCTGAGGCCAGGTATGGAGATCAGAGATAATCAGACTTCATCTCTGACCTTAAGAACTCACAGTCTATCCGGGAACATAAGGAACCTAGAAGGAGGAAGAGATCTGGGCAAGCACAATGAGTGTGGTCTTTGGGTTGTGTTGAATTTGAGGTCTTCAAGTTGGGACATCTAGTTGTCCTCTGGAGATGTCTGAGGTCCAGAGAGCTCTTGTCTGGAAAGGTAGCTAGGTGGTAAGTAATGCTGTGGTCTGGAGTGAGAAGAAATGAAGGTGAATTGTGGAGGACACTTGAAAGGCAGGTAGTGGCAGGGAGGGACCAGTTAAAGAGACCGAGACAGAACCAGCAGGAAGGTAAAAGGAACATTATGAAAGGGGGGCTATGTGGAAGCCAAAAGAGGTCACAAAAGAGCTGAAAGAGAAATGTCCCAAAAGAAAGAATACAGAGACTAGAAACAAGAGACAAGCAGAATCTACCACTTTTGGAATTTGATCACTGATGACCTTAGCAAGGCCACTTTAGTGGAGTGGTGGGGACAGAAGCCAACTGCAGCAATCTAAAGAGTAATGAGATGTGAGGAAATGGAGACAGACGATGGAGATTTTTATGGGCTTGGCTATAAAGGTGAGAGTGGGACATAGGGTGGAGGGAGGAACTTTTTTATGATGATAAATACAGCCTCCATTTATTGAATATTTAGGCATTGTGCTGAGTGCTTTACCTACATTATCTCATTTAATCTTTATTACCATCTACAGAGGTGGGTATTAACATTCCCAGTTTATAGATTAAAATACTGAGGCTTAGGGATGGTAAGTCAAGTGACCTCAGTACACAGGAAGGGACACAACAGGGATCAAAACTCAAATTTCCCTGGCTGTAAAACCCTCTTTTTACTCAATATGCTGACCAGTGGTTCTCAGACATTGGTGTGCATGTGAATCACTTGGAGGGCTGGTTAAAAGATTGCTTGGTCCTAGTCCCCAATTTTCTGATTCAATAGGTCTGGAGTGGGGCCTGAGGTTGTGCGTGTCTAACCAGTTCCCAGGTGGTGCTGATGCTGCTGGTCCAGGGACCACACATAAGAACCATTGGAACTTAAAAATGCAAATTCTTGGGCCCTAGAGACCTGTGATGTAACAAGACTTCCAGGAGCTTCTGATGCCTGCTTAACTTTGAGAGCCACTCTGCCAGGCTAAGGAAGAGGTGGAAAACAAAGAGAGGGGAACAATGGTGCTTTAGAAGACCTAGAGGAGATTGGAAGTGCTGAGATTCATCATGGCACAGGCAGAAGGAGTGGCCCTTGGTAGAAGGAGTAACTTCGAGGTGGGAGGAGGGGGGAGGAGGAGGTGAGGAGGTGAGCATTTGTGCAGAGGTAGTTGAGTGTGTAAGAAGGGAGTGGAGAGTGGAAAATCAAGGGCAGAGCTAGAAATTTCAGTGTTTTGAGCCTTTAGCAAGACATTTGACATTACCTTTTTTGATGCTTTTGTACAAAGGTGAAGAAATGGGGGCTCGCTGCGAGTGTCTTCAGTGGTTTTGAAGCTGGCTATCTTCTAGAGGAAGATTTTTAGGGATGTGCCACAGGGTTCAATCGAACTTAGAATAAACCAGCGGCAAAGCATGGAAAGCACACTCATCAAATCTGAGGATGACACGAAGCTGGGAGCCACAGCTAATTACTTGGATGACAGAGTCAAGATTCAAAAAAGATACTGACAGGCTGGACTAGTGAGCCAAAAGAAACGAAATGAAATTTAATAGGTATAAATATAACTTTGTGCACTTAAATTTAAACGTGTCAGCCTAACCAGTAGAGGGGCAATTTCCAGAACCTGAGTCCAGTAGTTCAGGCAGCTCAGCATTGTACTGGTTCCAGAACAAAACTCTTGCCTTGTTTCTTATGCCAAATTCTTTTCTTGTATCTTGCCTCTGGTAACATGTCCCTTCCTCTCATTTCCTCCCACTGGGTACACCCCAATACCGCAGAAATTAAATAACTGTGGAGATTTTTTAATGAAGTTTCTTTTTGAAGGAGTGAGAGCTTTAGCCTCGATTTATGTATAATTGCTCACAAAAATAAGATTCTGCACTCACACTGCACTGTAAAATGTATGAAGTACGTTCATGTACTTTTTTTCCCATTTAAATGTGATCATAATCCTGGAGATAGGTATCGCCATCTTCATTTCACAGCTGAGGAAATTGAAGCTCAAGATGGTGAAATGACTTGCCTAAAGCCACACAGCTTCTAATTGGTAGGAAGGAGATCAAAACTCAGGCCTTCTGATGCCAGCTAGCCTCTCACAGCTGCACCTGTTAATCAACTTGTAAGAAAAACTCGAGTTGTCTCTCAAGTATTAGCTTTTCCTAAACATATATTTTGGGAGAGTGTCAAGTAGATAATGACACCAGTACGTGAAACAAAAAGGATGGCAAGGCCCCGAGAAGGCAATTTTAAGTGTAATATATCAGGGTCGTTTTCATTATTAACAGCATCAGCAACTACTTCGCCACTTCAGCTAAATAACTTGAACAGATAAGTGTCCCAAGGAAACACAAGAAATGCAGCTTAGTCCAGCGCTGAGCCATCTTTCCCATTTCCATCATCCCTGTCTAAGCTCTCATTAGTTCATGCTTGGATTTCTGTACCCATCGTTGGCTGGTACATCTGATTCCATTCTCTTTTTAGCTGTAGTTTATCCAGCACCACGCTGCAGGGGAGAACCTTTCTGAAACACTGCTTTTACAATTGCTACAAATATTAGAACCAAAGGCCTTTGCTGCTTCCACTTGTCTGAAACATGAAGTTGAAACTACTTTCACGGTGTTCAGTGCCCTTTCTAATCTGACCATATCCTACCTGGCAAACCTATTCCTCATACAGACCAGTCTCCTCCCTCTGTTTTATCCATGCTAGTTGCTCCTCATGCTCTCTGAACTCGCCAGATCTAATTCACTTCTTCACACGCTTCTAGTGTCTACCATGGGTCATGCCCTGTGCTCAGCCCTGCATACTTGAGAGAATAATGTTATGGTGCCTGATTTAGCTAGAGAAAGCATTTGCTACATAAAACAAGTAACCATGGGGGAAAGAAGTTCTCAAGCATGAGCTGAAAAAATTTCCTTGGAAAGAGCACAGATTGGGAAATTAAAACCCACTCTAATAAACAAATCTGACAAAGAAGGGATATTGTTTGAAATTTATGAAAATGGTGATTTTATAGAGATCATGGAGTCTCTTACTTTTAGATTTGCAAGGGATACAAAAAGTCAATTATTTTAAATGAGAAATATAGTGTGGTAAAAAGAACATGGGACTTGGTGTTAAAATCTCATTTCGAACATTTATCAATTTGTTAACTTGGGTCAATTGTTTGCCCTCCCCAAGCCTCATTTCCCCTATCTCTAGAGTAGAAATAATAATAACTCTTATGTATATACATATGGTAGTCGAGAGGATTAATAAGTGAAGTGGATTACCTAAGTGTGGCTAAAATTTACTACACAGTGTGGTGCTTAATAAAGGGAGCTATTATAATACACAAGACATGTTAATTTTGGATGAAGTTATAGTGTTTTTCTGGGAACCTAGACCCTGAGCACTCTAAACCTGTCTTTTTCTTTAAGAAATACCTCTACAAAATAAACAACCCAAGGAGGATACACATAAGGCTACTGCCCTCAAACTCAATGTGCAGGCCTTCCAAGGGGAGTCCTAAGTCCTTCCTCTCAGGCACTGAGGAGGATAAAGAAAGAGGCACTTTCCTCAATACAGGCAAATCCTTCACCTCCTAAAGACATGTGCATTTTATGCTCCAGCGTATCCCTTCCTGGGCCAGTGTGCTATGTAAGAACAGGGTAGTGTGTGTCTCCTTGCTTTGTGGAGAGGGCTTCTAAGTTCCCTCAGATCACACTGATATTAACTTTCCCCCATAGACTCAAATGATCTGGAATGGAAGAGAAAAAAATGAGAGAAAACAAAAGGAGAGACAAAGGGAGAGAAGGAGATGTGTGGAAAGGCAGAGACAAGATTAGGAAGAGAGAAGGAGGTGGGCTGTGGGGAGAAAAAGCAAAAGGAAAAACCAGCATTTTCTTCTGCTTACTCCATTTTCTGCAGGCCACATGCCAGCCCCAAAGTATTGTTTCCCTGCAGTTAAGCTGCTGTTCAGAACATACTTCTAGGTGTGTGTAGGCACCCCTTCAGCCCTTTGCCCCTGTCCACAGCCCCTTGAGGGCACCATCCCCCCTTCCTTCCTATCTTGTCCCATCCACTTCCTGGGCAAGCTGCCCCACACCTGGACTAGTGCCTCAGAGAAGGGCCTCAGCCCCCAGACAGACTCGGAGCACATCAGCCAGAGGAGGAGGGTGCTGGGGTGGGTGCTCTGCACACTTGGAGATATGGACACAATTGGATTGGATGAGCTGTCTTTAGGAGAACTAGGAGAGGTCCAGCTGATGTTTAATTTCAGGAGATTTGCTGAATGAAGCCTCCCCTTGAACCACTGGAGGGAGTGGGGTCCTGCTGACACCTTGATTTCAGATTTCTGACCTCCAGAACTGGGAAAGAATACACTTCTGTGGTTTTAAGCCACCAAGCTTGTGTTCCATTGTGACAGCGGCCACAGGAAGCTAATGCAGTGCCCAAACCCATCTCGCTAGAGATCCACCTCCCAGAGCAACCCTGATCAAATGCTCTTTTTCTCATACCTGAGGGTGAACGCTCTTCACGTATTTGAAGACTGACACAGAATGACAGAATCTGGAAGTAAAAAGGAGATCTTAGAGATAGTCCAACTGCTTTACACATGAGGAAACTGAGGTCCCTGCTTGTGGTTGACAAAGTCCTGGCCAAGCAAAGGTGAGAATCAGGTCTCTGCACCCCCCTTCAGTGCTCTTTCTCTGCCCCTGTGCTGCCTCCTTTTAAGGGTAAGGCTGTGTCCTCCATCTTTTTGTTCCATATATTCCTCTATCAATTATGTATTGACCACAGACGATGGACATTCTTCTAGGTACTACCGACATGACATGACAAAAATATCTCTTCCTTATAATATATTTTAGCATGTGTGTGTGTGTGTGTGTGTGTGTGTGTGTGTGTGTGTTGGGAGGGAATGGCAGGAATGAGAGAAAACACAGACCACAACCCAAAACACGATACTTAAAATGTTATGAAGAAGCACCTAAGCCCGAAGCATAGTTACCTACAGAGTAGGTGTTCGGATCATTGTTTATTAATATTTATTGATTTAAGTTCTCTCCTTCTACCCCCAAATCCTGAGGAAACTCCAAGGTCCTTTGTAACTCTAGGAAGCTATATTCTCTGGCTCCAGGCTCCTAGCAACACTTCCTTCATGCATGACTGTGGTTTCTCAAGAATGATCTCCTTCAAAGCAATATTTATATTACATCTTAAAAATGTAGTACTGGCATTTGAAAGTCCAAAGACAGATGTAGTCTCCTTGGACCCACCCATTAGATCAACAATGATCAAATTCTCAATGTGGACATCATGCCACACACGTGCTTAATAAAATAATGTTCTTAACAAGACTGCACATTAATTAGCAACATTCTGAATCATATTTATATGTTCTTAGGCATTGCACTTGATTTTAAGTTTTTTTTATAGTGGCTAAATACTCTCTCACATATTATGGTCTATATTTTAGTCACTCTTAAACTTCAGTTATGTTTCAGGTGTCTTGCTAACTGAATACACAATATTCCAGCTTTCTTAATACCACTTCTAACAAAATTATCTGTTAACCTACTTTTACTTGTAGTTAGCACACTTCACATTTTTTTAATACCAGAGTTACATTAGTATATCTAATAGAATTTCATTTTAATCCACCAAAAGGCCATTAAAATTACTTGGACAGGGAAATGATTATATTTCTTATGTGTACAAATCATGGGATGCCAGAAATGCTAGAGATACCAGGCTGGGGATATATGACTTTAAATGCTTAAATGAAAATTGAATATCAAGTTAATTTCTGATTACCTGGATGGCTGCCAGCTTTTGGACAATTTTACATTTAAACATTTAATATAATTTTAAAATGTTCTACTAAAACATCTTCTATTTTGTAGACTGTAAGCACCATGAGGACAAGGAATAAATCATTAATATTTATCTGTGTGACTTCCAAACATTACTTAACCTCTTTGTGTCTTAGTTTCCTAACCTGTAAAATTGGAATATCAATAGCATGTACTTCGGAGACATTCAGGAAAGACAAAATGACATAAATATGTAGAGGAAATGGAGATAGAGCATTGGCATTTGGCAAAGGCTCTTTATTGGCACGCCTGCTGCTTTGCCCAATGACCCGGACATAGGAAGCACTTAGTAAATGTTTGTAAATGACTATATATAGAGAGAAGCATTTGCTGAGACCACACCCCAAAGAAGATGGCTTACACACACATTTACAAATATGTTTCTTTATCTTAATGCAGCAGATGTATTTTTTTCCCAGTCCACTGCCTGATTTTTAGACCCTCGGTAGATAGGGGACAGAATCAGGAAAATTTCACAAATTAACCTTGTAATCTCTTAACTACTTTCAGGGCAAAAGTGTCAAAGAAGTGAAGTTTACGGTTACTCTTCCATCTGCTGATTTAGTGTCCTTCTAGATCTTTCCATGCCCCTGTAGGAGTTACTGTTAGAATGTTAGTGGGCTAGGATTAAAATAAAAATTGCTAGCAGTTATTGAGTATACCTAATGTGTTGGGCATTATATTAAGTGTTTTACCTGTTTTATCACATTTAACCTCCGTGGTAAACAAAAGAGGGAAGTATTACTTTCACCACTTTACAGAAGAGGAAAAAGAGTTTAGAGAGTGTGTGCAACTTGCCCAAGATCATATAATTAAAAATTAGCAATGGATGGTCTTCACTCCACTCACTCTGAGCCACTGCAGTTCATGGTCTTATTTGCTGAGTGTCCTGCACATGAATGGTTGCCCATGCCCTTACTCTCGAGAAAGTTGGGATCTCTCCCAAATTTTCTCCCCAGGTTTAAAGAGTCAGGAGCTGGTTGGGGGTTATTAGATACCCAGGGTTAGCTGTGAATACACTTATGATTACTGCCTCCATTTCACTCAGTGTGGCAAACTGGTTTTGCCCATAAGAGAGAAAATGAGATGGACAGGTGCCCAAGGGAGTATTGCATACAAATACATTAATTTTTTGGTGTGTGATTAAAAACATTCTTACCACAGTTTAGAAGATAGAGTGAGTACCTCAAGTTCAGGAAAATACAACAAAGCTAGTGTGTGGAAAGTGGCCTTAAATCTCTTTTAGAGTAGCATTTCTGCTGCCTCTTCCTCTCCCTATCCAGGGGGACTGGTTATTTGGAGGAAAAGGAGAGGTAGGAACCAGGTGGGATTTATGCAAAGTTGTAGAAATACAATCCTAAGGCTGGTCAAGAAAGAACAGCTTGTAGCAGATGAGAACTCCGAATAAGAACGACTGAAAAGCTGAATGAAACATAAAAATCATCAGTATGGTATAGGAAGTGAAAACAGTACTAACTGATGTTAGGTTCTTTTAACTCAAAATGCATGTTATAATCTCTAGGGATAAAAGAAAGTATATCTAAGAAGCTAACAGAGGACAACAAATGGAATTATAAATCAAATACTGGATCTATCCAAAGAAAAGCAAAAAAATAAAAGGGAAGAAAAACAGATGAAATAAATAAAAAACAAGTGGGTATATAATAGTTATAAATTTAAGTATTTCAGTAACTATAATAAATGAAAAGGATCTAAATTCTCTAATTAAAAGACAAAAATTTAAAAAAAGGCAAAAACTGTCAGATGTATAAGGAAAAAAAAAACAACACACCAAAGACCGTTATTTACAAGAGACATAACTTACAGGGATGCACAAAGCCTGAAAGTAAAAGAAGGCAAAAAGACATAAGTGTATATTAGTTTGCCATTGCTGCTGTAGCAAATTACCAAAAATATGGTTTAAAACAGCAAAAGTTTTGGAGGCAAGCAGTCTGAAATGGATCTTATGGGGCTAAAATCAAAGCATCAGCAGGGCTGTGCTCCTTCTGGAGGCTCTAGGGGAGAATCTGTTTCTTGCCTTTTGCAGCTTCTAGAGGCCACTTGCGTTCCTTGCCTGTGGCACATTCCAGCAATCACATTGTTCCAACCTCTGCTTCTATTGTCACATTTCTTTCTTTGACACTAATTGACATGTATGAAACACTGCCCCCAACAATGTAACCACACATACTATTTTCAAGTGTATATGGAGCATTTACCAAAACTGATCATATGATGTGTCATAAAATAAATCTCAACACATTTGAGTGAATTAAAATCATTGACAGTATGGTGTATGATCACATTGTAATTAAGCTTGAGGCCAATAATAAAAAGATAACCAAAAAATTCCCAAATGTCTGAAAATAACGCATGGGTCAAGAAGGATTTAACAATGGCAATTAGAAATATTTTGAGTTGAATGATTCAAAAAAATATTTTGAACTGAAAAGTTGGCATCTTAAAACGTGTGGGATATAACTAAACCTGTGTTAAGAGGTGAATTTATAGTGATATGTGCTTTATTATAAAAGAAATTCTGAAAATTAATTACCTAAGTATCCATCACAAAAGTTAGAAGAAAAAAGGAAATTAAACCCAAAGAAAGTAGGAAGATTAAAATAATAAAGATAAAATTAGACATTAATGAAATAAAATAGAGCAAATCACTAAAATCAGGATTTGGTTCTTTGAAAAAGATTAGTAAAATTAATAGACCCAAGTAAGATTGATCAAGGAAAAAAAAAGTACAAATTCCCAGAAATAGGCATGAAAGAGAAGATATAACTACATTTCCCACAGATATTTAAAATATAGTTAAAAGATATTAAAACAATAATATATTATTACTAGATTTGACATATATATGAAGTGGACAAATCCTTTGAAATCCACAATTTCCAAAAAATTACACAAAAAGATACAAAAATATAAATAGTGCTACATCTACTTGTAAATAAACATCTTTCCAAAGAAAAATCTCCAGATCCAGAGGCTTCATCTGTGAAGGTGCTGAAACATTTAAAGAAGAAATAACATGAGTCTTAAGAATCTCTTTCAGAGAATAGAATGAGAGGGAACAAACACCTTCCAACTTGTCTTATGAAGCTAGCATAACTTTGATAACCAAATGGAACAAAGATATTACCAAAATAGAGGCCCATCTCTCTCAAGAATACAGATTCAAAAAAATTCTACAAAAAGTACTAGCAATTTGAGCCAGCGATGTAAATAAAAGGATAACATATTATGACAAATAGGGTTTATTCCAGGAATTCCAAGGTGGTTTCACACTAAAACAATCAATGTAATAAACCACATTAATAGAATATGAAAAAAATCATCGAATTATCGAAACAGATGCAGAAAAATATTTGATTAAATTTAACAACCATTTATGGTTACAAATTAAACTCTTAGGAATCTAGGACTAGAGGGAAACTGCTTTAATCTGATAAGTGACCTCTGCAAAACATGTGGTACATTTCCTACTCTATGGTGAAATATTGAAAATTCCCTTGAGATTGGATTGATACAAAAATTATGTTACTGTCTCTTCCATTTAACATTATACAGACATTTTTAGCCAGATCAATAAAGCAAGAAAAAGGTATTAATATTAGAAAGGATGAAATAGAATTGCCTTTATCTTCAGATGACATAGAAATCCAAAAATTAGAGAAACACCAAAGAATCTATAATCAAACAACTTAGATGAGGAGGGCCTGAGTGGCTCAGTTGGGTAAGCATCTGTCTTTGGCTCAGGTCATGATCCCGGAGTCCTGGGATCAAGCCTTGAATCAGCAAGGAGTCTGCTTCTCCCTCTCCCTCTGCCGCTCCCCTTGCTTGTGCTCTCTCTCTCTCAAATAAATAAAATCTTAAAAAAAAACAACTTAGATGAAAAAGTAAATTTAACGAGGTATCTAGCTAAAAAGTGAATATACAAATTCAATATGCAACAAAAAATTTGAAATAAAATAATAAAATATATGATATATTTACATCATCACCAGAAAACATCAGAAGCCTAAAATTAAATCTAATGAAAGATGCACAAAGACTTTTTACAGAAATATACAAAAACACTGAGAGAAATGAAAGCGGACTTAAACAAATGAAAAGTTATCCATGTTTGTGGATTAGAAGATTCAATATTGTAAAGATGTCGGTTCTCTACAATTGATCGATAGATTCAATGAAAACCCAATCAAAATCCCAGGAAAATATTTTTTCTAAAAATTAAAAAGTTGAATCTTAATTATGTATGGAAATACAGGGGTCCAAAAATAGTCAAGGTAGTACTGAAGAAGAAAAAAGCTGGGAGACTTACACTAGCAAATTTTAATATTTACTATGAAGTTACAGTAATTAAGGCAATACTGTATTGTCTGGGGGATAAACAAATAGGTCAAATAGTAGAAAGTCCAGAAATAGACATATCAATCCATGGTTACCTGGTATATGACAATGTTGACATAGTAGAGGAGAGAGAAAAGAATGTTTAATAAATGGAATGGTTCAATTGGATACCATTTGGAAAAAAAGTGAATCTGACTCTTACCTAATGTCACACACAAAGATAAAATCCAGATGGATTGTATATCTAAATGTAAAAGGTAAAACAGTAAAGCTCACAGGAGATAACAAAGGAGAATATATTTATGACTTTGGAGTAGGCAGAGAGTTCTTAAAAAGGACACAAAAAGCCCTAGCCATGAAAGGAAAGATTGGAATTCATTAAAATAAACAGCTCTTCAGAAAAACACATAGTTAAGAGAGTGAAAGGCTAGTCACTGTGAGAGCATATATTTGGAATAGGTATATTTAACAAAGATCTCATGTACTCTGTATAAAAACAACTCATAAATTAATAAGAAAATGATGGGCAACCTAATTTAAAAATGTGCATAGGCTTAGCATGCATTTGAAAACAGAGGATATCCAAATGGCCAGTCAACAATGGGCAAATAAATTGTAGAATATTAATAAAATGTAATAGTATATAAAAAAATGAGAATACAGGAATTATTGCTATATATATATATATAATACTGATGCATTTCATAAGCAGACAAAATTAAGTGTGAACTGTATGAATCCATTTATATAAAGTTCAAAAACATGCAAAAATTATTGATGATAACTGATGTCGGAGTAATAGTTATCTTTGGGGAGGCACACTGGTGGAGAGGGAGCAGATGGTAGGATTCTGAGGTGCTGGTAATATTCTACTTTTTTTTTTCTTTTTTTTTTAAAGATTTTATTTATTTATTTGAAGACAGAGCGAGAGAGCACAAGCAGGGGGAGTAGTAGAAGGAGAGGGAGAAACAGGAGCCCGATGTGGGACTCGATCCCAGGACCCTGGGATCATGCACTGAGCCAAAGGCAGATGCTTAACCATCTGAGCCACCCAGGCGCTTCTTGATCTAGGTGATAGTTACACAGATGTTTCACTTTGTGAAAACTGAGCTGGATGCTTACAACTTGTTTCTTTTTTCTATACACATGTTACATTATAACAAAAGACAACTTAGAAAAATAAAATGAAGTGATATAACACCTGAATGCAAAGCTGAACTTAGACTAAATATTGGTAATATGTTTTTGGGACAATATAGATAATTTGAATATTGTCTAGATATTAGATGACATTAAAATGTTTATTCGTTTTTTGAGGTGTGATGGTGTTGGGGTCTTTAAGGAGAACATTTTTAATTTCTATTAGAGGTAAGCTGAAGTGGTTATGAATAAAGGGCCATGATGTTCACAATGTACTTTCAAATGGTTCAGTAAAACAAATATATACACATATATAAATATATTCCTAGGTATATCAGTACACACACCAATAAAGCAAATATGGTAAAATGTTAACAAAAATATTAACAACTGTTCCCTTTAGGCAGTGACAATACTTATGATCAATGTACCAATCTTTCAACTATTTTTTATGTTTAAAAATATTTATCATAATAAATTTGGGGGAAAAGTCTTAAAGCATCAGTTAGTGTTCAACTACCTGTGGCTTGTGGGCTTGGAGTCCTATGGAATGGCTATGCCTGGCCAGAATGAGGTGGAATGTTGATTTCTGTGGTCCTCCCAATCTTTCTAGCTCATTCTGCACTCCCAGGAGTCAGGAGGCAAGGCCCAGGCCAGATGCTGCCTTGCTCGGCCACTCATGCTACCAGATGTCAGGCGTCCCTTCCCTGCTTCATGCTCAGCAACCTCTCCATTTTCTTGTCCTTCTCTCCTTGAGCACAGCCTTCCTTCCCTCCAACCCCTGCTCATGGCACCACACGGTCCAACTCCATTGTTTTGGAACCAGGAAAAAGAGAAACAAGGAAATCAAATGAATATATCACCCCAATACACTGGAGGAGACTCTAATGGAGCAGAATGAAGACAGTTCCTCTGTAGTGAGCACCACAGCCAGAGCTGGGCTCTCCACCACCTGCGAAACACTCTGCATGTAAATATTTTCAAACGGCCTTGTTAAAGAGAAGAGGAAACCCAGGCAGAGTCATACAACACCCAGATGTATTAGATCAGAAAAATGAGAGTGGGAAAGGTCAAATACTTCTTCTGTAAAGGAGAGAATATCCCTATTACTTATAAAGAACAGAACGAAGACTATTTGGACAGGGAGACAGATACCAGCAGGCTGCCTCTGGAAAATTAATGGAGCACTGCAAGGTGTAAGAGGACAAAACCCTGGCACGTGTGAAAGTGGGATGGAAAAAGGAGGAAAGACTTCGGAACTGCTCTTCTGTAATATGCGGGCCAGAGGTTGTCCTCGCAAGTACATGACTGTTTCCTAGTCCTAATGCCCCTTATGAACACTCTTGAGAACCACCAATAAAGAAAGTTTGTCCAACAAAAACATTTTGATGTCTGCCCCTCACTCAGTTTTAACAATTTCAAGATGGATTCTGGGGCCAGAATGTCTGGATTTGCAGTTCAGGCACCACTGCTTACTTATTAATGATGTGACCTTGGGCAAGTCCCTGACCCTTGTGTGTCTTCATTTTCTTATTTATAAAATGAGAGTATTATTAGGATGTACTTCATCAGTTGCTTTTAGTGCTGAATTAGTTAATATGTGTTAAATGCTTAGAATGCTGCCTGGAACAGACCAAGGGCCATCCCTTGTAGACTATGATGATGGTGATGGTGTTGATGAGGAGGAGAAGCAGGAGGAAAAAGAGCAGCTGCAGGAAGAGGATGACTTCATAGGCATTATCTTCCCTTCAATCATCTTTTCTCACCTGTTTCTATTTCTGAAACCATCATTTCAGCCTCTAACCCCAAATCTGAGAGTCACTGTTGACTTCCTATTTTCCCTAAGATTTCCAGAACTCAATCAGTTGACACTTTCTGATTTGACCTTCTATGTTTATCATATCTCTTACCTCATTTCATCATCAAGGCCTTCACTCTTAGTTTGCTTCTAACTTGAGAAATTGCCAAGGACTTCTTGGTCTTATTATCCCCCCAGTTCCCTCCACTCTATTATGTCTATGATGCCACTGACTTGGGTAATGTCAGAACCTGCTCAAAACCTTTCAGTGGCTGCCCACGCTGTCTGGCAACAGAGTCTTTAATCTAGTATTTGGGACCTTGGGAAATTCTGACCTGCATTTCCAGACTTATTATTATTTAGTTTAGAGATATGCACTAAAAGCTCCATTCAAACTAGATTCTAACAGGTACTTGAAACATTCTCAGTTTCAGATGGTGCTACTTTTAGCTATATGGTCCTGGGCAATGAACCAAATTTCAGTTTCCTCTTTTGTAAAATGCAGACAATAATAGAATCTGCAGTGTGGTTGTGAAGATTTGAGGCATTCACATGTGGGGAGAAGTTAGCTAGGTGCCTACCATGAAGTGAGTCCTCCGTGAATGCCAGTCTGCTGATGATGATGAGTGCTATTGTTTATGCTACTGTCCTTTTTACAGACGCTTTCCTCACCTCTGTTTTCTTTTGACAAAACACTAGCTATCCTCCAAGTCTTGTCTTTTCTCAAATCTTCCCATTTTATAAAGTGTTTTTTCATTCCATCCAACCAGATATCTTCTTTCCCTCCTCCGAACTCTCATGTGCTCCCCTTTCTTTTGGAACAAAACCCTTTTCCTGTAGCCACCCTATCTCAAGGGCCACAACACCAATCACCAAACAGACAATGAACCCCTTGGAGGTCAAGACCGCTGCTTTACTTACCTTTGTGTCCCCTGTAGGATCCCCCATGATCCCACGCAAGATCCTCAAATACCCCTTTAATGGACAATTTAAGTGTTATTGATAAATTAATTAGTAAGCTTAATTGATAAGCCCCGTTTTCTGGATTACATGTCATAACTCCCAGAAATTCTGCATTTTGATTTGATAGCCATAGAATTGAGTGTTAACTACTTCCCAAAGCCCCTCGCTCCCACAGGGGACTACTTAATAGGAAAGTCCATCCTTAGGACAACCATAAAACTGTGGTATCCAAAACTCTTTGGAAAAAGTTTCATATTTTATAATTTCCCTGTTAAGAAATACAGATCAAAGTAATCAAGATGAGGTATCAGAACTTTGCTGATACTCTACACATATTGGGGGTGGTGGAAGGAATGCATTTTAATTTTTTTTAGTGTTTAAGCTGTAAAGATCTCACTTTGATCCTATTTTTTACTCTTTCCCCAAAAGGAACTTTGAAGAAAAGCTTACCCTTTTCTTCTCTTTATTCGTCTGCACTCCGTGTTTCACGTGGGTGTGGGGTGGTGGTGGAAATGTTTTCGCAACCCCAGGAGCTTCGCTGGTGTAATCTGAAACTGGCCCCCAGACACAGGGGGCAGGGAGAGATGGAAGAAGGAGGCAGCCACCCCAGATTGGTAGGTGGCGGGTTTAATAAGCCAGGGAGCTTCCATCCGGGGCACGTCCTGAGCGCAGGCAATTGGAGTAGACCTCTGCACCTGCCCACCAGAATCTTACATAGTTACCTAGAGGCCTTGACTCGCTTGGGCACATACACCGCCCCGGGGTCCGGAGGGAACGTTCTCTCCGACTGTAACAGCCTGTGACGAGGGCGTGGAGTGTTGGCGGAGGTCCTCGCGAGAACGTGACCGCTGGTTGACTCGAGAGCTGGGTCCGCGCAATCCGGGCTCCTCACGCCCTCCCGTCCCCTCGCCTGTTCTGTCCGCCATTCCCATGGTGGGAGCCCTTTTCATGGGCGCGGCCTGGAGAGAGTGCCGTGTTGCTGAGACCCTCTGTGCAGTCTGTAAACTTGGAAGATTCCGGCGGGCAGGGGAGGTGATCTGCCGGAGTTGCGGCCGCGCGGCACAGGCCTGGCATGGGAGCTCCCAGCTGATTACACCTGCCACCCACCAATCCGGGAAGCGGCTACTCTTTTTTCTTCGTCTCTCCCTGCCCTCTGTGTATGGGGGTCAGCTTGAGAACCAAAAGGAAACTGTAAGGAATAAAGAGGGAGTCCTTCATTCCCTTCTCATGGGGAGACTGTCTTAAGTTACATTCCCTTATCTGCACTCTGAAAAGCTTTAGCTGCACAGAGCTGCTGATTCCAGGCTTCAGATGAAAAGCAACGGCCTTCCTCAAGTCAGCGCAGGGACTGTTTCTCTCAGTGGGCTGTTAAACCCGGGCCCTGGGTTCCCTGGAGCACCCTTAAGCAAACCAGACCACTTAAGCAAGGTTTTGAAAAACCAAAAAGGTAAGAAAATGGAGGACATAATTTGTTTTCAGATTTATGTTTTTAATGATACTCTTCTGTAGATTGTGTATCTAAGAATCTGTGCCCCATAAGCTGGGTAAGTGAGGACAAATCTGGCTTAGCCTAAGGAAATTATTACAGATTCATGGACTGGTAATTAGAAAGATCTTCATGTTTTAACCGATGGTTTGCTTATGTACTCTCTACTGCAATAAGGCCGGGTCACAGCACCTCTTACCTGGAGCTGGTCTACACTCAACGCTTGAAATTTGCTAACCTACGCAGGTAATAGAATCTCTTTTAAAGATATCTTTCTAATGTATTTACTTTCCAGACAGCCAAATACCAGGCTGCTAACAGATGAGTTGTTTGTACTTTAAAAGTTTACTGTTCCAGTTTAGGACATTCTTGATGGCATTTTATATTCTCTTTGCTGTGCAGTCAGCTGATTCATGCTGTATTCTGAAGGTTACGAGTCTCCATGTGATGTTAAGAACTATACGTCTGAACCATTAAAGAAGTGTATAAAATGCAGTGTTGCTCAGTGGAAGTATATGAACCAGAAGTATTTCATCTTATGCCATGGCTCTAGCTATATTTGTAGCTTTTGAGCACTGATAGTTCTACTTTCTTTTACTTTTGGAGTTATAGCTGTCTTCCATGTTGAAAAACAGAGCAAGGGTGCTACCAGAAGAACTCTTTATATTTATTATATGTGTTTTTAGTTCGACTTACAAATGCCACGGGTTGCTGAGTTACTGCCATTTGTCAGGTTTTCTGCTAGATGCCAAGAGGGCTACCAAGATGATTCAGGTAGAGTCCCTACTCTTCAGGAACTTTTAAGTACACCCATGACTGAAATGCTTGGTAGAATGTGCTAGAGATTATTTGAAAAGTATAAAGCATTAGAAAGATTCAAAAAAGGGAGAGAACATATTTGTTTGGGAGAGCTGAAAAAAATGCATGAAAAATCTTTTGAGATGTGCAACTGAAAGATAAACGGATGGAGCTTGTTTCGGGTACAGGAAATCCAGGAAAGGGAAAATCATGGACTAGGCCATACAATCTGGGAAAGTTTGGCATGCCTTTAAAGACCAGTGGGTAGTCAAGGGGGCTTGTATAGGAGTAGCACGGGCTGTGCCCACCTAAGATTCTTGCTCTCTTCTCCAGTTTATTGTTCCTAGAGAGTGACTACCCAAACAAAGGTAGTATTTCCCAGATTCTCTTAGAATAGAGGCAGATGTGATGGGTTATTTCCAGGCCTCACCTGCCAGTTAGATCTTGATTCTGAAGGTGGCCTTGAACGCTTCATGCTGCACTGGGTATAGTCTCTGTCAGCTTGGATTCTGAATGAGTAGAGGAGAGCACTCCTTATCTTCCCTTTCCTACCCCAAGTGGGAACACTCAAGTGTACTTAGGGGAGCAAGAAAAACAATTCTTCAATGTGTTTAGGTTTTTTTTTGTGTGTTTTCTTAAGGAAGCTGGAGTTTACTTTAATCCAATGTGGTAGTTAAAAGGGAAAGGTGGTTCTGGCCCATGTTTTTGAGATAGCATGAGATAGTAGAAACATCTCTAGGCTAAAAACATGGATTTCATTTATTCATTTATTCACTTATTCATTAATTCATTCATATTTACAGAGACTTTTATAGCCTGTTAAATCTTGAACTAAATGCTGGGAATGCTGTGATTAATAATACATAGTTCATGGCCTTATGAAGCTTACAGTGGAGTGCAGGAGAATTAAGAAGAAAACCCACTGGGCTGTGATGATCCGCTAGAATGCCTTAGACCAGCAATATCAGCATCACTCAGCAGCTTGTTAGAAATGCAGAATTTCAGGCCCTACCCCAGATCAATGGAATCATAATCTACATTTCAACAAGATTCTCAGGTGATTTGCATGCACATTAAAATTTGAGAAGCACTGGTAAAATGGGTGCTTGATAGACATGCACGGGGGCAATGGGAAGCCCAAGGAAGCACAATTAGTCCAATCTTTTATTGAGACGTTTTAGAAATTTTCTAGACCAAATGATGGCCAAACTGACTATTGAGCAGCATGTTTTAGTCATAACAATTGTGTGAATTTGGGTAAGTTATGTGCTGTCATCTTTGGTTTCCTTCTCTGCAAAAATATGGATATATTTCAAGGTTGTTTTGAGGTTCAAGACTTTCCAAGGTTGTTTTGAGACTCAAATGAGCAATATGTAAAAGTGCTTTGAGTACACTAAAGCTGTACAAAAAAATGGAAAACTTACTTTTTCGGCTATATTTGGAATATAGGGAAACATTGTCTTCTTTGGTATAGTAATGTACTGTAGACAGTATTTAGTAAGAAAAAATTATCCTATATGGATATGTTCTGAGTATATGCAGAACTGAAAGATAATTTTTTTCCTCCTACTTATTGTGGAAGAGTATATAATATCTGAAAAATAGATCAAGTATGTTGGTCAAAAAGGATGTCTCCTGGGGTTGAAAATTGCATTCCCTTGGGGCTCGTGGGGTCTGGACTTTAACCATTTGTGCCCTTGTATAGAGTTTACCCAAAACACAGAGATAGTGGGAAGGGACTTTCTTTTGGCTAGGACAAATATTAATTCCTTGGCACAAACAGAAAAATCGAACCAAATGAGTTTATTCAGAATTAATAGGACTGCAGAAGGTTAATGAAAAATAAATAAAGAACAATAATTAATTAGTGATGTTAGTGATCCAGTAATACAGTCTTCACACAGAATTTCCTCACTACCAACAAATATTTTTAGTGTTTACCAGGTTTCTAGTCATGTATGGTCCAGTCACACAAAATGACCTATTCATTGATGCTTCTATCCTTTTGCAAATATTTTTTTCTTTGCCTGGGACATTCTTCCTTTTCTGGACCACCTGGGCTACCTGGGCCATTTGATGATTTTCCTGAAAACATCATTTAGACATTATACCTGACAGTACGAAGCTTTTATTGACCAATGTAGGCCAGTTGAGACTCACCTTCCTCTATAGTCCCATGAAAAGTATACTGAGTCACACTGGGATCATTACTCCATGTCTTATTCACTTTCTATCCCTAGCATCTGGCACAGTGCCCAGCACCTAGTAGTACCTAAATAAATGTTTGTCAAATGAATGTGAGAAAGGCTAGCAATTTTAAGAATTTTAAGAATGAATACATAAACAAAAGTTATACTAATACTGATAGAAGCTTGGTTACTTGTTGATGTCACTTAGAAAGGGAATTCTGTCAAATAATAGTCTAAGAACATGTAAAAAAAGGTGGTTATTCACAGATTTTAGATATTCTATCTAAAATCTAAAATATGCTTAGATATTAACATATATGTAGATTAAAAATACTTTAACCCAGAAATTCTACTTTTAAGAATTTATCCTAAGGAAATTAAGGATGTGTACAAAGGGAGGGCCTGAGTGGCTCAGTCAGTTGAGTGGACTCTTGATTTTGGCTCAGGTCATAATCCTAGGGTTATGAGATTGAGCCCCGTGTGGAGCTCTGAACTCAGTGGGAAATCTGCTTGAGATTCTTTCCCTCGTCCCCTCCCCCGCTCTCTCTCTTTCTCTCTCAAATAAATAAATAAATCTTTTAAAAAATGTGCACAAAGATCTAGCTACAAAGATGATCATTTTATTCACTTTATAATAACAAAAAACTGTAGGTGAGCTAAATCACCAACAATTGTGAATTAAATAAATTATGGTACAAAATTAAAAGTGAAAGTATAAAATATATTTATTAATTTAGAAAGATATTCATATTATTTCAGATGTAAAAAGCAGGTTATGAAGTAGTATATTTACTAACTTGGCATTTTATTAAAAGGAAAAATTTGCATGCTTAGACAGGGAAGTTTGGGCAGAAATATTCTTTAAAATGTTAATAGACATTTTCTTTGGTAAAATTATGGGTCACTTTGATTTTTGTTCTCTTCGCCTATAATTATTTAATATTCTCACACTGACATGTATTAATTGGATAATCAATGTTTAAATTATAAAAGGAATCATAATCATTCTTGGAACAAATCATCCCCCTGAAGGCTTCTTGGGAACCTCATATCTTTTAATGTTCCCTACATTCTATTCTTGCATGAGTTTTTCTCATCCTCCAGTGGGTTCTCCAGATTATTACAGGCTGGTGAAGGGGGAGGATGGAATTAAGGACCAGGAAGAAGAGGAGTCTAATTCACTCTTTCCATGTTGCCCAAGTTTATCTGCTGAATTTGAACCACCAGTCAGTTTTTGGGCTGGTTGGGTTGTCCACTTGGATCACTGATGGCAGAACTTGGAGTGGAGAGTAAGATGTGAACCAGGTGCAAAAGATGTTGACAAGTGAGGGGGTGTGCAGTACAGTTCTTAGATCTGATCAGGAGAAAAGGAAGAGGATTGAACAGTAGAAACTCATGTTCTTCAAAAGAACATGGCTTTTTCTCTTTTTTCCAGGAAAGTGAGGGAGTGTGGTTTGGAAGTAGCAATGAGGAATAAGACAGACACCAACCACGTCTTCAGATCCTGAGGTACATGAGGTGTGAGAGAATAAACAGGTACCCCTTCAGGAGGTCGCAGGGGATATGGAGTCCTGGGAGAGTCAGGTTTCATTTAAGGCAAGGATGCTGTTGCTATCAGACCCAGTAATCTTACACCTCAAGCTCAAGGACCTTGGGTGTCCCAGAGGTTGCTCAAGAAGGATAAGACACGGTTCCTGGCTTTAGGTAACTTGTTCCAGCTAGAAGGCCACACTTGGCATACACAAAAACACCTGGAAAACATTCTGATGCTGAGCTATAGTAATTGGCTGTTAGCCTTGGTCTTTTTTTTTTAAATTTTTTATTGTTATGTTAATCCCCATACATTACATCATTAGTTTTAGATGTAGTGTTCCATGATTCATTGTTTGTGCATAACACCCACACTCCATGCAGAACGTGCCCTCCTCAATACCCATCACCAGGCTAACCCATCCTCCCACCCCCCTCCCCTCTAGAACCCTCAGTTTGTTTTTCAGAGTCCATCGTCTCTCATGGTTCGTCTACCCCTCCGATTTCCCCCCCTTCATTCTTTAAAACAGCCCAGCTGGATCTAAGGTTTTGAACTCGGTCAACCTTTGAACACAATCCCTGCCTCTAAGTCCTTCTCTTGGCAAGCTCAAATTCCATGTCATGAAGAAGGAGTTACACTGCAACTCTCTGTGCAGCAAGGATTCAGAGAAGGCAGATCATAGTGGCAGGCAAGAGATAGAATGGGGTTGATGCATGAGACTGACTTAGCCAGTTCTTAAAAAATTAATAAGATTTAATTTCTAGATACTGGAAAACAACACAAGCAAAGATAGAACAGTGGGAATGAGCATGATATGAATATTGTAATATTTTTGTATGATAAAGTTGTTTCTATTTTTCTTAGCCCATATTTTAAAATTAAGTTTATTAAGGTATAATTTACATTCAATAAAATTCACCCTTTATAGTGTACAGTTCAAAGAATTTTGTCAGTGTAAGCATTCATGTACCCAATATCACAATCAAGATACAGAACAACATTGTCCAATAGAAACATAAACTATATATGTAACTTTACATTTCTAGTAGCCACATTAAAAAAGTAAGAAGAAACAGGTGAAATTTATTGTAATAATATATTTTGTTTAACTACAGAAAAGTATATCACACTTCAGTGTGTAATCAATATAAAAATTATTGACATAATTTACATTATTTTTTCATACAAAGTTTCTGAAATGTGTGATGTGTCTTTTATACCTACAGCACATCTCAATTCAGACTAGTCACACTTCAGATGCTAATAGCCTCATGTGTCTAGTGGCTACTGTATTCAACAGTGTAGACATTGATTATTCCCCTCATACCAAAAAGTTCTCTTGTGCTCTTTTGCAGTCAATCTGTTTTCCCCCAATTCTGGCCCCTGACAACTACTAATTTGTTTCCTGTCCCTACAGCATTAGTTAGGGTTCTCCAGAGAAACAGAACCAAAGGGATGTATATACATCTGTCTATCTCTCTCTGTCTCTATCTATCTAGAGAAATTTATTTTAAGGAATTGGCTCATGGGATTGGGTTGGCAGGTCTAAAGTCTGCGGGGCAAACAAAAGACTGGAGACCTAGAGTTGATGTTGCAGCTCAGATCTGAAGGCATTCTGAAATCAGAATTCCTTACTCTCCTGGGGACCTCAGGAGAGGTCTTCTTTTAAGGCCTTCAACTGATTGGATGAGGCCCACCCACAATATGGAGGATTATCTGCTTTAATCAAAGTCAACTGATTTAAATGTTAATCACATCTAAAAAATACTTCACACCACAAGATTCAGCAATTCCATTTCTAAGCATATACCCAGAATAACTGAAAGCAGTATCTTGAAGAGATATTTGTACACTTGATAGCATCATTTAGTAGCATCACTATTCACAATATCCAAAAAGGTGGAAGCAATGCAAGTGACTATCAATAGATGAATGGATAAACAAAATATGGTATTTACATATGATGGAATATGATTCAACCTTAAAAAGGAAATACTGACAGATGCTACAACATGGATAAACCTTGAAGATCTGCTAAGTGAAAAAAGCCAGTCACAAAAAGACAAATGCTATATGATTTAACTTCTATGAGGTACCTAGAGGAGTAAATTCATAAAGACAGAAAGTAAAAGTGTGGTTGCCAGGGGCTGGGGACAGAGTAGAAAGGGGAGTTATATATTATTTACTGGATATAGAGTTTCAGTTTTTCAAGATGAAAAGAGTTCTGGAGATTGGTTGCACAACAATGTGAATGTACTTAACACTACTGAACTGTACACCTAAAAATGTTTAAAATAGTAAACTTCATGTTACATGTATTTTACTACAATAAAAATATGTATATACCTTCACAGCAGCATCTAGAGTGATGTTGGTACCTAAAACTGGGTACCGTGGCCTAGCCATGGTGATGTATAAAATTAACTATCACACTATCCTTTTTCCTTTTCTAGAATATCAGATAAATTGAGTCATACAATATATAATCTTCTATGGGTGCTTCTTTTACTCAGCATACTGCTTTTGAGATTTATCCATATTGTGGGATATATCAGGAGTTTCTTCCTTTTTACTACTGAATAGTATTCCACTGAATGGATATACTGTAATCTTCTTAACTGTGTACCAGTTGATGGGCATTTGGGTTGTTTTCAGGTTTTTGTTATTATTATTAAGGCTGCTATCAACACTCACCTACAGGTCTTTGTTTCTAGTTCCTTTTGAGCAAACATTTAAATCAGTGCATCATATAGAATGCTTACAGCTGCAAATCACAGAAAGGTGCCTCAAATCAACTTAAAATATGGAAGTTTATTATCTCATTGATAGAAGTCTACAAGAAGAGTGGCTCTTAGGGTAGTTAATTCGGCTGATCGGCAACATCATCAAAGACCTAGGCTCTCCCTCTCTTTCCTCTATTTTTCTGTGTATTGGTTTTGTCTTTGAGCTGCCCTCACTCTTGGTCACAAGATAGCTGTGACAGCAGCAAACGTGGTACCCAGATAGAATAATGTCCAGACGTCATATTTTTTCTGAAGGTCAAGGAATCTTCCCCAGAAGTCCCCCAGTGGACTGTCTCACATTTCATTGGTTTGGGTTGCATCAAATGCCCAGAATTGCATCAAATGATTAAAGCCACTAACGGCAAAGAGAGTGGGACCCCTTTAGTTGGCTTAGAGCATTCAGAACCCGATCCTTTGGGATGAGGCTTGTATAACTTCCCCTAAAGCACATAACTGTGCAGAGGAGCATAGACACCTGAACAAAGTCAGAGTCTGTCAGCAGGAAGAGTAAGTCAGTGTTGGATAGACAGAGTCCACGTCATTAAGTCTGTCCCATGCTACTTACACACTGGTTCTACTGTTCCTAACTAATGCACACTTCCTGAAATACTTTCACATCTATTACTCTATTTTTACTGAAAGGTTAACAACAACAAAAAGAAGCTCCAATCCCACCCTTTAGAATAGATAACTGAAAATTGTACTCGTTCCTCCTTCAAGACCCTGTTTTAAATGATTGCAGTCATTTATTCAACAATAATCTGCTGAACTCTTATTCCGTGGAAGGCTTTGCAAGGCAAATAAGGAAGGATAAAATTAAGATTCCTGCCCTTACCACTTTACAATATAGTTTAGAAGACAAATTAGAAGTGCTGAGTTAAATAGCTGCAGAAGGTATAAACAGTGGCTCTACCTAACTGTGCAGAGCTGGCACAGGCAGGACGATGATTAATAGTTAAATGACAGTAAGTACCGTGGCAGTTCCGAGGAGGACAGCATGCCTGCAGGCTGGAGCAGGCTGAGAAAGCTTGCCAGCAGAGGAGGGATTACAGATGGGTCTTGACAGACAGGATTTACAGAGGCAGACAGGAGCAAGGGCGGGCCCCCAGCTGGAGCATCAGGAACTCTTGGGACTGAGTGGTGGAACAGTATATTTGCTTATATCCAAGATGTACAGCAGACTCTCCAAATAGATTATTTTCACTCGTTCATTAGATAAATCTTTTTTGTGTGCCTGTTACGTCCCCAGCTCTGTTCTCGGCAGAAAGGATATTTCAGGAAACCAAACAGACACAAATTCCTGTCCTCATAGAGGCTGTATTCAAGTAAAGGAATATAGACAACCATACAAGAAGAAAAATATGTCTCACATCAAATGTAGTAAAGAAAAATCAGGGAAAGGGAGGGGCAGGATGATGGGGGAAGATATAATTTCAGGGATATGTCTAGACCTGGAGATCTGAACTGGCCTCTCTCACATATGTACCCAGCGATACAGGGCAAGGCAAGATTGCCCTCAAAGGTTTCGAGGCAGATGGTGGTGGCAAGGCTGTGAGTGTGGCAGGGGAGGAAGGGTGGAGGTCTTGCCAAGATCATGCAGGGACAAAGTCTCCTCCTTTATTCCTGCCAGTGGTGAGGGGGAGGCTGGGGGAAGGCTCAGACTTATCCAGAGCTCAAGGGACTCCTGGCCTCTTCCTTACTTCTGCCATTGGAGAAGGGCAGTTGGGAGGGATAGCCTTATTTTTTACCAATAGTAGGAGTTAAAGTTGGAAAAATAGACTGAAGCCAGGTTGTGGAGGGCCTTGAAAACCAGGGTAAGGATCAGGTGGAGTTTTGGTGAGCTAGGGGATGGTTGAATTCTTGTTTGCTTGAATTTCTGTTTGTCAGCATGATGAAGGCAAAGTATAGAATGGACCCTCTCAAGTACCCCTTAAGTCAAGTCTCTCTTAAAGCTTTTGAAGTTCCTGATGTGTTACAAAACAGAAGAAAATCCAAACTAGGTTAGCAAAAACTGTGGTCTATTTAAGTTGTTTAAATTTAATAAATTACTGTTTCATCAGACATTAATGCCATGCGATATAGCTGTGTTTCCTATATTACAAGATTTATTAAAGAATAGTTCAAAATGCCCTGGTAGGTTTGATCACGGGACTCTTATTTCAAGTTATATGACAAGTACCTTCTTTCAGTCCTGTCAGTTTATCTCTGCATCTGTATGTGCAACCTCATCATTGGGTTTACTAACCCCCCTCTACTTTGGGCTAAACTTCAACTTCATCTGATTTCCCATTTGCTCATTGTTGGGTCTTTCATCATTCTCTGTCCTCTGCTGTCAGTGTCCTTTTGACTTTTATTTGTTTAATGACTTTTGACCAACCCTGTTACTGATGTGACCCTCATGTTTTGTCTGTATCCCGGTTTCCTGATTCTGGCTCCTTGCCTGGATCCCTCAACCTGCTGCCATTCACAGCCTGGCATGACAGATGGCCATAGGCTAATGGCAAGGGCACTCCATCAGAGCCTTGGCACTGCAGTCATCTAAGATGTGAGACAGGCAGCAGAGGAGAAAACATGAATAGGTAGCTGGATGCTTTTCTTGGTTTCTATATAGTGCCAAGTTTTGCTGGACTGCTTATTGTCTACCTACATGAATCACTGTAAGTGAGACCTTGGGTAAATGGAATCTCCCTTTAGGTCATATTGCAGAGTAGTTTAATTCAGTGCATGCTTGCTATAGGTCAGTCCTGCACAAAGCTGTGCTGGATACTGAGGGGGATACAAAGATGACATAACACTGTTACTGCCCTTAAGGAACTTACAGTCCAAGAAGGGAGATGCCCACGTAACTAGCAAATGATAATATAAACTAAGATGGGAAAGTCCTGTGGCAGAGATCCAAACCAAGCTGCCTGAAGCACACAAAGCCATTAGCTTGACAACGTGAAGGATTCACTGATGGATTTGGGTTGTACTAGTTGTGATCTGTGTGCCTCTGGGTCTTGCAAACCACACACACAACATCAGTTTCTGCTAATTCTTTTGATCACTGTTTCAGACTCATTATTTCAGGAGTAAAAGGAGTGTTTAGATACAATTAGCACAATAAGGAATTTATTCTCTAGATAGGATTCAAAAGTGCATGATATTTATAGAAGAGGAAGTGACGATGAAAAAAAGGGTGAAGAAGAAATGGCTCATTATGGTAAAACCATGGCAAATAATACCTTTTAATGTTTAAGGTCAAACAGTATGTGGAATATTTTGGTCATAGGTCCAGTGTGTCAACTTCAATAGTCACTTAACCATTTTCAGGTGCAACTTACTCACCTAGAAACAAAAAACAAAACAAAACAAAATTAAGTCCTCTACTTATTATATGTGGTCACAATTGATTAGGAAAAACTCTTTAAGGGGCGCCTGGGTAGCTCAGTTGGTTGAGCGTTGGACTCGATTTTGGCTCAGGTCATGATCTCAGTGTCGTGAGATCGAGCTCCTGATGGGGCTCTGCACTGGGCGTGGAGCCTCCTTAGGATTCTCTCTCTCCCTCTCCCTTTACCCCTCCCCCCTGGTTGCTCTCGTGATGTCTCTCTTAAAAAGAAAAAAAAATAAGAAAAACTCTTTAGAGACGCCTGGGTGGCTCAGTCATTAAGCGTCTGCCTTCGGCTCAGGTCATGATCCCAGAGTGCTGGGATCGAGCCCCGCATCGGGCTCCCTGCTCCGCGGGAAGCCTGCTTCTCCCTCTCCCACTCCCCCTGCTTGTGTTCCCTCTCGCTGTGTCTCTCTCTGTCAAATAAATAAATAAAATCTTAAAAAAAAAAAAAAAAGAAAAACTCTTTAAAATGCTTGGAAGTTACAGTAAAAGACTTTTTTCCTTGGAGAAATACACCATATCAGTTCCTTTAAGTGTTCTAGCTGATATTCCTAACATTTATTTAAACTGACTGTATTAATATAAAGAACTACTTTATATTTTTGATAAAAACAAACAAGAAATAATGACAATTTTAATCTCCCAGGAAAATATACAGAAAGCGTTTTTTTTTTTTTTTTTTTTGGTAAGATACAGGTTTTAAACACTAACTGGCTTCTATATTTCCTACCAATATTTGCTCAGAGAAGTGTTGTATATACATGAATTTTTGTAGATAGGCTTGTGCATGTGTATAGAAAAAACATCCTGCTTCACATTCTGATCCTCCACGGATACAAATTAAGGTGTGCCGGTCATAGAACTTTACTTTTCTAAAACTGTAGTTTCTATTCCAACCTTCTGTTTTTTTGAGATGGTGCAAATTTAATTTTATCAATCTGGAGGTTCTTCTCATATCCCCCAGAGTCGTGACTAAGGTCTGGGGGTCCCCACTCTGTCAAGATATTAGAAAGTTTGTCTAGTACTCAATGATATCTGTCCATCTATATAGGTATCAGAAAAGATATCCTTTATTCCTATCCTTAATTACCCTAAGGAAAAAACTCAATTTACAGCTTAAATGATCCCAGTGCATTAATAGTTTATTCACTCTTTTATGTATCTCATTAAGTATTCCTCCAAAAGTTCTGTACATATGTGATATCTTCGTGAAACAAAATGAAACTGTGGTAAATACAATCTGAGTTTCAAATTATTTTTAGATATACCTGATGGAGACATTTAAAATCCTTTTTGGAAGTAGGTATGGATATAAATAAATAAAAATTGCTTTATGATTGATGAATTTGTAAACTTAATTATTTATAATCTTATTTTCTCCAGAATGGATTTCGGGAAGCTAACAGAAATGAATGCGGTAATATATCATGATAAAATAAAGAGATAAGAATAAATCATACAGTAAGTTTATGGAAAATTGCTAGAACTGGATTGCAAATTTAATTCTGAGTTTTTGAGAGGCCAAAGCAAAGAGGAGATCACAGTTTATGGAAGGATTCATGTATCAGCACAATACTCTTCAAGAGTCGCCCTAATGCCAGGGTCTCAGAGAGGGGGTCTCTGGTAGGTCTTCATGCATGGGACCTTATGATGTCATAGGCAGTGTCCTCAAGGCCATCCTTAAAACTAGTCTAATACTGTCAGGGGCAGTTCATGAACAGTTACTGCAAAAGGCACCAAAGCAACGTTGCTTAAGTACTGACTTCTCTGCTGGTGTGACTTCAAGGGAACAGTATTTGAAATATCCAGAGAGATAGAAGTGAAGTTGGCATTTGGCTCAACTGAACACTTTCATCTGTGATTGAATGAAGGCAGGGGTTATACATCCAACAAAAGCATACTCAGGCATAGTTTTGGTGTTTAAAGGTTCCTCTCCTTCATTAGTTGAAACCCAGTTGTTGACACACTTAGTTTCAAGTGAAAAACATTGACTATGTGACCTTAGAGTTCAGAGCAGAGCAGTTTTGGGGCCCAGAACAAGCAGAAGGGAGAGCAGACTCGTCACCTGTGTGATTTGTGATGTGGCTTTCAGACAGCGCTATTATCAGCGGGTGCCATCTGGTTGCTGCCTGTTTTTGTTATTTGCAGCTAGGTGCCGAGCTCACTTGTTTCTGAGCTACTGAAAGGGGTGTATACAGTAAACATGTAAATGTCACATATTTTAAAAGGAGCAAATTTAAAAATATTATTATTATTTGCTTCCTATGCATTTTGGTGGTCCAAGACAAAGGCCTACGTGCTGTAGTACACTGGGGTCACATTCCAAAGTAAGTTCATTAGGGCTTTAGGAATGTCTCCTGCTTCAGATCCAGTCTCTTGTAACCAGACACACTGGTACCTCAGGAATCTGAGAAACAAAGTCTTTGCTGGTATCATGATCCTGATGAATTAATTGCAAACATTTATTTACTTGTCTGACTCTGCATTATTTTGCAAACTCCCTGTGAACAGGAACTATTTATTTGACTTAGATATATTTGTAAAAATGTTTACTTTAATATATTTTAGAGGTTTTTGTAAATACAAGAACATTCAGAGAATAATTCTTTACCGTATATCCACCAATCAGCATTAACAAAGGGTCATATTTTCTTAGTCCTTTGTTGGCAAGGCAGAATGTTGAGGTATAATTTGTATACAATAAGGTGCACAGATCTTCAGTGTGCACTGCGAAAGATTTTGAAAATTGTACATACACATTTAACAACCACCCAAAGCAAGATATATGACAGTCTCAGGAATCCAGAAAGTTCCCTGAAGCCACTCTTCCATCCATAGCCTGTCACAAAAGGGCAAACTTTCTGATTTTCTTTCTGATTTTCTAACAGTTCAGATTAATTTGCCCGTTTTTGGACATCGTATAAATTAAATCACACAGTATACACTCCTTTGTGTCTGGCTTATTTCACTCAGCATAATGTTTTCTAAATTCACTTGTGTTGGTACATATTACATTAATTTATTTCTTTTCATTGATGAATTGTATTTCATTTTATTTGTTCATTCTCCCTATTGATGTGTGATATTCAGGTCATTTCCAGTTAAGGCTCTTGTGAGGATTCTTGTAAAAATCTTCTTGTGAACATAGGTTTTCTTTTCTTTTTTTCTTTCTTTCTTTTTTTTTTTCTGGAGGGGGTAATAATTTAGGAGTGGAATGCTGAGTCAGAGGGTAGGTGTATGTTTAACTTGACAAGAAAATGCCAAATTGCTTTCCAAAGTGGCTGTAGCATTTTACACTCCCACCAGCAATGTGCAGGAGTTCTGCCTGATTCACATTCTCAAGAGTAGGTGTTGTCAGTCTTTTCAATTTTAGTCATTCTAGTGGCTTTATTTTGCATTTTCCTGACAATAAAGATGTTGAATACCTTTTCATGTGCTTATTGGACATTTGTATATCTCTTCTCTTGAAGTGTCTGTTCAAGTCTTCTGCACCTTTCTGTTTTTTCCTTTTGTTTGGTTGTCTTTTTATTCCTTTGTTGTAGGAGTTCTTTATATTCTGGATACAGAATGTCAGATATGTATTGCAAATATGTTTTCCCCATCTGTGGCTTCCCTTTTCATTTTTTGCCTCTCATAATTTGTAAAGATATTCTCCAGTGTTTTCTTTTAGAAACTTTAAAGTTTTAGCTTTTCTTGTAGGTCTAAAATTCATTTTGAATTAATTTTTGTGTGTGGTTTCAGAGAAGATGGGTCTCTCTTTTTTTTTCTCTATCTCATATAGATATCTAGTTACCATAGAGCCATTTATTGAGAAGTTTTTCTTTCCCCATTATGGTGCTTTGGTGCCTTTTTTGAAAACCAATGGACTGTGTAAGTGTGGTCTCCTTCTGAATTCTCTATTCTGTTTCACTGATCTACTTATCTGTCCTTATGCCAGTGCCACTCTGTCTTGATTTCTGTAGCTTTTGATCAAGTCTGAGGTTACCTAGTCTAAGTCCTCCAGCTTTGTTTTTCTTTTTTAAGATTGTTTTGGCAATTGAGGAACATTTTATTTCCAAGAAAATTTTAGTATTGGCTTGTAAAGTTCTCTAAAGTCCTCTACTCTAAGGAATTATGATTAGGATTGCATTGAATATATACATTAATTTAGGGAGAACTGACATCTTAATTATATTGGCTCTTCTAATCTACTACCATGGTATATCTCTTCATTTATTTAAATCTTTTAAAGCTTTTCACAACAATTTTTTTTGTCATTGTCAGTGTAGATTGATACTATTGTAGATACTATTTCTCATACTATTGTAGATGGAATTGGTGTTTAAATATACCTCATAGTCAGGAAGTAATAAAATTCTAATTGGGTGATGAATTCTGAAAAAAGGAATTTAGTGCAAAATTATCCGAATAAGTGAATTGCAAGTAAATTCAGAAGTGACTAGTTCTTAGAAGTTCCAGACTAATTTGCAACGATGCAACGATGTGGATGGAACTAGAGGGTATTATGCTAAGCGGAATAAGTCAATCAGCGAAAGACAAGTATCATATGATCTCACTGATATGAGGAATTTGGGAAACAAGACAGAGGATCATAGGGAAGGGAGGAAAAAATGAAACAAGATGAAACCAGAGAGGGAGACAAACCATGAGACTCTTAATCTCAGGAAACAAACTGAGGGTTGCTGGAGTGGTGGGGGGTGGGAGGGATGGGTGGCTGGGTGATGGACACTGGGGAGGGTATGTGCTATGGTGAGCGCTGTGAATTGTATAAGACAGATGAATCATAGACCTGTACCTCTGAAACAAATAATACATTATATGTTTAGAAAAAAAAAAAGATAGTAGGAAGGGGAAAATGAAGGGGGAGAAGTTGGAGGGGGAGATGAACCATGAGAGACTATGGACTCTGAGAAACAAACAGAGTTTTAGAGGGGAGGGAAGTCGGGGGCATGGGTTAGCCCGGTGATGGGTATTAAGGAGGGCACGTATTGCATGGAGCACTGGGTGTTATACGCAAACAATGAATCATGGAACACTATAACTAAAACCAATGATGTAATGTATGGGGATTAACATAACAATAAAAAAATTAAAAAAAACACTAATGATGTAATGTATGGTGACTAACATAATAAAATTAAATTAAAAAAAAAAGAGAACGACAAATACCATACGATTTCACTCATATATAGAATTTAAGAAACAAAACAAATAAACATAGGGGGAAGAAAAAATAGGAAAACAATGAAGCCGACTTTTAACTATAGAGAACAAACTGAAGGTTACCAGAGGGGAGGTGGGCAGGGTGATTGGTTAAATGGGTGATGGGGATTAAGCAGGGCACTTGTGATGAGCACAGGGTGTTGTATGGAAATGTTGAATCACTAAATTATACACCTGAAACTAAATTTATACTGTATGTTAACTAACTGGAATTTAAATAAAAACTTGAAAAGAAAAAAAAAAAGAAGTTCCAGGCTATTTCTAAGGGCACCTTGACATTGCCTAATTGTGGAGATTTAAAAGTCCTATAAATTACAAGTCATTGAGATAATGGTTTTATTTGGTTCATTAAAACTTTAAATCGATATGAAAATTTTGATCATTGCAGCAGATGCTCCCTCATATCACAGTAATTATGAGGAAGGCCTTTTCATTCCCATACAAAAAATTACAAAATATGGTTTTTTGCATACAACTTGTAATCATAATTCTACCTTGAAATTTATAATTGATTTAATTAATCGATTAATGTATGAGGTGATATTTTCTCTAAGTTAATTTAGATTTATTATAGAAACAATAAAATCATCATATAATAAATTGAAATTGTTTTACCAATATGTAATTCATAAAACAGAAATCTCCTTGATGAGAAGGAAATACTGATAAATTACAGAAAGCTCATTAATTTTATTTAATTTATAAGTCTATCCAGTTATCTATCACAGTTAATATTTACCATAAAATTAATATTAGTATAAATGTACCAAGATTCAACCTTTAGATACAATTAATTCTATTTTGTAAAAATTAGTGAGTGACAATGAAAAATTTGTAACAAGGGAAAAACTCATTCTACATCCTTTTTCTTTTTTTTTTTTCAAATTTCTATTTAAATTCTAGTTAGTTTACATAGAGTGCAATATTGGTTTCAGGAGTAGAATTCAGTGATTCATCATTTACATACAACACCCGGTGCACTTCACAAGTGCCCTCCTTAATATCCATTGTCCATTTAGCCCATCCCCCACCCATCTCCCTCCATCCTGAGTTTATTCTCTGTCTTTAAGAGTGTTTTATGAGTAATATTCCTGTGTGTGTGTGTGTGTATATATGATATATATTAAATATATACAGTAATATTCCTGTATGTATACACACACCACATCTTTATCCATTCACCAGTTGATGGACATTTGGGCTCATTCCTTAATTTGGCTATTGTTGATAATGCTGTTATAAACATCAGGGTAGATGTACCCCTTTGAAACTGTATTTTTATATTCTTTGGGTAGATACCTAGTAGCACAATTGCTGGATCATAGGGAAGTTCCATTTTTAACTTTTTAAAAACTAATTAATTAACATATAATGTATTATGTGTTTCAAGGGTACAGGTCTGTGATCCATCAGTCTTATATAATACCCAGTCGTATATAATGTTTATTACAACACATACCCTCCCCAATGTCCATCACCCAGTTACCCCATCCCTCCACCCCTCTCCCCTCCAGCAACCCTCAGTTTGTTTCCCAGGATTAAGAGTCTCTTATGGTTTGTCTCCCTCTCTGGTTTCATCTTGTTTTCATTTTTTCCCTCTCTTCCCCTATGATCTTCTGCCTTGTTTCTTAAATTCCACATATCAGTGAGATCATATGATAATTATCTTTCTCTGATTGACTCATTTCACTTAGCATACTACCCTCTAGTTCCATTCACATCATTGCAAATGGCAAGATTCATTTTTTTGATGGCAGCATAATATTCCATTGTATATACAGACACACCACATCTTTATCCATTCATCTGTTGATGGACATCTAGGCTCTTTCCATAGTTTGGCTATTGTGGACATTGCTGTTGTAAATGTTGGGGTGTAGGTGCCCCTTCAGATCACTACATTTGTATCTTTGTGGTAAATACCCAGTAGTGCAATTGCTGGGTCATAGGGTAGCTCTATTTTCAATTTTTTGAGGAACCTCCATACTGTTTCCCAGAATGGCTGCACCAACTTGCATTCCCACCAATAGTGTAGGAAGGTTCCCCTTTGTACATCCTCACCAACATCTGTCGTTTCCTGACTTGTTAATTTTAGCCATTCTTACTGGTGTGAGGTTGTATCTCATTGTGGTTTTGATTTGTATTTCCCTGATGCCGAGCGATGTTGAGCACTTTTTCATGTGTCTGTTGGCCATTTGGATGTCTTCTTTGCAGAAATGTCTGTTCATGTCTTTTGCCCATTTCTTGATTGGATTCTTTGTTCTTTGGGTGTTGAGTTTGATAAGTTCTTTATAGATTTTGAATACTAGCTCTTTATCTGATATGTCATTTGCAAATATCTTCTCCCATTCTGTCGGTTGTCTTTTGGTTTTGTTTCCTTTGCTGTGCAAAAGCTTTTTATCTTGATGAAGTCTCAATAGGTCATTTTTATTTTTGTTTCCCATGCCTTTGGAGACCTGTCTAGCAAGAAGTTGCTGCGGCTGAGGTCAAAGAGATTGCTGCCTTTGTTCTCCTCAAGGATTTTGATGGTTTCCTGTCTAACATTTAGGTCTTCCATATATTTTGAGTCTATTTTTTTTTTTTTAAAGATTTTATTTATTTATTTGAGAGAGAGAGAATGAGAGAGAGCACATGAGAGGGGGGAGGGTCAGAGGGAGAAGCAGACTCCCTGCCGAGCAGGGAGCCCGATGCGGGACTCGATCCAGGGACTCCAGGATCATGACCTGAGCCGAAGGCAGTCGCTTAACCAACTGAGCCACTCAGGCGCCCTATTTTGAGTCTATTTTTGTGTATAGTGTAAGGAAATGGTCCAGTTTCATTCTTTTGCATGTTGCTGTCCAGTTTTCCCAATACCATTTGTTGAAGAGACTGTCTTTTTTCCACTGGATATTCTTTCCTGCTTTGTCAAAGATTAGTTGACCGTAGAGTTGAGGGTTCATTTCTGGGTTCTCTGTTGTGTTCCATTGATCTATGTGTCTGTTTTTGACACATAATTACAGCTTTGTAATAGAGCTTGAAGTCTGGAATTGTGATGCCACCAGCTTTGCTTTTCTTTTTCAACATTCCTCTGGCTATTCGGGGTCTTTTCTTGTTCCGTACAAATTTTAGAATTATTTGTTCCAGTTCTATGAAAAAAGTTGATGGTATTTTGGTAGAGATTGCATTGAATGTGTAGATTGCTCTAGGTAGCCTAGACATTTTAACAATGTTTGTTCTTCCAATCCATGAGCATAGAACGTTTTCCATTTCTTTGTGTCTTTGTGTCTTCCTCAATTTCTTTCATGAGTATTCTATAGTTTTCTGAGTACAGATCCTTTGCCTCTTTGGTTAGGTTTATTCCTAGGTTCTATTTTCAGCTTTTTGAGGAAACTCCATACTGTTCTCCAGAGTGGCTTTGCATTTACCGGTTTGCATTCCCACCAATAGTGCAAGAGGGTTCCCCTTTCTCCACATCCTTGCCAATACCTGTTGTTTCTTGTGTTGTTAATTTTAGCCATTTTGACAGGTGTGAGGTGGTATCTCTTCATGGTTTTGATGTGTATTTCCCTGATGATGAGTGATGTTCAGCATCTTCTCATATGTCTGTTAGCCTTCTGGATGTCTTCTTTGGAAAAGTGTCTATTCATGTCTTCTGCCCACTTCTTAACTGGATTATGTGTTTTTAGGGTGTTGATCTTGATAAGTTCTTTATAGATTTTGGATACTAACCCTTTACCAGACATGTCGTTTGTAAATATCTTCTCCCATTCTGTAGGCTAGCTTTTAGTTTTGTTGATCGTTTCCTTCAGAAGCTTTTTATCTTGATGAAGTCCCAATAGGTCATTTTTGCTTTTGTTTCCCTTGCCTCTGGTGTCTTGTAAGAAGTTGCTATGGCTGAGGTCAAAGAGGTTGGTGCCTGTGTTCTCATCTAGGATTTTGATGGTTTCCTGTCTCACGTTTAGGTCTTTCATCCATTTTGAATTTATTTTTGTGTATGGTGTAAGAAAGTGGTCCAGTTTCATTCTTTTGCATGTTGCTGTCCAGTTTTCCCAATACCATTTGTTGAAGAGACTGTCTTTTTTCTGTTGGATAATCTTTCCTGCTTTGTTGAAGATTAGTTGACCTTATAGTTGTGGGTCCATGTCTGGGTTTTCTATTCTGTTCCATTGTTCTGTGTGTCTGTTTCTTTGCCTGGACTATACTGTCTTGATGATTACAGCTTTGTAATATAGCTTGAAGTCTGGAATTGTGATGCCTCCTGTTTTGTTTTTCCTTTTCAGAATTGCTTTGGCTATTCAGGGTCTTTTGTGGTTCCATACAAATTTTAGTATTGTTTTTTTCTAGCTCTTTGAAAAATGCTGGTGGTATTTTGATAGGGGTTGCGTTAAATATTTAGATTGCTTTGGATAGCATAGACATTTTAACAATGTTTGTTCTTCCAATCCAGGAGCATGGAATGCTTTTCCATTTCTTTGTGTCCTTTTCCATTTCTTTCATAAGTGTTCTATAGTTTTCAAAGTACAGATCTTTTACCTCTTTGGTTAGGTTTATTCCTAGGTATCTTATTGTTTTAGCTATCATATGCCTTGACCATGATGTGTTTTGTTGAATTTAATGGGAGTCCTCTGTGCTTCTTAGATTTTGATGTCTGTGTCCTTCTCCAGGTTAGGGAAGTTTTCAGCTATAATTTGCTCAAATAAACCTTCTGCCCCTTTTTCTCTCTTCATCTTCTGGGACTCCTGTGATATGAATGTTATTCCATTTTAATAAGTCGCTGAATTCCCTAAGTCTACCTTTGTGATCCATTACCATTGTTTCCCTCTTCTTTTCAGCTTCATTATTTTCCATTTTATCAACTGTATCATTGATTCATCCCTCTGTTTCATCCATCCTCATAGTTATGGTATCCATTTGGGATTGCATCTCAGTTATAGCATTTTTCATTTTGACCTGACTAGATTTTAGTTCTTTTATCTTTGCAGTAAGGGATTCTATAGTGTCTTCTATGCTTTTTCCAAGCCCAGCTAATATCCTTATAATTGTTGTTTTAAATTCTAGTTCAGACATCTTATATCTGTATTGATTAAATCCCAGGCTGTCATTTCTTCCTGTTCTTTCTTTTGGGATGAATTCCTCCATCTTGTTATTTTGGAGGAAAAAAGAAAAAAAAAGGTAAAATAGAATAAAAATTAAAAAAAATTTAAAAATAAATTAAGGAAGCTAGATCCTAGGTGTGTTTTAGTTTGTTATAAGAAGCTTTCATGGGTCTTTTTTTTCTGTTTGTAGGCATGCAGCTTTGTTCTTTAAGAACAAATTTTGATCAATTTCATTGGTGTTCAGAATGACTTGATATTTATCTAGTGTTTTTCAATGGAGGAGGCAAACTTAGGGTCACCCTACTCCTCTGCCATCTTAATCCTTCCCTCACTCATTCTACATCTTAATATTTACTATTAATGTTCAGTTTTCAATATATATTGCTGATCTTAACTGTGTGAGGATCTGTTGCACCTACATATAAAACACATAGCTCTAGATAACGATTTTCATCATTGCTGTTATATTAAAATTATCTGTGGTACTTCTAAATATCTGGATGTTCTTCCCTGTGTGACTTATGATACTTGTCCATATCAGTCTCTCCCCATCCTTGTCACTATCACCAGCTGTATTAGTGTGCTATTGCTGCATAACAAATTACCATTAACTTAGTGCTTAAAGTAACACCCATATATTAACTCACAATTCTGTAGGTCAGTCCAGATAAACTTGATTGGGTTCTCCGTTAGGGTCTCACCAGACCAAAATAAAAATGTGATTGGCTGGGCTGGGCTCTTTTTTCGTCTCTGGGGAAAAGATATGCTTCCAGATTCTTTCTTATTGTTAGCAGAATTCAGTTCTTTGTGGTTGTAGAACCAAGGCCCTGTTCCCATGCTGGCTTTTGGAAGGGAGTTGATCTCACCTCTTGAGAGGCTTTTCTCAGGTCCTTTCCTTGTGGCTCTCTCCTTCTTCAAGCCAACAATGGAGAGTTTCTCATGTACTGAGTCCCCTTTATGCTGACTTTTCCTTCTGCAACTGGCTGGAGAAAACTCTGTTTTTCCAGGGCTAATGTATTAGGTTTGGCTTCTCTGGCTAATCTCCCTAGTTTAAGGCCAATTGATTCATACACTTAAATACATCTGCAAATCCTTTATATTGTGTAATGCAACACAATCACAGGGGTAACAACAGGGAGTGGAGATCATGAAGCCATTCTAGAATTCTACCTACACCCCCTGCACCAACCTCCAGGCCATGTCTCCCTACCTACTGACCACTTGAGCATCAGACTCATTATCTTCCTCTCTATCATACTCTGTTGTTGTTTTTTGGTTTGTTTTTGTTTTTGTTTTTTGTTTTTCTTTACTAGGCTCCATGTGAGACTTGAACTCTTGACCCTGAGATTGAGACCTGAGCTGAAATCAACAGTTAGATGCTTAACTGACTGAGCCATCCAGGTGCCCCTCTCTATCATACTCCTAAAGTCACATGGGTGCTCAGCATTTGTAAAGAGACCCTTGTTACACATTTACCCTTAAGATCCTTAACTCTGTGCAAATGGTATTCAGCCCCAGACCTTATTATTATCATTCAGAAATATATGTATGAAATCTGAAACCTGTTCTCCACTCTTGGACAGCATTCCTCTAATGTTTTTAATATATCTCGTATTGATTTTACCATTAGACATAGTGGGAAAGAAAGGGGAGGAAGCTAGCAATGGGCAGGGCCAAGGATGTGGGGACTGACTTTGTAAGAGGGTTCAGGGTTTCGGTCAGCAGAGAAATAGTAGGTCATTCACAATGATCAAGGAGGCAGGGCTTGGTGGTGATATCAAAGAACCCTTACTGAATGGTTAGGGCTGGAGTTTTTAGCTTTCGTGATACTGAAATCAGTGAGGTGGTCATGTTTTGGCACCAAAAGTCAGTCTGGATTTAGGCTGGATCCCAAGCCAGCAGGTGATAGCATACCAACGTGGTCCCTATGTTGGGTGAGAGACGGCTGTGAGGGATTAGGTACGCTGTTAGCATTGCAGGCAATCATTTGGCATCAGGCAGAACTCTAATCTCTGTTGGAAATCTGCTCAGGAACCAGGAACTGGGACATAGAGCTGGGCGATTGTGGAGGATTTGGGGGAAGACCTTGGCTGAGGCCAATATAGAAGCTAGGCTTTAGATAGGAAGATTATTTTAGATGCCACATGCTAGAGAGATGATGCTTCTAATTGTTTTGTGGGCTGAACTGGAACTACATCAGTGTAGGCTAAACTTCCAGTTCCTGCAAGGGAATGGATGGAGCTAGGAAAGCAGGATCATCTTCTGGCTTTCTTGGTCTCACCGAATCTCTCACTCTGTAGTCACCTGCCCAGTCTTTTCCCCGTGTGGGAACTAGAGAAGAGTTTCCTCTTCCAGTTGATCCCATAGGGACTCAGTAGGGTGTGAGGTCCTGAGGCACTGTATTCCATGGTCTCACAAGCAGGAGATCAGCGAGAGGGTGACATGTCAGGTCCTGGATGGATGGTGCTAAAGTCAAAACACAGTGAATCCAAACCCAGGTGCCCATCCAGAGGAGCCAGCAGAGCAGCAGTAACAAGGATACAGGGTAAAGGGAAGAGGCTTAAGGATCAGGACAGTTAGGGCAGCAGGGGAATGGGCAGCAGACTGGATGAAATGCAGTCCTCTTCCCTCCTCCCTCCCTCCCGCCCCCGCTCTCTTCCTTCTTTTCTTCTTTTTAACATTCTCAGCACATTTTGACCTGAACCAATCAGAATGGGTGGGCACATCTTTCCATTTTACTCTAGTCTAAAGCAGTCTGCGTATATGTAACTTTTACATCACTGTGTCCTCTAATACTTAGAACAGTTTTTTTTTGGGGGGGTTATTGAACAATAACATTAATTTAAATAAAAAAGAAACGTAATAAAAGAGGGAAAAAAAGATCTTGTTCACAACTAGGGCAGAAACATTAGCTAAGCCTTGTATGGCTAGAATTTTACTAATATCTTATTGAAAAATGAGTGGCAGCTCAACAGTAGACCCAAGGTGTAATGACTGTGGGTGTTATGTGTATTTTGCTTTGTGAAGTTATTGAGTTAACCATGGTCAATGTATATGGTTTGTTCTCTCACAAGGCTGAAATTCCTTTCAGCCTATCCTGTTCTTGTTCTTACAGAGCGTCAAAGTCTCCTCAATATTGTTACCGAGTAGCATTTGAACAGCATGTGCTCCATTGATTGTTTTAGGGGCTTTGCTGATGTCCAGATCAGTACAACCCCTTCCTTTAAGGATGAGACTCTGGTGGTGCCCATGAAGAGTCATAGGAGTACTCTATGCCCTTCAGAACACAATGGATGAAGTGTGGTTACATCACAATAATATCTTGTCATGCCATGTCCTATGGGACACACAGTGTTCCAGTAAGGGTCTTAGAAGGTTTGCAGAGCTGCCTAGGTTGGGCAGGTCAATAAAAGTTCACTGAGAGCTTTACTGTTTCCTCTAAGCAAGAATATTGGAAAACACAGAGACCCCCAGGTGGCTCTGGACCTGTAGCATCAGTGCCCTGTTCCTGCTGGAAGTTTGCTTCAAGATCACTCCTGAATCTCACTGGGCCAGAGCAGGTGGGCGGATGTGAGAGCACAGCCCCCACTCTTGCCTGGCACTCAGCAGCGTTGTCAGAAACATTTGTGTATCATCAATCCCCTAATCATTTCTGAGAGACTGATGCATTTCCGTAAAAAGCCTGATTTACATGGTGTGACTACAGATTTAAAAGATGGATTTTGTTCTGGCTTGTTGAAATCATTCTTTAGAGACAATGTTTGAAACAAAATTTATCAAATGGTCCGTGGTCTACTTACTCCCAGATATCAATCTCTGCCTACCAGTGCTGGGAGTCTCTTTTCCTCCTGAAAAAATTCCATTCTTATGAATTTAGTCCATTCATGTGGAGTCAACCTTATAGGACTATTATTGCCTTCTCTTTTTTGAGGCAATAGAATAAAAAAAGAAAAGGCATTGGCAACCAATTGTGTGGCCCGGTTCATAGAAAGACAAATGATCTTTTCTTACTCTTTAAAAATATACAAAGCTCTGCTAAAATAGAACTTTTTTATATATTACAGGCTGCAGTTATTAACTTAGGAGTTAATGGGGTTTCTACTTTCTCATGATAAAAGCTTCCCATGTTAACACCACCTATTGCATAATGTCTTGGCACGATGTGCAGAATTTTCTTTGTTATATAGTTAGTGAATGGCAACTTTTCCCTCGTGAGTTCCAATTTTTAGGCAAAGATAACTCCATGAATTCTAAGAACAAGAGCTTGTGTTCTCCTTAGAAATAGTAAGCAAGGCAGTAAAAGAGATACTATTTTTGGATTGCTTGTTAATCTTCTGTTTTATTATATGCCACACATATATTATTCAGAAAACTTCCCTGAAACATGAACATGAATAAACATTGTAATTCTTTACCATCAACCTTAATATTTCTAGAAAAGTGTATGGTTAAAAAAAGAGGTTTGGCAGAAAGCTCTTTTGCCTTTATTCTCAATCTTCTTGGCTCCTCACCCAACTTCTACAAATCTATAATGCCATCTTCATCTAAACCCCGTTGAAGCGGAAGATGGAAGAAATGTGTGGGACTGAAGAGTCTCATACTTTTGGAGATTCCCAAAGCTTCCATACTGGGGGAGGGGAGTGGGTGCTGAGGAATAGGAATGTGTCTCTAACATAGGAATTGATTTGAATTATGGATGTGGGGCAAAGGGGACTCCTCAAATCCTTTCCTCTTGCAGTCTTCTTCCTATGGAGAATGGGTTCTCCTCCCACCTTGTGATGCAAATTATTCCCATCATCCCTGGAATTGTGGTCTTTCCACTTTACTACTTAGGGGTTGTTTATTGACTGGTAGGGCAAATTATTTTCAAGTAAAGTGCTCCAGATCCCCACTTTGATTTGTGATTAGGGGGAGGATCAAGGGGCTATTAGATTTCCATAAGAATTTGAAGTGTTTTAAGTAGTGAAATGAGTGTTTTTTAGTTTTTAAAATGTTCAGATTTATGTTGCAAATTAGGATAGACGTAGGGAAATATTGGTATGTTAACTTAGAAAAGCACAGAATATAGTTTTCTTTTTTTTCTTTTTTTCTTTTTGTAGTTTTTAATTTTATTATGTTATGTTAGTCACCATACAGTACATCATTAGTTTTTGATGTAGTGATCCACTATCCATTGTTTTCGTATAACACCCAGTGCTCCATGCAGCACGTGCCCTCCTTAATACTCATCACTGGGCTAACCAATCCCCCCTCCCCCCTCCCCTCTAAAACCCTGTTTGTTTCTCAGGTCCATAGTCTCTCATGGTTCATCTCTCCCTCCAATTCCCCCCGCCCATTTTTCCCTTCCTTCTCCTAATGTCCTCCATGTTATTCCTTATGTTCCACAAATAAGTGAAACCATATGATAATTGACATTCTCTGCTTGACTTATTTCACTTAGCATAATCTCCTCCAGTCCCATCCATGTTGATGTAAAAGTTGGGTATTCATCTTTTCTGATGGCTGAGTAATATTCCATTGTATATATGGACCACATCTTCTTTATCCATTCATCTGTTGAAGGGCATCTCGGCTCTTTCCACAGTTTGGCTATTGCGGGCATTGCTGCTATGAACATAGGGGTGCATATGGCCCTTCTTTTCACTACATCTGTGTCTTTGGGGTAAATACCCAGTAGTGCAATTGCTGGGTCATAGGGTAGCTCTATTTTTAAATATTTGAGGAACCTCCACACTGTTTTCCAAAGTGGCTGTACCAACTTGCATTCCCACCAACAGTGTAAGAGGGTTCCCCTTTCTCCACAACCTCTCCAACATTTGTTGTTTCTTTCCCTGTCCATTTTGGCCATTCTAACTGGTGTAAGGTGGTATCTCAGTGTGGTTTTGATTTGGATTTCCCTGATGGCTAATGATGATGAACATTTTTTCATGTGAAAATTTGTATGTCTTCTTCAGAGAAGTGTCTGTTCATCTCTTCTGCCCACTTTTTGACTTGATTATTTGTTTTTTGGGTGTTGAGTTTGAGAAGTTCTTTATAGATTTTGGATACCAGCCCTTTATCTGTAGTGTCATTTGCAAATATCTTCTCCCATTCTGTGGGTTGCCTCTTTGTTTTGTTGACTGTTTCCTTTGCTGTGCAGAAGCTTTTTATCTTGATGAAGTCCCAAAAGTTCATTTTTGCTTTTGTTTCACTAGCTTTTGGAGATGTATCTTGAAAGAAGTTGCTGTGGCCGATGTCAAAGAGGTTACTGCCTCTGTTCTCCTCTAGGATTTTGATGGATTCCTGTCTCACATTGAGCTCTTTCATCCACTTTGAGTTTATCTTTGTGAATGGTGTTAGAGAATGGTCGAGTTTCATTCTTCTGCATGTGGCTGTTCAATTTTCCCAGCACCATTTATTGAAAAGACTGTCTTTTTTCCATTGCATGTTTTTTCCTGCATTGTCAAAGATTATTTGACCATAGAGTTGAGGGTCCATATCTGGGTTCTCTATTCTGTTCCATTGGTCTGTATGTCTGTTTTTGTGCCAGTACCATGCTGTCTTGGTGATCACTGCTTTGTAATATAGCTTGAAATCGGGCAACGTGATGCCCCCAGCTTTGTTTTTCTTTTTCAACATCTCCTTGGTGATTCGGGGTCTTTTCTGATTCCATACAAATTTTAGGATTGTTTGTTCCAGCACTTTGAAAAATGTCATTGGAATTTTGATCAGGATGGCATTGAAGGTATAGATTGCTCTGGGTAGCATAGACATTATAACAATGTTTATTCTTCCGATCCATGAGCATGGAATATTTTTCCATCTTTTTGTGTCTTCTTCAATTTCTTTCATGAGTGTTTTGTAGTTCCTAGAGTATAGATCCTTTACCTCTTTGGTTAGGTTTATTCCGAGGTATCTTATGGTTTTTGGTGCTATTGTAAATGGAATAGTTTCTTTAATTTCTCTTTCTACAGTTGCGTTGTTAGTGTATAAGAAAGCAACTGATTTCTGTGCATTGATTTTGTATCCTGCCACATTACTGAATTGCTGGATGAGTTCTAGTAATTTGGGGGTGGAGTCTTTTGGGTTTTCCACATAAAGTATCATGTCGTCTGCGAAAAGAGAGAGTTTGACTTCTTCTTTGCCAATTTGAATACCTTTTATTTCTTTTTGTTGTCTGATTGCTGTTGCTAGGACTTCTAGTACTATGTTGAACAACAGTGGTGAGAGTGGGCACCCTTGACGTGTTCCTGACCTTAAGGGAAAGGCTCTCAGCTTTTCCCCATTGAGGATGATATTCGCTGTGGGTTTTTCATAGATGGATTTTATGAGCTTGAGGAATGTTCCCTCTATCCCTATACTCTGGAGAGTTTTAATCAGGAAAGGATGTTGTATTTTGTCAAATGCTTTTTCTGCATCAATTGAGAGGACCATATGGTTCTTCTCCCTCCTCTTATTAATGTGTTCTTTCACATTGATTGATTTGCAAATGTTGAACCACCCTTGCATCCCGGGGATAAATCCCACTTGGTCGTGGTGGATGATCCTTTTAATGTATTGTTGGATCCTATTAGCTAGGATTTTGTTGAGGATTTTGGACTCCATATTCATCAGGGATATCGGTCTGAAATTCTCCTTTTTGATGGGGTCTTTCCCTGATTTGGGGATTAAGGTAATGCTGGCCTCATAGAATGAGTTTGGAAGTTTTCCTTCTGTTTCTATTTTTGGAAACAGCTTCAGTAGAATAGGTATTATTTCTTCTTTGAATGTTTGGTAGAATTCCCCAGGAAATCCATCAGGCCTTGGACTCTTGTTTTTTGGGAGGTTTTTGATCACTGCTTCAATCTTGTTACTGGTTATTGGCCTATTCAGGTTGTCAATTTCTTCCTGTTTCAGTCTTCGCAGCTTATAGGTTTCCAGGAAGGCCTCCATTTCATCCAGATTGCTCAGTTTATTGGCATATAGTTGTTGATAATAATTTCTAATAATTGTTTCTATTTCCTTGGTGTTAGTCGTGATCTCTCCCCTTTCATTCATAGTTTTATTAATTTGGGTCCTTTCTCTCTTCTTTTGGATAAGTCTGGCCAGTGGTTTATCAATCTTATTAACTCTTTCAAAGAACCAACTTCTAGTTTCACTGATCTGATCTACTGTGTTTCTGGTTTCTAATTCATTGATTTCTGCTCTAATTTTAATTATTTCTCTTCTAATGCATGGCTTAGGCGTCGTTTGTTGCTTTTTCTCTAGTTCTTTAAGGTGTAGAGTTAGTTGGTGAATTGAGGATTTTTCTATTTTTTTGAGTGAGGCTTGGATGGCTATGTATTTCCCCCTTAGGACTGCCTTTGCAGTATCCCATAGGTTTTGGACCGATGTGTTTTCGTTCTCATTGATTTCCATGAATTGTTTAAGTTCTTCTTTGATTTCTTGGTTGACCCAAACATTCTTGAGCAGAGTGGTCTTTAGCTTCCAAGTGTTGGAATTTCTGCCAAATTTTTTCTTGTGATTGAGTTCCAGTTTTAGAGCATTGTGGTCTGAGAATATGTAGGGAATAATCTCAATCTTTTGGTATCGGTTGAGACCTGATTTGTGACCTAGTATATGGTCTATTCTGGAGAAAGTTCCATGTGCGCTCGAGAAGAATGAGTATTCTGTTGTTTTAGGGTGGAATGTTCTGTAAATATCTATGAGGTCCATCTGGTCCAATGTATCATTCAAAGCTCTTGTTTCCTTGTTGATTTTCTGCTTAGATGATCTGTCCATTGCTGAGAGTGGAGTATTGAGGTCTCCTACAATTAACGTATTGTTATCAATATGACTCTTTATTTTGGTTAGCAGTTGGCTTATGTATATGGCTGCTCCCATGTTGGGGGCATAGATATTTACAATTGTTAGATCTTCTTGTTGGATAGACCCTTTAAGAATGATATAGTGTCCTTCTGTGTCTCTTATTACAGACTTTAGTTTAAAATCTAATTTGTCTGATATAAGAATTGCTACCCCAGCTTTCTTTTGAGGTCCGCTGGCATGGAAGATAGATCTCCATCCCTTCACTTTCAGTCTGGATGTATCTTTAGGTTCAAAATGAGTCTCTTGTAGACAGCATATGGATGGGTCCTGTCTTTTTATCCAATCTGCAACCCTGTGCCGTTTTATGGGAGCGTTTAGGCCATTCACGTTGAGAGTGATTATTGAAAGACATGAATTAATTGTCATCATGTTGCCTGTGAAGACGTTGTTTTTATAGATTGTCCCTGTAAATTTCTGTTGTAGATCACTCTTGGGGTCTTTCTCCTTTTATAGAACCCCCCTTAATATTTCTTGCAGGGCCGGCTTAGTGGTCACATATTCTTTCAACTTCTGCCGGTCATGGAAGCTCTGCATCTCTCCATCCATTCTAAATGAAAGCCTTGCCGGATAAAGTATTCTTGGCTGCATGTTCTTCTCATTTAGTACCCTGAATATGTCTTGCCAGGCCTTTCTGGCTTGCCAGGTCTCTGTGGATAGGTCTGCCGTCATTCTGATGTTCCTCTCTCTGTACGTAAGGAATCTCTTCCCCCTAACTGCCCTTAAGATGGTTTCCTTGGTTCTAAGATTTGCAAGTTTTACTATTACATGCCGGGGTGTTGGCCTGTTTTCCTTGATCTTAGGAGGGGTCCTCTCTGCCTCTAGGACTTGAATGTTTGCTTCATTCCCCAGATTAGGGAAGTTCTCAGCTACGATTTGCTCAATTACATCTTCTAGCCCTCTCTCTCTCTCCACTCCCTCCGGGATTCCAATGATTCTGACATTGGAACGCCTCATGGTGTCACTTATTTCTCTGATTCTATTTTCATGGATTCTGAGTTGTTTTTCCCTGGCCTCCTCTTTTCCCTTTTTATCTATTATACTGTCTTCCAGATCGCTTATTCTCTCTTCTGTCTCAGTTACCCTAGCTGTTAGATTATCTAGATTGGATTGGATCTCATTGATAGCATTTTTAAGTTCTGCCAATTCCCCTTTTATTTCTGCCCTTAGAGACTCTATGTTGCCATTAATTGATTTCTCCATTCTAGCCATTGTCTTCACAATTGCTAGCCTGAATTCCATCTCTGACGTCTTGGATATATCTGCATCCATTTGTAAATCTTCAGCATATGTCATAATCTCTGAGTCTTTTCTGTTTTGGGGGCTCCTCCTCCTAGTCATTCTGTTGATGGGTGTTTGAGGGAATGTATAGAGTCCAAATTATTGACCAGAACCCAAGCAAGATGCACCTGTTTTCTTGGGACCTTAGGGTTGCTGGCCTCTTGTTTTCCCAGCTTGTCTTCTGGGGGAGGGGCCTGCCGCGCTGTTACTCAGGCAACCCTGTTTGGGCGGAGTTGCCCTGCGCCCCGGTGGTGGGGGATGGGCTCAGTGGGAATCAGTCTTTGGGGCTTTTGTTCTCTGGCGCCTTTCCCTGGCGGCTTTCCGCGTCTCTTCCGCGAGTCAGAGCAGAAGAGACAGTTTCCAACCCTCTGCCTCAGAGCAGAGAGATCGCAGTCTGTTCTTCAGTGAGCTCTCCAGGCCACACTGTCTCCATTTCTGTCCGTGCTGCTATAAACTGCAGCGGCCTGGGTTGTGCGCCCCTCTGCAGCGCTCCCAGTCCTGCCTCCCGGTCGGGCACGTCTCTGCCCCTTGTGCTTCTAAAACCACCAGCTGCTCCCAGTTCACGGGCCCGTGACTCCGCCGCTTGGGGTTTCCACTCCCGGGGGTTGCAGGTCACCGGTGCGACCCCGGCGCACCGGGTTTCCCTCTCGGAGGCTGCAGTTCGCGTGCGCGCGACCGTCGCTCCGGTTTCTGTCTGGGGGGCCTGCGGTTTGCGTGCGCGCGACCCCTCCGGTCTGGTCCTCCACCCCGGGGGCTGCCCTAAAGTTCTTTCCCGGCGCCACCAGTCTGCGAATCTGTGCCCCGTCTGCAGCGTGTGAGGCTGTCACTCACCGGCAGTGTAGGATCCCCACATCCAGGCACCCTCCCGCCTCCGTTTATCCTCCGATATCTGCCCGCAGAATCACGGCTCTCCGCTTTGTACCTCGAAACCAACTGCCTGCGATATTCTGTTTGTAGAGATCCAGATCTTCTTACATCTCAGGCTGGTTTCGTGGGTGCTCAGAGTGGTCTGGTAGATATCCAGCTCAATTCCGGGGACCAGTTGAAATAGGGTCCCCTACTCCTCCGCCATCTTTCCCCCCTTAGAATATAGTTTTCAACGCCTTTTGTGTAGAACATTAGATCCATGAGATCCAGGAATTGTAGAACAATAAACTCCTATTTTCCCTTAAAAAATATGGGAGGCATACTTCACTCTGCTTGTTAAATAGAGTAAATGGAAGGAGAAAACATTGAGAATATAATAAAGTCTTATGTTTCTGATTTAGGCTACTATTTAGAGTGCTGATTGTCATTCACATTTTATGCGTATGAAACAATATGAATTTTATAAAATTACTAAGTTTATGAGAGGATTAAGCAGGTTTTACTTTTATAGTCATTACGTGTTCAAATGCATTTGCATCAAATGGGAGATATAATTTCTCTTTGTAATTGAAATTTAAATCCCAGCATAAATATGGTGCTTAGAAAACTATTTTATGGGCCTTTCTTTTATAAGGATCCTGCATGGAAAGAGGGTTACACAGCTGGAGATTGTTTAGAGACAATTAAACTTATTGGCTTTTCAGCTAGTGATAAAAGCATGGCTCTGAGAGTCTCCGCATCTTGAAATTGTTACCCAGGTGAATTTCCTTTACAACACTAAGCTCTTTAGTATTCTTAAAAAATTATTTAGCACCAGAGACTTAAGGGGATGATCTATTGGAGTGTAAGCGCATGATGAATGCAAAGCATACATTTGTCTTTAATGTGATTCATGCAGGGTGAACCTGAGACCCCAGCTATCTTTTTAAGACAATTACTCACTTCTTTTCCTGAGGAAATTGAAGTGTACTGTTAGTTTGAGCACTCTCTGCCTTCTGTTTCTAGTGCCTCTGAAATAGTACCCCGCTCCCTTTAGATTTTAACATCTACATCCTTTTATTCTCTCCTCCAGACTAGGAAAGAGGCTGCCTGATCCAACAACCCTGATAAGTAAGTGATTTAGAAATAGTGCTGATAGGGACAAGGATTTTATGGATGACTCTTATTAATGAGGAACTTTCAGAATCCATTGTTAATATATATATATGTATATGTGTATGTGTGTATATATATATTTTACCAGTATTTCTTTCTAGTGATTTACAAATCAGATCACGTAGGGGATGCTTACTTTATGAATAAGTGTGTCAGTTTTTCACAAAAACCCTAGAGGATATAAACTTCTATAGTTAAACACTTCCACTTGGCAACTGGCTTAATTCACCTTTTAGCCAAACCCCAAGTGGCCACAGCACTCAGATATGAATAGATAATCTGAAGCCATCAGTGTTTTGAGATTCTTTATTGATGTAACTAGTCAGAAATTTGACTTGACTTATTCTCATTAGTGTGAGTATGGGTATCACATGGGTAAGGATGAATCTGTTACAGAAGTTTGATTTCCGAACTGAGCTTTTTACCCTTATTTGACTTAAATCTCTCCCATTTAAATGTGACAGAATTTATTTCTTGATACATAGCAAAGGCAGGCTGAATATTAAATTAATTTAATTTGTCCTAATACACTAGTACTATGTGTCTATTAACTTCGGGGGGAACATATTGAACTTGTCTTCAGTTTGCTATTTCATGCCGGGATGTGAGATGGTGTCACTGATGCTTCCATCTCTGTTCTTTGCTTCTGCTTGACATGGTTTTATTCTTTTTGACAGACATTCAGTGGTAAAAAGCAGTGTAATTATTAATTTCCCACTTGACATTGTGAACATTTCAGTGCTAAGTTAGCAGGTAAAAATGTCATTTCTATTAGATGTACCCACAGAACTTCAAAGGGCTCCCTGCAATCGGTTCTTGAGTTGGAAAGAAGACTGTGACATGCAGATCCAGTAAAATTAACTTTGTTAACAGTACTTGACCTTTCTATAAAATACTCAATTTTGTCAGATACTTTCCTCATGATGATAGTTTGAAAAAAAATTAACATTCATCATCTTATATTGCTTGTGTTAGATGGAAAGAGATTATTTTAGCAACAGACCTGCATTGGTCTCTCCCATATTGAGCAAATGCTACTCCCTGGGGCTATAATAACTGCCAAGCTGTAGTAGGTACGGGAAAATATCAACCTGCTTTACTGAACTGATATATGGTGAGAGACAGTTGCTTCTTACAAAGGCACTGCTGGTTAATTGGCCTCAGGAGTTATGCCTCAGTCATATTAACTTGAGTGTTACTGCAGTGGTGAAGAGCACTGGGCGCAAAGGTATGGGGAAGGAGCGCAGCTTTCGGGCCGTGGTGAATCTTATAGCTCCGCCCAGTGGAAACATAATACTTGCTGCGTTAAAAAATTCCTGTGGCCACAAAAGTATTAGAAGCAGGGGGAATTAATTTTTATAATGTACTTTGACTCAGTATATCCAAAATATTTCCAGGGCTCAATAGCCACCTGTGGCTACTGGCTTCTGTATCAGCCAGAACGGCTCTCGGTACTCTGCATCTTCAAGGTATTTGAGTTCCTGACTGTGCAAAGCTTGCTTTCTAACCCAAATGTTATGTCTGTGGAGGAAATCATGAAATACCAGTTAGGTACTGTAACTATCATCTTTGGCCTTTCATGGATAGTTTTAACTCTTTAGTTTTGTAACACCTATGATCCAAATGGAAAAGAAAGTGATTTCTCTGAATCAGATTGGTGTGGTGGACAGAGTCTTGGGACAGGTGTTCAGACAGCTCTGGTTTGTGAAGGCCATTTACTAGTGACAGGGACAATTCAGGCTATCCTCACTGAGATTTAATTTCCTTATTTAGAAAATAGAAATAATATACTCCGTGTACCATTTTTCCATGTGTAAATAGGCATGGGAAAGCACTTTAAAAAGTAACTGTAAATGGGGCACCTGGGTGGCTGAGTTGGTTAAGAGTCTGCCTTCGGCTCAGGTCGTGATCCCAAGGTCCTGGGATCAAGCCCCTGGGATAGAGCCCCGCATCGAGCTCCTTGCTCAGCGGGGAGCCTGCTTGTCCCCCTCCCTCTGCCTGCCGCTCCCCCTGCTTGTGTGCTCTCCCTCTCTCTGGCAAATAAATAAATAAAATATTTTTAAAAAGTAACTATAAAAAGCTAAGGAATAAAAGGCACATTTGGGGTACTAAAATTGTTTGAGACCAAAAGTCACTCTTTGAGAGCCATGCCCTGGTTCCAAACAATTCTGTGGTGTGAGGCTACTTTCTGCCTGTTTCCTTGCTCAGTGACTCCTTTAAACTTTTAGATCAATTCTCTTTCCTCTTCAAAACATTTAGTTTATTTTGAAAAACTTTATTGTCTATGTGGCATAGGCGTTGGGCCGGGTTCTTTGTATGTATCATCTCATTTAATCTTCAAGACAACGCTACAAGTTTTGTTTCATTGTGTGGGCGAAGGAGATTGCAGAGAGATTAAGTAACTTGGCCAACACCCCATGGATAGTAAGCTGTCATTTGAGTCAAGCCATCTGAAGAATCCAGGGTTCAGTTACTTGTGCACTAGCAGAAGGCTCCGCTGGAGCATGCCATTGCTGTGTAGGGAACCAACGCAGAGTCATGGCACGTATGTCTAGCTCTGGCTCATACACCTCAGGAGGCAATATTCTTTTATCTTAATCACTCTGGAGCCAGGTACTAGGCAACTGCATACCACCTCTGTAGGTAGGGGCCCCCTGAAATCATTCAAACCAGCCAGTCCTAAGCTGTTTATCCTGCTCTGCCTTGCCTTCCCTACAGAAACATTGATAAAGACTGTGGCCTAAGCACTCTCCTGGCTCCTGTCTCCTGCCACCTGTCCAAAATGTGTTGCTTCCCCTGCGACTCTCTGTGGCATGTGGTGACCCCCCTCTCTAGGCCCTGTGGGTATGAGAAGCCTTGTTTTTTGTGCCTCTCCTGTGTACCCTTTTGTGGCTGTACTTGACCATCACCTAAAAGAACACAGAGCACTGAACCACAGCAGTCTGGGCATGACAGTAGTAACTGATGATAAACTTTTGAGTAAATTTTTTTTACTACTCTGTAGTAATTTTCCAGCTTGTAGGGTACCTGTAGGGGGACAATGGATAGCCAAGAATGACCAAAATATCATAAAAATGGAGATTTCTACAGGTTTAGTGAGGACAACACTATGGGGAAAAATGCTTGTGGCATTTGAATGGAGAGGGCTTTTTAAAGCTTTTCTTAGGAGCTGGTCAAGTTACAGTAGTCCAAGTTCAGTTTTTAGAGCTATGGTAAAATGAGTAGGTTCTTGAAATGGCCATAGGAAAAAATCTAATTTGGAAAAAGAATATGGGTGTGGATGATATATGTGACTTTAAGATAGAGAAGGGAAGGAAAAAAGCTCTGTGTTCTCTTTTTGTCTCAAAGGTACCTGTAAAATGAAGCAGATAAGTAACAAGGATCCATTGAGCATGCACTCTTTCTAGGGCACTATTGGGTACACCAGTATGACAGAGATATCACATGCCATTTTATTGGGAGGCTAAAACACATTACACAAAAAATCAGGTAATGTAAAGAGGAGAAGGAGAGGTGGAATATGATGACTGGTGGAATGGGGGTCAGGCCATGCTTCCTTCTGTGGTCAGGATGAGGTGAGAGCCCTAAGAGTGCCATGGTGGGAGCTCCAGTTCCAGCGAGAGCTGGGGCAGGTAAGGACCAGAGAGACGGTGTAAAGTTTGGACAGTTGGCAAGTAAAAGAGAAAGCAGTTTAGATATTTAAGAAGATATATGATTGACTTTTCTATGTAATGATTAGAGCATGGGAGGGAGGTAGGAGGAGAGATAACTAATCTGTGTGTTCACTTAAACTTTCATAACTAAGATGACTCTCAAAGGCCTCCCAGATGCGGAAGAGGGAGACCATTGGTCAGACAACAGGACTCATTGGGATGAAACTTTGATTTATCCTGATTTAATAATTTCTCCCTAAGAAAGTGTACATTTTAGTTCCATCCAAGTGTAACCTAACTAAAAGGAGGATGGAGCTGGATGACCAGGAAAGAAGGTCAAGATACATCTCAATATTAAATGCACCCTCGTATAGGTGTGAAGGGAATGTGGAGGTCTTCTGAGGTCTGGCCTGGGACATGACAAAGTCACCTGCCTCACTAGTCTCCAAGCCCTCATTGCTGCAGTGATTACACTTACTGAAAGGGTGTGATTTCCATTGCTGTCCTTGCAAGGCACACTGCCAATCACTGTTTTCTGGGTTCTTCCCTATTGATATGTTAGTTTAGTGCATATGCTTGTCACAGATTGAAGGCTCAGTAAAATATAAGAAATGATTGAGGTTGCAGATTGTAGAGAGGCAAACTTTATTTCACAAGCCCAAGGGGATAATTTACTTTTCATCTCCTCCCTCTCTCTCAAAATAGAGAACCACCAACAAATGGTATATAAAGGAAAACAGAGCAAACAGAAGAGGGAAACTTTGCAATTTATTAACTCAAGCATGAAAGCACAGAAAATAAGCAGGGCTCAACCTACTTGGAAAAAATAAGTCTGAACTTATTGCATTAAAACATGGTGTTGCGCTAATCTAATGAGTTTTCAAGCAAATGAGGCATGAAACATTGCCAAAATATAAAGTCAGTAAAATATCCAAATTACTATTTAATGCCATTATATGTTTTATCTTACTGGGAACTGGTAAAGAACAGATTATTCATAAATCTGCATTAGTAGCAAAATAAGTGAAATTATTTTATAGAAATTTATTATTCTGATAACTTGTTAATAATGACAGATCAAAAGCAACTGAACTTCCAGCAAAAGATACACATATATTTACTTTGTAAGAAAGCATTAACAAGACAGAATACATTTTTACTTTAGTCATTCAGTCCTGAGGAATTCAAGATAATGCTGAAGGAGATGAAACTTGATAGTATGTATGCAAGTTTGAGGCTAGCATGAAATAACCAAGGACTGCAATATAATTTTGTTAAGAAAAGAGAATTATTTACCAGACATATTCATAAGATTTATTTAGAAAAAAATAAAATATCTCTAAAGTTTATCCTAGAATTATTCTATTACATTCCGGATACGGTTGAATACAGTGTTTCCTTTTGAATATAGCTGAGTGGGATTAATGAAAAGCTTTGGGTTATGTTTTCAGTAGCGAAAAATGGAAATGATTTATTCTAGAAACCCTGATTTTATTATAATACTGTCAAGTTATTAAAATATTGCCAAATTATGTACAGTTTAGTAAGGGATGGCAGCTCATGAATTTTTTAAGTCCTTATTTATATGGTTGTTTGAATCTATTTATGTACCATTTGTAATTATTTCTAATGATTAGTACAACTGGCTATTACGTGACAAATCCTTTTTCAGGGGAAAATTAATCTTTCATCCTCCCCATCATCAAAAACTTGTCATTTAAAGGCATCTTAAGTGCCTTCCAGTGAATTTAATATGGTATTTATTCTGCCTAGGTGAGGCAGGACTAACTTTACAATTTTTATCTCTACTAGCTATTGTCCGGTGTGTATTGACAGTTCATTTGGTTTCAAATGGTTCTAAGTGATTCTCCACACTTGGGTAGATGTGCTTATCTGTGAATGAACAGGTTTCTTGTGTGCACTTGTTTCTGTCACCTTGTGCTGATTTAAATGCCCTTGGTGCTCGGGAATCATATTACAGTGAGAGGGCATCAGAAAAAGGAGCTGGCCCAGCAAGAAGCGGGGAATTTCTCCTTTGTCTGATTCTCCTCTGACTGAATTTCTGGTTCTGACTGGAATGAGAAGTTGCTCTTTTGGTCTGCATCCATCACAGGGCTGGAGGTCCAGCCAGAAATTCCATTAGCATCCACAGTTCTGCCTCACCCCCTCCTATGCCAGGCCAGGCAGCACTCCTCTGATCTTTTGTATTCATGCCCTTTACTACCAGGTCTTTACTACCAAACTGGGGACCCTCATCCTCCCTGACCTGCCCTGTGTGGCTTCACACCTTGTTCTCTCTTGTCAGATGGAGCTAGTTGGCACTTCCCTGTATAAGTTGTATCATTTCCCACTTCTTTTCCAGGGGTGAAGCTAACACCTCCACAGCTCATGTACTCCATCTGCCCCCCATTTGGGCTTTAAAGGGTCTGGTAAAAATTGGAGATAAAATTTCTAATTGATCTCTTATAGTAAGTTACAATACCATTAGCATACAAACAAAAATGTACTTGACTAGAAAAGAATTTGCCTGAACCTCTTTAAAATCTGCCTATGCTTTTATGGTACTAAAACACATGATTTAGTTTGGCATTGAGTCTCTGTGACAAGGGGTTGGGTGAAAATCCCTAAAATCTTTGGTGCGGGTCTATAGCGCATTGCTTCTCTTACTGGTATTCAATGCAAACTGGTTTTAAGAGCAAACTGCTTTGGGGTTTGTTAAGTGTGGGAAGAATAAAACAAATCTTTCTCTGTGCAAATAAGTTTGTTTAACTGTTATACAAAGTTATGCAGATTTATTTACTGATACTATTCTTATGTGTTTATATGCATTGTGAATCTCTGAGAGGGAGACTTCATTAGGCAGCGTTTCCTGAGCTTGTGTGAACATGTCTACCCCTTCTTGGAACACAGTCTATGGCAACCTGCTCTATCAAATGGCCTTTGGATAGTTTGTAATTCTGTCTACTGGGCAGTAAAATTTAAGCCCTGCCCTTCTGAACTGTTGAAGAGCCAACTTATAAATGCCTGATCAAATATCCATGAGAGTATAATCAATACCAAATACATTACTGTACTTATCCAAGTTTCTCTGCTATAATTTAAACTTTTCTATTCTGCTCATATAAAGACCTCTCCCAAATTAATGATGCCATAAATCATTAGAGAAAAGCACACTCTGCCTGAATTATTATAATGTGGCATATTTTCCCAGTATTTTAGAGAAAAGCAGAGGTTGGGGCCCTTATTAGACATTTTGTCAGTTATGCAGCTGTTTCTGCCTTTGCAAATGTCGTTCCCTCAGTCTTTCGTATTATAATTCAGGGTTCCAGACAGAGACTTGATGTGAAAAACCCAGGGAAAGGGACGCAGGGGAGTTACTGGCTCCCAGATTGAGCAAAGCAGGCAGGGGCAGGAGTACAAGTGGGACCAGGCCTGGAACAGAGCAGGACTCTCTCCAGCTGCCCCTGGTCTGCACTTCTGTGTGCCTCTTGGCTGTGTTCTTTTCTTCTGCAGCTGCACTTCTTCCACGTGGCCTTCGTCGTGGCCTTTTTGCCTGATGTTGTCCTTGCTTCCCCATCAGAGAGTCCAAGACTCTATTCTTTTCCTTCTAATTTAGAAAATCATGAAGGAGTCTGATGACCAGCCATCTTGGATCATTTGCCACCTAGACAATGGCTATGGCCCTGCATGGGACCCCTTAAGAAGATGGTAGTTCCTTGTTAGAGCATCCTGTGCACAAGTCGGGGAGAAGGGCCACACTTTCCAAGAGGGAGGGTGCGGTGCTCATCAGAAGCAAGGGAATAATAAACGTCCTCTTCAAAAGCCTGCCTCCTTCTTTAATGGCTAACTCTGTCTCCTTTCCTGGCCTCACTGCACGGGTCCTAGAAGCTGTCCCCACTTTACTCACCCAGAGCCCAGACATTCTGAGATCTTGGGAGGAGTCAGTGGGTGAAAGCAAAAGGACATAGGCGCATGAGCAGAGCAAACTGCTTATGTCGCTCACATACTTAAGGTCAGTTATGTTTCAGGGAGCCTCCTCTGTGGTATTGGTGTATGCAAAACAGGAACATCTGTCCTTTAACTTTGCTACTTGCAAGGGAATCAGTTTATTAAGGGTGATTTGTGTCTGTCTGGGATGATTTCTTGAAACTCTTCCAGGCCAGGGATTCCGATAATTGTCCTTGTTCCTGATGTCCCAGCACTTGTGACATTTAAGCTCAGTTCCAAATTAGTCCCTTCTCTCTCCTTCTGGAGGAATGAAGAGGAGAAGGGGGAGGAGAAATGATGCTTCTGTGGCTTTTCTTCTATCTGAACATTGCCAATGTGGCTCTTCCATAATTTCATTGAAATTTTAAGCATAATGATTCTGCCACCACTAAAACTTTGTTAGCCTTACTTGCTATCTATGGATGGACTAGACTTGTATAATTATAACAGATTAAGAAAGAGAGTTGTGAGTTACATTTGATAAGGTCTCATTTGATAAAGTAATACACAAATAAGATGTATTTTACATTTTATTTCTACTGATGCCTATAGCATGATGATATCAGTGAGTCATAAAATTTCAGAGGATTTAGAGCTATGTGAAATTTAGAAATCACCTGAATCTACCACCTTTTTTAAAGATGAGAAAGTCCGGGCACCTGGATGGCTCAGTGGGTTGAGCATCTGACTCTTGATTTTGGTTCAGGTCATGATCTCAGAGTTGTGAAATTGAGCCCTATGTCAGGCTCTGTGGAATTCTCTCTGTCCTTCTCCCTCTGCCCCCCCCCCCTCAAAAAGTAGAATAAATAAATAAAATTAAATTGAAAAAATACAATAAAGATGGGAAAACAGATGCCCAGGCTGGTGAGACACCAGAATTAGTTGAAGAAGTAGGCATCTTAGCTCTTTCCAGGCTAAGGATTTTTCTAGTTAATATTGATGCTTCTTACATCTTAAATCAAGTGGGTTATTAGAAAACTATGTTTCACTAATTTGTTTAGATTAATCTGTGTACAGAAGTGTAGATCAGTAGGTTTCAAACTTATGGTAGTAACTGTAGAAATAGTGTTAAAAAAAGAGTCAGCCCCAGGGTTTTCTCTTTTGAAATTATTTGATTTCAAACAGTATTATGTCTCTTTTTTTCTCTCCTCCCCACTTTCTCCTCTTTTGCTTTTATTTGTCCTCTGTTGTGATGATCATTTTAGGTTGTTGGTATGCATCTTGGTACCTGGTTGCCTGAAATTAAACATACTTCCCCAAGAAATGTACTTTTGTTTTCAAAAAGACTTTGGTTTAATTTAGGGAGAGTGAATAAATTCACAGAGCAAGATTTGTGAATAATGAATGAAAATCACAGAAGCTTGACATGGAAACGTCTTTCATTTTAAAGCTGTAGTGGACTTTTAAAGGAACAGAGCTTATATTTGCTTATATTTTTGTAAGAACTTTTATAGTTTGTAAAGCACTTTCATACATATAAAATCTTATTTGATTAGGGTTGCCAACAAACAAACAAAAACCCACTTATGTTTGAATTCCTGTAGATACAAAATAAGTTTTTAATATAAGTATGTTCCAAATATTGCATGAAACATACTTATACTAAAAAGTATTCTTTGTGTATGTGGAATTCAAATTTAACTAACTATCCTGCATTTTATTTGACAAAGCTATATTTGATCCCCTGATAATTCTGTAAAGTTAGTAGGATACTGTCCCCATTATACAAATGAGGACCTTAAATATGAGTGGTCTCCTATGTGTCAGATCCTGGGCTATTCTTGAGCATGACATGATGCATAATTCATAGGTCCTGCCTTTAAGGCTACTCCAGTCAAATTATCAAGAAAGAAGTCATCAGTGTGATGTATGTCCTAATAGGGGAAAGAATAGAGTACTACAGAATGTGTAAAGGACACCTAACCCATTATTGGCAAATCAGAAGGTTTCCTATGGTGGTGACATACATTTTGAATCCTGAATGCTGAGTAAGAATTAGGACCAGATGAGTTTGAGGAAGGAAGAAAGGAAGAGGAAAAAGTTCTGGTATCATTTAAGGAATTTCACATTGTTCAGTACGACTGGCTGGAGGATATATTTTGAGTTGGTGACAGGTGAAGCTAGAGAGGTGAGCAAGAGTCAACTCATGGATTGATATATGCATGCAAGTTTTTCTTTTTCTTTGGGGCAACAGTTATCCTTCAAGGTGAGATGAAATGATCCAATTTGAGTTTTATTGTGATCACCATATTGCAACTAGGACAATGGCTTGGAAGGGACAACACTTAAGGGAAATTATTCGTTGGAAGACCCACAGTAACTTGGGTGACAAATGAAGGTGTTGAGAACTAAGATAATGGCCATCAGGATGTGGAAAAATCAATCTTTGGGGGAGATATCAGGAAGCTGAATCAACAGAAATTGATTATTTACAGGGCTTGGTGTATGAGGGAGAGAACTAGATGAAGATGCTGGAAACTGGATGGATGAGTGACATCATTTGCTGATGTAGGGAATGATGTCATATAGGAGGGGAAGAATACTTTTCAGTTTGGGATATATTCAGTCTGATGTGTCTGTAGGGCTTCCAAGGAGAGACATTAAGGAGGATATATATATATATATATATATATACACACACACATATATATGTGTGTGTATATATATATCCAATATATATATATATATATATATATATATATATATATATAACATTAAACCTAGAAGAGAGATCTGGGCTGAAGAGTCCTTATGATTTATGATTCATGAGCATATTAGAGCTACGTGTTGAAATAATAGGTGAGAATGAGATCACCTAGGGAATGTTTGGAGTCAAAATAGTGCTTGCTAGACAGAATCTCCAGGGAAAAATCAACATTCAAGAAGCAAAATGCACAGAGGAAGCTGACAGTGCAACAGCCTCTGCAAAGGAAACTAAATGGGAATGTCTAAGCCAACAGAAAAACTAAGGAAGAAGATGTAGAGGTCCAACCTGTCAAAAGCTGAGGACAAATATAGTAAAATGGTAACTGAAAAAAAAAAGTTCCATCTTTAGTCATACAACGAAAATGGTTGATGAATCTTGGTTTAATGAGGAGGACTGGCTCATAAAATGAAGTACATCATACCTACAGGAGTTGAGGTGAACTGTACTATGGTGAGATCCACTTGCAAATGGAGTGTGAGTTCAGGAAGACCAGGATAGGCCATGATACTTGCTTCATTCTGTTCTTTGGAGCATTAATATGGTGAGAAGCTTCCTTAAAAAATTCTGTAGCAAAATAAGTTTGGGAAATATTACATGTTATGTTAACATATTTAATATTCTGAGAAGTTCTGAAGCAATAAAACCTGCCTAATTTTCCTTATCCTAGAGTTAACAATATATATTGTTTTTTTCATGTAGTAACAATGTGATGGAATAGTTTAGGAAATTCTGTGCTAGTGGACATGAGGCAATGGATGCAAAAATGAACAGGATTGCCTTTAGAAATATATAAAATACTGATAGACTTTTAGCTGTAGTTATTTTGAAAGGTTTAATTTTGACAAGTTCTACAAATTAACCAATAAAGTGATTTCCTCTCCCCCCGCCAATGAAAGTTGGAAAAACAAAACAAAACACTTAAGAATGGTGTTATTTTAAATGATAAAAGAGTCAAACTATATTATGAATCATAGAAAAAGAAAATATAAATCAACTGTAATCCTACCACTCAGATATAATCATTGTTAAAACATTTCATATATGTATGCTGAAAAAATAATAATGAGAACATATCATTCATATTGTTTGGGATCTAGATTCTTCCCACCCCCATCAAAAAGGGCCCCATGTGCCAAGAGACCTTTAGAAACCCTGGAATTGTGTATTGTGGAACTTCCTGGTCATACATCATGTGATCATTTTTCTTTATTCTGGAAGGGTTTGATTGATAAACCAATTCATCTGTTTCTAGAACTTGGGCTTTGCTATTTTATGAGGTAATTTGTACACGTTACAATTACGAGGGATTCAAAAGCCTAAAATATTCTGCAAAATTCTAATGTCTCTTGTCCTTTGTCCAGGAAAATTATATACATTCTTGCTATTTTGTAACATTTTGTTTAGAGAATAGCAATGACCTGGTTGTCCATGGACAACGACTTTGCTGGTGGTGAGAGATGTGCTCCCCTGGCTAAGAGTTTTGACCAAAAATTAAGAATCTCCTCCAAAGAGGAGTGAGAAACATGCATGCAAATATGTGTTCTGAATGTTGATTTCAGCCCTATGTATATTTAAAAAATAGTTGAGATTGGCAAAGAAAAGACTAACGCTACCTAAAGCACATGGGCATCTTTTTAATTCTCCACATAGAGACCAACACTGTCTTAAAATTTCTAGGGATTTCATTTTAGAGAATGATTTTTATTTTTTATTTATTTTTTTGATTTTTTAAAAATTTGTTTATTTGACAGAGAGAGACACAGTGAGAGAGGGAACACAAGTGAGGGAGAGGGAGAAGCAGGCCTCCCGCCGAGCAGGGAACCTGATACGGGGCTCTGTCCCAGGACCCTGGGATCATGACCTGAGCCGAAGGCAGACGCTTAATGACTGAGCCACCCAGGTGCCCCATTTTAGAGAATGGTTTTTAGCTTATTTAATAAATTCCTTCTTATTAGCATTTGAGGAGTTATAGTTGCTCATCGATGTATATGGTACAATCCCCAAATTCTTTTACACAATATATACTCAGACATATACATTCAAATTGCAACACACACACACACACACACACACACATGAACAATCTTTTCATGTGGTTCTATTGTTTTTCTCTCTTGGTGTAAGTTTCAGAAGCAGGAATGTTGGGTCAATGGGAATGTACACCTAAAATTGAAAATCATATGTAATGCCAAATGGCTTTCCTGAAGGGTTGTACCAATCTAAACATCTAATAGCAGTGGATATTATTAAGTGCTTTAATATTTGCTAATATAAGTAAGGTCAAATTTTCTTAATTTTTATTTCTTTGATTAATAATAAATTTGAACATCTTTTCCCATGTCAGTGGACTATATATTTTCATTTAGTTCTTTTGGAATTCCTCATATGTGTGTTCCTTGACCATTTTTCTATTGCTATGTTTGTCTTCTTATTATTGATTTTTAAAAGCTCTTATATTAGAGATACTACTCCTCTATTATATATGCTCCAAATATTTTTGCTGTTTTTCCATTTTCTTGTAACTTTGTTGCTAATTATGTTTACTGTGGTAGTCAGATCTATCCATCATTCCTTTATTGTTTATGGTCTTGACATTTTGCTTTAAAAATTTTTTGACATCCCATGTTTACACTTATAAAGTATTTACCTAAATTTCCTTCTAGGGTTTTTGTTTCTTACGTTTTTGACCATTGCATATTGTACAGAACAGACACTGTCAGCCGTCCTTCAGCTTCACCCAATGCCCAGCTTCATCAGGTGTAGCAAAGGCGACAGATGGGGATAAGGCTTAGAGGTGTCAGTTTGACTTAACACATTGTTTAAACAAAAATAAATAAGAATGTTTTTGCATGTTTGGTTATCATTTTGGTGCAGTCAAGTCAAAATATTCATGTTTAAAAGGGTAGGTCCTTTCAGTTGCCAAAATGTATTCATGGTAGACAGAGGCATAACTTTTTCCTAAGGAAATTTTTATAATTTTTTATTATCAAATTTATGAAGCAACAAATGTAAATTTTCCCTCCTACATTTGAATCTCACAAATGACTTTCAGGGTTCTTGAAGGCCCACAACACTACTATTTTGCGTTGTTATACTGGAGAAAATCAGAGACACACATTCTGTTTGCCAGAAAATCTCTGCTGGGTACATGGAAAGAATTAGCTCATAAGTGTGATGACAATAGTAGACATCTGTTGTTTTGGCTTGCTCACCATTTCTTCCTTCCTCAGTACCAGCACACCAATTTTCTTTTGGAAAATATCCTCTCCTTAACTCTGTGTAGTCCTATGGGAGCTCTGTGTCCCAAGGCACTCCCTCAGGGGCAGGTTTATGACAGAATGGCCAATTAGATCACATGTTCCTCCCCCTTGTTCCTAGTGATTTGACCAATGATAGTCATGTGATCAAAAACTAGGTTAAGTTTTCCCTATGATTTGATCTCTGAGCCCTTGTGTCGGGGCGGGGGGGAAGGGTCCCATTTTCTTTTGGTTCATAAACTCTATTGAAAATATAAGTTGGTACTTATTGAAGTCATGTTCTTTGCTTTTTCTGTAAAAAAATGAAGTTAACATGCAAAGAAGCAGAGAAAGAGATGAGGTGGAGGAGTGAAATCAGTACTAAACCTTCAACTCTTAGATGCTTACCTAATACATTAGCTCCTCCCCATTTTTTAAAGCTATGTTGAATTGTCCTTGATTTTTGTCACTTGCAACTAAAAGATTGTTGATTAATATCACAGTAAAGTCATAGCCTTTCAACTGCTGAAGATTATTATTGTTGAATAGATGTTGATGGCTAGATTTTATAGTTTGGTTTTAATCTAGAAACAGGGTATAACATGAGAAAGAACATGGCTTTGAAACAATGAGACAACACTATGATTTCCTAATAAAAGGGCCTGAGAATTATTTTCAGATTTGCTACTGACTAATTGCATAACTCTTTTCTGAAAATCGCTGCATGAGGAAAGAATGATATTGAAGTGATGTTAGGAAGTCACTAGACAGTTCTCCCTCATAGTCTCTTCAAATGAACAGCTGTTTAAGATGCACACTATCAAGCACAGTTGTTGTGATAGAGATTGATTCAATGATTCCAAATGTCTGGGATTCCCTAGAGAATATGGCCATGTACTAGCTGGTGTCATTGCCCTCTGTTTCAGTAATTTATTTAGAGGTGGGTTTGTAGTGCTGGGCTACCCTGACTGACTTACTACGTAGGGCACAGAAACCACAGTGTTACTCCTTATTACCTTGGTGATTTTTGAATGCCAGATACTTTGTAATATTCAAGCACTAGTCTTTTAACATCTAAGTAGCATGTACTACTACTTTAAGGTGTTAACGGTGGCTTTCAAAAGGAAAATTCTTCAATCTTGTTATCTTTTTTACATGATATATTTCTAACTTTAAAAAAAAGGCATGTAAAAATTCAAGTAATTGAACAGCATGGATGGCAAATCCCTCCCTCCCTTCCTCTCTCCCTCTCTCTGTCTCTTTCTTTCTTTCTTTTAAAAAAAACATAGCAATTTGGCTGTGGTGCTGGCTGTTCAGCTGTTTTCAGCTAACGTCGGTGTTTTATTCTCTTTTTCATTGCTTCATTGTTGCTTCACTATCCTCATAAACACTTTTCTTCTTCTCATAGGGTATACATTATCCTAGCACATCAGTTCACAAGTATAGACTAATAGAGAATAGAGAAGATGAGTTTATGACATCTGCTTTGTCTTTTCCCACATCTTTTAACCAAATAACTGAATGGTTTCAGTTACATTTCTCAGAAACTTTATGTTCAACTTGGCAGTAACGTGTTAGAAACAGAAGTGGAAGGGGAGGGGAAGAATGATGAGGTAAGAAAGGGTTTGCGGCAGAAGAATTGGAATGGCTGTGACATTATATTCCTTAAAAATTTTTATTGAAACATAAAAAAATTAAATGAATTGGTTCATTAATTTTCACATATGTATGTATCCACATAGCTACAACCCAGATCAATATTTAGAATATTTCCAGCACTTCAGAAGTCTTCCTCCTTCTCCCTCCAAGTCAGTATCCCTCTCAATGGTGACCATTATTCTGATCTTTATCATCAAGGAATGGGGGGTGCTGTTCTTGAACTTCCATAAATGGAATCATGTAGTATATGCCTTTTGTTTATTTGGCTACTTATATTGAATATTTTGTCTGTGAGATTCATAATTGTTGTTGACTGACTTGATAATTTTCTTTTTAAGAATATACCACAATTTGCTTCAGTTGTAAGAAAATACTGCAATTAGGCAAACCCATAGAGACAGAAGTAGATTAGTGATTGCTTGGGACTAAAGGTGATTACAGGGATTAATGGTGAAAGAACATGTGGGATCTTACTGGAGTAATGAAAATGTTGTAAAATTAGATAATGGAGATAATTGCACAACTTTGTGAATTTCCTAAAAATCATTGAATTGAGTATTTTGTTATATTGTTAATCTTTAAAAAATAAGGAACCCAGGATGACCACACTTACCACCCATATTTGAAAAATAATAGCAACCTATCACTTGATTTAGATATTTTCCTAAAAATGAAACTTTATAGATGCAATTTAAATTTAATCTTCCACAAACTTACTGCTTTCTCTTCTTTTCCAGAAGTTTCTACTATCATGAAATTGGTGTATATTCTTCCTGTTTATGTTTTCATATATATATATAAATGTATATTATGTATATACGTAATATATGCATATATTCATAATCCGTATATAGTGTGCTTATGTAATGAAATGATGAATTATAAGCCTTATTCATTGGTACCTAGCATACAGTAGATATTCACTGAATATGTGAAATAAATGTATTTAGAATAACATTTAGTTTTTAGATTGCAAGAGGCAAAAAACTTGGCAAACAGGAAAACAGGAAGAGAAACAAAAGCTATAATCTCTTCTAATCTCACCATTTGAACACGACTCTTATTAAATTTTTGTCATGTTTTTCTTCTAATTGTTCACACATATATGTGAAGCTGCCTGGGCCTTCTGGATAACCTAGTAGTCTTTAAATTTTAGCAACCTCCCTTAGCCCGCATGTTTGATTAACTAACCTTTCTTTGTATATCTATAGATCATGCATTCTTTCCTAGAAAGAATAGAGCACAACTCCCAAGCATTAAGGAACCAGACCCCCTTGCTCAACCCCTGGGCACTAAGGAACCAGACCCCTTTGCATAACCATCTAGCGCTGAGATAAGGACTGTAGCTGGCACCACTGAGTCTGCACGTAATCAAGGAATGTTATGGACCACTGCACTCCCTTTACTGATTAATTGCCCTAAGCCCCTTTAAAAACCCCTGGGCCATGCAGAAACCTCAGAGCTGGCCTTTGTACAAGAGTCTACCTTCTCCCCGGGTGGCCAGCCTCCTAAGTAAAGTTCATATTCCTTTCCAATCAAAACTTGCCTCTTGAGTCTTCGCCTTTTGAGCGATGGGCAGTCGAACTTGGGGCTTCCATAATATATATACATACATGTATATGTATTTTTATACATGTATGCTGAATACATTTCTTTATTGCCTACTTTAAAAATTAATAATGTATGATTTAATATTTGTTTTTTGTCTGTCTCCTCTGTGTCAGAAACTTCTACTGAGCACTTTATATACATTATTTCATTGAAACATACTGTGACTACATTTATCTACAACATGATTTGTGGTTATTGCATGGCATCCTAGTGTATGGATTAATCATAATTTACTTTAATAACCCGCCATTCTTAAACATTAGTTTGTTTCCAAATTTTCACTTTTCTAAGTAAAAAATCTAAGAAATTCCTTATAAGAAATTTCTTATATGTATATGCAATTTATATAGGGTATATATGTTTATATATGGTATATATGCAATTTATATATGGTATATCCTGAGTAAATAATCAGTGATTATTTACTCAGGATAAAGCCAAGGAATAGATACATTTTAGAATTTTGTGATTTGTTTTACCAAAATAAACTTCAGAAAAGTTGTACCCTTTTAGACTCTCACCAGTAGTATAGTAGACCAGCTTAAGACAAAGAAGTAGGTTTTGTCTCAATATAGGAAATGACATTTTCACAAAATAGCTGTCCTAGAGAGATTCAGGCAGATGTTGAATGAGTATCTGTCGTGGATGCTGGAAAGGAGGCTCATACTGGGTGGCATTTGATTTAGATAAATTCTAATGACCTTTTCAACTCTCAAATTTGTAAAATACTATTTCCTCTTCCTCTTTCCTCACTGTTTAATTCTCTCAAAACATTTTAATAAAGACTTGTTGATCTTAATGCCAAGATTACCTTCTGGTTTCTATTTACAATTCTCATTAGGTCTTATGTTTGATTTTCCAAGTAACTAAAATGACATCTTTTCATTGTTTTCTTCATGACTAAATTATTTATAAAAACGGCATTAGCATTGTATCCATAAGAATGGCCCCATGGGAAGAATTCTTTTTAAAATTAATTTTGGCACCTTGATAAAAAAAAAACCACTCTTAGTGTGTGTGTGTGTGTGTGTGTGTGTGTGTGTGCATGCGCGCACACTGGGAAATGGAATATATCTAATCCCTGCAAGACTAGAATCTCCGTGAGAAAGTTTTCTCAAGTGTTCATAAGGAGAATACAAATCTCAATAATAAAATAGGAAAATAATGTACTAAAATGAACATGGTAAGTGTATTTTCACTGTGCTTTTACACTGAAGTCTTCTAAGATCAGCATGGTTACTGGTATTTTAGGCTAATGTAAGACAAAATGTTTAATCAAAAGATTGACTGTTTCATAATTAAATCACCATTGAGCATAGTAGTGGTAGTGGGGTTCATTTTGTGAAAATTATTGACGTGGATATTGTGCTGCAATATCATGCATGTATAAAAAGTACAACATAAGTTCTTTGTCTTTGAACACTGTATAATCAATATTCTATTACCACAGTGCTGGTTTTGCTGCATTGTAGCTGAATTAGTGTGTCTGGTATAGAAATGCTTAAACCAGACATTTAAGTAACAGGGATGATACAAGAATTCTAATGATTTTCTCACCTATTTATGCATTTATCTTTTATCCCCAGTGCTTTTAGAAATACCTCTCAATTTAAAAGTCATTAAGAGATTTATAAATATGTAAAGGAATGTGTTAATTTGTATTATTATAAATGAAATTGTGTGGCAAAAATCACATTTTAGTAACAGTAGCAATGACATTTATACAGAGTCTTATAGTTGATATTCAGTGGGTGTTAATTCTGAACTTGGCATAAATATAAAACCTTAAAAGTATAGAAATATACCACAAGAGACTCTTAATCTTAGGAAACAAACAGAGTTGCTGGAGGGGAGAGGGGTGGGAGGATGGGGTAACTTGGTGATGGACATTGGGGAGGGTATGTGTTGTAAATGAGCACTGGGTATTATATAAGACTGATGAACCACAGACCTGTACCCCTGAAACAAATAATACATTATATGTTAATTAGTTGAATTTAAATTAAAAAATAAATTAAAAAAGAAAAAAGTATAGAAATATAGGATATTTTAAAATATGTAAATGAAATGTGGAAACATTATTGAAATATTAATAAAGTTACATAATAAATAAGGTATCTAAAGTATAGGTTACTGTAGGATCTTTTAACTGGAAATTCACTAGGAGAAAGAGAAAATATAGTAGCATATGTATTTTATGACAGTATCTAACATGCTACCTTCAAAAATGCATGGAAGCTAATGCAAACACTTTGAACTTATCGTGAGTGGTGTTATAACATTCTAATAATAATTTTTGTTAAAATAAAATCCAATTTATTGAGATCTTTTTATATATATATTAATTTTTATTTATTAATAGGAATTGATATATTTAAGGATATATTTTTCTGATAGCTTTTTCAGCATTTTTAGTAGGCTTCCAAAATATGTTCTCTTATTCTCTAAAGTGCACAAAAAATCTAGAACATTCCTCTCACGAATCAGTAAAGTATGCACTCCATGGTTAACATAAAACTCCTTTATTGTGATTGTTTGGGGGATAATGACATAACCTTTAGGGAATAAACTGCTTTTGAAAGATTAAAATGAAAACAATGACAACTTCTTCCAAGAATAAAATAAATACAAGAATTTGCACAAACATAAACAGTGAACACATGGATAAGTTAGAGGGTGAAAAATGCCTTGTGATCAGGTGAAGGCTTAAGCATTGGGTGAGCATTGGAGAAATGGGTCGCAAGAAGTACTTGGTAATCCAAAACAGTGAATTTAGATTTTGATAGAGTGTGCCAGTGAGGCTGCATTAACATGACTGCTTCAAAATAGAAATGTCAAAATCCGCACATCATGAGGTTGCTGTGGGAATGCAGGAGTACCAGCCTGACCTGTCCAGAGTGTGGGTTCAATTGTGATTCTCCTTTAACTACAAGGTATCAGATAAATAAGCCTTTGAAACTGATTCCATGGATTTGAGAATATGTGTTTCTGCTTGGTGGCAGAGGCATCCAAATGCCTGCCATAATGTATCAGTAACTTTCCAAAATTTTTTCCCAGAGTGATGTCAATGCAATCTCTCAAATGAACATTTTCATCTGTCCACTGTTTTGGGTGATCATGGTTGCCGTGTCAGTGTGACTAGGGAGGAGAGGAAGGAGTGGAAGGAATGGAAAGGACAAACCATTTGCAGTTCATAAATACTTGAATTTAAAAAGTACTTGGGCGAGGGGATGGGTTAAATGGATGATGGTTATTAAGGAGGGCATTTGTGATGAGCACTGAGTGTATTTAAGTGATGAATCACTGAATTCTACTCCTGAAACCAGTATTACACTATATGTTAACTAGATGGAATGTAAATAAAAACTTAAAAGAAAAAAAAAGTACCAAATGCCAGCCATTTGTGACTGCCTTACAACACCTCACATTCAATCCTATCCCAAAAAATTACCCCAACTTTCATTACCCATGAAGGGAGAAAGAGGACTCAAACCAATTATTAGCAACACAGACTCACCCATTCTATGTGGCCTAAGCTTTATTATTTGAAACACTTAAAACCAGGCTCAGCAGAGTATAAAAGATTTCTTGGTATGAAACAAACCTGTATTAGTAGGGGGTGAATAAGAGGATAAAATAGGTGGGTCCTCTTCTCTTTTCTGATCCTGCTCTTGGGATCCCTAATGCTGTTCTGTTGGAAAATTAAATTAATACTTTCAGGTAGGAGAAAGGTTGGGTTAGAGTTTTTCTTTATGATAAATTACTTTGGGGGATTTGCTCTGTGACAAAGCTTAATTATTTTTCCTTAAAAAATTCTCTCTAGCATTCTAGCCCCAGGGAGAGAATTTAACAAAGGAGGGTAAATTGTGGGAGATTACATAGAAGGTCCCCCAAATATATGTAATGAATATGGAGTTGCTGAGCAAAGAACATTCTTTTACCTCCTAGTTAAAAAGTCAAGATTTTCTTTTTTACTCGAATGACAACTAATTTTTTGCCATGGTTAAAATCCTCTAATGTGTTAACCCATCACTATACCCTCCTCTTCACAGACATGTTCCCAGCTTTGCAGTTGGCATCTTTCCTCATTTTTTAAGGACTTCAGGTGACAATGGTGAGGCAAGATGGTGTTGAGGAAAGGCCTGGGTGCGGGTCTAGGTATGACCACTTATTGACTGGTAAATTAAAGCAAGCGAGTGAACCCCCTGGGTCTCAGTTTCTCCATGTCCAAAAATGGAGATTTACTTCAGAGTTCTATTTTGTGAGGAATAAATGAGGTAATGCATGTAAGAGATGTTGGTGAATTATAACATGATGTTAATTATTATTGCGGAACAGGAATTGAAATGATGGTGTGGACTTAGAACTCTTTTTAGGTGGGCAGAGTTAGAAACAGTTTATAAAATTAAGTCCTTGAGTGGCATGGATTCCAGGTTTAAAAAAAAACAACCCCAAAACCGTTTAAGACTGGTTAAACATAGTTCCAAATATTGTAAAATTCCCAGTATCTATTCCGCTATTAGAATAAAAGTTGAACATTTTTTAAAAATAGAAATTTTAAGTAGAAATTAAATTATCTACAGATTTCAGATCCAATTCTTTTAATTCTTTAAAAAAATATGTTTATTCCTGTCATTCCTCCACTTCATCCATCCATCCATCCATCCATTCCCATACATCAAATATCGTCAGCAGATCCTGGGAGGCATACTGAGTTTAGAAAAGAGTGAAGGAGAAAGTACCTTGGATTGGCAGCAAAGTTACTTGAGTCTCTGTTGTAGCCTCATAGCTTTGGCCTCTCTGCACCTGGCTTACCCACCCACCTTTCCCACTCATCCTGTCTCTTCATTGAGCTAATTCTAATCCTTTCTCAAGGCCCACCTCAATTCTCTCTCCCCCACTGAGGTAATCAGTGGTGACTCTAGCCCTTAACACTTTCTTCTTCTTGCACTTATTTCTAAAACTTCTCATTTTATACTTATGTGCTCCTCCGGGTGGGTAGCAATGATTTATTATGTACTTGAGTTTGCCCCATCCATCCATCCATCCCACAAATACATATTAAGCACAGTTATGTGCTGGATATTGAACTAGATAGTAAGTATATAATGTAGTCATAACACCTACCCTTGTGGATCTTACATTCTCATCTATAGTCTCCTAAGTGAGAATATTGCTCTGTGAAGGTAGGGGCTATGTCTCAGCATGGAATCATGGAATTTGGAACTGAGATACAAGACATGTAGATCTATTCATCTATAACCATCCAATTTATTTTTTTTTTTAAGATTTTTTTATTTATTCATTGGAGAGAGAGACAGAGACAGACAGAGCACAAGCAGGGGGAGAGGCAGAGGAAGAGGGAGCTGAGCTGGGAGCCGGGCATGGGGCTCGATCCCAGGACCTGGAGATCACGACCTGAGCAGAAGGCAGACACCCAACCATCTGAGCCACCCAGATGCCCCAACCGTTCAATTTCTGTTTTAAGCCTTTTTCTGCCAGGGTGGCAGAAACTAAATGCCAGTGATTTCAGAGATTTCTTCTTCTCCTGTGGACCTGGAGTTATGTCAGAGTTGCAGAGAATTTAACATGAGCTAAGAGGGTGGGGTGGGGAGGGAGTGTGCTGCAGGTTCCTGCTGTCATCTGGCCACACAGGCATCTGCTGAAATGGCCTTTGCTCCATCAGCCGCTTGGTCAGTGGTCTGCCTGTTGGCCTGGAAATTTCTTTTGTTCTTACCCACATGACTCCAGAATATCAGGCAGTTCTCTTTTCTGCCTCTGTGCCACTCCTTGGTACCGAGTGTTCATTTTATGTCTCTTCTACCACCCAGAGAGACTGGAAACTCACAGGCTGCTTAAGATCCTATCTGTCTAGACATACTAACAGACAGCCATTTATTTTTTGGGTCCTGCTTCCTTTCTGGGGATCTACTTGGAACTTGATGCACAGATCTCTGTCTCTCTCATCAATGTTACTGATGTATAATTGACAAAAAATAAACCATGTATTTTTAAAATGTACAATTTGAGGGACGCCTGGGTAGCTCAGTCGGTTGGGCATCCGACTCTTGACTTTGGCTCTGGTCGTGATATTGGGGTCGTGGGGTTGAGCCCTACGTCGGGCTCCACGCCCAGTGCATGAGGTTCTCTCTCTCCCTCCTCTGCTCTCTCTCTAAAAAAGTATACGATTTGATATTTTCTGCTGTATGCATGTATCCATGGAACCATTACCACAATTGGTCCAGACAATGGAAACATCCCTTACCCCTGAAATTTCCTATGCCACTCTCTACTCCCACAATATATCCTTTTGTCCCTCTCTTCTCTTGGACCTCAAAAGCCTCTATTAGGACTGGCTTGGAAAGCAGGTTTGGGGCCCCCTCTCTGGGAAGCACCATTCCTACACTCTCCTTGCTTTCCTTCTGATTCTATTCCCTTGCTCAAGACGAGGAAGCCTTTTCTCTAGCTGAGGGGGCGTGAGTGGGAGGAAGCCTTGGCCTTTTTCATCATGTTTTCTCTGAAATCTGCGATATATGCTGTGAAGGCCTCGCTTGTAGAAACACAGAAACCAGGAAAGGACCGTATTTTTTTCTTTCTGTTCTTAGATCACTCCTCTGAGGAAATGATACATATCTTGCAGCTGCTTGCATGGCTGATTGAAGAGTGGGTGAGAAGAGAAGGTAAAGGGAGAGGGAAAATATTGGGGAGAGGGAACATCAGCTAATGTTTCAAAAATACTCTGACATAGGTCCATAAAGGATATTTTATTTTATTCCCCTTACAAGACTGTACACAGTAGTAAGCAATTAATTCCTGTTCAGTGATTGATCCTAGTGACTTGGACATCCATAGGAGCTGTGTAGGTGGTATTCTGCCCAATGAGGTGAGAAGAATAAACTTGAGAAAAGAGGTCAGTGGTTTTTTTAAAAGGTACAACTTACTGGGTTTGAATTAGAAAAAATAAAAACAGTGTTTTATCTTTCTTTAATGAGGATGATCAAATACAGTAAAATGGTTGGGTTGGATAGGACAAACTCTCTGATGTTCCTTCTCTCCAATGGACCATATTTCCTAGGCATAACTGACAAGGTAAATTATATGACCCCCAGAATGGTTAATTTTTTGTTTTGTTGCTCTATGGAGTAAATGAAGTATATGTGCATTTTAATATTGGCTGTAAGGAAATCTGTACAATCTTTCTAGAAAGGAATTTATAATAATAAATAATTATTATAGTAATAGAAGCCTTACCAGTTGCCAGGACTAGAAAACTAACAACAGCAACAGTACTATTATTAAGTGCTCCCCATCTGCCAGGCTGTGTATTGTTTTATATGTATTAATTCATTTTTGTCTTGCAATTACTGCAGTGAAATAGGCACTAATATTTTTTCCATTCTAGAGATGAGGAAACTAAAACATAGAGACATTAAGCCATGATCACACAATTAGTCCTTGCTGGAATCAGGATTCAAAGCAGGTAGATTTATGCTTTTAGCCATTGTGCTTTATGCATATATATTGTTTAATCCTCCTAGGATAGCTCCTCAGGAGATAGTATTCCTGCTTCACAGGTGAGGAAAGAGTGTCAGAGAAGTTAAATATGTCCAAGAATATAAATCTCATCACTTTGATGGATTCGGGACTCAGTCCATGGTGTGGCTAACTTTAAAATCAATGCTATTAACCATGATGCTAGAATACCAAGAATGGTAAATGTTATACACTTCTGACTCTATATTGAGGGAATAATCAGAAATTTTGATAAATTTGAATGTACAAAACATTTATATAAAAGGTAAACAAAAGTATCCTAACTGATCATGGTTAAATAAATTATGTATATATGTAATATTATGGAATTATTAAAATTATGTTTACAAAGACTTTTAAAAAATATTTCATTCATCAGAGAGAGAGAGCATGTGCACGCACACAAGCAGGGGGAGTGGCAGGCAGAGGGAAAAGCAGGCTCCCCGCTGAGCCAGGAGGCTGATGTGAGACTCAGGATCATGACCCAAGCTGAAGGCTGATGCTTAACCGACTGAGTCACCCAGGCATCCCTTACAAAGATTTTTTGATGATATGGAGTATTTAGGTTATAATGATACTTTGATTGAAAAATAAGGTATAAGTTAAATGGTTATGTCATGGCAAATATTTTAAAAAGGGAGCAGAGAAAAAAGAATGGAAGGAAATACATAAAAATGTTAATGAAAAATGAAAATTTCTGAATGGTTTGATTATGGACAATTTTAATTTTCTTCTGCATTTTCCATGTCAGTAGAAAATTGGACTTTACAAATGCGAAGGTCAATATTTGAGTTTGGGTTTTTATATTTACTTCAGTATAAATTTTTCACAATACTGCAGTTAGTTCTTTAGGACAAATTTCGAAAGTATTTACCATCAAAAAGCTCTTCCTTTGTGTACTGAAATATAGCAAGTCATTTAAATTTGCTTGTTACAGTGTTTTTAGTAGTTAAGTATAGTTCTCTATGTGTGGATCTTCTGTGGAAGCAAATGAAATTTGGTATGTGACCCCTGCACTTTAATAACATTTGATCTACAGCTGACCAAATAGAAAGTGAGCCTCTTTGTTTAGAGAAAAAATAAATTGAATTTTACCCTGTATCAGTTCTACATATAAATTTGTTTCACTAAGAATCAAACATGACGGGTCTTGCTTCAAACCCTAGTGATTGATAAAAGCAGACAAGAAACTTTTGGACTCCTGTGTGAGTTAGAGGCATTGCTGGCCCCTTGTCCTAGACCATCAGCCCAAGTCACACAGCCAAACATCCCCAATTCCAAAACCAATTGAACTGATAATTTCTGATTATATGCTTATTTTTATTTTATGATTTGGGGAAGTTACTTGCATTTGAAAGTTTAGCACAAACACAAGATTTGTTTAAAGAATAGTTCTGTAGAAAACAATATATTAAGAGCATTGGGCATTTCAAGGTTGGAATTGGGAGGAAGAGCTTTTATATGTGCTTTTATAATACAGAGGCAAAGACACAGAAGACATGATCCTGTCCTGAATTATCCTGGGGAGGAGTATTGCTGGAGGAATGCTATGTGATGGAGCAGATCAAATGACTGAGCAAAAGGCAGGATTGAGAGGGCAGGGCTGAGCGAGGTCCAACAGCACCTCTGCTGCCTGTATAATTATGACATTTCAGTAAATCTATAACATATTACCTAAAATAAAAAAAGTGTTTTGTTTAGTTATAGACTGTTTCCAGAAATGAATCATATAGCATCTGGGGAAGTGCCTCTAGAGATATTAAATCCTCTATTAGTCATGAGCAGTAGACTGAGTGATAAACCCACATCTGGAGAATTACATTTCAAAAGACTCATCGTTTTCTCTTTAATGTCACCAGGTGCTAAGGCAGGTGTTTTACATAAATTATCTCATTTGTTTTCTCTGACAATATACTAAGGCAAGTGTTATGAATCCCATTTTATAGATGAGGAACAAAGGCTTAAACAGTAAGTTGTCCAGTGTCACTAACCTCACACTGAGACTTGACACAAGATCTGCTCAACTCCAGTGCCCTTGCCCTCCCCCCGATAGCACCCACAGGAAAGCAGGGCATGATAGATGAACGAATGGGAGGGGAGTGTGGTGAAGAACTCACAGAGGGTAGTCATTGTGTGGCCAGGAAATAGAAGTAATGAAGTAGACTTATGTGATAAGTTCTATTATTTATAGTGACATAACACAATGAAGAGGTGAAAATGGGATGGGCGTGTAAGGGGTGAAGCTGTCTGGAAGGAATAAAATAAGAAAGTAATATATATTATATATATATTTTATGGATAATGTATATAATAGTAAGTTGGAAAGAAGTCCAGATGCTAGCAGATGGATAGGCAGATCTAGAATAGTATAGATGTGGGCTTAAGGACTTGATTGCTGGCCTAATATCCTCTGATGGATGTAATTTCAAATGCATACAGCTTTAAAATAATTTAGCCTTGATTGCCTGTGGTTGGAAGTGAGTTTTTGGGAAGCAAAATGTATTTTCTTTCCTCTTGGGAGCCTTGTGCACTGCATCAAATAGCCTAAATTAAAGGAATTGCATTGGGTTCTGTGTGTTGATAAAATTACTATTTAAAGCAAGCAGAGGACTTCAATTTTTCAGAAGAGGAGGGAATTAGAGAGAGAAAATCGGTAAGCTGTAACACCTGCACAGAATCTTGTTTGAAGTTCAGAAAGGGGATAATCTATGTAAAAACTTTTTTTTTTTTTTTTTTCTGGAGAGAGAGGAGATGATAGAGCTCTAGTCTAAATGAACAGAAACAGGAATATGGTGAATTAACTGAATAATGTGGTAATTTTCATATAGTCTAGTTTCCAGGAAGGAAAGAGACATCTCACTGGGATGTTCATAGTAAGGTGATTCAGTAAGGCACAAATGATGTACACATGTAGGACAGTGGAGACCAAAGATGACTCCTGTTTGAAGGCTCAAAACTAGCTAGATAGAGACCAGAAAGTTAGGGGGTTCTGAGTATAAATGGGGAAGTCAGTTACCTTGCTACCCTTGAGAAGGGAATGCTGAGCTCCTAGGGCTGTTAATGAGAAGAGCTGAGGCTGAATATGCAGATTTTAGATGCAGCCTAATGTTAATAGACCCCCAGGAGAATGCTTGCAGAATGAAATCTGGAAGGTAATTTGTGACTGGCAGCTTGTTCCAGTTGGGCCAGGCCAATGGAGGATATCAGTTAGAAACTACTCCAGCTTGCTTAAGAGAAAGGATTAATTACAGTAATTATAATTACTAAATTGACTATAGAATCAGTGGGAAAATAAAGGAAACAGAAAGTTAAGCTTTCAGGGACTACTTTGAGCTCATGTCACAGAGTTATCAAAAGAGCGGTTTCTTCTGTGATCAGTAAATGTGACCAGGACCAGGAAATTGTCATGATCTGGAAGAGAGAGCAATTTGGAAAATATCACAGAAAAACCATGACTGCGTTTTCTAGCAGAAACAAGAGAAGGCATGGAGGTACAGCCTCATTCTCAATTCCCCCTTTTAATTATTACACAAGTGTTGGTGGAATTTAATCACGTCTAGAGCTCTAGCTGAATGGAGTCCAAGAAATGTGCTTTGACACATAGCAGAAGCAAGTTGGCTGCCTTGTGCACTTAGCGCACCCAGCACAGGAAGCACTGCACGTTTGGAGAGGCAGCCACTGTTGTGGCCCAGATAGCTGCCTGAGATGATGTTCCTTGTCTGTCCTTCTCTTTGCTTTCTTTTTTCTTAATGGAAAACTTTTCATGAATACATGGTCAAACAACAAAAAGAACTAAATTTTGTTTTATAATTTATGTAGCCATATGATAATTTTTCTCCCTCTTCGGAAGGAAAAACTGTGATATTGGTACTTTTTGGGGAAGATTGTAGAAGTGGAAAGCAAAGCTTATATATATATATATTTTTTTTTTAAAGATTTTATTTATTTATTTGACAGAGAGAGACACAGCGAGAGAGGGAACACAAGCAGGGGGAGTGGGAGAGGGAGAAGCAGGCTTCCCGCTGAGCAGGGAGCCCGATGCGGGGCTGGAGCCCGATGCGGGGCTCGATCCCAGGACCCCGGGATCATGACCTGAGCCGAAGGCAGACGCTTAACCGACTGAGCCACCCAGGCGCCCTTATATTTTACATTTAGAAAGATTAGCCCTCTGCCCCAAATGCTATATTCCTCTTGGCCATATTGGAGCTGATTGCCCAGAGGGAGTGTATTCTGACCCAGGTCATGGAAGTCAGAGCCACTAAGTGAAGGGGGAGGCACTTTTGATGAAAATCGCCAGTTTCTCAGCTTATGTAATTTCCACCTCCTTTTTTTCCTGCAAAATTCTTAGGTACTAGGATTGCAGTCTTTCCATATCTGCTCAGATGTACAGAAATATTTGTAGGTTCTTTATTTTGTCTTCCAAACCCCTATCCATGGGGAGTAATCTTTGTGGCCCCTATACATTTTTAAGCTGATATCTAAAATTTTTCAATCATAGTATTATACTGTTGCAAAGGATATACTTTCTGGCAGGTTGTAATTATTGATATTTTATTTATTTTTAAGATTTTTTTGTTTATTCATTTGAGACACAGAGATACAGAGAGAGAGAGAGAGAGAGAATGAGCAGGGAGAGAGGCAGAGGGAGAAGGAGAAGCAGGCTCCCTGCTGAGCCAGGAGCCCGATGTGGGGCTCGATCCCAGGACCCTGGGATCATGACCTGGGCCGAAGGCAGACGCTTAACGACTGAGCCACCCAGGCACCCCATAATTATTGATATTTTAAAAGAAAACTCTCACACTGCTCTTTTCAATGTATCTGATAGAATCTAGAGTAAAAAAGCTTTCTAAATTTAGAACAATCCTATGGAATTATTGAAATGGTTCTAGATAATACTGTCTCTATGTGTCAAACTTCTGTGCCACCCTCCCTGCTCCCTCTCAGAGATGGTGTTGGTCACGGTGTGTGTGGTGAGAAATCATTTCCCAGAGTAGCAAGAAATTGGTAAGGAGTAAGGAATTTGTAAGTGGGGAGAGATAGCCCCACCCACGTAGGAAGCAGCCATCTTACCTACCTTCCTCTGAGCAGGACTAGAAATGCCAGAGGGAGAAATCAGGACAAGGCTAACTGTTTTACATTCTTTGCACATTCAAAAGAGGGAGAATTTTCTTTTTTCCTCTCATGTCATATCTTTCTATCACAGAGATGTAAGTTTCATAATTTATCTATCATAATCTTCTTTATTTCAGTAGTCTTCAAATTCTTGTATTTGAATAACTTCAAAATGATTTTCATTCTGTAAATCACATCATACATTTTTAAGTTACTATCTAAAATTTATCATTCTAACTTTAATAGTTTCAAAGAATGTAATTTCTGATATGTACTAAGTATTGATATATTTATTTATTTATTTATTTATTTATTTATTTTTAAAGATTTTATTTATTTTTTTGACAGAGAGAGACACAGCGAGAGAGGGGACACAAGCAGGGGGAGTGGGAGAGGGAGAGAGAGAAGCAGGCTTTCCGCTGAGCAGGGAGCCCGATGCGGGGCTAGATCCCAGGACACTGGGATCATGACCTGAGCTGAAGGCAGAGGCTTAACGACTGAGCCACCCAGGCGCCCCTAAGTATTGATATATTTAAAGAAACCATTAAAACTCTTTAAAATGTGTCTAATAAAATCTAAATGATTGTAATTTGATCTTTTCATTTGAAAAATATGGGCAAACTCTTCTTTAACAATTACATTACATTGTTCTTTTTTCCCCTTAAATTTATATTTTATTCTATTTTGCTCATAATATTTTATTCTACTCTTTTTGAAAAGAATCAGCATAATCAGACCTACTTTGAGACAGAGATATTTTAATTATGTCACCAATGAACAATCACCTAACCTCTAAATTCGAATTCTGAAGTAGAAATATTTGTTAGATGTTCCTTAGAAATTTTACCTTTTATCACTATGACATGTCCCTTTTAATAGCTAGTAATACACTTGGTTTTGAAGTCTCTTTTATCTGATATTAAATATCTACTCCAGTTTTATTATACTCGCTATTTTCATGGTATATCTTCTTCCATTCATTGGCTTGCATTTATGCCTTTATATTTAAAGTGTGTCTCTTGGGCGCCTGGGTGGCTCAGTCATTAAGCGTCTGCCTTCAGCTCAGGTCGTGATCCCTGGGTCCTGGGATAGAGCCCCGCACTGGGCTCCCTGCTCGGTGGGAAGCCTGCTTCTCCCTCTCCCACTCCCCCTGCTGTGTTCCCTCTCTTGCTGTGTCTCTCTCTGTCAAATAAATAAATAAAATCTTTAAAAAAAAAAAATAAAGTGTGTCTCTTTTAGGTAGCATATGTAGGGTCATACTTTTATATTCATTCTCACTCTCTGTCTCTAGAGAGATTAACAAAGATAAAGTGGTTAAATGATTAGCTTTTAAACAAACAATAGCTTTATTGGTATACAATTCATATAACTTAACATTCTCCATTTAAAAGTGTGCAACTCACTTGTTTTTACAATGTTCACAAAATTGTACATCCATTACCACTGTCTTATTTTGGAACATTTTCATCCCCATTAACCTTGTACCCATTGGTAGTCACTCCCCATTCCCTCTCTCTTCAACCTCTCGTGACCACTAATGTACTTTCTGTTTCTATAGATCTGTCTATGCTAGATATTTCATATGAATAGATCATCTAATAGGTGGCCTATGGTGACTAGCTTCTCTCATAGAACATAGCATTTTTAAGATTCATCCATGTTGTAGCATGTATTAGTACTTCATTCCTTTTTATGGCCAAATAATATTCCATTGTGTGGATGACTGCATTTAATTTATCCTTTCAGTTGATAGATGTTTTTAATTTCCATTTTTTGTTTTTATGAATAATGCTGCTGTGAACATTTGTGTACAGGACTTTTGTAGACACAAGTTTTCAATTCTCTTGGATATACATGCTGAAGTTGAATGTTCGGTCTGGGTGATACGGTAACTGTATGTTTAACATTTTGAAGAACTGCCAAATTGTTTTTCAAAGTGGCTGCACAGTTTTACAATCTCACCATATTTGAAGATTCAGTTATCTCCACATCCTCATCAATACTTGTTATCGTGCATCTTTTTTTTTAACCCATCCTAGTGGGTGTGGGGAGTGGTATCCTACTGTAGTTTTTGACCTGCATTTCCCTGCTGGTTAATGACATCAATCATGTTTTCATGTGCTTATTGGCTACTTTTATGTCTTCTCTAGAGAAATATCTATTCAAATTTCTTTCCTGTTTTTCAGTTGGGTTACGTGTCCTTTCATTGTTAAGTTCTAAGTGTTCTTTATTTATTCTGGATACCAGTCCCTTATTAAATATGTGATTTGCAAATATTTTAACCCATTCTGTGAGTTGTTGTCCTTTGAAGGACAAAAGTTTTAAATTTTCTTGAAGTTCAGTTTATCTATTTTTTCTTTTATTCTTTGTGCTTTTGGTGTCTTATCTAAGAAACTATTGCCTAATCCATGATCACTAAACTTTTATATTTTATATATTATCTTTTTTGCTAGGAGTTTTATAGTTTGAACTCTTATAGTTAGCCCTATAATCCATTTTGAGGTAATTTTTGCATATAATGTGAGATTAGGGTCCAACTTCATTCTTTTGCATGTGCCTATCCAGATGTTCCAGTACCATTCTTTCCTTAGTGAATTATCTTGGCACCCTTGTCAAAAATCAACTAAGCATAAGGTGTAAGCGTTTATTTTTGGACTCAGTTCTATTCCGTTGATCTATATGTGTATCTTTATGCCAGCATCACATTGTCTTGATTAGTGTAGATTTGTATTAAGTTTTGAATTTGTAAAGTGTGAGTCCTCTGACTTTGTTTTTCTTTTTCAAGATTGTTTTAGCTCTTCTGGGTCCCTTGCATTTCCATATGAATTTTAGGATCAGCTTGTCAATTTTTTCATAAACAGCTGGAATTTTGACAAGAATAACACTGAATCTTCAGATCACTTTTGGAATGTTCCATCTTAACAATGTTAAGTCTTCTGATCCATAAACATGGGATATGTTTCTATTTATTGATACCTCCATTTCCTTTCAACAATTTTGTAGGTTTAATGTTTAAGTCTTACTCTCCTTTTGTTAATTTTATTCCTAGGTATTTTATTCTTTTTGATGTTATTATAAATGGAATTTTCTCTTAATTTCATTTTTGGATTGTTCATTGCTAGTGTATAGAAATACAGTTGGCTTATGTATATTGATCTTATGCCATGCTGAATTCATTTATTAGTCCTAATAATTTTTAGGGGCTCCCTTAAGATTTTCTAGATACAAGTTCATGTAATCTGAGAATAGAGATAATTTGGCTTCTTCCTTTACAATCTAGATTCTGTTTATTCTTTTTCTTGCCTGTTGCCTTTGCTAATACCTCCAGGAAAGTGTGGATTAAGAATGGTGAGAGGAGACATTCTTGTCTTGTTCCTGATCTCAGGGGGAAAGTTTTCAATCTTTTACCATAAAGTATGATGTTAGCTGTGGATTTTCATAGATGGTTTTTATCTGGTTGGGGAAGTGCCTTTCTATTCTTAGTTTATGCAAAAGTATGCTGGATTGTATCACATTCTTTTTATATGTCTATAGAGATGAGTGTGTGTTTTCTTTCCTTTATTCTATTGCTATGGCATATTACATTGATTATTTTCATACGTTAAAGTAACTGGTCATGGTGTATAATCCTTTTTGTGTATGTGTTTCTGGATGCAGTTTGTTGGTATTTTTTTTCAGAATTTTTTTCATCTGTATTCATAAAAGATTTTGGTTTCTGTAGTGTTCTTTTTTTGTTATGTTGATATCTTGGTCTAATTTTGGTGTCAGTGTAATACTGACTTGAAAAGATCAGTTGAGAAGTGTTCCCTCTACTTCCATCTTTTGAGAGTAGACCATTAACTTTTAATATAATTATTGAAATAGTTGGATTTAAGTGTACCATTTTATTATTCTCTATCCTTTTTGTCTTTTGTTCTACAGCTATTACCCCTTTTACTCCTCCTTTCTTGCCTTCTTTTGGATTATTTGAGAATTGTTTTAATATTTAATTTACTTTCATCCACTTAATTTTTGACTATATATCTTTGCATTATTTTTCAGTGGTTGTGGTTGAATTACATTATACATATCAACCTTTCATAGTCAACTATGGTTAATTTTGTACTACTTCATGTCAAATGTAGAAAATTTGTATCCATACAGCTCTCTTTAACTCCCATGATCCTTTATGTTATACATATCATATATGTATCTGCATACACTGAAAATCCCAGCACAGTGTTACAATTTTTGCTTTCAGCAGATCTTTACAGGAAAAAAATAATCTTTTTATTTTTTATTTATTTTTTAAGGATTTATTTCTTTATTTGAGAGAGAGTGAGAGCACATGAGCAGGGGGTGGCAGAGGGAGAGAAAGAGAATCCTCAAGCCAACTCCCTGCTGAGCATGGAGCCTGACGTGGGGCTCAATCCCAGGACCCTAAGATCATGACCTGAGGTGAAATCAAGAGTCAGATGCTTAACCAACTGAGCCACCCAAGTACCCCATGGAAAAAATATCTTTTTAATTTATTCAGATATTTATTTCTGTTGTTTTTCCTTTATTTCTGAAGATTCAAGTTTTTCTGTGGTGTTATTTTTCTTCAATTTGAAAAATCTACTTTATTGTTGTTTTTTTTTTTTGTAGAACATGTCTGCTGCTGATGAATTTTATTAGTTTTCTTTCATTGGAGAATGTCTTCATTTTTCCTTCATTTTTGAAGGACACTTTTGCTTGATATAGAATTCTGGGTTGACAATTCTTTCAACACTAAAGATGTTGTTCCACTGTCTTCTGGCCTCCATTCTTTTTAAAAATTTTTTTAAGGATTTTATTTATTTATTTGAGAGAGAGAGAGAGCAGGGAGAAACAGAGGAGGAGGGAGAAGAACAAGCAGACTCCATGCTGAGCATGGAGCCTGACATGGGGCTCAATCTCAGGATCCTGAGATCATGACTTGAGCTGAAACTAAGAGCTGGACACTTTAACGACTGAGCCACCCAGGCGCCCTGGCCTCCATTATATCTGATGAAAAATCCATGCTTATTGAAATCATTGTTCCACTGTGTATGTCATAGTTTTTTCTCTAACAGCTTTCAAAATTTTTCTTTATATTCTATGTTCAGAAGTTAGGTTATTCTGAGTCAGGATTTATTTTTTATTGAATTTATCTTGTTTTAGGTAGTCAAGAGCTGTGAAAGGTCTGAGATTTTGCCCTACTTTTAAGATAACAAGTTAGCCTGATATAACTTCATGGATGTTAACAGAAGACATGATACTCTTGGGTAAGAGACAAAAGATTTTATTGCTCATGGCACTTTAGACAGTGTGAGCTTCAGGTTCATATTGATTCCCCTTGCCTCTCAAGTCCTGTGGTGTGACATAGAGCAGTCCAGGAGGAAGCTGTACATGCAGTGGATTTGAGTCACAGCTGAGGAAACCTCAGTCTTTTGAAGGGTACTAAAAACAAACCTGCCCAACTTTTGCCTAAAAAGAGACATAGTGTTTATTATAATGGTCACAAAACAAATTGTTCTTTGTCTCAGAGGGAGATACTATCTCTCTCATCTAAGATTATTTGCTACACAAACATGCCTGAAAAGATAGTCTGAAACAAAAGCCTATACAAACTGTGCAGAACTGCCATAGAGAATTGTCTTCCAACAGGAGCATGCTGAACTTCTTGGATCTGTTAATATATGGTTTTTATCAAAAAGTTATCAATTTTTGGCTATTATTTCTTCAGGCATTCAACCTTAATCTTTTTCTTCTCTCTTTGTGGGACTCCACAAAGTCATGTATGTTAGACTTTTTAATGATGTCCCACAGGTCTCTGATGCTCTGTTAATTTTTTTTCTAGAACCTACTCATCTTATAAATGGAAGTTTGACCCATAGTTACCCATTTGACCAAGCACCAGTCCCCCCATAACCCCCGCACCAGCAACCACCAATCTACTTCCTATTTCTATGAGTTTGGTTTAATTAGATTCCACATATAAATGAGATTATGTAGTATTTGTCTTATTCTATCTGACTTATATAACTTAGCGAAATGCCCTCAAGTTTCATCCATGGTGTCACAAATGGGAAGATTTCCTTCCTTTTTCAAGGCCAAATAATATTCTCTCTGTGTGTATGTGTGTGTGCATGTGTGTGTGTGTGTGTGTGTGTGTGTGTGTGTATTTTCTTTATCCATTCATCTGTTGACGGACATTTAATTTGTTTCCATGTCTTGGCTATTGTAAATAATGCTGCAGTGAGAATGGGGGTGCAGATATCTCTTCAAGGCAGTGATTTTATTTCCTTCAGATCCCATAAGTGGGATTGTTGGATCATGTTGTAGTTCTATTTTTAATTTTTTGAAGAACCTCCATATTGTTTTCTGTGGTGGCTGTACCAATTAACATTCCCATCAGCAGTGTACCAGGGTTCCCTTTGCTCCACATCCTCATTAGCACTTATATTTTGTCTTTTTGATAACAGGTATAAAGTGATACCTCATTGTGGTTTTGATTTGCATTTCCCTGATGCTTAGTGATGTTGAGTATCTTTCATTTAATTATTGATAATTGGTATATCTTTGGAAAAATGACTGTTCAGGCCCTTTGCCCATTTTTAAATTGGATTACTTGTTTTTCTTTGCTCTTGAGTTTCTTATATATTTTGGATATTAACCCATTATCAGATATATGACTTGCAGATAGTTTCTCCCACTTGGTACATTGCCTTTTCATTTTGTTAATCATTCCTTTTGCAGTGAAGAAGCTCTTTAGGTTGTTGTCCTAGTCATTTATGTTTGCTTTTGTTGCTTATGTCATTTGCTGTCATTTCTGGAAAATCTTGTCAGAACCATATCAAATAGCTTTTTCTCTATGTTTTCTTCTTTTGATTTCTTTCTTTCTTCCTTTCTTTCTTTCTTCCTCTTCTTCCTTCTTCTTCTTCTTCTTTTTTTTTTTTTTTAAATAAGTAGGCTCCACACCCAGCATGGAGCCCAGTGCAGGACTTGAACTCATGACCCTGAGATCAAGACATGAGCTGAGATCAAGAGTCGAACACTTAACTGATTGAGCCACCCAGGCACCCCTTCTTTTGATTTCTTTTTAGATCTGTTGGTTTTTCAGGAGTATGTTGTTCAGTTTTCATGCAATTGTGATTTTTCTAGATTTCCTCTTGTTATTGATTTCTAGCTTCATACTATTGTCATTGGAAAAGATAAATGATATAATTTCTATTTTCTTGAATTTGTTATCTACTTGTTTTGTAGCCCAATATATGATCTATCCAAGAAGAATGTGTATACTCATGGTGTTGGGTGCAATGTTATGTGTATGTCTGTTAGGTCCTTTTGGTTTATAGTGTTCAAATGCACTGTTTTTTAATTAATGGTCTGTCTGAATGATCTATCCATTGTTGAGAGTGAGATATTAAAATTCCTCACTATTACTGTATTGCAGTTTATTTCTCCTTTTAGTTCTGCTAGTATTTGCTTTATATATTTAGATGCTCCAATGTTGAGTGCATGCATATTTACAGTTGTTATAGTTTCTTGATGAATTGACCTCTTTATCATTATATAATGACCTTCTTTGTCTCTTGTGAACATTTTTAGTTTGAAGTCTATTTTGTCTGATATAAGTATAGCCACCCTTTGATTTCATTTGATTACCATACGCTATTCTCTTTACTCTCAGCCTATGTAGATCCTTAAAGCTAAACTGAATCTCTTGTAGGCCACATGTCTTTGGATCTTGTTTCTTTATCTATTCAACCATTCTATGTCTTTTGATTAGAGAATTTAGCTTATTTACATTTCAAGTAATTATTGGTAGGTAAAGACTTATGATTACCATTTTAAAAATTGTTTTTCTGTTTTACAGATATTAAAATATTCTTAAACAGAACTTTAAATATAAATATAAAAAACCATTTTCTCCAGATTGGATAATTTTTATTGATTTATCTTCAAATATACAGAATTTTTTTCTCTGTCATCTCCAGTCTTCTATTGGACCTATCCAGTGAATTTTTAAATTTCAGATATTGATTTTTTCAACTAAAAAATTTCATTATTTTTTATAGTATGTATTCCTCTAAGAACTCTTATCTTTTTTATTCATTTCAACTCTGTTATTATTTAATTCATAGTGCATAGTTATAATAGTTGCTTTAAAGTCTTTGCCTGATAATCCCAACACTTGGGTCATCTTGAGAATGGCATCTATTTATTGTATCTTCCTTTGAGAATTGGTCAAAATTTTCTGGTTCTTGGTATTTTGAGTATTTTGGTATTCTGGACAATGGAAATGTTATGTTGTGTAGACACTGGGTCTGGTTATAATCCTCTGGAGAATGTTGAGGAACTTGAGTAGATTAAGACTAAATGTTCTGTCTTGTCTTTTCTGGCTCTGATTTATATCTCAATGCAGTTTTCAAAACATTTTCTATGTTAGTTTTGGCTTGTTCCACACATGAGTAACTCAGGGTTTAGTCTGAGACATGGGCAGTGGTTCAAATCTCCCTTTATTTCTCAGAGCTTTTATTGTATCAGTTTGGGTCTGTCCTACACATGCATAGATGAGGGGGTATGCCTGAAACTTGATATAAGCTCACAGATTTAGGGAATCTCTTGTCTAGCTCTTAGTGCTCTAGGATTTCTTTATACTCTTCAGCGTGTTGGATCTACTTTCTCTTATTTCTATGTCCAGAAATATGGGGTAACCTGAAAGTTCTGTGGCTGCTGCCACTTCCAAGCCACTGTGTGACTGGGGCTCAACTTTGGGGACCAGGCTTTGAGAAAACAAAAGGAACCATTCCTAGGTTTCTTTTATGCAATCTGCCTCTTTTGGTTTTACTTCTTAGAACCATTATTAGTTGTTAAGAGCCCTTGGGTAATTGACAACAAAGTTTTTAGTTGTATTTAACTACAGGAAGGGACTGTGGAGTGTTTATATCCAGTGCTAATTCCAGAATCATGCCCTTTCCTTAATTTTTTAAAATGAGGATACTAATTAAAGGCATGTCCTGAGAAGGACACTTGGGAGTCAGTCCTAGAAAAATTGTAATTATATGTTCTTTGCTTTTCTTCTCTTTTCTCTATTGCCTTTCTTCCCTTATACTGGCCCCTCTTTCCTAACACACAAAATACTCTCATGTCTATTCCTGGCTTTCTAGTGTTTGCTATTAACAACCTCACCCAGGATGGTTCTCATCTATTTTTTAGTGTTTTCCCAGCCTTGTTAAGAATCCTATTTTCTTAGTAACCTATTTGAACTTAGTTATCAGTTGAAACACACTTGATAACCTAATTCTCTTTAAGGTGCTATTGTCTGATAATGGTTATCTCCTCAGTCAGTATTCCATGGCCACTTTTAAGTATCTTTCCAGAAGAGACTTTATATTAAATCTAAAGCCTCATCTCTAAGAGTAGAATTTTAAGCTTAAGTATCAAGTTCTTACAGATACTTTCATAGGGGAAAATCAGCAGGAACAAGAATTCTCAAATCAGCAGGAAAATTTTGCCCAAACATAAGGGCAGTTATGGTTAGTTATATGTGTAATTTATATATGCAATTTTTATTATTCATATGTTATAAGAAGGACTTGTGTGATAATTAAAAAATCTTATTAGCAATAAAAATAAATGTATGTATTAGTAATAACTTAGACCTTTTACTCAAATTTTTGTATTCAGCAATAAAAAAACAGAAAAATTTCTCACAAACAGCCAAGATTATCTTTTTGTTATTACTTTCATTGTGGCCTTTAATATATCATTAAATACTTTTATTAAATAAAAGGAAAATGGTAAATATAATTAACTGTGAAAAATAAAGACTTAAATATAAGTAAAAAAACTCTAAAATCTACACGGGTATATTTTTCTACCCTTACCCCCCGGATCACCATACCTACCTGAGTAAAATTTCTAGTCTGTAAATCTAATTTTGTAGCTCTTCTTCATATTGCCTAGAAGCAATATATAAAAACACTGGTTAATAGCATAACATTTGGGCAATATAATCAATAGTCCTTAAAATTTAGCTCAGGCTTCATCTTCTCTACAGAGTTTTCCCTGGCTCCTCCCAAAAGAATCTAGCACTTCATTGGGTATGTATCTAGAAAAACACTTTTCATATTGTATTCTAATTGCTTGTTTAATTGACAATCTCCTTCACTGGGTGATGGGCTCCTTTAAATCAGAGACTCTGTCTTACTCCTCTTTGCTTCTTCTGAGTCATAGTAAATCCTCATTTAATGTCTGTTAAAAGGGAGCATGAAAATTAAAGAAGGAAGGAGAAAAGAAGGAAAAGATGGATAGCACCAGGGTTGTTATGTGGCTAGGCATGAGGTAGCCATGTGTCAGACATTCAGGTGAGTGATAACAAAGTGTAGGTTGGAAATCCAAAACCCCAAGTTCCTGTCACAAGGATAAGAGGAAACCAGTGTGTCTGAGTTTACTCTGAGTTCGGAGATAAAGGATTCAGCAAATCAACAACAGAGGCAAGGTAGGCAAGGAGAGAACCAACATGGTATGGTAATGATCAACTAGGTTGCAATCCGCCAGATGGTCAGAGCTCAGGGTTCAACCAGGTATGTACCACAGGAAGCCATAAACATGAAGGAACTCTGTTTTTAAGGGCATATTTTGACACAGTAGTTGAGGAAAAGGAGCAATAACTATTAATATTCCTTTTTTCGGCACTTTCTTTAAAAAAGTCATTGAGATTTCATTTTTACCCTTAGTCTTGGGCTATTTTGAAGACATTCTATGGACAGTCAGCTACTTAAAACAGCAAAACACTTATTAAATGCTTAGTGTATGCAGACATCTATGTAAGATGCTGTGTGCTGTGCTAAGGGAAAGCTCAACAAACAATCTGCTTTAGGCAAAGACAGTATGATTTTGTGTGTGTGTGTGTGTGTGTTCTTGCACATGTGTGTGAGAGGGAGAAAGACTGAAATAATGTTTTTTAAGCTTGGCTTGGCAGAAATCCACATTGTGAAAAAGTCCTAAATAATACGGGGGGGGGGGGGAACTCAGCAAACACTTGAGAATCAATTAAGGTTTAGGGGTTAGGGTAGGTGAAGCGTTTTTCCCTTGTGCTTTAGGCTTTTTTCTTCTATCCATCAAGATAGTGGTCTAGAATCTGCCCTATGATAAATAGAAATTTATTAACCCCTCTTGAGAAACTAGTCATTCAACTAATTCAATTGAATAAATATTTTTTAAAACCTTCTATGTGTCCAGTTTTGTGCCAAATATTGTGTAAGATAAAAGATAATTCTTGGCATTATCTTGCCTTTGTAAGTTTTTGGGGAAGATGATAAATGAAGCAGTATGAAAAAATAATAAGGCTCACAGCAAAGATCTTAAATGAATTCAACAAAAAGCAGTCAAGAGTACTGACATATATAACTACTCCTTACTTTCTCAGATTGCGTGAGTCATGAGGATAAGCAAGGACATGGATGACCGTCAGAATAGCTTTTGAGTATAGGCTTTTGCTTATTTTTTTCCCTATTCTTGAGATTCTTTTCTTTCTATTGGTTTCCAGAGCACTTCTGGGCAATTGGTATCATTGTCATGGCTTTTATAGCTGGTACTCTGGCTGCCACTACCCAAGAACTGGGACTCTGGGAGGTCCTAGAGAGGGCTGGACCTCCCACTGTCTATTAGGTAATAGGAGAGGAACAGAGCAGTTGGTAAGCACTGGGTGGGTATTTTTGGAGCAGCTGGAATGGGCACAGGAAAGAAGCAAAGATTTTCAGATTATATAAAACTGTTAAAATTGTCACTGTGTCTTTGAGTTTGGAAGAAGAAATTTCTTCCAATCTAATGAGAGCTCTTATGGCCAATCCTGGATGGTCTCATTTTTTTTTTTTTTTTTTTTTTTTGTGACTCCAGCTGTTTTGGTGTTTCACAGTAAGTGCTATCAAATAACTTAGAATAAATTTTTCAGAGATGCTGTACTAGACATTTGATTGCAAGGAGTGAAACCCGCTCAGGCCAGCTTAGTGAAAAGATTTTTATTTAATATAAGAAAAATGGAAACAAGCTGGGCCTTTTGAGGATGGACTTGAAAACTGAAAAGCTGTTAGGAATGGAGACTACTCTCTCTTTCTCTGGGTTTCTGGCTTTCTGGCTTTCACTGTATTGCTGTGTTTGCCCTATTTTAGTTCTCTGTGCAATTTAGCTTTCTATGACTTAAACATTAGTAGACAGACACGTGGTTGGAAATGGTCACTCCAGCCCCACATCCTCATGACTTTTCAGTGGGAGTTCCCACTCTGACTCCAGCTCTGTAGTTCTTAGTTCAGAGTCTCGGGGAAGGATCTGCCCTTGAAACTAGTGCCCATGTGTTGCCCAGTCACCTGTGGCCATAGGAGCGAGGTCATAGGGTTAAAACACGGCCACTTAGACCTACTCTGAAGTTGATCCTGTGCTGTAGCAGAAAAGATAACCTAGATTGGGCAGAAATCCCCAAACCTGCCTGCAGAAGTGCATATGAAGGATGTTTACTCATGTAGCAGTACTCTTGGCCAAAATCAAATTACTTTCCTAGCTCCTTCTGAAACAGGATGACTCACTGCTTTTCTGGAATCAAGAGTTTGAGAGCTCAAGGGCCTCAGAGAACCAGCTATCAAAAAAGAAAGTTACCTTTCTTGTTTCCTTAGAGAAGTCTTTATAGAAATGGGTCCTCATGTAAAAGGAGTCCTGGTGGCCTGCCTGAGTATCTGGGGGTTCTGGCGGTGCTCTTGACAATTTGGATACTGGTATAATCCTGGTCACAGAGTACAATTGAATAAGTTTGAATAAGTTTTGCATATTGATTTTTAAAGAAGAGAAGAGAATAATAATGTAACCGAGTTGATATGGAAAAGGGTTATCAGTGGGAAAACTTCCCTCCTCTGATTCCCACCCCCCACAAATTGATTTGAAGAAAATTAACTATTTGGATTAAAATCTACCTCAGAAATTAGGGAATGCATTTGATTTAATTTATTCAATGAACATTTCCTGCTTGCATGCCATGCACCAGATACATGTTAAATCCCATGGCAATTGAGATGATGTTCCTTTACTTGCAGTTGTTTCTCTGTATGCAGAATTGGCTACATAATTTGTGGGGCCCAGTGCAAAATGAAATTGCAGGACCCCTTGCCCAAAAATTATTAAGAGTTTCAAGATGGTGATAGTAGAGCATTAAACCAAATGCAGGACCCATTCTGAGTGTGGCTGTATGCATGAACAGTTTACTATTAACTTTGTCTCTCATAATTTCATGAAGAAAATATATTTTGTTCCCAAGATTAGATATATGAGGTAGACCAAGTGATTCTGTTCCTTCTTCCTACTGTTATTATGCCACAAAAAAAAAAAAAAAAGCCCCTACTGTGCAGGGCTTTCATTCTTTAAAGAATAAAGCTCATTGCTTCTAATTATATGCATAATTTCATTACAGCATTGGATAACTCTAGCCATTTATTAATTAAAAAAATTAATTACAAAAATTACAAAAAAGTACAAAAAGTATTCCCTATAATGGTTTTCATGTTAAATCTTCCCCTTGTGTTTTCTTGTTGTTTAAAAATTTAAGGTGGTAGGTTTATAAACTCCTTTGTCATAGGTTTTGCATACAGTTAATTTTAGTTTAATTTGTATCCTGGATTATAATATCCCGTAAAATAGCAATTCAATACATTTTAGTTGAGGAAGACAATTGACTGGTTGTGTTTCAAGGGGATACAGTGATTTGTAATTCCAGAATTTGTGAATTGCAAGTATTTATCATGCAAAACCAGAGGGAGGTGGTTTTTCCTGAGGGGAAGATGGTAGTTTTCTACAAGCAGTATAATGTACCTTAAAATAATTTAAGTAATAAGTTTTATCTCCGGATTTTCATTAACTCAAACAGCATGTATTATAAAATATATCAGGCTGATGTATTATAAAAATGCTGGATTTTTTTTAAGAAAAAAAGGGCTTATATAAAATATTTAGATGGAAGAGTTTCTAAAGAAAGAATAGATGTTCCAGAGAATTATTCATAAAAAATTATGATAAAATTATCCTTCATAACATCAATATAGCCTGAAATTCAATATACGATTATGCTGAGAAGGTCATTCTTTTTTTTAAAGACTGAGCTCCTGAACTGATCAATCTTCCTTTATGTGTTCTTCTTCCCACTGTGCTCCCCGTGGCTCTGGCTGGGCTATTTCACACTCTCCCTATGCAGATGCCTCTGTGTCAGGAAAAGGGAAGGCACCATGTCAGATGCTGGCAAGAACTGTGACTCTGGGTATTCAGTCCTGCCAGCCTCAGGCTTATGCAGCCCTGCTTGGTTCCTGAACCAGTTGAAGCCTGACTGGCAGTACACTGAGGGTCTCTTTCCCACCAGCCGGCAAAATCTGTAAATAGTCTGTCACCTTGCACTCATTGTCTGGTATGCGACAATGATTCAGTGTCTGGTTAGGCAGTGAAGTGTATCTTCAGCTCTGTTTTTTTGTTTTGTTTTGTTTTTGTTTGTTTGTTTTCATCTCATTGTGAGTGGGGCCAGTCTGCTGTTTGGATCTTCTGTCTGATGGGCTCTTGGCTTCTGGTTCCTACTTTAGTTTTCTGCTGGGATTGAATTCTGGATCATGGAGTTGGCTGGGACTGAAGCTTTTTTCTAAGATCTGCCAGGCTTTTCTCTCTGGGCCTGGATCCTGCTTCTAACATCTTTCGAAGAGACTTAAATAGACCTTCTTAATATTATTCTGAACTTCTACTTAGTTGGACAGCTCTTCATTGACTGGGCATTGTTTTGTGTGCCTTTCCCTGCCCCTTGGAATGAGATTTTAGAAATGTTGTAACATGCCTAGGCTACATTTAAGTTCACTCTGCTCCAATGAGACTGCTGATCTTCCCATAGTGGCCTCACCTTACTGTTAGATTCCCCTGATCTCTTGGTCTTAAAGGTCCCAGAATGTCACCTGGGCTTGGCCAGCTATAACAGAAACCAGGAAATTGATTGAGATCAGTCATTAATTACAGTGGCTTATCAGGTATCTTAGACATGATCTGAGTTGAGTGGTTATAACTGAGTTGATCTTCTCTATTTAACAAATGTGAAATATAGTCTATCTATTAGCAGGAAAATTCTTTTGAGATAATAAAGAATGTAAAGTACCATTACGTGACCACTTGTCAATTTACCCTCACCCCCCAGTGGAGTAAAAAGTGTGACTGCTTTTCTTTCAGCCATTATTCTTTCCAGTTCAGTGGCTCCAAGAGACTAAGAAGTTCTAGAGCTGATTATAGGACTTTTGTTTTTTCTTTGGTGGCTCTCTGATTTGGAATTGGTTCCAGAGCCTGCTCTAGAACAATTTGGGGCAACTGAATTTTTGGCTCCCATTTGGCAATCACCTGACTACTAAGAACGTACTCTTCTTCAGCTCTTTCTTCCCCACCCACCCTGAACCTGCTCACAACCAGAGTTCTTCCCTGGGTTGACTTGTGACTCCTGTGACAAAGAAGAATGCCACCTCCATGTGGTTGCTGAGTCTTCTGTTTCCTCTACCCCAGGTCCCTTTTTTCATATCAAAACCCACTCTCAAAATTCCACTTGAGAAAGAGCAGAATAATTTCAATATAAAGTATAAGTAAATAATAGCTATTATCTTACTTTTATTATATAAACATATGGGAATACCTATATTATCTCATACATCTCATATTATCTACACATATCACACAAATAAAAAGGATATGAAGTGTTTAAGAATAGTAGGTATATAAGCAAAACAATAATTAGGTTAGTAAATCAAGACATAAATAATGAGGATGAGAAAATTTGAAATGGGGAAGAAAATTTGATTAAAAACACAAGTTAAGAACACTAGATATAATTGTGAATTAATTTTCTCTCTAAGTTTTCTGATATCTAAGGCCAAAATAACAACATGATCAGATTTATAGACCTTATTTAGTCCTAGATCAAAAGAAACATATACTTTCAAAAGGAGAGATAAAATGTAAAGAAAATATAGTTTCTATCTACACTCTGAGAAGAATTTATCTCATGAATCCTCTTACAAAAGAATTACTGTATGTATATATACACACACACATTTTATCTATATACTATATATATATATTTCTAGATGTTTATGTATATATACATTTAGTGTGTGTGTGTGTATATACATGATACAGATATTCTCATAAAGCCATTCTCTAGACAGAGCTTCTAGTTTTAAGACATGCCTACTCCCCAAAACTATACAAAAAAAATGTAGTTATTCTTCTGGTCATGAAATTCTCCTCTGGTGAAGTCATCTTGGCTTTGAGGATTAGATAGGAACATGGTCTTGATATTATTTATTTAGTGTTTACTTGGTACTTCAGCCTAGCCCTGACAGCCATATTGGCTGCTGTAATGAAGTTGTATGGATATATTTTCTACTCAGGTTCGGTGACCTAACCAAACAGGCCTCCTATGGATTAAGAGTGACAAGTTAATCTCAGCAAGTTTAGAATTATTTTCTGCTTGCTTTCTTTGAAGATGTAAATACTTCATTGTTTGGGGATTTCTTTGTTTATAGTTCTTCTATTCTTTCAATACTAAGTAAGATGCCATTAGTGGGATTGTAGAACACATTTTAATCTGTGCACATATATATTCCTCCTAGAAAAAAAGACAAAAATATCCATTCATTGGAGTCCAGGGGTACAGGAAATGAAGAAAATGGAGAAAAGGCCCATCCACTTTCTTCCTATTATAGGACATTAATATTGAAAGAGTATCAACGAATATGGACAGATAAAAATCAATAGTTATCTTACCTGTAGTTATTTCATTTTTTTGTTATATTCATGAAGAATTTGACAAAGGTAATAAGCCATAGAGTAAGGATTCAAAGAACTTAGATTTTTAGGAGTATTTAGCTTGAGGTAAAGATGTTTTAGGGGTGGGTATTGTCCTTGAGCATTTAAGCCACTACGTCAATACATATGGACATCTGCTCTGAAAAACTAACCACAGTGGTGTTGGTAGATGTTCCTCTTAGAAGTTCTTTCTAATATTTCTGCACTCTCTCCAGATATACTGCTCCCTGGGGTCATGTTCCTGGTTCCCTGATTGTCTGGCTTTGCTGGTCTGTTCCAGGTACTTGCCTTAGGAGCACTTGTTCTGTGATCAGTTTAGACAACTGATCTTTATCCTACCATCTCAGACAGTGTTTTTTTTTTTTTTTATTACATGTTACATGCATCATAACAATAGCTAAGAGATAACTGTTTATTCCCCAGTAGACCACTTTATTTTTAAACCCTGTTCCAGATGGGGTGTCCTACTTGCTTTCTTTCTTGGGCAAGTAAAGGACATTTAAGGAGCATCTCTAGTATACACTGTGTTGGGTCATTTTTATCTTTATATCATGCCTCACCATGTAGGTGAAGTGTGTAGGTGTTTATATCAATGGTTCTTTTGTTGCTTGACCTTCCCTCAAGGGGAGAATTAAGTGTGGAACAGGAATATTCATCACACAACTAGAGACAAGCTATAAAGGGCAAGAATTTCAGGGAGATATATATGGGGTTCAATTCATCCTAAGGTGTAGATGACCGATACCTGATCTTTTCCCTAGTCGCATGGGTGGTAGTGATGAGTTGAGGTGGCAGAAGAGCATGGCACAAAGATTTTGCGTGTCTTTAGAGGAAACTTGGGGCAATATGGAGAAGGAAATTTGGGATGGGGTGGAAAAGAGGTGAATTTAGAGGCTGAGGAACTTCATAAATTTTGTCTACTTCAAAATGATGTCTAAAATCAGCTCTGGATAAAATATAAATAGGTTTTGTATTGCCCTTCTCATTACTTGCCTCCTGTGACCAAAGTAATTGGCAGTTGACTTTACATGCAAATTTGGAATGGAAACTCTAAAGACTCAAGTGTATAAAGAGCCAATAATCACCTTATAATGTGATACAGGGACTCACTAATTCCCCATCTCAGCCACCACCTGCTTTTCCCTTGGTTTTCCTCATAACAGTAAATGGTATTCTACTGAAAGGTGTTATATCTATTTTCTTTCTGTTAACTTGTTTCTCTTTTGTGATTGCAAGAATTGTTAAATGAATACATAAATTGACAGGCCAGAGAGTGGCTTTCTTGAAAAGTAGAGTAACCTAGAACCATATATATTGAAACAATGTTAAAAAAGGCAAGGATAAATAGCAAGTAATTGCATTGTTCTCAAGGTGCACTTGTAGAAACCACTTTGGGCCCAACACAAGGTGCTCTCTGCTTTTCTTGGCCTCCAAGGAGAGGTGTTACTATCTGGTGGGTCAGAGGCCAGAAACTGTAGCCTGGTGCCTCCCTGGGGGAAACCAACCACAGGTAGAAGGAGATGATAATAATTCCAGGAGGGTCTTTGCAACTTCTCAATGGACAGGTTTCTGATGAATAGATTACCAGGCAGATGCTTTCCTGAGCAAGATCAAATCACAAACACTTAATACAACAAAAGAAAACCCAGCAGAAACAGTGAGTACCCATTCCCAAGGAACTGTGGCAGGAAGGAGATAAGTTCCAAGCCAGAGTTCTATGGTTGACTAAGTATCTTATAGTTTGGCCTGATATCAGAAACTGTAGTGGAGGCTTATGGAGACATGCTCCAGTCTGGGCTGTTTAGAATAATGGTACAAATGTGTTAATAGTAGAAAACATAGTCTAATTACCTAGTTGTACAAGGAAAAACTATATGACCCTTGTAAGCAAAGAAGTTCCTCTGCCTTTGTCAAATAGAGGTCAGACTTGAACTGTACCAAAACATGTAGAGTGTACAGAATTTGGGAGGTCATCACTGGCCATAGTCTTGGTAGAGAGGCATGGAGAGTGTGAATTCAAAATCTACTTGAATTTAGGGTCCATGGTAGGGCTTACTCACAGCAGAGATGAAAGAGTTAGAAAATAAATTCCAGGAAGAAGAAAATTCAAAGTTGAGTCGATAGCTGTCTTCTAATTTGTAAAAGCATTCTTTTGCAGACAGTGATGAACTGTCATGTTTTACCCCCTTGTCTTTGAAATCCCTGTCACTGTCTACCCTATGAAACTCAGACCCTTCTTTTGGAGAGGTTTCTTGACTATGTGATACTCTGCTGCCTGGAATTTCCTACTCCTCCCACCCCCACCCAATCCCTCCCACCTTATTATCTGGTGAAACTTATTTCTATTTCAAGGAAGATGCCTCCCCAACCTTTCTAGAAGAACAGGCCCTCTGTGTTCTTTTCTTCCATGGGATGTAATTTGTTCACACCATTGCTGTGCTCTGTTGGTCCACTGTGGTACTTTTAAGGCCTGTTTTCCTGATAGCCTGAGATTTTTCATAAATGCGGGTATTGCCTTATTTATTCCTGTCATGCTTTGGCACAGAGTAGATTTTTTAGCAGATTTCACCTTCTCTACAAGGTCTTTCCACTGCCCCAATTTTAAGGTAATCTGCATCTCTAGCCTTCTTTACTAATATTTTGTTTGTACTTTTCCTGATGCATTTGTCACAGTCGGCCCGGCCTTAGAACTATTTGAATTTATGTGTCTCTCTCCAGGGACCATGTCTGATCATGTATTCTCTTATGTGCCTAGCGCAGTGTCTGGGCATTAGTAAATGCTCACAATGTTTAAGCTGTACTAAAGAGATATGGATTTAGGCTTCCAAATGAAAACTTCTTATCACTTAGGTGAGAAAATTGCCTATCTGTGATGGCTGTGAGGCATTGGTTTAGATATAAGAATATGATGTCTCATTTATTTCCTGAAGGTTGTGTAATTAAAAATGGAATAGATTGGGGGCACTTGGGTGGCTCAGTCGGTTAAGCATCTGACTCTTGATTTTGGCCCAGGTCATGATCTCAGGGTCATGAGACTGAGCCCCTTGTCAGGCTCTGAACTCAGCCGGGAGTCTGCTTGAGATTCTCTCTCTCCCTCTGCCCTTCCTCCTACTCGTGCTCTCTCTCTATCTCTAAAATAAATAAATAAATAAATAAATAAATAAATAAATAAATAAATAAAATCTTTAAAAAATGAAATACATTCATATCTTTGAAAGAGGAGGAATAGATATAATGACCTTGCAAGTTAGCTTATTTTCCATTCAAAATTTAGTAATTTTTCTGTACTTTCATATCTAATTTTCAAAATCATCTTTGTAGTCCACCTTAATTGATCATTTCAAGTATGCTAATCCAAACACATATGAAGTTCTATACAGAAGAGAAATTACAGAGAAACTAAAAAATGCCAAAGGCAATTATACCACAACAAGCTAGGCCACAAAAGATGATGGTGCTTTCAAAATCAAAATCCTATCAGATACAAAGGACTGAATTGATAATAGTAGAATTTTAGGCATATGGGAAAAAGGGGATAGGTTTAATGGTGAGCTTGTTCAGCCCTTCAAATCATACTATGGAGGCCAAATGTTTACTATATACTCTACTGGTAGGAAGAAAACTAGTTTACTGTCCTTTCCTTAGATGAAATGAAAGTTCTTTCTTCAGGAGGAGAGACTCATGCTTAAGCTGTTAAATTGAAGAACAATCTATGAAGTTCTTTCTGCAGCACTGCTTGTTCTGTTTTTTCTCACAGTAAGTCACTCAGCCAATCTCACGTAGTTGCATGACAGACTTTACTCCTCCATATAAATAGATTGAATTTTTTACTCTTTCCTTCATTTTAATTTTATACATAATAGTACAGCAGGAAAGCTTTTTCTGACTGGAAGAACATGAAATACAGGTTCTATGTCTTTTGGGCCAGCAGTGAATTCCCTCCTATTTCTAATTTGGTGAAGGTTCTCTTGAAGTAAAATAGAAGTCAAGGAAACTCCCCCTTTGGTTATTATTTTTGAAAATTTGGTGAATCAATGTGGTTAAAAGTTTTCACTTTATTTTGAAGATCACATAAATATATCCCCCTCCCTTCTCCAAGTCCCATTTGGCACATATAATTAGTCTTTAAGGTATTATATAGATTGTCAATAATTGAAGGCAACATCCAGTATTTCTGCAGGAGAGAAACAGCATTGACTTTTTCTGTTAGTCCTTTTAAGTGGAAGTGTAAGAAATTTCAGTATTTGGGAAATATATCACCTAGAAACTGGAGATTCTTTGAGGCCTGCTTTATTTTAAAGATAGTATTTTTGGTTTTGCAAGAAGTATATTCTAAATTAGTTAGCTGGCAGAGCAGACAATGCAGAAACAGTTTCATTTTGGAATTGAACTGTGAACTCATCATTCTGTAGATGGCTCTGTTTATTAATCGATCTGAGTTTGACATTTTTACTGAAAAAAGGATTGAGTTTCTTCAGAGCAATGCTAAATTGTAACTCATGTATTTCCATGTTGCACCTTGCACAAAAAACAAACAAACATACAAACAAAAAACTCCTTTGAAAAGAGTATGATGATGCTGATCCTTGATTTATTCTGTACCTTTCAGGAAAGTTCAAGCAGTATATGTTTCCCTACAGGTCAAATGCCTCATTGCCCTTTGAAAATAGTCTGACTTTAAGTTCATATACTCCTCTCCTGCTGAAGTTTTATCTGGTGGTCTTAGATTATCTGCCAAGAAGGATGGAGAAAAAATAAATTTGGATGTAAGCTTCATGAAGGCACTGACCATCTTGTTCATCAGGTTTCCAAGTGTCTAGCATAGCTTAAGGCATAACTAGAAATTATTAAATACTTAATGATGAAGATGGGTAACTCTCGTGTTTATAATCCTATTCATTATGTGGGAGATATCCCTTGCAGCTCTAGATTATGGTAATTAAGAACAAGAGTTTTGGCATTATGAATAGTGAATTTTATATGACATTTGCTTGCATTGATGTATATGAAAATCTACTTCAACTAAATAGAGAGTAACTGAATGAGTTAGAGTTTCTTTTTTTCCCCTCCACTTGCTCACTTGCTCTTACAGAAGTAGAAGAGACCCAGCTTGTGCCCCAGCTATATTTTATTCTTTCTTTTTCATTTTTTATTATGTTAATCACCATACATTAATTACATCATTAGTTTTTGATGTAGTGTTCCATGATTCATTGTTTGTGCATAACACCCAGTGCTCCATGCAGAACGTGTCCTCTCTAATACCCATCACCAGGCTAACCCATCCTCCCACCCCCCTCCCCTCTAGAACCCTCAGTTTGTTTTTCAGAGTCCATCATCTCTCATGGTTTGTCTCCCCCTTCGATTTCCCCCCCTTCATTCTTCCCCTCCTACTATCTTCTTCTTTTTTTTTTTTTTAACATATATTGCATTATTTGTTTCAGAGGTACAGATCTGTGATTCAACAGTCTTGCACGATTCACAGCGATCACCATAGCACATACCCTCCCCAGTGTCTATCACCCAGCCACCCCATCCCTCCCACCCCACCCCCAACTCCAGCAACCCTCAGTTTGTTTCCTGAGATTAAGAATTCCTCATATCAGTGAGGTCATATGATACATGTCTTTCTCTGATTGACTTATTTCACTCAGCATAACACCCTCCAGTTCCATGACGTCGTTGCAAATGGCAGGATCTCATTCCTTTTGATGGCTGCATAATATTCCATTGTATATATACATCACATCTTCTTTATACATTCATCTGTCGATGGACATCTTGGCTCTTTCCACAGTTTGGCTATTGTGAACATTGCTGCTATAAACATCGGGGTGCATGTACCCCTTCAGATCCCTACATTTGTATCTTTGGGGTAAATACCCAGTAGTGCAATTGCTGGATCGTATGGTAGCTCTATTTTGAACTTTTTGAGGGACCTCCATACTGTTTTCCAGAATGGTTCCACCAGCTTGCATTCCCACCAACAGTGAGGAGGGTTCCCCTTTCTCCACGTCCCTGCCAACATCTGTCATTTCCTGACTTGTTAATTTTAGCCATTCTGACTGGTGTGAGGTGGTATCTCATTGAGGTTTTGATTTGGATTTCCCTGATGCTGAGTGATGTTGAGCACTTTTTCATGTGTCTGTTGGCCATTTGGATGTCTTCTTTGCAGAAATGTCTGTTCATGTCTTCTGCCCATTTCTTGATTGGATCATTTGTTCTTTGGGTGCTGAGTTTAAGAAGTTCTTTATAGATTTTGGATACTAACCCTTTATCTGATATGTCATTTGCAAATATCTTCTCCCATTCTGTCGGTTGTCTTTTGCTTTTGTTTCCTTTGCTGTGCAAAAGCTTTTTATCTTGATGAAGTCCCAATAGTTCATTTTTGCCATTGCTTCCCTTGCCTTTGGCGATGTGTTTAGGAAGAAGTTGCTGCGGCTGAGGTCAAAGAGGTTGCTGTCTGTGTTCTCCTTTAGGATTTTGATGGACTCCCGTCTCACATTGAGGTCTTTCAACCATTTTGAGTCTATTTTTGTGTGTGGTGTAAGGAAATGGTCCACTTTCATTCTTCTGCATGTGGCTGTCCAATTTTCCCAACACCATTTGTTGAAGAGACTGTCTTTTTTCCATTGGACATTCTTTCCTGCTTTGTGAAAGATTAGTTGACCATAGAGTTGAGGGTCCATTTCTTGGCTTTCTATTCTGTTCCACTGATCTATGTGTCTGTTTTTGTGCCAGTACCATACTGTCTTGATGATGACAGCTTTGTAATAGAGCTGGAAGTCCGGAATTGTGATGCCACCAGCTTTGCTTTTCTTTTTCAGCATTCCTCTGGCTATGCGGGGTCTTTTCTGGTTCCATACAAATTTTAGGATTATTTGTTCCATTTCTTTGAAAAAAGTGGGTGGTATTTTGATGGGGATTGCATTGAATGTGTAGATTGCTCTAGGTAGCATTGACATCTTCACAATATTTGTTCTTCCAATCCACGAACATGGAACGTTTTTCCATTTCTTTGTGTCTTCCTCAGTTTCTTTCATGAGTATTTTATAGTTTTCTGAGTACAGATTCTTTGCCTCTTTGGTTAGATTTATTCCTAGGTATCTTATGGTTTTGGGTGCAGTTGTAAATGGGATCGACTCCTTGATTTCTCTTTCTTCTGTCTTGTTGTTGGTGTATAGGAATGCCACTGATTTCTGTGCATTGATTTTATATCCTGCCACTTTACTGAATTCCTCTATGAGTTCTAGCAGTTTTGGGGTTGAGTCTTTTGGGTTTTCCACATAAAGTATCATATCATCTGCAAAGAGGAAGAGTTTGACTTCTTTGCCAATTTGGATGCCTTTGATTTCTTTTTGTTGTCTGATTGCTCTAGCTAGGACTTCTAATACTATGTTGAATAGCAGTGGTGATAGTGGACATCCCTGCCGTGTTCCTGACCTTAGGGGGAAAACTCTCAGTTTTTCCCCATTGAGAACGATATTCGCTGTAGGTTTTTCATAGATGGCTTTGAGGTATGTACCCTCGATCCCTATACTCTGAAGAGTTTTGATCAAGAAAGGATGCTGTACTTTGTCAGATGATTTTTCTGCATCTATTGAGAGGATCATATGATTCTTGTTCTTTCTTTTGTTAATGTATTGTATCACGTTGATTGATTTGCAGATGTTGAACCAACCTTGCAGCCCAGGGATAAATCCCACTTGGTCCTGGTGAATAATCCTTTTCATATACTGTTGGATCCTATTGGCTAGTATTTTGGTGAGAATTTTTGCATCCATGTTCATCAAGAATATTGGTTTGTAATTCTCCTTTTTGATGGGGTCTTTGTCTGGTTTTGGGATCAAGGTAATGGTGGCCTCATAAAACGAGTTTGGAAGTTTTCCTTCCATTTCTAGTTTTTGGAACAGTTTCAGAAGAATAGGTATTCATTTTTCTTTAAATGTTTGGTAGAATTCCCCTGGGAAGCCATCTGGCCCTGGACTTTTGTTTGTTGGGAGATTTTTGATTACTGCTCAATTTCCTTAGTGGTTATGGGTCTGTTCAGGTTTTCTATTTCTTCCTGGTTCAGTTTTGGTAGTTGATACAGCTCTAGGAATGCATCCATTTCTTCCAGATTGTCTAATTTGCTGGCATATAGTTGCTCATAATATGTTCTTATAATTGTTTGTATTTCTTTGGTGTTTATTGTGATCTCTCCTCTTTCATTCATGATTTTGTTGATTTGGGTCATTTCTCTTTTCTTTTTGATGTCTGGCCAGGGGTTTATCAATCTTGTTAATTCTTTCAAAGAACCAGCTCCTAGTTTTGTTGATCTGTTCTACTGTTCTTTTGGTTTCTATTTCATTGATTTCTGCTCTGATCTTTATTATTTCTCTTCTCCTGCTGGGTTTAGGCTTTATTTGCTGTTCTTTCTCGAGCTCCTTTAGGTGTAGGGTTAGGTTGTGTACTTGAGACCTTTCTTGTTTCTTGAGAAATGCTTGTATTGCTATATACTTGCCTCTTAGGACTGCTTTTGCTGCATCCCAAAGATTTTGAACAGTTGTGTTTTCATTTTCATTGGTTTCCATGAATTTTTTTAATTCTTCTTTAATTTCCTGGTTGACCCATTCATTCTTTAGTAGGATGCTCTTTAGCCTCCATGTATTTGAGTTCTTTCCAACTTTCCTCTTGTGATTGAGTTTTAGTTTCAAAGCACTGTGGTCTGAAAATAGGCAGGGAATGATCCCAATCTTTTTGTACCGGTTGAGACCTTATTTGTGACCTAGGATGTGATCTATTCTGGAGAATGTTCCATGGGCACTAGAGAAAAATGTGTATTCCGTTGCTTTGGGATGGGATGTTCTGTTTATATCTGTGAAGTCCATTTGGTCCAGTGTGTCATTTAAAGTCTTTATTTCCTTGTTGATCTTTTGCTTAGATGATCTGTCCATTTCAGTGAGGGGGGTGTTAAAGTCCCCCACTATTATTGTATTGTTGTCAGTGTGTTTCTTTGCTTTTGTTATTAATTGGCTTATATAATTGGCTGCTCCCATGTTAGGGGCATAGATATTTACAATTGTTAGATCTTCTTGTTGGATAGACCCTTTAAGTAGGATATAGTGTCCTTCCTCATCTCTTATTACAGTCTTTGGTTTAAAATCTAATTTGTCTGATATAAGGATTGCCACCCCAGCTTTCTTTTGGTGTCCATTAACATGGTAAATTGTTTTCCACCCCCTCACTTTCAATCTTGGGGTGTCTTTGGGTCTAAAATGCGTCTCTCGCAGACAGCATATTGATGGGTCTTATTTTTTAATCCAATCTGATAGCCTGTGTCTTTTGATTGGGGCATTTAGCCCATTTACATTCAGGGTAACTATTGAAAGATATGAATTTAGTGCCATTGTATTGCCTGTAAGGTGACTGTTACTGTATATTGTCTGTGTTCCTTCTGGCCTATGTTGCTTTTAGGCTCTCTCTTTGCTTAGAGGACCCCTTTCAATATTTCTTGTAGGGCTGGTTTTGTGTTTGCAAATTCCTTTAGTTTTTGTTTGTCCTGGAATCTTTTAATTTCTCCTTCTATTTTCTTTTTTTTTCTTTAAAGATTTTATTTATTTATTTGACAGAGAGAGAGATAGCGAGAGCAGGAACACAAGCGGGGGAGTGGGAGAGGGAGAAGCAGGCTTCCTGCCGAGCAGGGAGCCCGATGTGGGACTCGATCCCAGGACTCTGGGATCATGACCTGAGCTGAAGGCAGACACTTAACGACTGAGCCACCCAGGCGCCCCAATTTCTCCTTCTATTTTCAATGACAGCCTAGCTGGATATCGTATTCTTGGCTGCATATTTTTCTCATTTAGTGCTCTGAATATATCCTGCCAGTCCTTTCTGGCCTGCCAGGTCTCTGTGTATAGGTCTGTTGCCAGTCTAATGTTTCTACCATTGTAGGTTACATATCTCTTCTCCCGAGCTGCTTTCAGGATTTTCTCTTTGTCTCTGAGACTCGTAAGTTTTACTATTATATGTCGGGGTGTTGACCTATTTTTGTTGATTTTGAGAGGGGTTCTCTGCCTCCTGGATTTTGATGCCTGTTTCCTTCCCCACTTTAGGGAAGTTCTCTGCTATAATTTGCTCCAATATACCTTCTGCCCCTCTCTCTCTTTCTTCTTCTTCTGGGATCCCAATTATTCTAATGTTGTTTCATCCAATGGTATCTCTTATCTCTCGAATTCTGCCCTCGTGATCCAGTAGTTGTTTATCTCTCTTTTTCTCAGCTTCTTTATTTTCCATCATTTGGTCTTCTATATCACTGATTCGTTCTTCTGCCTCATTTTTCCTAGCAGTTAGTGCCCCCATTTTTTATTGCACCTCATTAATAGCCTTTTTGATTTTGACTTGGTTAGATTTTAGTTCTTTTATTTCTCCAGAAAGGGTTTCTCTAATAACTTCCATGCTTTTTTCAAGCCCAGCTAGTATCTTTAAAGTCATGATTCTGAACTCTAGATCTGACATCATACTAATGTCCGTATTGAGTAGGTCCCTGGCAGTCGGTACTACCTCTTGTTCTTTTTTTTGAGGTCATTTTTTCCGTCTTGTCATTTTGTCCAGAGGAGAATAGATGAATGAGAGAACAAAATGCTAACAGGGTAACAACGTCCCCAGAAAATATACTCTAAACAAATCAGAAAAGACCTGAAGCCAGGGGAAAAGAAAGGGAAAGAAAGAAAAAAGAAAAAGAAAAAAAAAGAAAAAGAAAAAGATAAAAACAAACAAAAACAGAACAAAACAAAAAAAACAGAATATGATCAAATATGATTGGGCTGGTGCATAGATCAGTGCCACACACTAGATTTTGGGTGTATTTTGGTCTGTTAGAAGAAAGTGCCTCCCAAAATTTTAAAGAAAGAAAAACTTATATATGTACAAAAATAAGGGTTGATATGATGAAGGGATGGAATATGACTGTAAAGGTGAAAATTATAAAAAATTTCATAAAAGGAATTGATAAGAAGTTGTTTGAAAAAAGAAAGAAGAGGATTAAAAAAAAAAAGAAAAGGGAGAGAATGTGATCAGGCAGGAGAGTAGAACAAAGCCATACACTAGAGATTTATGGTATATTTTGATCTGTTAGAAGAAACTGTATCTCAAAATTTTAAAGAGAGAACAACTTATATATATATGCCAAAAATACGGTAACTACTATGAAGTGATAGAATATGACTCTAAAAATGAAAAATAAAAATGTTTTTTAAAAAAGGGATTGATAAGATGTTGGTTGAAAAAGGGAAAAAGAAAAATTCAAAAAAAAAAAAAAAAGACAGTTAAAAAAAATTAACTTTGAAAGATTAAAGAATCATGGTTAAAAAGCCATGGATTCTATGTGCATTATTCCCCTAGCGCTGGAGTTCTGCCATTCTCATTGATTGGTAAACTTGGTCTTGGCTGGCTGTTCTTGCTGGTCTTCTGGGGTAGGGGCCTGTTGCCATGGTTCCCAAATGTCTTTGACGGAGGCGGAATTGCCCCGCCCTTGCTGGTCCGGGCTAAGTAATCTGCTCGGGTTTGCTCTCAGGAGCTCTTGTTCCAAGCTTTCTGTACAGCTTTGGAGGATGAGAGTGAAAATGGCGGCCTCCCAGTCTCCACCCCGGAGGAGCCGAGAACTCGGGGCCCTGCTCCTCAGTGCGCCCCCAGAGAAAAGCAGTCAATCACTCCCTTCTCCCCAGTCTCTGGCTGCACTCTGTGCTCACCCGGCCTGTCACTGAGCGTTTCTATCTCTGACACATGACTCGGTGTGGAGTCTCCAAACCCAGCAGATCTCTGCGGTGCGCTCCCACACAGCTCCTCCCAGGGGAGGAAGGGGAGTCTCCCCGGATCTGCCACTTGTTGGGTCCCTGCTGGAGGAGCAGAGTCCTGACTGTGCCCCGGATCACGGTTTATGGCAACCCCGAGCTGAGAGCCCGCACCTTAGCTCCGTCTCTGCAGCCAGCTTCCCCGCTCCGATACCTGGGAGCTCTGCCGCACTCAGGCACCGCCGGTCTTTCTGTGACCCCGGGGGTCCTGAGACCACACTGTCCCGCGAGGTTTCCACCCCCTGCTTAGCCACTGGAGTGACGTCCCTCAGCGGAGCCGACTTCTGAAAGTTCCAATTTTGGGCTCCGTGGCTCTATCACTTGCCAGAAGCGGCCAACGGAGGCCCCCTCCCCCGCCGTCTATCCTCCCAAATATCGCCTCTGATTCACTTCTCCGCTCGTCCTACCTTCCAGAAAGTGGTCGCTTTTCTGTTCAGAGAGTTGTTGCTCTTCTTTTCTTCGATCTCCTGTTGAGTTTGTAGGTGTTCAGAATGGTTTGATCCCTATCCAGCTGAATTCCTGGGACCAGACGAAATTTAGGTCTCCTATTCCTCTGACATCTTGCTCCGCCCCTATATTTTATTCTTGAATTAAGGCCTGCCTGTGTGTGTCTGAACAACTGAGGGTCTTGTGAAGGGACTATTTGTATGACAAAAGGGCCATCATAGTGTAAGAGAGATTTAAGGCACATTGCCTTGCTTAAAGTCAAATATGAAAGGTCATTCTGGCTGTGGTACTTCCAGCTGGTCAGCTAGTCCCGAGGTTGGGTTCTAGGGTAGAGCCCTTAAATATGAGTGAGCAAATACTAAAAGCTCAGAGTAAGCACCAAAAATACCATTTAACCAAAATCTCCATCAATATTTGAAAATGTAAGACATTATCAGTATCATTGGTTTCAGCAGCACTGGTAGCTGGGCAGACAAGTCTGACTTGGAGAAATGGCACCAGCAGAAAGACACAGGATGCCTGGACAGCCCAAACTAGCAGCCTCCATGAGACATCTTCAGTCTCCCAAGCTCTGCTGGATCCAGCTGGCTGCACTGTCAACATCTCTGCTCTTGATAGCATGTTGCCAGTGGCATTGATGGCCTAAATAATATCACAGCAGTGAGAGAATATAACAAAAGAGGGAAATGTTGATTGCAAGTTACATGGTAACTGAGAACTTTAGGTCAGATGCACAGAAATGGCATTTAACAGACTACTAGATTTATTTGTGAGAGATTTGAGGGAAGAGTTTCTACACCGTTGTAAGCATATCCACATAAAACGGAGTTTTGGGATTGTTAATATGACCTTGTTTTTGTCTATAGACTGTGAAGCATGGCTTACTTTAAGAGGAAATAAGTAAATGTAAATTGTGGTTAAAAAGAAAAGATCAGAAGATGATCTTGACTTGATAGCAATCAGTGTTCCATGATTTCTACATGTCCAAAGAAAATGCTTGATTATAATTCCTGAACAAAATTGTTTTAGAAAAGAAAAAAAAAAAAACAACCTAACATTTCAAGGATTTTCTATGAATTCCTGATGAAATTCCTACTGAGAATTCTTCAATAAAAACCTGATTGTCAAGTTATGAATCACCCACAGTTAGTGTTGTTCTATGTCCACTTTGGGATCATCTTTATTAGACAATGGTCATGAAGAATAAGTGAATTAAAATATGCTGGTCCTATAGGAAGTGAAGTAAGCATCACATTATGCTGTATTTTGTACCTCCTCCTCAAAGTTTGGAAAATATGAAGGCACAAATCTTTTTTATCTTATTAGAGTTTTCCATCAGTGAATATGTTTGATATGATTAATCCTTAATTTCATGGAGCTATGAGTTTTATTATGTTGATTTAATTCAATACATCAATCAGTCACACACAAAAAAAGCTTGAAAATCTTTGTCCTACCTGACCTGATTCTTTGAATAAACTGATTGGAGTCACTTGTTTGCTTTAACATATAAGCACTGTAACTGCAAATTCTGATTTATGTTTGATTAGCATAATTTCAGATATATCTTTATGTATAAATATATGTGGAATGATAGAAACAATTTTAGGCAGATAGACTTGGTTATGCATATGATTTAAAAAGTAAAAGTTGAAAATATAATTTTGAAAATGGAATTTTACTGAATAAAAATGGAATTTTACTGAAGTGATAGAATTATTGAATTCCAGATAAATCTTTATAAGACATACTTGGTCCTAAAAAGATCCTTCTAAAATTTCTCTCCCTCTCAGTCAATATCGTATTTTTAAGTATATATTTCACCTTTATAAAATGTCCATTGACTTTATGAAAGATTAGTTTATAAACAAGATAATTAGACCTTACAATGGTGGTCATTTCACAGTGTATAAAAATACTGATCACTAAGTTATATACCTGAAACTAATATACTATTGTATGTCAATTTTAATTCAATAAGAAAGAAATTAGGGGTTTAGGTACAAACAACAGAAACTGACTATGGTTAACAGACAGAAAAATAATTTTTTTGGAAAGATATAAGGTAGGTCCCAGACCTGATGGAAAATCTTTTTTTTTTTTTTTACTTCAAAGATAATACTTCTTTATTTTAAAGAAGAAAATTTAAAAAAAAAGAATTTACTTCTATTTTTAAAAATTCATATACTAAGATTCCATCTCAGACATTGAGTCACATCACCACGATTATAGGGATAAATAACAATGGAGTGAGGGGCAGAATAAAAAGATTCCCATGAATTTCCTCTCCTCAACTGAATTTTTTTAAATTAACATATAATGTATTATTTGTTTCAGGAGTATAGATCTGTGATTCCTCAGTCTTACACAACACCCAGCGTGCACCACAACACATACTGTCCCCAATGTCCTGATGGAAAATCTTTACAACATTTTCCTTATTATCCTCCTGGTAGAGCATTATTCTGTTGCTATGCAACAGGTCATCTAAAATTTAATGATTTAAACAATAGGCATTTTGTTAGTGATCAAAGTTTATAGATCAACTGGATGATGTGGTTTTTTAAAATTTTATTTTATTTTATTATGTTATGTGAGTCACCATACACTACATCATTAGTTTTTGATGTAGTGTTCTTGAATCAGTGCCCAAAATAGGATGTCTGGTGGTTGGTTGTTTGATTAACAGGGGCAATACATTATCTGAAAGACTAGCCTGGGATTTTTCTTATGATGCTGTACAGAGTTTGAAGAGAGAGAAAGTAGAAATGTGCAAGACCTTTGGAGGTCTGGACTCAGAAGTGGCACACTACCACTTCTGCCCTTTCTGTCAACCACATAGGCCAACCTAGATCCCAGGAGTGGGGAAATAGATTTTACCTCTTGAAAGGAACTTCCAAATCACATTGCAAAGGTGTGGATAAAGAAAAGAGTGGAGAATTGGGGACGTTTTTATCATCAATCCACCACAATCTCAAACTGTAAGAAGTTGGTTTTCCTAGTGGAATGAATATAGATGACTTTGGGGGGGATCTGTTGCATAAATTGTGTGGTCAATTCAGTATGGCTTAGATCCTTCCATTTCCTCTCACAGGGAGCACAGTATATCTCAAGGCATGCATTGGAGGATGGCTACATATAGGTTCCATTGTCTGCTACTGACAATAGTGAGATCACTCCTAAAATATACTCGAGTTTATCTTGATTGTTGTACCCAATAACTCAGCTCTTTGGGATTGGAGCACACCATTAAAGTCCAGTGCTTTGGTAGCCCTAAACTTCCTCCAAAAAGTACCTGTTCTACAAATTTAACCCAAGATATGGTTAATTTTCTATACTCAGAAAAGAGGCTTAATCCCTTCCTTGTTTCAGGAGGAATATAGCCAGGTGTCACAGAATCACTGTTTTAGTAGGCTTGTATCTTGACATGTTAACTAAGATTCCTTCTCCTTGTTCTGACTGCTCAGCTCCCTTGTTCCTTTCTCCTCAGCTTTTTGTATGAGCTGCCTTCAGGGTGAGGGATTATCTGGAACAAGAAAAGAATCAAATTCTTGGCATTTGAACTTATAACTTCATCAAAAGCCATGATTCTGGCATAAACAATAGGTTAGTCTGAATACCTAGCCATATTTTTCTGCCTCAGGGAATAAAGATAAAGTCAGTTGACTGAGGGTAGGAGTGAAATTGAGAAAAGAAGAGAACAAAATTGGTTGTTTGACTCCATGAGAAACGGGTATATATAGCTAACTTATCCTTGGGGTTGAAATCCTTTTTGTTGGGGGAGAATAATAGAAATCTAAGAAAAGTTTGGAGGCTCCTAAAAAGAGGGATCTATACCTTTCTCCTCAGGTTGTAATCAGGAGAAGCCCTCTGACAGGAGAAGCCTCTCTGTGACAAGCCCTGGGTCCAGAACGGAGCCAGAGCAGAGGTGTGTTCCTAGTTGAGGGAGATGTACAGCAGATGGGCCTACCTCTCACTGTAGGGTGGGAAAAGCAGCTGGGAGTACCTGAGCTTCTTGAGAGATGACCAAAGGGGCTGGTGGACTTGGAGGCACTTTGAAGTTTGATCACGCTGGGCATCAGAGTATACGGACCAGGAGAATGGAGGCCGTGGAGGGGTGAGCTCCATCTCAGCTAAGGCTTTTGTGGCCTGAGAAGACTGTGGCTAAATATTTCATTTCCCCTTGAAATTAAGAAAACAGCCCCTCCCTTCCGAACTGTCTCCAGGAGAATTCTGAATTGACTGTTTACCCAATGAAACATAGTAAAATCCAGAAAACACAGTTTACTTTGAACTGGCAAAATCAATGTTCCTGTTATCAGTAAAAATGGGGTTTGAGAGTTAAGTAAAACTATGGAAATACTTTAGTTCATTGATTCCAAGGCACACATTTTTTTCACATTTAACATGTCTGAAATTGAAATGCAGCTCACAATCCATGGCACATGATAGTTTAGCTGGCAGTGATTTTTCTTTCTTAATGGTATGTAAAGCAACAGAGCATCTTACAAACCATGATGTCTTAAATTCAGTGAAATACAGTGTAATGGAAGTTATATCTTTGCATACTTGGGATCTGTAAGTCTCACTTATTATAACTGAAAATGCTAGTAATTCAATACCTATAGCTCAACCATTCCTTCCATTCTTAACTCTTCCTTTATGCACAATGATATCTTTAGTAAGAGTTCCACAGCTTGATGTTGTACTAGTATCTGAGATGGGAGGGGCTGTAACCACTACTCAGCGTTAAGCTCAATGTCACTTGGGGCCAAAGTGACAATGGCATGGGGTCATTCTGTACTATATATTGTGCATTATATATGATGCATATCACACACACACTGGCAACAGTCTGGAAATCAATTTTGATAGTAATATATGCCTAGATAGTAAGAATATGAGTAATTTTAATTTTTTTATGATCTGCTGTTATTTCAAAATTTCTAACAGATATATTATTTCATAAATTATTAAAAATGATTTTTTTTAAAGATTTTATTTATTTATTTGACAGAGAGAGACAGTCCAGTGCTTTGGTAGCCCTAAACTTCCTTTAGGCGCCCCTAAAAAATGATTTTTAAAAAGTACAATGCTAGGGTCCTATGTACAGATTTCAGGCCACTGCTGCTGCCCTCTACCTCTTTACTCCAAAGGCCACTGGCAAAGGAATGCAAATCCTCTGGCCCATTTGTATCATTGGCCTTTCATGAGCCATTCCTTTTGAAGGAGCCCATATTCAAACACCACTTACTTCCTTCTTATTCTTTTTTAGCATCTCTAACATAGATAGTAATGCTAGTTAATTGGTCAGCCAAACATTGTGTGGGGGAATTTTTAAGAAATTGAAACACGTATCTCTAGGGAGTATTCTGGGCATCAAAATACTTTTACAGGGGCGCCTGGGTGGCTCAGTCGTTAGGCATCTGCCTTTGGCTCAGGTCATGATCCCAGGGTCCTGGGATCGAGCCCCGCATCGGGCTCCCTGCTCTGCGGGGAGTCTGCTTCTCCCTCTCCCCCTCCCCCTGCTTGTGTTCCCTCTCTCGCTGTGTCTCTCTCTGTCAAATAAATAAATAAAATCTTTAAAAAAAATACTTTTACATAATTTGTTCTATAATATTTAGTAATTGCAATCCCAGAATACTAAGCATATTCCATCTCAAATAAGATTTACTTCCTTTGAGCTCAGCTAATTAGTTTGTTTTGTAGTTTATTTAATCCCTGATTGTAAATTACAAAACTCTAGACAGGTCATTCTAAAATATTGTCTGGTTAACTATGCTTGTAAAATTTCAAGGTGAGGGACTGCATGAACCTTCAAACCCATGTTTTACAATGCCCATGTTTTTATTATTGTCTTCTTCCATACTATATATTCAAATAAGCTATTACTGAACAAAGTGTAATGTCTAAACTAATACTCTATGCTATAAAATAGTATTACATATTACGCTATAATGCTGGAATTTTATGCTGCTATAAAATTGTTTTAGGAAACGATTTTTGGGTCCAAGTTTTAGGCTTTTTTCCTTGAGTGCAGCTCATTTTTAAAGCAGTTTAGTTGGCATTTATTTTTCTTAAAAATCAAACACCATGAAACATGATAGAATATTGATCACCTTCCTTTACTGTTTTCAGAATCCATTATCTCTGTTGTGACAGAGAACTGTTAATGCTGTGTGGTTTGGTAGCTCACCATCATTCATAAGATTTTAGCAGAGGCCTCGTGTCACACACAAGATGGCATCCATGACACCTACAAAGAATTTCTCAGAGCCTGAACTCCAGATCTAGCTCAGATAGAGTGTGACTTTAGTGTCAGGATTTTGGTCCTTTCCTAAATACAAACAACTATGATGACCATAAACAAGTTTCTTATGGTTAATTTCATGTGTCAACCTAATGGGCCAATGGGTGCTCAGAAAGTAATTTCTGCAAGTGTCTGTGAAGCTGTGTCTGGAAGAGATTAGCATTTGAATCAGCAGACTGAGTATGGGTGATAGACTTCATCATTGTGGTGGGCATCATATAGCCCCTCGCCTGAATGGAACAAAAAGGTAGAGGAAAGGTAAATTCTCTCTCCTGTTTGAGCTAAGATATCCATCTTCTGCCCTCAGACGTCAGTGTTTCTGGTTCTCAGGCTTTCAAAATCAGACTAGGTTTATACCGTCAGTTCCCCAATTCTCAGGCCTTTGGACTCAGACTGAGTTATACCGCTGGCTTGCCTGGTTCTCCAGCTTGCAGATGACAGGTGGTGGGACTTCTTGGCCTCCGTCACTGTGTGAGCCAATTCCTATAATAAATCTCCTCTTATATATATCTCTATGTATCCTATCGGTTCTGTTTCTGTGGAGAAACCCGATTAATGCATTTCTCATTCTTTTTTCTTCTATCTCACACATGACAGTTGAAATTTATATTCATGACACAGTATATACATGGACCAAAATGTTTGTAGATAATTCTTAAACTGTTAAAAGGAAAGAGCAAACAAAATAAAATAACAATAAAAAACATCACACAGACTGTGTATTGGTATAATTGTCATATAAGGTTTGTACCAAACAGATACTCTTTAAAGAGCTTAAACGATAGCATAGAGGGAGGAGAAATTGTTAATTTCTTTTATTAGAAAATATTTAAAGAATGATTTGATTTTTTCTAGATACCTACTCAATAAATATAATATGAATAAGAATAGACCAGCAAATATATACTACATATACTACTAAGAAAAAGCATTACTTGCTTTTTAAAAATTGAAGGAAAGTTGGACTTCAAAAGTAAAAACTTTTGTTGTTCAAAGGATACTATTAAGAAAGTGAACAAAGAACTCACAGAATCACATATCGTATATATTAAATCATATATTTGATAAAGAACTTATATGCAGAATGTATAAAGAATCTTACAACTCAATTAAAAAGAGACAACTCTATTTTTAGAAAATGGGCAAAGGATTTGAACATTTTTCCAAATAAGATATGCAAATTCCCAATAAGCACATGAAAATATTCTCAATATTATTAGCTATCAGGGAAATGAAAATCAAAACCATACACTAGGATGTATAGCTATATTAAAAAAAGACAGATAATAAGTGTTAGAGAGGATGTGGAGAAATTATAGCTTTCATGTACCACTGGTGGGAATGTAGAATAGTGCAGTCACTTTGGAAATAAGTCTGGCATTTCTTCTAAAGAATAAACATAGAGTTATTATACGACCCAGCAATTCTACTCCTAGATATATATCCAAGAGAAATGAAAACACATGTCCACAAGCAAAATCTGTACATAGATGTTCATAGTAGCATTATTAGTAAATAGCCAAAAAATGGAAAGAATCCAAATGTCCTTCAACTGATAAATGGCTAAACAATATGTAATATATTCATACAATAGAATATTATCTAGCCATAAAGGGAAATGAAGTACTGATACATATTATACCATGATAAACCTTGAAAACATATGTTAAGTGAAAGAAATCAGTCACTAAAGACTGACTTTGTCTTATTCCATTCACATGAGATGTCCAGAATAAATAAATACTTAGAGACAGAAAGTAAATTAGTGGTTGCCTAGACTGGGGAGGTTTGGGGGAAATGGGGAGTGACTACTAATAAATACAGGGTTTCTTTTTGGGGTGCTGAAAATGTTTGAAAATGATTGTGCTGATAGTTGCCCACTTCTATGAATATGCTAAAAACCATTGCACTTTAAAAAATATTTTATTTATTTAGTTGAGAGAGAAAGCATGAGCGGGGGTGAGAAACAGAAGGAGAGGGACAAGCAGGATCTCAGCTGAGCAGGGAGCTGACGTGGATCTCGATTCCAGGACCCTGAGATCATGACCTGAGCCAAAGGCTGATGCTTAACCAACTGAGCCACCCAGGTGCCCTGAATTATGCACTTTAAATGGGTGAATTATATGGTATATTGTGTTCAATGGTATCTCAATAAAATCGTTATACAAAAAAATTGAAGGGCATGCTTCTGGTTCTTCCAAGACAAAGAATTTCTTTGGTTCTACCAAAAAATGGAGTAGCCCCATCATTACTCACATATTATCCTTCTTACAACTAAAAATACTCTAGATATGTTACAATAACAAGCATAGGAAAACTGAAAGGTGGAAATAAGAAAGTGTGCAACCTAGGAACCTCAGGACCTTAGGAATGAGGTTTCCAAGGAAACCTTTTCCCTTTACGCAAAGGATTGAAAGAGTGTGGTCTAACAACGGAAAATCTTTTTGGCAATACTCACCCTACTCTGGCCAATGACCAATGGAAAAACCACCTCACTGCCTTTCACAGTTTCAGCTGGGACCAGTTGGGAGTTGATTTTCCACCACCACTCCCTACCCTCTGTCCTGGGGAAGTAGGCAGCACACTCTGATTCCCCTACTATGTGGTATTGGTGGGACCCAACTGGGAGCTATTCTTCCATCTCTACCAGTGGAAGCAGGCAGCAGCTATGTATCTAATTTCCCTATTGGTATATTATTGGCAGAATGGAAGGACAGTTGATCTTCCATTTCCTGCCTGGCAGATGTAGTCAGTCCTCTTATTCTCCTGCCAGGGTAGTATCAGTGAGGCTAGGAGAAGCAGATCTTGCATTCTTCACTTGGTGGAAGCAGATTATGCTCTGAACTCCCCCCTGTCAGGGTATATTGGCAGGGTCTGGTGGGGTGACCTCAGGCTCCACCCCTACTCAGCAGCAACAAGACCAACTTGGCAGTGTGAGGTGAGGCTAGTTGACACTAGGTTTCAACACCTGCCATTGCATATCAGCAGGTCCTAGTAGGGAGCTGAGCCTCCACCCTCATCTGTCATTATGAAGTAGAAAGAGATGGTGGACTAGTTGGCACCTTGTTTTTCCATCCCTTCCCTTAGTGTCAGTGGGACCCAGTGCAGAGTTGAGTTTCTGACCCCACCATGTAGCAACAAAGAAGTGTGAGTCAACCCTCTGTTTACTCTCTCTGTAGTGGAAGTGGGGCCACTTACAACGTACAATTTGGTGATCTTACAACATCATTCAGAGCCAAAATGGCAGTGCAAATCAGTGCTACATTTTGGCTGGGGTGGTATTGGCAGGGGCCAGAGGGAAGCTGATCATACACAGTGACCTAGCCTTTTCGCTATACTTAAAAAGGAAGACTGCCTGCTGAAAAAAGATTCAGTAAGATCCAGAGGCTCATAGTATAATATCCAAAATGTCTAGGGTATAAAAAAATTACTCATCATACCAAGAACCAGGAAAATAACATGAATAAGAAAAAAATTCTATAGTCACTAACACTGAGATGAATCAGATTTGGAATTATTTAACAAGGATTTTAAAGTAGCTGTAATAAAAATGTTTCAACAAGTAACCATGAATTCTTGACACAAATGAAAAAAATTTAGGAAATCTCAACAAAGAAATAGAAATTCTGAGAAAGAACCAAATGGCAATTCTCGAACTGACAAATATAATAAAATAAAAACTCACTGGGTAGCCTTAATAGTAGAGATGACAGAGTATAGAATCAGAGAACTTAAGTACAGATCAATAGAAATTACCTAATCTGAACAATAGAGAGAAAATAGACTGAAAAAGAAAAAACAAAAACAGACTCTCAGGGACCAGCGGGACAATAGCAATAGAGATAACATTTGTATCATACAATTCCTAGAATGAGAGGAAAGAGTGAACCTGAAAAATTAGTTGGAGAAATTAAGTCTGAAATTTCCCCAAATTTGCCCAAAGACATAAGCATGTGGATAAAAACAACCCCAAATTGGATAAACCCAAAGAAATACATGCCAAGACACATCATATTTGAAATCCTACAAACTAAAGACATTAAAAAAAAAATCTTGAAAGCAGCCTGAGAGAAACAACATATTATTTACAGGGAGATAACCAATTTGAATGATAGTGAATTTCTCATCTGATACCATAGAAGGCAGAAGGAAGTGGCATAACATTTTTCAAGTACTCAAAGAAAAAAAAATATCATCCATGAATTTTATGTCCTGGAAAAATAACTTTTTGAAATAGAGGGGAAATAAAGAAATTCTTGAATGAAGTAAACCTAAGAGAATTCATTGCTAGCAGACCTACCTTTAAGAATGACTAAAGGAAGTTCTTTAAATAGAAATCTGATAGAAGGTTTGAAAATTCCAAAAGGAAAGACAAACATCAGAATAGATAAAAATAGAAGTAAATATAATAGGCTATCCTAGTTCTAGTGAGTTTCTTAAATCATATTTGATAGTTGAATCAAAAGTCATAATGTCAGCTGATCTGGTGCTCAATATATGTAGAGGGAAATACTTAAGACAATTACATTTAAACAGTAAGAAGGATAAAGAGACTTAAATAGAAGTATGTTTCTACATTTGATTTGAAATGGTAAAATGTTATTATTAGTCAGCTATGATCAGTCATGTATATATATGGAAAGACCTAGAGCAACCACTAAGAAAAGTGTAGGAAGTTTATATACTTAAAAACCAAGTTACCTTAAAAGTAAGTGATCTAAATACACCACTTAAAAAGCAGAAATTGGTACATGGACTAAAAACAACAAACAAAAATGATTCAACGGTTACTTTCTAAGAAGCTCACTTCAATACAACCTCATAAGTAGGTTGAAAGTAAAGAATGGAAAAGTGTACCATGCAAATATTAAAGAAAAAAGCAAGAATGGCTATTTTAATATCAGATAGACCTTATTTATTTATTTATTTTTTAAAGATTTTATTTATTTATTTATTTGAGAGAGAGAGAGAAACAGCATGAGAGGGGAGAGGGTCAGAGGGAGAAGCAGGCTCCCCGCTGAGCAGGGAGCCTGATGCGGTGCTCGATCCCAGGACTCCGGGATCATAACCTGAGCTGAAGGCAGTCACTTAACCAACTGAGCCACCCAGGCGCCCTTATTTCTTTATTTTTAAAGGTTTTATTTATTTATTTTGGGGAGGGAGAGAGAGGGAGAGAACCTCCAGCAGACATTGTGCTGAGTGCAGAGCCTGACATGTGGCTCAATCCCATGACCCTGAGATAATGACTTGAGCTGAAATGAAGAGTCACTTAACTGACTGAGCCACCCAGGTGCCCCTCAGATAGACTTTAGAGCAAAGAAAATTCCTATGGACTAAGAGGCGATTACATGATGATGGAAGGATCAATCCACCGGGAGGACGTAACAGTCCTAACTGTATATGCATCAAATGATAAAATCTCAAAATACATGAAGGAAAAACTATAGAACTTATAGGACAAATAGAACCACAATTACAGCTGTGGATTCAAAGACTTTACTCTCAGCAATTGGTAGACCTACTAAATAAAAAGTCAGCAAGGATATAAAAGAGCTGTGTAATAAAGTCAACTTAGAGGGTTTACTTGACATATATAGGATGCTTTACCCAACAATGGCACAATACATTTTTTTTTCAAATGGCCTTGGAACATTTATCAAGATAGACCATATCCTCTGCCATAAAACAAACCTTCACAGATTTGAAAGAATTGAAATTATACAGAGTTTATTCTCTGACCATAATCAAAGCAAACTAGTATCAATAACAGCAAGATAATGGGAAACTCTCCAAACATGAGGAAATTAAACAACACAACTCTAAATAATCCATGGATCAAAGAGGAAATCTCAAAGGAAATAGAAAACAACATAAAACTGAATGAAATTAAAATGCAGCATATCAAAATATTTGAGATGCAACTGAAGATGAGGGGGAAATTTCTAGTATTAAATGCTTGCATTAGAAAAAAAAAAGAAGGGTCTGAATTTAACAATCTAAATTTCTACCTCTGAAAACAAGAAAAAGAAGAGCAAAATAAACCCAAAGCAAGTGGAAAGATAATAAATGAAAACAGAAAAACAATAGAAAAAAAATCAATGAAATAAAAGATGCTTCTTTAAAAAAAATGAAACTGATTATTTTCTAGCAGGACTAACAAAACCATCTATTTCAGGAATAAAATATGTGATATAATGACAGATCCTGCCGACATTAAAAGGATAATAAAGGAATACAATGAATAGCTTTATGCTCATAAATTTGACAACTTAGAAGAAATAGACCAAAAATTTCAAAAACTGCAAACTATCAAACTTCAATCAAGATGAAAAAAAAATAAGTGGAATGGTCCTGTCACCATCAGAGAAATTGAATTTATAACTAAAATCTTCTGAAAAATAAATTTGGCTCAATTGGTTTCACTGGAGAATTCTACCAGAATTTTAAAGAATTGGCAACAATTTTTACATAATTTATCCCAGAAAAGAAAAATCTTTTCACTCATTTTATAAGGTGTCTCATCTTGATACCTAAATCAGACAAAGATAGTACCAAGACCAGGCAAAGATAGTACCCGCCCCCCGCTAAGAAAAACCCTAAAGACACAGTATCTTCCATGAATTTAGACACAAAAATCTTCAACAGAATATTAATGAATCAAATCCAACAATGTATGAAAATAATTATATACCATGAACAAATGGGATTTTTTCCAGGAATACAGGGCTAGTTCAACACTTGAAATCAATCAATATAATCTACCCTATCAACAGGCTACAAAAAGACAAATCATGTGAATATATCAATTGATGCAGAGAAAGTATTGGACAGTATTCAACATTAATGATAAGTGATAAAGACTTTTAGCAAACTAGGAATACAGAGGAGCTTCCTCAGACTGATAAATGCTTTCAATAAAAAACCTATAGTTAATATCATACTTAATGGAGAAAGACTGAATGCTTTCTAAGATCAGGACGAAGGCAAGGATGTCTGTTTTTAACCACTTTTTTCAACATAGTACTGATAGTTCTAGCCACTGCAATAAGGCAAGAAAAAGAAGAAAAAGACACAGATTAGAAACAAAGAAACTAATTTATCTATATTGGTAGAAGGCATGCTTGTCTTTGAAGAAAATCCCAATGAATCAACATACAATTTCCTATAATTAATAAATTAGCTCATCAATTTCACAGGATACAAGAAATCAATCACATTTCTACATACTGTAATGGCTATATGGAAATCAAAATTAAAAATACAATTCCATTTATAATCAGCCCAAAGAAAATGAAATATTAGTTATAAATGTAATAAAATGTGTATAGGATCTGTATGCTAAAAATTACAAAATGCTCATGAAAGAAATTGAAGAAGACCTAAATAAATTAATTATCTAAATAAATGTTATGTTTATGGACTGGAAGGCTCAACATTAAATAAAGATGTCAGTTTTCCCCAAATTAATCAGAGGGTTCCTGAGTTCCAAGCAAAGTTTTTGGAAGACACAGACAAGCTTTTTCTAAAAGTTACATGGAAAGACAAAGTCCCTAGTATAGTGAAAACAAACTTGAAATAGAAGAATAAAGTGGGAGAAATCCTGTAGTTATCAACTGCATGTACCAGGCCTCTAGAAACTAGTAGTTAAACTCAACCAACTGGATGGGAGTAACTATGTATAGGGCTTGTTTTCCAAAGAAGAGCGTTGTTTAGAGTAGCAAAATTCTAAGCCTATTTAGGCATGTTGTAAAGCTGTTCAAGAAGTAACTCAGCAAATTCTGTGAGTGGAAAGTTAGTGCTCAAGTCACATTCTGCTTTAAAAGGTTGTAACAAATACAAACAAATTTAAAAAAAAGTGGGAGAAATCCAATATTAAATTCTACTATATAGCTATTATAATCAACACCACATGGTTTTGGTGGAGGGATAGACACAAAGATCAATGGAGCAGAATAGAGAATCCAGAAATAGAGCCACATAAAAATGCACAACTGATTTTTCACAAAGGTGCAAAAGCAATTCAGTGGAGGAAAGACAGACTTTTCAACAAATGCTGTTGCAGTTAACCCTTGAACAACACAGGTTGGAACTCTACGGCTCCACTTGTGCACAGAATTTTTTCTTTTTTTTGATAAATACAGTATAGTACTGTAGTGTATTTTCTTTTTAAAATGATTTTCTTAATAACATTTTATTTTTTCTAACATATTTATTATAAGAATGTAGTATATAATACATGTACTATACAAAATATTTGTTGACCGACTGTTCAAGTTATCAGTAAGGCTTTAGGTCAGCAGTAGGCTATTAGTAAAGTTTTTGAGGAGTCAAACATTATGCATGGATGTTCATCTGCACAGAGGTCAGCACCTCTAACCCCTGTGTTGTTTAAGGGTCAACTTTAATTGGACATCCACAGGCAAAAACAAACAAACAAAAATATAAAACCTCAAAAACAAGTAAAAACCATGAACTAAACTCACAGTTCTATTGGTAATTAAGAAAAAAATTGTATCAGGATTGTGCTTATCTCATAAAATGATTTGTTGAATCTTCCTCCCCTTCTCTTTTCTGAAATTATGTAAAGTTATTATTGTTTCTTCCTTAAAAAGTTTAATATAGTTTGCCAAGAATACTGTGTGGCCTGAAATTTCTTTATGGGAAGGTTTTGGATTATGAATACAATTACTTTAGTTGGTTTGAGACTATTTAGGTTTACTATTTCTTCTTGTTCTTAGCTTTGATAATTTAAATTTTCCAAAAAATTTGACAATTTGACTGGATTGTTGAATTTAATTTTCATAATTTTTCTTTATGATCTTTTTAGATCTTCAGGGTCTTTAGTGATATCTTCTCTTTCATTCTTGATATTGATAATTTTTGTGTTTTACCTTCTTTTTTTAGATTAGGTAAGGGTTTATGACTTTAATCAATTAATAATTTTATTAGAAGAACTAATTAACCCATTTGAATTTCTGATTTCTTTTTCATTTTTTATTTTGTTGATTTTGTCTCTTATTTTTACTAAATCCTTCATTCTATTTTCTTTGAAATGATACGTTGTGGGGACTCTAGATATTATTTTTCTCTGAACAGATTGAGTTTTGTTCTAGCAGGCAGCTAAACTTTGAGAGATTACTTTAGTATGATGGAGGCTTGGCTTTAGGCTTTGTTAGGTAGATATTTTGATTTTGCTCTTGACTCTTAAGTCATGGTTCATTTTTGTTTCAATGGGAAGTCACTCTAATCACTCTAACTTGGCAAGACATAAACTCCAATGTTCCTCTTGCTATGGGAAGCTGCAAAAATTTTTGCTCAGCTTTTTCAGAGACTTTCAGCTGTTGATAACTCCCCTGGGCTTTTTGGAATCTTGCTGTCTCATGAGCTGTTCTGGAGTCAAGCAAGGATCTACATGGATTTTGGTATTTTCCACTATGGGTCCCTCAATTTCTGTGGCTCTAAATATGTCCTAAATGTGTCCTCTGACTTCCCAGGGCAATAAGAGTACAGCCTTCTCCTTGATCTCTATTTCTGTACCTGGACTGGGGAATGCTCTTAGGAAAAAGCCAAACAAATATGATCTTATTTAGTCTGCTTCCTTTCTCTCAAGAGTTGAATCCTCTCCAGTTTCAATCTGCTTTTGGTTACTCTCCAGTGCCTTTACACAGTTGCATTTTATACTTCATTTACAGTTTGTAATTGTATGGGCAGGAGAATTACTGTGATAACAAGCAACTCCACGATTACCCTTAGAACATAATAGACCTCATTTTATTGTTAACATTACACTACAGAAAATTTCTAGATTTTTATCTGATTATTATTATTATAAACTTTATTGCCAATTTCACTTCCATTTCTTCATCATTATCACTTTGTCTTTGATTTAGTAAATGTAATTGTTGTGTTTTTATTAATAGAAGTGTTTTTTAAATTTTTTATTGTTACGTTAATCACCATACATTACATCATTAGTTTTTGATGTAGTGTTCCATGATTCATTGTTTGTGCATAACACCCAGTGCTCCCTGCAGAATGCGCCCTCTTTGATACCCATCACCAGGCTAACCCATCCTCCCACCCCCCTCCCCTCTAGAACCCTCAGTTTGTTTTTCAGAGTCCATCGTCTCTCATAGTTCATCTCCCCCTCCGATTCCCCCCCCCTTCATTCTTCCCCTCCTGCTTGGGTGCAAAATGGATGTAGATTTATTATGGATAGTTTATCCATCAATTTTTCATTATTAAAAGTTAATCCATGGGTAAGATAAAACAAGAAACCATTGAAAGTAAAAATCTCAGAACTCACAAGCATTTAATTCCCACATCTAATAGTGTACACCTTTAACTTGATAATTATCAAGTAATATTACTACTATAATGTCTCACGACTACCATTGTGCATTCTTTGAGCGCTGTGGTCAAGCAGCACTGGGCTTGAAGCTGTCAGCATGATGGCTGAAATGGGGTTTCCTTTTTGTTTTCCTTCTTGCTCTGGTTTCATAATCCCATGGCTACTCTTGATTAGGACATTTTTGTTTTCAAACTTCAATGAGCTGTGTTCATAAAGAAGCAGAACCATGGAGGGAGAATGAGGAGGTAAATGAACAGACCATGGAGAAGGAGGGAGTCCATACTTGAACAATTATAAATTGTTCATGGGGGAATGGTTGAATATATTTTAGTGATCTTGATTTTTGGCAACACATTTATGGAGAAAATAGCTCCCATTACTGCACAATGAGAATGTTCAACGGATAACAGCTCAGGGCTCCACAGCATTAATCTCCTCAGTCTTTCTTCAAGAATCCATTAGTAGGTCAGAGGGCTTAGCATCAGCTTCATTCTCTACTATTGTTTTTCCTCTCATGGCTTTTTTCCCTTTTGCATGGACTGTTTTTTTCTTTTCCTTTTAGAAGCTATAAAATATATAAGGGATAAATGAGTTTTCCTTCATCAGAATACCTAGAGTATTAGTCATTATGTGCATATGGTACTTAGTAATAACATGGGTATCATTTAATGAAATGGATGTTTATAAGGTGAAAAGAACTTTGTTAATAACTAACATATGGATTTTCTAAGTAATTCAGATAGAATGAATGATAGTAATTCATTTGCTAGTATACATGTAAATGTAAATATTTTAGGTGGAAGAAATGCAAATTTTCAAGCCACTGCCCCTCCGTCAGGTTTGATGTAATTTTCATTAAGCTTGTTGAAAAGTTAATGGATGTAAGACTGCACATTACCACTTCGAAGTTCAATACTCATGGGCAATATTTTTATTAACTTGAAAACTAAAGAGTATTGAAATATTCTTGAGAAACAGTGCATTCAAATTGTTTGTAAAAGTTAATAAGCAAATAATTATTAATCTCCATACTAAGTGTTCTAACTAGTATTTTTCATTTTCAATAAATGTAAATAGGAGTTTGAAAATTTTATTGGTATAAAAGAGGGCTAGGTATTGTGTGTACTAGTCATATGGACCTGGCTGAGAGCTTTAAGACATGAGTTTTTAGAGTGTAAGTGGAAGATAAAACTCTTACCAGAAACTAAAATTATAGGCCCAATAAGTGGTATGAATATCTGTATATTCAAATAAAAAGAGTACCACCAAAGAGGCTAGCTAGACACTCCAGCTGCTTCTATATCTTATCCTCTAAACTGCCTGGCAGTGGAATAAGCTTAAGTTAGATTCGAACTGACAGAGAAAGAGCTTCCTCTGATAATTTTATTCTTACCTGAATATGATATTCTGTCTGTTATAATTGCCCTGTTGTTTGTCCAGCATTACTGTTTTACACTGATATATAGAACACATGGTTTATAGCACTATATTTAAAGTACCGTAAGTGACATGGAGGCCAGGATGTAAGGATGATGTAAGTGCAGCAGTGGCAAACCCATTGATTTACAATTTGATCCATTTTACCTAAGTGGCTGCCTTCTTCCCTCACTAGTTTTTGTGGATTCCTTCCAAAGAAGTAAATTCAAATGAAGAGGACTACCCTTTCAGAGATTTTCTTTCACCAGTAGTATGTGGGTAATTGTACTCTATTGCTAGAAGCTCAAAGAGCACAAAATATTTCGTTTTCTAGTTACTGAATTTGAAGTATATATTTTTTAGGAACATAAGGTGAAACTTCTAGTTTTATGTAACAGTTAAAATTTGAAATAGTGACGAGGTGCACAACTCACCAGAAAGTCCTCAAAAGAAAGTCTCATGAGAAAGACAGTCACATTGAGGGGAAGTGGGTAGGGAGGATGTACCGGGAATGCCCAACGTGAAGGGCGCCTGTGGCTCTGGTGGGGCGGAAATGGGTGGGAACTGAAGTCCTCTTGGACTCTTCCTGTGTGGGAAGTGATGTTGAGTGAGACGGGGGAAATGAGGAAGTGAAAGGGAGAGGTAGAACAGAAGGGTCAAGTCCCTGGAGAATTTTGGTCATAGCATTAAAAGCTTTTCTGGATTGGTGGGTGAAATGATAGAGGATGTTTGCAATGCAAGAGGGGAAAATAATAATATTGCTATGGGTTATAAATTAAATCACAAAAATTGTATTTGATATGCAAGTAAAGACTGCAGTTCCTTTTAAATTACTCTTAGTTGCTGGGCTGTGCTGCTTTGAATGTGACTTTGAGGAGAGGCTGAACCACATGGGGTCCTGGATTTATTTTGTTCACAAAAATTCATGGTTTCTAAATGTGAAAAGATACATTAAAAGCTGATTTATCTTTTAGAATAAGAGGCACAAAACCTGGTATAGAAAGCACAATAGACTCCTTGAGTTCTTACTCTGCTCTTCTATCAATTACGACTCTGGGAAACTTTGTAGCTGTTCTGGGCCACATTTTCTTAATTTGTAAAATAAAGGGCTAGATGAGGTAATTGAAAGATTAGCTTTCACCTCTAAAAATCTATGCTTAATGAGTTAAAACGTCAACATGAGTAGATGCTATTATTTTATAACTAATGATTATTAACGTGTTTATAAAGCAGCAATGCCAAAGATATGACTAACTATGCCTTAATGAATCTTTTTTTCCTGTGTCAGGGATTATCTAGGTATTATCTATGTCTCATTTAATTTTGACAGTAGTCCTTCAATATGGGTATTTTAATCCCCATTTTATAGTTGAGGAAACCAAAGAAGTTTAAATTAGCTAAGACCTCAAACTTTCAGCTAATTGATGTTAGAAATGAGATTTGAACCTAGGTCTGCCTGACTCTGAGGTCAGGCTGGTGTCCCACCCCTCAGGGACATATGTCTACAAAAGAGGGCTTGAGCCCCCCACCTGAGTGCCAGAACTAGCGACCTCTAAAGGGCTTTGCAGCAATTTCCAGCATCTCTAGAGCAGGGTTTGGCGGGGAGCTATAATCAGTCAGTCAGCTGTAACCCCATTGTGGCATCCTGCCTAATCTTCTCCAGCTCTGTAGCATTGACTAGACGAAGAATTGCTGCTGTTTCCTTCTTTCCCTGAAAACACCACTATTTATATTTAAGGTGAGCCTACAGCTTGTTTTGTGCAAGGTGGAACCAACTGATGAGTGCAGAAAGAGAGTGAGTGAGGTGCGGAACAGGATTCTTATGGACTCCAGGTTACTTGTTTTTAAAATTCAGGCCTAAAGCATCTCTACTTGTGTCCATAGCTACTCTTGAAAGCTTCTGTTGGGTTTTCTTGGCTACCGCTTGCCCAGAATCCCAGTAAGTCTCTTAGGAAAAATTCTGAGGGTTCTGACTCTCTTTTTGTTAAATAAAATTTAAAATCAATCCACAGACCAGGCAGGGTGTAAATCCACTATAATTGCCATTCTCTTCTCCTTTCTCCCCTCCCCCCCAAGACAGTCATATTCCCCCCTTTCTCTAACTACAAAACTCAAGTCCCCATGCATAGCTGAGTATATAGACCCAGATGGGGAAGGGAGAATGATGTATGGAGCTGTCTGCATCCATCCAGCTGACATGCCATCTTACACCCAAACCAGATTTATGGAAGAAATAGCTCAGTTGAGTCCTAGACACAAAGAGCAATGATAGGAGCTTGTCTTGACATATAAATCAGGTTGTGAAATTTTAGAGAATGAATCACAGTCTTTTTCCACATAAATTTTTATGCATAATTATGATCTTTCCAGGTAGAATGAATTGCTTTCTTTTCTGTGGTCCTATACCACATGTATTTATATCTCTATTATAATATGGATTCTACTTTTTTCTTTCATTACTGTGATTTATGTATATGCCTTATCTCTCCTCCTAGATTGTAAACTTCTTAAGTCCAGATACCGTATTTATAGACTTGAACTGAATATTCAAGTCTTTAGAAATAGAGCTTACATCTTCATGATATTCTCCTACCATATATCTATGAAACATCAAAGTTAAATTTAAAAGTTCAGAATAATAAAGTTCAGAATTCAAGGTGGGCTAAAATGCTTAGAGTTATTTACTTATAGTAATGTGTGAAAAGATATAGGAAAGAGGATTATTAAGATATATAACATGTCCTTACCATTTGGCCATGTCAGATCCTAACAGTAGGAGAAATTCTGTGAAATAGAGAGAAAGGTATAATCCTTTATCTATTGACAAGCTCCCTTCACAAATCCTGGCTAGTTTCTCAACACGGAGCAGTGCTCCTACAACCATTCTAGGTTTGTGAAACATGCAGTTCCCTTTTTGTCCCCAGTGCTGCCCCTCAGAGGAAATGATACAGAGGATAAATAATACATCTCAATCAAAGTGAGATAATCCCTTATCAGAGTCTATCTGTTGTTAAAATTCTGAACTTTATTTACTTTGATTCATTAGAGATGATCAGTTTCATTCCATTCCAAAGCACTCTGGATGTATTTTCTCTACTATTTGTTTTTTGAAATACATCCTTTCTTTATCTGTCAATAAAAGATCAATGTATGAAGTTTTAGAGGTTTTCACTGATAAATTCTGAAAGGTCAGTAAAGTGACATTTAGTCCTGGGATCCTGATACTCAAGATTGTATCAGGGCTTTTCATTTTGTTTGTCATCTATTACCTTTTTATCTACCTACCTACCTGTTTTCATTTCTCTATCTATTCATCCACTCGTTTATCCATCTTTTTTTAGTCCAAGAAGCTGTCTTTCATAAGAAAATAATTCTCCAGTTTCGCAAGTATATCCCCCCCACCCCGCTTACCCTCTTTCCTTGTCTCTCTTCCTTTTTTCATTCCTTCTTTCCTTCCTTGAATTTCTACAGGCCAGCCACTGCTTGCAAGGGAAATACATACAACCCTTAATACCAAGGATGGGAGGACTTTATAGTATACTAGTGATGCAGGCTGGCAAACAAACAAGAGAAGCAGCTCTCATGGATATATTCAAAGTAAAATGAGAGCAGAGAGAAAAGAACAGGTAAGAAAAAGATAGAACATTTGAGTTGAAATTTGAAGGAGGGGTGAGTAGGAGTTTTTATACAGACATTTCAGGCAGAGAGAATTACATATGCCAAGACAGAGGGGAGAGGAGTGAGTCAACAGGGCATGTTCTGAACATTAGAGACATTCAGTATTGCCTACAAAGCAGGTGTGTGGGAGGAGTTGGGGTTCGGATGATGGGAGATGATGACCTTAGCTGCCATTTGAGGCAGTTCGTCCTTTATCCCAAAGGCTCTGAGAGCCATTCAAGGATTTCGAGCAGGGATTTTGAGCAGCTTTAATTTTCATTTTAGATAGATAGCAGAACAAGATTGGACGAAGGGGACAGGAAAGGAAAGTTGGCCTACCTCCTTATATCCTTACACATTCTTGTATCTCACTCCAGGTGAGAGATGCTAGAGACAGAAAAAGGGCACAGGCAATGACAATGGGAAGCAGGGGAAAGTCAAAGAATTATGTGAGAGATAAAATTAATTCAGTGATTGGATGACTGGGATGGCAAGAGAGACCCTAGTCTTTTAGCCCTTAGTGCACTCCTTGTATGTTTCTCATTTGAGTTGTAACATTTATTTTATTAGACATTGAACTTTGCTATTTCATATACACTCAAGTAATCAGTTGGCCAGAATAGCCTATCAACATTAGTTGAAGAAGTTCTGTTTCATAGTCTACCACGTTATAGAGTGGACTTCTGCTAAATTCCTGCCTGTTTGAGATTTTAGATTTAGAATTTCTGAAAGAAGATCTCTGGAATACTTTGTAGGTCTATATTCCTAATAGACTGAGATTTTTTTTTAAGGTGAGCATTTAGCTTGTAGGAGGACATTTATTGACTTGAGAAACAGATAACATAATTATTAATTGAAAAAGTATGTTGCAAAGTACCAAGTACAATGTAATTCCATTCTTGTTGAAAAAAAAATCTACTCAGCTATTGATGTATAACTATACATCAAGGCATCATACATCATGATTCATTTTTGTTGGTCTTATCTCCATTTTCTTTAATAATCATGTATTGCTATTGTAATAAGAACTAGAACGAAGGGGGGGAAATCGGAGGGGGGATGAACCATGAGAGACTGTGGACTCTGAGAAACAAACTGAGGGTTCTAGAGGGGAGCGGGGTGGGAGGATGGGTTAGCCTGGTGATGGGTATTAAAGAGGGCACATTCTGCATGGAGCACTGGGTGTTATATGCAAACAATGAATCATGGAACACTACAAAAAAAAAAAAAGAACTAGAAAATGCAGGAGTCACTTATTTGCATCTATAGTTAACCCTCAAACAACATGGGTTTCAATTGTGTGAGTCCACTTTTTTGAGGATTTTTTTATAAATACAGTACTGTATTTGTGTTTTTGTTTTTATGATTTTCTTTTTTTTTTTAAAAAAAAATATTTATTTATTTTAGAGAGAGAGCATGGCAGGAAGGGGCAGAAGGAGAGGGAGAGAGAGAATCTCCAAGCAGACTTCCTACTGAGCAGGGAGCCCAACACGGGGCTCCACCCCACAACCCTGATATCATGACCTGAGCTGAAATCAAGAGTTGGACACTTAACCGGGTGTCCCATTTTTATGGCTTTCTTAATAACATTTTCTTTCTCTACTTTATTGTAAGAAAACAGTATATTATATATATATATATATATATATATATATACACAAAATATCTGTTAATTGACTGTTTATGTTATCAGTAAGTCTTCCAGTTGACAGTAGGCGATTAGTAGTTAAGTTTTGCAAGAGTCAACAGTTATAAGTGGATTTTCAACTGTGCTGAAGTTCAGTGTCCCTAATCCCCACGTTGTTCAAGGGTCAACTGTATATTCACTTGAGTTGCCCTGGTGTCTCTCTGAGGAAAACTGCTCATGTGGGTTTGAATAGGTGGTGCTTCCCTTTGCTGGCCCCTTGGAGTAGGAGCTGAGACTGGGATGGCCACCTGCTCTGGGAACCTTCCTGTTGGTTATTCACAAGCTACCCCTTTTAGGCTAGCTTCTCCTCATAGAGGGCAAACTCAATCAGGCACCCTGAGGTGCAACTGATGAAGGTTGAGAACTATAAGGAGATGAGATGACCTGTGTTTTTAAAACAAGTTTGACCCTCAGGTGGGTGGCTACTAGCCAGTACTCTTAAGCTAGGTTGAAGTAGTCTTATTCATAAGTGTGTAAACTCTTAAAAATATCTGATTTACCGGGGCACCTGGGTGGCTCAGCGGGTTAAGGATCTGTCTTCAGCTCAGGTCATGATCCCAGGGTCCTGGTATGGAGCCCCATGTCAGGCTCCCTGCTCAGCAGGGAGTCTGCTTCTCCCTCTCCCTCTGCCCCTCCCCACCACTTGTGCTCTTCTCTCGCTCGCTCGCTCTCAAATAAATGAAATATTTAAAAAAGTATCTGATTTATCAAGCTATCACTGTCAGGAATCCTCAGAGTTCTAATGGTCTTTATAGTGTGCCATAAAGATGTATGTTACCTCTGACAAGATTGGAAATATATTTGTTAACTTTCAGATATTCTGATATGAGATAACTAGATCTATGAAATTCCCATAATTATCAATATATGAAACTTTTTGGCAGTTTTGAAAGATTTTTTTTTTTTTTTGAGAAAATGTTGTAGTTGGCATGACTCCTGTTTTTAACTTGTGTTTAACATTCTCCTTTTGTTCAATCCTGAATAGTTGGGGGAGTGCATGATTCAGCCTGTCAATTTGAAATATGGTTTTTAGATTTTAAGATATGGTAGAGATATTTTCACATGACTGCAGGAATTAAGTAGCTATTTTGAAAGATATTTTTGTTCATATTTTGTGAGGCATTCCACCCAGATCATTTACTTTTTTCCATTCCAGTAATAATAATAATAGCTAAAATTATTGAAATACAAATATGTGATAACACTATTTAGATTGTTTTATATAAATTATCTCATTTAAACTTCACCATAAGTTTATAAATAAATGTTATTATGTCCATTTTACAGATGAGTAAATGGAGACATAGAAAATTTAAGAAACTTTAAGCAGCTCATACAAAC